>NC_143133.1:114950736-115575736 GCF_059928025.1 Delphinapterus leucas | reverse complement strand
TATACTCATTGTGAAATCTATCCACGATGTTGCCTATATCAATAGTTCACTCCTGTTTATTGCTGAACAGTGATCCACCATGTGTATATATCACATTTTGCTTATCCATTCATAAACTGATGAACATTTGAGTTATTTCCAGTGATTGGCTAATGTAAATAAAGCTGCTGTGAACATTTGTGTGCAAGTCTTTTTGAGGGCATACATTTTCATTTCGCTTGGGTAAATACCTAGAAGTGCACTGCTGGGTCCATATGGTGGGTATATGTAACTATATAAGAAACAGTCAATTTTTTTTTTTTTTTGGTGGCACAAAACCATAGCACATTAAATTCACTCTCAAAACAACTTCCAAGTATACAGTACAATATTGTTGACCACATGCACATTGTTGTGCCACAGATGCCCAAGACTCCACCATCCTGCATGATTCCTGTAAGATAAGGGTCCAACTTCTTTCTTTTGCACATGGATTTCCAGTTTTCCCAACACCATTTGTCGAGAAGACTATCCTTCCCCATTGTGTGGTCTTGGCACCCTTGTCACAGAGCATTTGACCATATATGTGAGGGTTTATTTCTGGGCTCGCTATTCTGTTTCATTGGTCTATGTGTCTTTGTGCCATTTCTACCCTGTTTTGATTATGGTAGTTTTGTAATATATTTTGAAATCAGGAAGTGTGAGATCTCTAACTTTGTTCTTCTTTCTCGGGATTGTTTTGGCTATTCAGGGTCTTCTGAGATTCCATATGAATTTTAGGATTTTTTCTTTTTTTTTTACTTCTGCAAAAAATGCCATTGGGATTTTGATAGGGATTGCATTGAATCTATAGATTACTCTGGGTAGTAGGAACATTTAACAATATTAAGTCTTCCAATCCACAAATAGGGGATGGCTTTCTACTTATTTGTGTCTTTTAAATTTCTTTCAGCAATGTTTTGTCGTTTTTAGTGTACAAGTCTTCCGTCTCCTCAGTTAAGTTTACTCCTGAATACTTTATTCTTTTTGATGTTATTGTAAATGAGATTGTTTTCTTAATCTCCTTTTAAGGTTATTCACTGTTAGCCTTTGGAAAATCAACTGGTTTTTGTGTGTTCTGTCAAATGCTTTTTCTGCATCAATTGAGATGATATTATTTTCATCCTTTGTTCTACTAAAGTGGTGTATCACATGCTGAGATCTATGACCCGTTTTGAGTTAATTTTATTTTTCATTATTCTTGTTATTTTTTAAATTTATTTTTTTATTTATTTTTGGCTGCGTTGAGTCTTCGTTGCTGGGTGTGGGCTTTCTCTAGTTGCGGCGAGCAGGGGTTACACTTTCTTGTGGTGCGCGGGCTTCTCACTGCGGTGGCTTCTCTTGTTGCAGAGCACGGGCTCTAGGCAACTGGGATTCAGTAGTTGTGCCATTTGGGCTCAGTGGCTGTGGCCCATTGGCTCTGGAGCGCAGGCTCAGTAATTGTGGCACATGGGCTCAGTTGCTCCGCGGCATGTGGGATCTTCCCAGACCAGGGATTGAACCCGTGTCCCCTGCACTGGCAGGCGGATTCTTAACCACTGTGCCACCAGGGAAGTTCCTCGAGTTAATTTTACGTATGGTGCAAGATAAAGGCTAGTGTTTATGTTCTCCTGATATCTTTGTCATCAATTTCTTGCATTACATTCCCCTATTTTGAAATACTTGGAGAGATTTCCACCTTCCTGAAAGGTCTCACTCCCAGGCGTGGGGTTGGAGAGGTAGAGGCTGTACTAAAACAGAAGAGTGATTTGAATGCCAGGCTGAAGTGTCATGACCTTAACCTACCTGGATTATATTATGTTTGTGCATAAAAAGTACTTGCTTAAATGAACTGGTGAAAATAAACAACTTCAGTTTCCTTATCAGTAAAATAGTGATAATAATATTTTTGTAGCTGTAACGAGACCTGGTGTGTGTATGTACACACACCCACGTAGTGCTTCACTTCACAGTGCGTTTGGCACATGGTGTGCCAGATAACAGGCAGCTATTATCGTATTTAGTACATTTACTGAGAACTGCTTTATTTCTATCCCATTAAGCCTCTTGACTTCCTTCTTTGTCTATCAAGGTCCTGATGGACAAAGGGTGTCCTTTCTTTCCCTGGCCACTACCTCACTGTTTCTGTAATGTTCTATTTCTTCAGTGTGATTCGATGTAGGTTGATGCATCAACATTTCATAAAGAGCTCATTTGCCATGTGACAGCCTTATCCCTCCTGCCGGTACAAGTGTCGCCCTGTTACAAGATAGTCCAACATAAGAGCAAGAAGAAACTAGAGAACAGGCTCTGATGGAAACCCAAGGTCTAGTTTAAAGTTCAAGCTGCAGAACATAGCAAAGTAGGGGATCCTTTACATCACTCCGGAAGGGGCTGGGGAGGGGAGGACAGAAACAGGAACACAGTTTCTACACATACGTTTTTTAAAAGAAAGAAGCATTTTCAACAGTGAAACTGCTGAAATACAAGTCCTCAAGAAGAACTTAAGCAAATTATAAGGTAAATAAACAGCTCAGCACTGAACTAGAGACACAACACTGCCATGAGCACACTGGAGTCCCGTATGCAGGCATCATTTTACATCAACCTGTTCTACTACCACAATCGATACAAGGCTTTTAACATAGTTATTGTTTCTGACCATTCTGACCACCTACTTCCCCATAAAACACATGGAGAAGCCTGTTTAAAAAACGTCGACTGCAAGTCATTTGTTTAGAAGAACCCCGGACTGCTTCCAACGCCTCCAATAAATACTGCATAATTCACTTCTGGCTGGTTTGAGAACAGGTCGCCACCTGGTGTTTTGGGGCGGGAGGGGGTGGGTTCAAAGTGGTGGCACTAATAAGCCCTCGAGAACTGCCAGACACACTCTTAGCTAAAGAAAAGAGGCCTGATGTTTTGACCCAGAGCATGGGCAGGTATCGCAACAATAACTTACTGTGATTCACCGAGATGGATGTGTTTATATGCCTTCCTGGAAAACCTAATGGATTCTATCTGCAGCTTATAATAGCAAAAGCCGTGGGCCACTCATGCATGCTATCTAATCATAACCTAACCCATTCGTCTGGCTCACAGGATGCAATTTCTAGCTCTTTGTGTTTAGAACAAAACTCAGAATTTTAATCAATATTTGGCCATGCAATGGGAATCCCTTGGCATGAGTTTAGGGTGAGAATAAAGGAGATACAAATGAGGTAAGCTGTTCAACAAGGGTCGTAAAAGGGCAGAGGGAATAAGGGGGGACATTAAGCTGGCCGGGCACTGATATGGCAGGGGGGCAACGAAGGTGGGAGGTGTGGGTGGGTACCAGTGCTGGTAGAAGATGGTAGGTTTGGGTCGGAAGTACTCTAACACACTTTTTCACAGCCCTTATTATTTTATCACCACCACCATCATCATCCATTACGTTTGCTTTTAGTTCATAATGTCTGTCCCACCTTTGAGTGTGTCTTACCACAGGCTGCCTGAATCTCAGAAAGGTAAGCCGCTCTCTCAGGGTCTCCTGAAGAGCCAGGAAGTGGCCGACCTGGGACTTGAACACAGCTCTCGCATTCTTGCTCTGGTGGTTTTTATGGTGCTCCACGAAGCCCTAGGGCTCTGCAGTGGGGGGAATCGGGGAGGCTGAGAAGCGGTGGGTGATGAGGGTGATGATGGTGAAGTTGACACCAGTAACTAGAACAAGGACAGCTGAAGCAGTTCTTCCCAAACCCATCTACCCCCCACCACTCCCCTAGCATTCAGTGTAGCGATATTCAAAGGCAGATGACTAATTACTAGTGCAATGAATCTTCACTGAAATCATTTGTTAAACCCTCTCATTTACTTCCATTAATCTGATCTTCATTGCCTTTGCTCCTGTGATCTCTATTTTCTGGAAAGCCAAAACAAAACAAAACAAAAATCTGGTAGCTCTAATTAACTTCACCAAAGGCATCTTCTTAAGGTGATCCAACGAGTGAGGGGGAAGTACCTGAACTTCACTAGATTCTGTGCTGGGCACTTTTCACTTATCTGCTCAAAAAAAAACAAAGAGTTTAAACGTACATCTTCACTGCATCTGAAATGGACACCCATATTGAACTGTACACACAAAAGGGTTTGGCTACTAAAAACCCAAATAAGAAAGAAGGGTGTGGCCAAGTTCGGTTCTCCCCACAATGGCAGTTTGCATCCTAACTCGGTCTCTAGTAAGTGGGGGAGGGGCTCTGGGTGACCCTCCTCCTGGCCCCTGAGGGTTTCTTCCCACTGCGGAGGGGTGCAGCCACAGGTTGGTGGGTTCTGTTGCCCACCACAATCCCCCCTTTCTCTGAAGAGCACCTGTAATCCAGAATACTCCTGATACCTGATTAACAGCACTGCCTTACATCACTATTTAAGTAAGTATCCACCCATGGATGATCTTGTCTTACCTAGAGCAGACTGTTAGCTCTAAGAGGGCAGGGACTTGTTTTGCATAGATACTACCAAGCCTCCATCCTCCACGCTACGCAAATAAAAGAAATATAATGGTTATCACCTAAATGTATCGAATAAACGAATGGGAAGATCTGAAGAAATCATGTTTTCTTAAAAATAATTTCATTTTTATTTTATTTATATTTATTTATTTGTTTATTTTGGCTGCACAACTTGTGGGATCTTAGTTCCCCGACCGGGGATCAAACCCACACCCTCGGCAGTGAAAGCGCAGCGTCCTAACCAGGGAATTCCCTCATGTTGCTTTTTTAAAGGCTAAAAACATTGGGGAGGGAGATTCCTACTCTTCTGATTTCAATGCTGCGTGGAATACATTCCACTAAGGCATCAGGCGAGCCCATAGAATAGGCTAAGGAAAACAAGATCTAGACCTCACAGCAAGTAAACCAAGGGATTCATTTGTTTACATGGGCCAGGAATCTTATTCTTGTTCTCCCCAACTCTTCCGCCTTAGTTGGTATTTTCTGGTTTCTTATTTCTCTTTAATGGTTTCGAATTATACTCAGCACCTCCCTGAGAAGAAACGCCCCCTGTGTAGATTTCTGTCCCCGTGGCTGGCATAGGTAGGGGTGTGGCCAAGCCGGCTGTTTTGCCAGCAGCTTGTTAACCTTGAAAATGAGAGCTGAAAAGGTACCATTTATAGTTGGACGATTGTGACTGGGTAAACGTATTTACCATAAACACAGAATCAGGAAAATGAAAACCCAGCAGTGTTCTAGTATGAAGGAAGAAAAAGCTAAGACAGGGGTATTTCATTCTAATCTTTTTTTTTTTTTTTTTTTTTTTTTTTTGCGGTACGCGGGCCTCTCACTGTTGTGGCCTCTCCCGTTGCGGAGCACAGGCTCCGGACGCGCAGGCTCAGCGGCCATGGCTCACGGGCCCAGCCGCTCCGCGGCATGTGGGATCTTCCCGGACCGGGGCACGAACCCGTGTCCCCTGCATCGGCAGGCGGACTCTCAACCACTGAGCCACCAGGGAAGCCCCATCCTAATATTCTTAAATATGTGTTCAAAGGCCAAATGCCCTAAACAAGCTTGTCGGGAGTTTCTGGAATTTAACATGGTGGTTAAGGTCTTAGTATTTCCCCACACCAGCCTGACAGGGATCATTCCTTCCTCTCTTTTGTAAACTAATGAAAGCTATACAAATCCCTTATGCAGACAAAGCCTTTAGCAGATCTGGCAAATGAGACCTATTTTTATAAAAGAGCACTTGGCAAAGTAACTTCTACTTTGTACACATCTGTTTTACATCTGTTAGAATCGAAATTTCTTCAGAGGAGGGGCAATTTTATCCTAGCTCAAAATAAGCATTAATAAATATTACACTAAATTGCTAACATCATTGGCAAATGGTTTCATTTAATTAGTAAAACAGACTTTGAGATGAACCTCTGGTGAGGTCTTCTAGATAGTTTAAAAGTATTTTACAATGTCTCTCCCCCCTAGTTATTCTTAATATGTTTTGTGATTTTGAACAACAGAAAGTCATTTCAACATGTGGCCCATGTAGATTCTGAATTTTGAATTTTTAAAAGAATCATGCTGAATGGAATGATTATTTTGGGAATGATTTTTGGAATTTTTGGAATGATTATTGATGTTTATAATATATCTCCCCCCACTTTTTTTTTTTTTACTCCATGGTTGGTTTACATATTTGTCTGGGACAGAGCTCCTGCCTAACTCCCTTTGATTGCTACAGGCTGCGTTTATCATTTTGCTAATGTTTCCCAGTAGCACACGACCAATGAACATTTTGAACTTGTATTTTTAAAGACTCTGAAGCCACAAGAATAGCCCACATCCCAAATGGGAGGTGCTCTATTGCTGGAAAGATCTTGCCGTGTTCATTTTTTTCCCTGCTTGCAACTATTTTATATTACTTTGCCAGAAGAAGAGCTGCCTGAGACTATTTCTAAAGTCTCCTGTAATGTGGGGTGCTTTATCAAGAAAGTTGACATTTTACAATTATGAGCTGACATTTTACAGCTCAGCGCTAAACTAGAGGCACAACACTGCCATGAGCACATTGGAGTCCCGTATGCAGGCATCATTTTACATCAACCTGTTCTACTACCACAATCGATATAAGGTTTTTAACATAGTTATTGTTTCTGACCATTCTGACCACCTACTTCCCCATAAAACACATGGTACAGAGTGGATAAAAAATTCATAAATCCCCAAATCTCATATAACACACTCATCTGATGCTGAGCTTAAGTCTCCATGGATACCAAGGGAGCATCTTCAATTCCAGGGAGGTCCCAGGGAGAGCAGACTCCCACCCCTGGGATCTGCAAGCCTGGCAAAAAGCAGAGAGGGTCCTTTGTTGATATTGTTCCTTAACCCACTAAGTCCCAGGCTGCCTTTGGTTTCTTCCACTGCCCCTAAGAAAAAATCTTCTGTAGAGGGACCAGGGGATGTGGACAGAGTGAGAGCTGGTTGGGATTTCTGAGACTCTTTGAACATTTTCTCCTCAAAACATCATTGACTGTAATTCCAGTGTCGGGGTGGACACAGTTTTCCTTTCTACAGCTGCATTTTTAGGGACAGAGTTTCTCTAGGAGGAAGGATGCATATGTAGTCACTGAGAGAACCCTGGAGGTGGAAGATGAGCAGATCGTAAGTACAGACATGCAGCGCCGTAACGGCAAAGTCCCACCAATATGTCTCGGAGGATAAAAACTCTTAAGAAATTAGCTATATACATTATGAGGATTAAGTCGCGGTTCCATACATTCCATAATTGTCATTGTTCATCAAGACAGAAAAATAAAAGCAAAGAAAGATAGAGTTCCTACCATTATTACCTCCTTCCAAGTGTTAAGCTCCCCAAATATATTTTTGACACTGTATCTTTGGTGGAAATTAATGCCGCTCAGCAGCTACCAACTAATTAGAACAATTTTGCAGATCTTAGCTGCCAAGAACCCAAAGGAACTATAAAATGTAACCTTGTTGCCTTATCCTTTTCCATTTAGCAGTAATTTTATGACACTAAAGACCTCTTTCTTCAGTAAAATTACATATCTGAGAAAACCAATTGTGATTCTTTTCAGATTCATGTTTTGCTCTATTGGATCAAGGACTTGCTTTAGTATCTCAAATTGTTAAAGCATTTTCTCTACAGAAAACAATTCCTTTTACCAGTAGGCGATTCTTATGCTCATAATGTAAATGAATGCCCCCATCACAGCCTGTAGGTCACACATCAGGTACACAATGTTTCATGAGCAAAGGAGCAATTATTATAACAACAAAAAGACAACGGCCTCTGCCACCTATAGCAATGTTGGCTGCTAGGATTAAACCTCCATCAAGATTACAAACAAGGCAGGACTGAAAAAAAAATGTACTTGTATTTTCTACGGAGTTTCTTTTGGCCTTGGGATCAATGTGACAGGGGCCAGTGGTCATCTTTATCACAGGCAGGGATAGACAGCGTGGGATCTATGAAGAAGGATCCAACCGAGGACCAATCACACAAAACCGCACTATTATGTTCAGTTGGGAAATTCACAAAGCTGAATCAACAAGAAAGACGTGAAGTTCGTTGGGTTGAAGAGAATGTTCCAACTCCAGTGCCCCTGAATGAAATTAACATCAGGGTAGATACAGACCACCTTTAAATGGACTGTAGGGATACGACAACACTTCAGATGTGTGAGTCGTCCAAGTTCTGTCCTGCTTGGGCGGGCATTCTGGGATAGAGGCACATGTTTTCAAACTCTGGCTTTAGAAAGAATCGCGTAGGAAGCCTGGTGAGAATGACAGTTCTCAGCTCACCCCTGGAAATTGTCACTTAGCAGATCTGGGGTGGGGCCTGGGGCCTGCATTGTAATTATTATAGCCCAGGTAGGGGATCAGACCACACTTGAGAAGCTTCAGTGTGTGGGAAGGAGCCTGGGCTTTGTAGAGGGACAAGAGCTCTCACGCCAGCCTGCCATCTACTCCACGTAAGACTTTTGATGAGGTTCCCAGACCGCTCTCCACTTCAGTTTCCTATATGTAAAGGAGTGATGGTAATTGTAAAGGTTAAATAAAATATGTAAAGGGAATACTCTGCAAGATCCTTGGCACACGGTGTATGCTTAATAGTGTCTGAGTTCCCTCTGCCTCTTCCTCTGCCCCACAGATAATGAGAAAGAACGTTTTTCGAATGCTTTTAATGAACCAGAGGCTTTTCTAA
The DNA here is from genome assembly GCF_059928025.1 of Delphinapterus leucas. Taxonomy (NCBI): domain Eukaryota; kingdom Metazoa; phylum Chordata; class Mammalia; order Artiodactyla; family Monodontidae; genus Delphinapterus; species Delphinapterus leucas. The sequence goes on along the minus strand of NC_143133.1, from coordinate 115,567,042 downwards.
GGCATTTTCATTACATCTAATCCCATGAGGTAGGTGTTCTTATTACTCCATTTTACGGGTGAGAAATAGAGACCAGAGAGGTTGAGCGACTGGCCCACGGTTACCCAGGCAGCAGGTGTCAGGGCCAGCCTTGACGTAGCTCTACTGCTGAGACCTTACGTCATTTTCAGGGATATAAATTAGGGACGGGAAATTTCAAAGCCTCTCTCTGCTGTCTCATGAAGACCCACCCTTCACTTCCCAGCAGCTTTACCATCCGGCCATGTTCCTGATGCCTCGCCAGCTGAAGATGACATGCTCATCGTGGACACAGGCACCCACAATTGTGATTTAGCTGTCTAGTGTGTCGTTCTATTGTAGGGCACAGGTGCTGGGAATCACTGTACCTCAAACTAGGAACTGGCTTATTTGTAGGGGTGCATTTCCTTTCCCCAGATATTAGACAGCCTTTAGGTCTATTAAAGAAACAAAAACCTATATAAATTTGGGGAGCTGTTCCCTTTCTGACGAGCTAAGTTGGAACCATGGTTTCATTTCCAGGAGGAATAAATTGAGTCATTTCCAGAAACTCCCATTACCTCTGCTGAGACGTGGTTAACTACTGTGACACAAAGCTGCTGGTACTGAGTTGGATATATGTGCACATGTATGCCATCTAAACACAGAGATGTGTACGTGTGTGTAACCACTGTTTAGGCACTCTGCACGCTACATCTGATATGCAGATATGAACGTGTGTATACGCGTGTGTGTGTAGAGGTAGGTGCAGGCGTGTTCTTGGCATACATACGTGCCTACACGCGCATGTGTCTACATATGACACGTGTGCGTCCACGCATACGAGTGCTTATTTATTCCACTGCACACATTTTCTTCATCTCCATAACAGAGAAGATGTGCCTCTGAATCCGTTGTGTTCCTGCTTAAACTTTGACTTCCAGATCCAATTTTCTAATTAACTCCCCATTTAAATAACAGTTGTGGTACTATTATGGTATTATTTTTTTCTGAAAAACTTCATTCCACTGTTCTTGCTGCACAGCAGGAGTTTAAGGGCAGCCAATACTTTCTTGTGCTGACAGCTCTGATAAAGGCATAGGTATTTAGATAAATGAATGATTGGTTTGACAAAAAAAGAAATTCGATGGCACTTGAGTCTATAAATCTACGAATCATTCCTCTCTGCTGGGAACATTAGTTACCAGTGAGAGTTTTAACTGTGTACGTGGTTGCTTAAGAGACACACACAGTTGCCCTGTGCGTGACGTTACCCATAGTTATTATTTTAATGAGACCTAATAGGACAGCTCAAAACAGTGATTGTCCCTGAGAAATCACTGCGTATGAAGAGTTTTTGCCCAGAGACTGTCCCTAAATTGGGGGTTGTAGAGCTGTGGTGACTGCAGAGCACATGCCTTGTCTTGGCGCTGCCCCAACTCAGGTCCAGCCAATTCCCGCCATCAGAGAATAAGGCCCAGAATGGCTGTTTCTTCCAACGTTTTCAAGTTGGAAATTCAGATTTGTATGGAAAACTCTGCCATATTTAAATGTTGGCTACTCACTGAACATTATCAGAAATTCTCAGGGCTAAACCCAGCCCATCTGCAGGCAGAAGGAGTCACGTGTGACATCGCTTTGCCCTCTCTGCCTAGAAAAATTTCCGGGAATTCCTGAAGATCTACTTCCTGGTGGATTGAGATGATGAACGAAGGCCCTGAGGATTGGTGGTGGTGGTGTGTATGTGGGCACGCATGCATATGGTGTGAGCACACGTGCACATATGTGTGTATATGTATGTGTGCATATGAGCGCGCAGGGAACCTGGCTTGATCTCACCCTGGCATCCTGGTGCGTGCTCCACAGAAAGCCTCTGGAGCGAGGCGGAGGAACAGCTCCCCACCATCCTGGCATGCTGACTTATCCAGACCTAACTGATCACCACACCTGTGTCCTGGATGGAGCCGGCCAGGAGAGTTCGGCTCAACCAGTTAACCACAATATATTTTCTTTTCTTCAGAAGTTTCCCTGCAAATTTTTCCCCCAAATGGAGGAAGTGCGGTAACGACCACCCCCGCTGAAGCCGATGAGTTAGCTACTTCTGTATTTTAAAAGATCTCCTACTGGACTTCCTTGGCGGGGGTTGTGGGACACATGTGCTGAAAACTTGGAGGCTTATATCAAAGGATACTTCCAATATATATTTTTAAATTTAATTTATTTTTTTATACAGCAGGTTCTTATTAGTTATCCATTTTATACATATTAGTGTATATGTGTCAATCCCAATCTATACTCATGCTTCTCTTCATGATCGAATGCATCTTTTGCCTTTTACTTTGAATATTTTTGCTCTGAGTCGTTCCCTGAGGTTTGACTTACGAACACAAAAAGAACATCAAGACTTGGCAAATCTGAAATTACTAGTTTATCCACAGGTCATTCGTCTGTTGGTCCACAGGTCATTCATCTGTTGGTCTGTATGCTCAAAGCACTCTCTAAGATTAGTGCGAGGGCTGCTGTCTGTTGAATATAACCAATACAGAGCCATGCATAGAAAGACATAATTATGGCTTTCTAGGAACTGACACTAATCGGTTGTTGATTGATTGATGGGCTGCCTAGTGATTATGCTGATAACTTGAGAGGTTTCTCTGTAAATGGTATTATAAGGACAGTCATTATTTTATATGAGATCATGGTAATAAAGATTGCCGTTTATAACTCAGTAGTCCTCAAGTGATCAATTAGTGGAAAAGATAAATAACTAAAAGCGAGCATGCAGTTCTGGCTCAGGAAGTAAAGTAATTCTGGTAATTGAAGAAGAACAAGGTCACGTTAGCTTTCATCTCCACGGGCAAATGATTAAGGATACAACCTAGAGCTATCGGGCCTTGGAATCTATCTGAGAAAGGTTTATAGATATTTTTATCAAGACACTTCCATGGAGCTAACAGGTACTTGTGATGTGTCCATCCAATGTGTGTTCTCATGCAGAGATGGTGTGCAAGGTGGGGAGAGAGGTAACATTTATGATTGATTGAGTGCCAGGCTCTGAGTCAGCCTACACATTGATTCATTTCATGCTTGCAATAAACCTGCAAGGTCGATTTTATTTGGACAATTTTTTTTTTGGGCCACTCCGTGCGGCATGTGGTATCTTAGTTCCCCAACCAGCAGAAGTGGAATCTTAACCACTGGACTGCCAGGGGAGTCCCTGGACAATTTTAACGTTGCGGAAATTGAGGCCCAGGGATGTTATTCATTGAGCACAGCCACTCCGTCAGTGGCCGGCCAGGATTTGAGCCCAGATCTGCCCGATGCCAAAGACAACCTGGTTTCCCCAAGTCTAGATTTCCTCTCAGGAGGGTCACCTTCACTCATCACGGGTTAATATAAAGTAGGAAGAGGAGTGCCGATGGTGTAAAACAAAAAGTGAAGAGCTTCATTTGAGCTGCAGTGGCTTCTGGGCACTTGGTTTGGTGACGTTCCCAGGGCATTTGCAGAAATGGATGTACAGTCAGGCAGTAGAACCTTTCCCCATCTTATCTCCCTTTGCTGCAAATTCTGTCACTTCGTCTCTCTATGCTGCTTTTAATCCCTCATTTGGGCTGATAATGATAAATAATATCAATATCAATAATGATAAATAATATAAATAATGATAAATCAATATCAATAATGGTAAATAATATCAATAATGATAAATAATAAATCATCAACCCATTTCAATACCAATATCAATAATGATAAATAATAAATCATCAACCCATTTCTACAAGGCATTAGTCTCCCTCCTTCCTTGTGATGGGGGACCAGTTCAGCATTTGTGCTCCTGTCACAAGGGGCAAGGGTCACAGTGTTGTCCCAGAGGAACTGGCTACAGGCAGGCCCGTCTGCTGGTGCCTTGGTCCAGCTTGAGTGTCCTGGGGAGAATATATACCTATTCTTTTCATTAGCAGACCAAACACAGATACATATTGGAACACAGTCTCTTCTACTTCGAACTACTGCTATTGTTGGTTTCCTTTAAAATTCAGCCGATTCATTCATTTATTCTACTAATGTTACTGAGTCTAACTGTAGCCGTAACCTGTGCTGTGCTTCAGAACATCAAAGTGAAAAGCCACAGTCCAAACCCTTTAAGGACCTACAAGTTTAGTGGGGCGACAGATGCTTTCTCAGGAAATAATAAGAGAGGGAACTGTTTGAAAGGAGATAATTCTAGAAGGATCACCAGTTCTGCTCACAGTAGCAGAGAAGGCATCTCAGAGAATACCACAGAGGAGATGTGCCTGAAGGATGTGAAAGACTTGGCAGAAGAAGGGAGAAGAGTTGGGGGCTGTGTCTGGAACCACTAGTGGTTTAGAAATGCTTCCCTACAAAGCTTGCCAGCTGGGCGTGGTGAAAAATCATGGAGAGAGATGCAGAGGCCAAACGCTTAATGATTTGTTTAGATTAGCCAGCTTGAGATTTTAACCCATAGGGGATACAAATGCTTTGAGCAAAACAGCAACAGGACTTCCAGATGATTATCTAGGCAGCAGGATGAGGACAGACTGGAGGATGGTAAGACTAGAAACAGGGAGAGTGAAATGGCGGCCATGGCAAAAACCAAGGTCAGGGCTTCCCTGGTGGTGCAGTGGTTGAGAATCTGCCTGCCAATGCAGGGGACACGGGTTCGAGCCCTGGTCTGGGAAGATCCCACATGCTGCGGAGCAACTGGGCCTGTGAGCCACAATTACTGAGCCTGCGCTCCGCAACAAGAAAGGCCGCGACAGTGAGAGGCCCACGCGCCGCGATGAAGGGTGGCCCCCGCTCGCCGCAACAAGAGAAAGCCCTCGCACAGAAACGAAGACCCAACACAGCCCAAAAAACAACAACAAAAACAAAAAAAACCAAGGTCAGAGGTGCTAAGGTCTTGTATTATAGCCATGCAGAGGGAAATGGCACATGGAGAAAGATTTAAAAGGCAGAATGAACACGGGTTGGTGATTATTTGACTATGAAAGGCAATAGAGTGAAAAGAATAGAGATAACTCCAAGTTTGTTAGCTTGAACACTGGAGAATGACGTCACTATAAAAACTAAGTCACTAATTTATCAAATAAACCTATGAACTGATATATCGAAAATATAACACAAATGTAGCATGCAAAAAGGAAATGCTCTTACAAGTTTGGTACCAAACATTTTCTGAAGCCAAGTATGCCATGCGTGGCCGTAGTTCTTCACCATAGTAAAAAGACATTTTGGGGGAGGGATGTTAATGCAAAGTGTGTGTTAAATAAGTAGATTAATTCTTCAGTGGCATGTAAATTGACTCTTTTTGTTTTTCCTTATTTTTAAACTTAATTTTTAAATCAAATTAATTTTTTTCCATTTTTTATTTCACAGCGAGAACATAGTTTAACAACAAATGCTATTGTATCTTTCAATATGGGGATTTTCACTGTGCTCTATTTTTTATTTTTTTATTTACTTTTATTTATTTATTTTTTTTTTTTTGCGGTACGCGGGCCTCTCACTGTTGTGGCCTCTCCCGCTGCAGAGCACAGGCTCCGGACGCGCAGGCTCAGCGGCCATAGCTCACGGGCCCAGCCGCTCCGCGGCATGTGGGATCTTCCCGAACCGGGGCACGAACCCGTGTCCCCTGCATCGGCAGGCGGACTCTCAACCACTGCGCCATCAGGGAAGCCCTGTGCTCTATTTTTTAATTTCCAAGAGCTCTTTCTCATTTTCAGAAAATTGCTATCATCTGTTTCTTTTCCATGGATGCAATATTATCACGTTTCCATCAGAATACAAATGGTAGTTTATAGAATTCTGTGATCTGAATTATCTTGTTTCCTTGGAGTTTACTTTTATCTGTTATGTTCTTTCTTTCTCTTAGATTTTGTGGCTTCTTGCAGTTCTCTAGCCATCTTTGCCCTCCACTCATATTTGCAATGAGACATTATGATTAAGCGTGCGTGCCTACGGTTGGCTTGCGAACTAGGGAAGGGACCTCACCTCAGTAAGGGCCTGAGGCAACTACAGGTGGCTCAGGATGGGGGAGCTAAACGCTCTTTACATAGTCTTTCACCTGAACTTTTGAGCACCACCGCATGCTACAGCCTTCCTACGTATCTGGTGCCCTATACTCTGAGCTAGCTGCAAAACTGCTAGCTTCTCATTGGCTCCAAACTAAGAAGGCACTCAGATTTCGGCTTTCCCCACTTCACTAAATGAACTTCCACTCATTTGTCTTCCAAAATTTGTCGACATATTGTCTGCGGTAATCTTTTCTCTATTCTTAGTGTCCATGTAGGTTTATACCTTTCATGAACCCTTTGGTGGGGCTTTGTGGGGTAGCAGAGATAAACCTGTGGGCTCAATCTGCCATGTATAGCCAGAATCTTGAGCTGGTTCTAGATGATTCGTTTACCAAGAAGGCCAGTCCTGATGCCCTTGATTTAAAAATCATTCTCATATGGGCATGCTTTGATTCAATTTCTGACTCTGTACTATTAACTTGGAACAAGTGAGCTTTTCTGGCATTTCTTTATAGGGAACCAGTTTAAACTCGTGGTGGAATACTGGAAAGACAATTGGGCTGGGGCAAGAACTTGATTTAGCCCCTCTGCTTCAGTTTTTCCTTTTGGGATAGATGTTACTGTTTGTTTCTACTGTGCAGGAATGTTAGGAAGACAGAACAAGATATTATAGGTGAAGTACGCTTTGAGATCTTAGGAAGAATGATCAATCAATGAATTTAAGGTATTTCTTTCTGCCAGAAGAGAGCAAGCCTCAAATCCTTGAAAGATGACATTAAGATTTCTTATTCCTGCTGCTTTAATGATGGATGGACATGAATTATTAAATGTTCTTTACACAACATGTTTCTGCATCATAATTTCAGAGTTGTTAAGAAAGAGAGAAATTCGCTTTTTAGTATTCAACTTGTTAAACAGTTCAACTAAATCCTTAATAAAGTATCTGGAGCCTAAATATTTTAGTGACGTGTAAAACAGAGCTAAGTTCTAAAATATTTAGATGAACTGGAGCTATTCTTAGATGATTACTAATTTCCTTTAAAACGATGGGACAGATACATGAATGGATTCACATACAATGTAGGCTACCCTGGAAATGGAGTCCAGTGAGAGGGGTTTTCTTCCTGAATTTCAGAGCAACAACTCTGAATGTGGTACTTGTGCCTCAATACCCTCATCTGTAAAATGGAGATAATGTCTATTCCAAATGCTGTCTTTTTAAAAAAAATACTAATTCCCTGAGAAGAGAAAATGAGACAACAAATGTGGTATTTACTGTAAAAAAAAAAAAAAAGCATTATAAACATGCAAAAAAAAATCCTATGTGTAGATTTGGGACTAAATATCAAACTGTGTATTCACTTCCATATGAATACATAAACACAGACACATAAGCACCTATACACCACTACCTACTGAAGAAATACAATGTTTTTTTCTAAGTATTGCTTGCCAATTGTCTAGGTTCAATATTAAAACAGAATAAAAGAGAGTTGCTCTGCATAATCTTTTGGTTTACATGACACATTTCTTCCTTGATGGCATCAATAATAACCATTATTGTTAAAATCAACATTAAAGGCTGTATATGTGTGTGTGTGTGTGTGTGTGTGTGTGTGTATTTGGATTTCAGATGTATTTTATTTTGTGTCATTTGAAAAATACTGGTCAGGACTCGCTAGATTCATTCAATGACCCACAGTTTGAAAAACAACTGATCTAGGGCATGTTATCTTACCTTTGGAATCTATTTGCTTATCTATAAAATGCGGATGACAATCTCATGAGGTTATTAATATGGTCAAATAAGACACTCTATGTAGAGTACATATATGGTGCTGAGCACAAAGTTTGCACTCAATGAATGGTAACTGTTATTAATACTGTTTTTAAGAACAAAGAAAATGAATAGGTCTGAGTCTGGGCATAGCCAGCATCTAGGCAGCCCAGGTAAGTACTGCTTAAGAGCCTTCTGGGAGTAGGAGGCTGTGATAGTCTGAGTACAGGGTCCACTGCACATGGGAACCCTAGGAGGATTCCGGGCTAGAGTTGTGCTGTTCCTCCAGCCAGCTACACCCTCTTGTCTTCTTTCCCATTCCTTTTAGTTTAAGATGTACATAAAATCTGATCTGTAAGATAAGAGACTGGGCAGATGCTGCAGTCTCATAGCGACCCTCTAGAGTCTCAGAGGACACGGCAGTGGGGAGAGAGCCGAGGACACAGCTCCTTGCTAGGGTGGCTTCGTGGTGCTGGAAGGAGAGGGGTATCAGGAAGGACTTTAAGTGAGGATGCAAGGTCTTAAGGGACCTTTCCTGGTGAGACCTGGAAGGACACCAAGAGAGGGGGTGTAATTATGGAACTGGAAAGGATCTTAGAAATCAACTGCTGGTACAAGTGTCTCATTCGATAACTGATGAAGTGAAAGTACAGAGAGGGTGAGTGACTTGCCCAAGGTCACACAGCTAACTGGAGACCAAATCACACCTAAGGTATCACTTTTGCTTCTGGCTAGTGGTGTTTCCAGTACACCATCTTACCTCATGTAGCCCCAGTGATGTTCTGATAGTTACTTTTTTTTTTTTATTCTGAGCCACTGAATTTCATTTCTGAAATATTTTGACTTATGGAACCCTGACTCTCTGAATTTTCAGAGCCAATTCTTATGTCAGCCAAAGGACATTTTCAGCTGTTCCCTGCTATCTTAATCTCCGAATGATGGACCTTCCTCCGCCCCTTCACCCCATGTGCTTTAGAATGGATGCTGTTCCAACACTGAAAAAGGGCTGACCTGCCAGTTATGTTTCTTGCCATCAGGTGCCACCTCCCTGCTGAGATCCACGCTCAGGGTGTCAATATGTGGTAAAATGCAGGTCTGCTCAACAGCCCTTTCCCTAGCCCGCTTTTGGAATGCTTACCAAAAGCGAGACAGCACTGGGAAGAAGCAGTCAAACTGGAGATGGCGCTATCAGTGCGTAACTCAGGACATGTGAGACAATCTCCCACAATGGATGGATTTTGTCTGCCTGGCTGGGCCACTTCATTTCAGGAGGACAAGTTTCTTCTGAGTGGACGGCGTGGTGTCATGCCCAGGCTGAGCGCTCCCAGTGGCAATATATCTGTGGTCTAAATGAAGAGCTCTCTCACAGGCAGTCCGTGCATCTGCAGATCCTCAACACTCCCTTGTCAAAGGCACCAGACACACAGGCCAGGGAAACCCTGGGAGTCTGGCCCCGAGTGAGCTTTCTGAGGTTGGTGAGTGCTTTTAATTGAGGAGGAATGTTACCGCAAAAAAAATCCAGTGGCTCGTGGATGGACTGGTTGCCATCTGGGACAGTTGACGGTGAAGGCAAGTGCTTATCACAAAGATCTTTGCTCTTCAGAACAGCTGTTCCTCTCCTGAAGCCATCATCGAGCTGGTGAGCTGGAAGGCTCAGAAACAAGGTGGGTATGTGACTGCAAGGACCTGGCACATTACGAGCTATGGAACAGTATCGCCATCTGCAAATGCTTCGTTTTGTATGGACGTAATTCACCGTGGCTGAAATATGTCCCGAAGGACGAACGACAGTGGGATCTAAAATCTTAACGGGTTGGCCGATTCTGTTGTCTGCCACAATGGAAGAGGCTCACAGATCAAAGCAATAATCTTTGCAGGGCTAATGTGAATCTTATGGGCACCAAGGGAGATCATTCTTGTTGCTAGTTCCATCCAGCACATTAATCCAAAGGGGAGCTACTTTGCCAGTTCAGGCTTTGATGCAAGTCAAAAAAGCAGCTGTGGCTACTCACTCTTGTCCTTTCTTAATATACGCTGGGATGCTTTCTGTAGAGGTGTTGATTTCTGGATGCACCGGTATATTTTGCAGTCACGTTAAAACCCGGAGACTGCTGCTTTGCAAATGTAAAGGAACATTTGGAACAGAAATGGGATGTTCATGCCAACCCTCCCTTTTTCTCTCAGTTGCTTTGACCCAGAGGTTCAAACTCAGGTTCCCTGGAAAAGCCCTGAATACACACACACACTCTCTCTCGTGTTCATATTCAGCTTGCGACTGGAGCAAGCCTAGTGGCATGTAAAACCTTTGAATATAGATACGCTGAATGCTTCCTCAGTGGCTCCCTAACTAATAAACACAGAACGTAAAAAACAAAAGAACGGATGTCGTTTCTGGCCTAATTTTAAGAGACTGTGTTTTTAGGAATGAAGACTCGCCAGAGATGTTCCTACTGAGTTCCTCAAAGAAGAGAAAGCGGGTCACTCCAGAAACTGCCATACCCAAGTCTCTGAATGAACTCTTTGAAGTTTTTTCCGTAATTAGTGTCTAGTCTGTGTCCCTGGAGAGCTCCGGGTGACCGCAGTGATAGCAGTGAATGACTTTTTGCTGAAAATGACTTTTCCTTTTTTTTTTTTTTTGTGCTGGGCTGCAGTTTCAGCTGTGCTTTAACAATTACTTTTGTCTCATGAGTGCATTTTGAAGAGTGCGAGCATATATATATTTTTTTTTCCAAAAAGGTTGACTTGTCTCTAGGGTCTCTGAAAAGGGACCGTAGTTTAGTCGCCATATCAGCTAGGAAGGTGTCCTCTGGTGAAGCCCATCAAGACATTCATGAACTAATTCTTTTGCATTCATGGGACTCTTCCTGCCTCAGTTTCTACTGAAGAGCTACAGGCAGCAAAGAAGTATGAGATGGCCTCTCCCATCTCCCCCCAACCCTGTGCCCGACACCCCACTGATGGGTAGAGCAGATGTGAAGGGTACCTGTTCTATGATTCTGGACCCCATCACCCAGTTAATGACAATAACTAGGGGAGAGAGGGAGAGGAAGGTGGGGAAACTGGAAAGGAGCTTGTGTGTGGGGAGAGTATTGTCACGCTGAATCCCATTCCTCTAGAAGAAGGGGTGGGGAAGGGCTATCTCCCAGACCCAAGCCCAGTGAGGGGTTCCTGCAAGGGAAACCCCTCTCCCTCCATCACCAAGGAGATTCTGAACTATGCCTCCTGCAGGTGGGACTCAGAGAGAGCAGACTCAGGCCTTAGAAAAGCTAACGCAGGCTGTGGACTCAGGTCTCCTGCCCGCCTGGAGTCTGAAGAGAGGAGGCCGATGGCCTGCGTGGGGTCAGAGGCTGGAAACGGCTGCTGTACCAGAGACGGGTGTCAGGGCAGGTGACGTGTGAGGGTCCCAGAGGTGGCCACGTGGGGAGCAAGCAGTACCGGGCTCAACTTGGGCCCTATCCAAAAAGACCTCCCGGAGCGGTGAGAGCACCTCGGCAGATAGCGCAAAGGCTGCAGGAGGCCTCGTGGGTAAGCAAGGGAGGCCCATCTGTCCTGAGTGATGGGGATTACAAGAGAGAAGGGCTCTGCAGAGAAAAAAAAAAAAATCCTTTTGTCGGTGTTTGGAACCTAAAGGGACTCTTGGAACTGTCCGTTACCTAAGAGTGAGCAGAAAAGTCCTGCGGGAATTGTCATCCCCAGGCAGGGGGCTGTTACACCCACGCCAGACGGTTCAGGCAGAGCAGCAAAAAGCAAGATGCATTTTACACACATCACAAATCATGTTGGCTCAACACATTAAATACACGATACTCCCCGAAAGGTTCAGAGTGGATAGGAAGTTTCCCAGAGGAAACCTACACCACGTTTCAATTCAACTGGCCGATTTTGAGCCTATTAGCCTACATAACAATTCATGGGTACTGCTTCCTTCTGTGACGTCTGAAGACTGGGTCTCCTGGCCAAACACATGATACCATGTGCTCCTCAGAACGTATTGGGGCAGATCTGGGAGGCCTTGACTCTGCCCATCTCCTCCCTTTCTAGCTTCTAGTTCCCTCTACCCTCCACCCCATGAGCTGACTGCTGGTTCCTTCCAGTTTGAGGTGGAAGGAGCGGCAAGGGGGTAACAATCTAGACACAGCACTAGAGGATCTGTGTGGTGACTCAATAAAGGAAACGGATGGTGGGGTCAGTGACTTTCCTTGGAAGACAAAGGGAAGGTTTCAGACCCTCTTGAGAAGGTGCGGAGTGGCGCAGGATGTTTTAGGGAAGGAGTGATAGAGTCTTCTCCTTTTGTGTCTTTCTCTAGCTCCTGTCTGGAGTTTCCAAACACACCGGGCTGTTTGTTCAGCTGTGTTTTCCTTTGGTCCTAAGAAACTTCTTTCCCTGCTGAAGCCAATCCAACCAGCGGCAGCCTGGGCTTGGGGAGTCAGCAGGCAGAGTACGGTCTTGGTGCAACTGGGTGGGCAGATGAAGCTGGGTAAGTGACATCAGGGCATGCATACAAATGACCCCTTGCACCAACGTGGAGGAGAAACACTGTGATTTGGGGCTGCTGTGTGAGGTTTTAAGAGCTGAAATGTCAGAAACGTTAAAGATATGCATACAAGAACGTCTTTCTCCCAAATGTCAGACTGCCTACCAGTTTGCATTTCCTTTCCTTTGTAAACATTTTTCTTTTCTTGGGAGCTGAAGATGATCCTTTAATGCCAGATTTTTCCATCTTTACTCTAAGGGCAATCTGTTCTCTGCTCTTTCCCCTTGAGTGCTGAAATGACTTTTACGCGCATTTGATCGACTATACAGCAAGACTGTTTGCCAGGAAAGGAAGAACGGAGGTAAGGGATGAGAATGCAAGCTGAAACTAAACACATTTTTGGCCTTTCAGAGATTTAGAAAAATGGAGGAAAAGAGGAAAAATATGAAATGAGAACTGTGTGCGTTTTCTCCCCTTTTGCATCTTCTGAGCGTAGCTATGCATGGCACCGTAGAGCCAGCTAGCTGCTCCTTCGAATTCCAGCTCCACCTGTCACTAGCTTATGACCTCAGGTCAGTTACTTTTAATCTCTCAGTGCTGCTGTTTCTGCATCAGGAAAATGAAGTTAAAAATAACATTTACCTCATAGGGTTGTCGTGAGCTAATACATGTAAACAACATAAAAGGGTACCTGGTACAGAGTTGGTGTTATGTATTTGTTACCTACTATTGCTTCTTCGTTTTCTAGCAATTTCCTGGATCTGCAGAGATGTGAGGTAGGAAAGGATAAGGTAGAAAAACGTCAGGTCCAACCTCCAGTGGGTTATCTGTGATTTGTTGCAATATCGTATCCCAACTATACTTCTTTCACCATCCGCATTTTTTTCTATAGCATTAGAGAAATGGTTACAATAACATTGATAAGAACTTGAATCTTTTCGCTCATTTATTCATGCATCCCTGTTTGTTCATTTATTAATTATTTATTTGAGTTAGGGCACTAGGCAATGTACAAACCTGTACAGAGGAAAGAATTTTCCCCTTAAGTAATCTACAGCCATTTAGTTAGTGGTATAAACCATTAACATCTAATCAGAATGACTGTGCTTGGAATATTCTGTGAAATCCCAATAAATAAAACTAATCAGAAATAAAATATCATATGATATCACTTTTATGTGGAATCTAGAAAAAACGACACAAATGAACTTATTTACAAAACAGAAGCAGACTCACAGACATAGAAAACAAACTTATGGTTACAGAGGGGAAGGGGGGGAGGGATAAACTGGGAATTGGGGATTAACATATACACACTACTATATATAAAACAGACAAACAACGAGGACCTACTATAAAGCACAGGGAACTATATTCAATACCTTGTAATAACCTATAATGGAAAAGAATCTGAAGAATACATATATGTATGTATATATGTTTACACATATATATAAAACTGAATCACTTTGCCGTACACCTGAGACATTGTAAATCAACTATACTTCATTAAAAATGAAATAAATGGTCTAGGAAGAGTATTTTGTGAGAAAAATTCAGTTTCTGTACTAAGAGACTGATGTCTTTAGCCATACTCATATACAGTTTCAGTCTTCAAACTATAGATGTGGTCTCACACCTCGTCTCTTCATCTTTACCAAGACCTTCCTTTGAAATTACCTGGCATTTTTCCTTCTGTTGTGAACAGAAGCTCCCTGTTGAAGCTTAGATCAAACACTTTTATCTCAAGTCATTCCATAGACATCTGCTAAATGCCTGCTATGAACCTAAACACTCTGAGTCTATTTTAGCCAAAACTGTCTGGGATTATGAATTATATGGATACAGACTTTAATTTCCTATTTCAGTTTTGGTTGTGTTTTAACCCATAAACTATGCCTTTTCATTTGTCATCTGGGCTTTACTAAGATGGATGAAGGACATAGCCAGTTTTCAAAATAAGGAATCTAACAGAAAATCAAACAATCATTTCATTGCAAGTAGGATCCATTTCTGATTTGGTTCTTTTTATGGGCTCAATAAAGGCTCATGCCTTAAATGTTTTTGAACTGCTAGCAAAATTTTATGAGGCCTTCCAATATACTTCACTTAGACCACTAATGGTGATATGCCTGATGGTAACTGGTCACAATTTTCATATGGTGAAAATCAAAAGTTTATCATGGTAATGATTAAATGACCTTTAAGGGTTTTTTTTTTTTTTTTTAAGGTTCTTATATCCCTAAATTACTAGGATTCTAAATCTGTGTTCTCCAATATGGTAGCCACTGGCCACACGTGCTTCTGAGTACTTGAAATGGGGCTAGTCTAAACTGAGATGTGATCTAAGAATAAAATACACACCAGGTTTTGAAGAGTTACTAGAAAAAAAAGAATAAAATATTTTGGATATATTGGGTTAAATAAAAATATTATTGGGCTTCCCTGGTGGCGCAGTGGTTGAGGATCCGCCTGCCGATGCAGGGGACACGGGTTCGTGCCCCGGTCTGGGAAGATCCCACATGCCACGGAGCGGCTGGGCCCGTGAGCCATGGCCGCTGAGCCTGCGCATCCAGAGCCTGTGCTCTGCAAAGGGAGAGGCCACAACAGTGAGAGGCCTGCGTACCGCAAAAAAAAAAAAATCATTAAAATGAACTTTACCAACTTATTATTTTTATGTTACTGTGGCTATTGAGAATTTAAAATTACTTTTGTGGCTTGCATTATATTAATACTAGACAGTACCACTCTAGACCTTCAAAACAAATGGATCAAAATCTCTCTTTAAGGACTTTTTAATGTTTATGGCCAATGTTTCAATACTGAGGTCCTTAGGCCTCTAAAAGTCAAGTTAAAACTCATACCTACCAAAAACTAATAAACCCTACATGGGTGGATATTTACCACCAAGTTCCTCTCGAAATTATTCTCTGTCGAGGTCCTGTGAAAGTTCTATGGTTACAATACTGAATGTTCATTCCCATGGTTATTGTCTCAACTATATCAAAAGATTATCAGCAAAGGAGGCAAGAATATACAATGGAGAAAAGACAGCCTCTTCAATAAGTGGTGCTGGGAAAACTGGACAGCTACATGTAAAAGAATGAAATTAGTACACTCCCTAACGCCATACACAGAAATAAACTCAAAATGGATTAGAGACCTAAATGTAAGGCCAGACACTATAAAACTCTTAGAGGAAAACATAGGCAGAACACTCTGTGACATAAATCACAGCAAGATCCTTTTTGACCCACCTCCTAGAGAAATGGAAATAAAAACAAAAATAAACAAATGGGACCTAATGAAACTTAAAAGCTTTTGCACAGCAAAGGAAACCATAAACAAGATGAAAAGACAACCCTCAGAATGGGGAAAAAATATTTGCAAATGAAGCAGACAAAGGATTAATCTCCAAAATTTACAAGCAGCTCATGCAGCTCAATATCAAAAAACAACCCACCCAATCCAAAAATGGGCAGAAGACCTAAACAGACATTTCTCCAAAGAAGACATACAGATTGCCAACAAACACATGAAAGGATGCTCAACATCAGTAATCATTAGAGAAATGCAAATCAAAACTACAGTGAGGTATCACCTCACAACAGTCAGAACGGCCATCATCAAAAAATCTACAAACAATAAATGCTGGAGAGGTTGTGGAGAAAAGAGAACCCTCTTGCACTGTTGTGGGAATATAAATTGATACAGCCACTATGGAGAACAATATGGAGGTTCCTTAAAAAACTAAAATTAGAACTACCATACGACCCAGCAATCCCACTACTGGGCATATACCCTGAGGAAACCATAATTCAAAGAGTCATGTACCACAATGTTCATTGCAGCTCTATTTATACAATAGCCAGGACATGGAAGCAACCTAAGTGTCCATCGACAGATGAATGGATAAAGAAGATGTGGCACATATATACAATGGAATATTACTCAGCCATAAAAAGAAACGAAATTGAGTTATTTGTAGTGAGGTGGATGGACCTAGAGTCTGTCATACAGAGTGAAGTAAGTCAGAAAGAGAAAAACAAATACCGTATGCTAACACATATATATGGAATCTAAAAAAAAAAAAAGAAAAAACGGTTCTGAAGAACCCAGGGGCAGGACAGGAATAAAGACGCAGATGTAGAGAATGGACTTGAGGACACGGGGAGGGGGAAGGGTAAGCTGGGACGGAGTGAGAGAGTAACACTGACATATATACACTACCAAAAGTAAAACAGCTAGTGGGAAGCAGCCGCATAGCACAGGGAGATCAGCTCAGTGCTTTGTGACCACCTAGAGGGGTGGGATAGGGAGGGTGGGAGGGAGACGCAAGAGGGAGGGGATATGGGGACATATGTATACATAAAGCTGATTCATTTTGTTATAAAGCAGAAAGTATCACACCATTGTAAAGCAATTATACACCAATAAAGATGTTAAAAAAAAAGATTATCAGCAAATACACCAAAATGTTAAGAGTGATTATTTCTGGGTAGTGGGGTACTGCGTGATTTTTGCATTCTTTTTTTATTCTCTCCTTTATTTCTGAGTCTTTCAATGACGAGGACTGTTATGTTTCTTCATCAGAAAAATGTGTCTTTAAATTTCAGTGTGAATGATTTTCTGAACTGCATAAACATCACGAATATGTAAAAAAGAGACCAACTTAAAAGGGAATATCCCAACATGCTTTCATCTGCTCTGCTCCATTTCCAAATTTTCTATAGTGAATAGGTTACTTCCATCAAGGGAAACAACACACCTCCTTTAAAACCTGAAATATTCATCCACCTGTTTAACCTTAAACCTAAGTTAATTTGCATGCTGATTTTTTTAGAACTCCTTTTATCTCTGCTGTATTAGACGGTAGAGTAAATACTTTAGGTTTGAGCTTCAACCGTATGCTAACATAGCTATTTTAATATTTTTATAACTACCCTCAACCAGAACAGCATTTAGCTTGAGTCTATGCAGGAGATGCGGAAGAAACCCTAAAGATATTTTAATACCTCACTATGCGTAGGGGTTTAGGTTGTACTGCAAGGATGCCCATCTAAAGGGGTTCCACTTGCATCTGAGTCCTGCAGCAACGGGTTTGGGGGAGAACCCTCCTGCATGCTGTCCAGACCAGCTCAGAATGCCACCTGCACACTCGGGAGGGCTCAAGCCTGTGTACACACACACACACACACACACACACACACACACACACGCACATGAGTGAGTGGGTTGTGCCCTATCCAGTGGGCAGTGGCTCTTCTCACCTGCCTTCCACTTTCAGAGGCCAGCACCACCACCTGGCCTGGTTTTTGGGTACCATGGGGGGTGTGCAGTGCTGTGGCATTGGCGTGTGTAGGTGGGTGACACACACAGCTAGCACTGTTGTCTGCCCTGCTGGCTCTGGAGTAAGCTGGGCTTCTCAAGGCCCATCAGATATGATTGTTTAGCCTAGCAACGTTCTATTCATTTAATTTTTCTTTCTTCTTGAGGAAAAGGGCCTTTTTCCAATTCGCGCGAGGCAACAGCCTTTTGGAATACGGCACTGGCGTGTGGCGCAGAACTTACTGTTGGTGGTGAAGATGATTCCTCCCTCCTGCGGGGTGGGATCTGTATCCTGGACCACCTGCAAGGCTCCCACGGTCCGGACAGCAGCGTCCAAAGTGACTGAGCTTTCATTTACGGTTGTGTCGCTTGCGCCGGTGATCTGGTTGGTTGACGGACCTCCCAGAGATCCCTCGAAGTCAGTGGGCAAGTCGTCCATGCAGTCGGCATTGGGCTGACAGGAGCAGAAAAGGACCTATCTTAGTGTATATCATCAAGTTAGAGATGAGATGTCTACAGCCTAAATATTTTGTCCTGAGGGAAAACCAAGTTCTTCACTGTTTTCTTCCTGAACCACTTTATTTAAAGACATTCCACATATAGTTCCTGTAATTAACATGAAAACATCTTCCAAAATTTTCTTTCCAAAGGTTCCGTTTAGATCTACAGACAAGGTTTTAATTCCAGGGGTAGCAGTAGCCATACATTAATATAATTACATAGGGAGAATAATATGATACTTATTTATAATGACAGCTCTTCCTTATCTATAGTGTTTACTTCTTGTATAGGAAGTAGCTGACAGCCTGATAATTAGCCCCAAAGACCCATGTGTTGTTTACAAATAGACTGATGGCATGAGAGGGGAGACAGAATCTGACTCGTGAATTGTGCATCAGAGATACACACATATACATAAACGCACACACAAACACAAGAGCACAGGGTGAGGTGCTGTTAAACATAAGCCCAAAAACCACCTGCAGAGCAAAGCCCTATTTACATAACATTCAACTGATCGTACATTTGTCAAATCTTCTAAGTTAAAATCTTAGAATCATAAAACTAGGGTGAGACCATCTACTTTAATTACCCACTCACTACAGGACTCTCCCTCCCAATATTCCTCACAGCTCCACTTGAAAAACGTAGAGACCGGGGTCTCTTGTGCCTCGCAAGGCAGCCTGTGTCGGTCGGCTTCTCTTAGCGGGAAGCGGGGCAGTTTTACTCTTTGGTCTCAGTTCTGCTGGCTGAAGTGGTGTTGAATATATTGATATCTCTTCCACAAACAGCTTTTAAAAAATGATTATCAGTTGTTCTGCCTCTGACCAAACTCAGAAAAATGATTTTTTAAAGGTGGTGGAGGAGAGATACGGTCTTGAGAAGCACTAAGAATGGCTGTTAATCACACGTTTTGCTCCACGCTGGAGAGTGACATTGCCTTGAGCGACGACAATGACACGGTTTTGCACCCCGTCCAAGGATGCAGATCAGGGTGGGCAGGCTTGGGTGAGGAGAATCCTATGTTGACATTGTTTGAATTAACACCACAATGACTAGATTGTGTGCCAAGTTCACTGAAAGAGAAAAATCTATCACTCACGGGCTCATGGGGAGCACAAGGCAAGAAATCCAAACTGCTGGACTCTTGTCCTGGATTTCCACTCTCAAGGCAAGTCTCCCAAGCCCCACGCCTGTATTTCCAACAGTCAGCTGGAAATCTCCATCATCCCACAAAAACCTCAAATTCAGCTCATTCCCTTTCCCCCACATTCTCTTTGTGTTCTGCCGTCTTCATCTCTACTGGCAGTGGGCCAATTCCTTGAAATTCGAGTTGTTGAAAGTCAACTCATTGAATGACTGATCCTCCAAGTTTACTGACTGAGATTATTGGACATGAGCGGGTATGTTCTGAACGTTTCTTACCCCATTACCAATTCCCAATCTCCCTCTAGTTTCTTCCCCGGTATACTTCATTCTCCACTTTTTCACCAGAGCACTCATGCATAGGTATGATTTTCTCTTTTTCCTCCTAAAGAATGAATTACAAGCTCCTTAGTATAGCAAAACAGGTACCGTACAGTCTGACCCAAGCCTTCTTTTCTGGCCCTACCTTCAGCCTTTGGAAACACACAGAATAAACCACATATTCCCCATTTCAGCACCTTAGCATATGCTGCTCTTCCACTCGGGATGACAGTTGCCCAAAGCATCATCCCCTTCCCCTCTCCCATCCCAAGGTCTCAAACTAACCCTGGTGAACTCCTAATCATCCCTCAATTCCCAGGCCAAATGTCCCTTTTCTAAGCAGCGCTCCCTCCCAGTAGTCATCTTTGATGCTGTAACTCTTTTCCCACTTCTCCCACTGTTACAGTCATTTGTTACTGTGTTAGTCTCACCCTACTAGTCCGCAAGCTTTTTTTAATTCCGGTTTTACTGAGATACAACTGGCAGGGCATATTGTATTAGTTTAAGTTGCACAACATGATGATTTGATACGTGTGTATGTTGCAAAACCGTCACCACAGTAAGTTTAGTTAACATCCATCACCTCACATGATTACAAAATTTTTATTCTTGTGATGAGAACTTTTAAGATCTACTCTCTTAGCAACTTTCAAATATACAATACAGTGTTGTGTATTGTATTAGAGTCACCGTGCGGTGCGTTACATCCCCGGGACTTACTTATTTCGTAACGGGAAGTTTGTACCCTCTGACCCCCTCACCCATTTCACCCTCCCCACCTCCTGCCCCTGGCAACCACAGATCTCCTCTCTGTTTCTTTTCCACGTAGTTTCCACATACAAGTGAGACACAAGCTTCTTAAAGTGAAGCACCTACACTATATTGACCTTGAGTTCCAAGCCCTCACATAGTGCCTGACAATTATTAAGTGCTAAGTAAATGCTGATTTGGAAATTTTATCTGAGTCTCAGTTTACTGCTCTGAAAACCTGGGAATGTTAGTATCTGCCCAGATCTGAGATCAGTGAAGGGAAGCTTTGAGAAAATACTTAAAAAAATTCAATTTCTGGGCAAAGGTAAAGTACACCTTTGAAGGGTAGCAGAGTATGTCACTGCCCAAATTTGCTACGTTGGCATAAAAATTGTTTTTAGCTGAAACAATTGAGAACTGGGTAAAGAAATGCCCTCTGCCTTCCCCCTATTTGCCTAAAAGCAAGACATAAATTTGTAAGGGGGTCCCCCTCTCTGTACCAGAAAGAGAAGAACATTCTTATCACCAGCGACTGGGAGTTGACGCAACAAACCTAACTGACATGCCCTTATCCGCCATTGGTTTCCCCCATATATTTACCTCCCCACAATTTGCTGTCCTAGAAACTCAAAGTCCTTTCCCTCTGTCTTGTCACTTCTCTAAAAATTTATTGCTCTTTTTTGAAGATGCTATAGAAGCCGAAGTTCTAACCACCCTTCTGAGTCACTCATCGCCAAGTGCTCCTATGTGCACACACGATGCATGTGTTCATAAACTTCTGTTAGATTTTCTCTTGTTAATCTGCCTTTTACAAGCCTAATTTACAGGGCCCAGCTGGAGAACCGAGGAGGGTAGAAGAAAAAATAACTTCTTTCCCTCCACTATACTATGTAAAGATGCAGATCTAAATTGTGTGCGGGTCTCAGGGAGGAAAAGAGCTCCAAGTGAGGATCCTGTACTGGCTGTTCTTTCAGCCATAAGCATCTGGATGTGACCACAGATGCAAGAACAACTGACATATTTTTCACAATGTTGACTTTGCTTGTTGATCGTGTTCTTGTTTTCTCTCTTTTCTCTTTTTATAACATTATTTTATTAGTTTTGATGCAGGGTGTTCCCTTTTACTTTGTGGGCTAGCAGGAATAGTGTTATGTCTCTAACAGAGGTGAGTAGAGGAAAAGAGAAAGCAAATTAGCTCAGTGAGACTTGTTAATGAGAGAACGAATAAATATTTGGCTTAGATACAATATTTAACAGACCCACCTTACAGAACCTCACAGTTTATATCCACTCGAAATGGTTCATCAAATAGAATAATATTTTGAATAGAAACCCAATTTATATACCTCTAAGAGAAATTACAGTCATAATGTTTAGTAAGAAATGTCAAATACCATCTGTAAGTGAACAGCATATAGGTTTTCAAATTCAGGTTAGCAGGGAGAACTCAAATAAACCAGATGCGAAATAGTTAGGGACTAGTGAATATACCAGCTGCACGGGATTTTCTATTCGTTTACAATCATCTTATTTATACCAGGATAATAGTGATAGGAGACGGTGTGTGCTGGGATAAAAAAGGCCCGTGTTATATGGTACCTTATAGGAGCACTCAATGATGTGATCTGTCATCCTGCAAAGACACCCCCTAGACCTGACTGGAGAGAAAGGAGGATGAAGCACTTGAATGTAGATAAGGGGATTGAAAACACTCTGACAGTAAAGGACCTGCTCCTGTCAGGTTCGGTCTTTTATTTCTCTTGGCAAAATATAATGGCAGAAGGTACCACTGTAATAGGAACCAGTTAGAGCCAGAAATGTGGAACATGCAAACAGCGAGTTTAATTTTCTAAGTCCCTAGTATCTGATAGAGATGTTGGGTTTTTACTCATGTTTCATGTTCACTGTCAGTGATTTTCACCTTGAATGTATTATGCCTTCACAACCCTGGTCTGAAAATGTAATGCATTGCCTTTCAAAATCTAGCTCAAAGCTATAGTCACACAAATTGATTTGTGTTTGGTGTATCGACTGTTAAAAAAAAAAAAAAAAATCAGCATACAGCCGGCAGGGAGGCAGGGGAGGCAGGGTAGAAAATTCAGCCAATCCATGACTTTGTGATGCTTCAGGTGTGTGCCCTCAAACAGAGTCACTCTGGTCTTCCCGGGATAATTAGCCCTCTGGCATTAAAGGAAGCCTTTGATATCTGATCTGATCCTTTCTTCTTCAGTGACATCTTGGGACTTTTAAAATTCTGTTTATTCTCTGCCATTAGTAGTGAGGAATGACAAGAGGAGGAGAGAGCAAAGCGGAGGGGGAAGGGGGAGGCCGGTCTCTGTATGCTGTTTGTCTAGCTTCTTTTAGACGGCGCCAGGTTGTTCTCACATCTCTGCGCAGCCCTCGGGTCTGGTGGCCTGGCTTGCTTCCTGCCCTCACCATAGCAGATGGTGCCTCAGTAGCCCGTGGCCTTCACTCGATATGGTCCCTGGAAAGTCTTTCCCTGGAGCATCAAGCCAGCCAGCTGGGGGGATTCTCTTTGCACAGGGGGAATGACTAAGTTTGATAAAACGTATAACTGAGGGCACCAGCTTGAGGGTAGCGCTAGAATTCAGTGGTTCTGGCTTTGGCTTCCTCGTCACTCAAGCTCGCCATGGAGATCTGAGCTCAGCAGAGGGCCCTGAGCCAGATTCCCAGTGGCTGGCCTCCCCTCCCATCGTTGGGAAGAGCTTGTTTCCTCTGGAAGCTAGGAGATGGTGGGGCAACATCAGAAAGTGTGGCGTGCGGGTCTGCTTGATGACAGCGCAGGTAAATGACACAAGAGTGTCATCAGTGTACAACTGGCCCAAGAGGCCTCTGTGGGTGTCCCACCTGCTCTCACCCACTGCAGCCCGGAAGAGGAGCCTATGAGCCGCTCAGACAGCATCTCAACTCACAGACAAATACAATGGACATGCTGAGAGGGTCACGATGTTCTCAGATTGAGGAAAAGTGAGAGGAGGAATATATCCAGACGTGGAAGTGCTCTGAGGGCCTCATCATGTGACGCCACTGCTATGGGACTGAGGGGACACAGGAAATCCAGGGATGCTGTTTTCTCCCTGCTTTGTGGCAAAGGCAGAAAGACAGACATGACGATGCTGTAGGCTGTGCTGTGCTTACCGGGATCCCTAGGGCTTTAAGAATGTTCATCTTGCACATGGGACAGGTGCGATGGTCTAGGAGCCAGGGGTCAACACAGGACTTGTGGAAAAGATGCCTGCAATGAGAACCATACATCTTAGCGCGGCGGTAACTGCGGAGAGCACCTAGTCCACTCCAGCCCAGAGACTTGTTCAAGGTCACGCACTGCTTGGTGGCAGAGACAAGACTCGGACCTCCATCTCTGAACACCTGGGCCAGTAATGCTTCCTGTTACACCCTGCGGTGATACAGTCAACATCTGTCTGGCTCCCAGGAGGGTCCTCTATGATTTGCAGCTGAGTCTTCCAAGTTTGAGAAAATGCAGAGAATGTAGAAACAGAGAAATTTCTCTCTTTCTAGACAGGAAGAATCTTGAATGGAAAGAAGGCAAGTGGAGAAATTTGCACAGACCTTGCAGGATAACCTGAGAGTTGCCACTTTTAAATCAATCCAAAATTTCTTTTCCTACAGTCAGAAGCAAACTGCAAAATAAAGCCTCATTTCTGTAGATATTCGGGGTCTCACACAAAAGGGCAGAAGAGCTCCGGCAAGCATTTCACAGCACAAGGGATGTTTTAAGTTGCTATGGCTGGTGGCTCTCACATCAGAAGCCGGAGGGACAGGTACCGTAAGCTTTACTGTTTGTACGGCTGATGCGCTCAACTCCATCGCCAGGCTCACGCGCCAGCCCTCCGGAGCCTTCCTCTGAGTGACAGGATAAGGGGGGCATTTAGTAGGTGCGGGGGTGGGGAGTCCTGACTAAACTTCCTCTCAACATGGCTCACAAGAGCCCACTCAGAGATCTCAGGGGCTGCTCGAATCAGAAGCTTGTCTTCTCACGCACACGACTCCAGACCACGGGCAGAAGCAGTCAGAATTTCCTGCCTGGGGCAAGAAGAGAGAGAACCATCTGTCAAGTATGAGGGCATCCTTGGGACACGCTATCCATGCTGCACTATTCCCGGAACGCTTG
Organism: Delphinapterus leucas; assembly: GCF_059928025.1. Lineage (NCBI taxonomy): Eukaryota > Metazoa > Chordata > Mammalia > Artiodactyla > Monodontidae > Delphinapterus > Delphinapterus leucas. The sequence goes on along the minus strand of NC_143133.1, from coordinate 115,542,560 downwards.
CACTCTCTTCCCTGACTCTCATCTTTTATTGTGCTAACAGTTCTACCAGCTGTCTTTGCATTAGAAGGCTTGAGGCTCCGATGCATACAAAGGACCCCTCAAATCAGAGAAGAGCTCAAGAAGTGCCACTTCTGAAACTGACATGGAGAAGAACCCATGTCCCAAGGATAGCATTAGCTGTGTACAGGACACGATCGCATTGGGGATTAGGAGACGGAGAGGAGCAACCTGGATGTGTCGTGTGTTTCCATGTCACTATTTCGAATGCCTTACAGATTTACCGCTTACAAGTAAATATATCACATCCATTCATTCCTTTAGCCATGCATCCACGCGACAAGGAATACCTGCCAAGAACTGTGCTCCTCACTGGGAATCAGCACGATAGGGATCTGGCTCCTTCTCTTTGGGAGTATAATCGGAGAGGCAGACACTAATAAAACAGAAATAAACTACTTCACGACAACAGCGCTAAGGACACATTAGCAGAACATGGAGCTGGTAGGGGGCTTGTGACTGGGAGATGCATCCTAGTTTGGGTACATAGAGAAAGTTTCCCTGACGAGGTGCCGAAGCTCAGACCCCGGAGGGCTACGCAGACATTATCCACAGAAGGGGAGGAGAGGAAGAAGAGTCTTCTAGGCAGAATGACTGGCTTGTACAAAAGCCCTGACCTGGGCGCAGGAAGAAAGTCAGTCCCAGTGCAGCAGCAGGAGGGAGGGGCTGATGCGGGGTCAAGTGTCCCCCTGCACCCCTACCCCCAAGCAATAATCGACCTCCCTGTGTTCAGGCTCTACGTTCAGAAAACAGGTGCCTAATCTAAATTTTCTCACTCACTGGTGTTCCTTCTGGGGAAAAGTAAGTCAGACATTCAGGTCCCTTTGACCATTCCTGGGAGGCAGGCTCTGTTGTGTTTCCTGCACATGTACTGGGAGTCAGAAAGACAGCAGGGCCAATGATTAGCTGTTTTAGCCTAAATAAGTCACTTAACATTCCCACGTCTCCTCTGCCTCATGTGTAAGATGAAGATACATCTATTCCTGCGGAGGAGGCTTCCCTGAGTCTCCCACACACAGAAGCTGGTACCTGCTCTTATCCCCTGAGTGACTTCTCTGTCTGCACTGGTCATTCTTACATCTCCTCTGTGATGGTTAGTTTCATGTGGCAACTTGGCTAGACTATAGTACCAGTTCTTCAATCGAACACTAATCTAGGGTAGTCTGCAGATGTGATTCATATCTACAGTCTGTTGACGTTAAATAAAGGAGATTATTCTAAATCATCTGGGTGGGCCTGACCCAATCAGTTGAAGAGCCTTAACCGCAAAACTGGTTTCCCTGAGGAAGAAAAAACTCCGCCTCAAGATGGCAGCATCAGCCCCTGCTCAGCGTTTCCAGCCTGTAGACCTGCCCTACAGATTTCAGGCTTGCCAGCCCCTATCATCACATAAGCTAATTCCTTAAGAATGTATAGTGGGATACAGTGGCTGTCTGGAGAACTGACTGGTACATCCTCCAACGAGAATATAAGCTCTATGAGAGCAAAATCTTCATTTACCTAATTCACTGTTAGATCCCCAGCAACTAGACTAGATCTTGGCACACAGAGGATGCTCCAGAAATATTTGCTACATGAACGGATATTTCTCAAAAGGCCTGGTACTCCCCACTGCCTGCACGTGGCTATGAAGTCCCACGGGCTCATTCTTCCTAAATCTCTTGTACCTTCATTGCCTATTTTCTTTTTGCCACGCCGCTCCCTCATACATGATCTCATTAACTCTTTTTCTGTATTGTTGTGCTAACGTCTAAACTGCCCTCCATGCCACCAATCTTTCCCTGTTCTTTTCATCCCACTCATCCTTGCCAGATTTATCTTCCCCCAGAAAAGTGCTAGTTACGTCACCCCCTTGTTCCGTTCTGTTCTTCACGAGGGGCTGGGCACCAAGATGAATAAGACAAGGTCCTTTCCTTCAAGGCGGAATCACAGTGCTTCAGTGGTTCCCTGGGAACTACAACAGAAAAGGCCATTGAAGAGCCACCCTTCTGGATCCATCGTTTTCTGGCTGTGGGATCTTAGGCAAGGATTAGCTCTCCAAGACTTCATTCCTCATCTGTGAAATTTTGTCTTATAGGTATGGAGTTTGCCAGTGATTGAGTCTGTGTGTGTGTGTGTGTGTGTGTATGAGAGAGAGGGAATAAATACTGTCCATGAAGCTGAAACTATAAGTCCTGATCATCCTTAATTGTAAGCTATCATTCATCTTATTAATACCACTATTATATCTTATTTTTAGATATTAGGTTATCACTCTGATTTCTACTCTAAACTTTCTAACGCTGAAAGCAAGTAACTGTAAATTAAAAACAAAAATCAAAGGGAGAACTAAGGACAACAAAAACAGTGCTAAAATGATACACAGGGTGATCATGTTAGCTATTAACTAACATTCAACTATTCCTAATACCATATTTCTTGTGTTCACCAAATAGGAAGACTACTTCCTTATAATTGGGATTGCAAACAATTTTTTCCCTCCCATATGGAAAGAAAAATAAAAGTCACTAGACTAAATAAATAAAGGAACAGGGAAAGAATCTGGAGTTTAGTGAAATGCACCAACAGTTCAACAAACATCTCTAGGGCAATGTCTATCTCACTCATTCTATTTGTACGATTCGCAGCAGGGCACTGTCCCTTCCCATGTTTTAACAACGGCTGCATGAGAAACTACATACAGAGGAACAACGGGATGTGACAGTCTATCTCCTAACGATCCTGACAAGCTGGAAATACAACCGAGGGTTACCAAAACTCTTCTCCTTTCTTATTCACCAAAGGGAAGCATACCTTTTTTTTTTTTTTTTTTTTTTTTTTATGCAGTACGCCGGTCTCTCACTGCTGTGGCCTCTCCCACTGCAGAGCACAGGCTCCAGACGCGCAGGCTCAGTGGCCATGGCTCACGGGCCCAGCCGCTCCGCGGCATGTGGGATCTTCCCAGACCGGGGCACAAACCCGTGTCCCCTGCATCGGCAGGCGGACTCTCAACCACTGCGCCACCAGGGAAGCCCGGGAAGCATACTTTTTACAAAGAGTTCTTCAAACCCCTGACAAAAGATGATGCCAACAACTGCATCATAATGCTGAGATGATTATGAATAATATAATAATTTCCCATTTGGGGGGCAGGAATGACAAACTCCTGTTAAACTTGTTTCCACATCTTTGGATTCTTATTTATTTATTTTTAAATTAAAATTTTTTTAAATTGAAGTATAGTTGATTTACAATGTTGTGTTAGTTTCAGGTGTACAGCACAGTGAATCATTTATACATATACATGTATCCACTCTTTTTTTAGACTCTTTTCCCACATAGGCCATTACAGAGTATTGAGTAGAGGTCCCTGTGCTATACGGTAGGTCCTTATTAGTTATCTATTTTATATATAGTAGTGTGTATATGTCAATCCCACTCTCCCAATTTATCCCTTTCCTCCTTCCCCTTGGTAAACATAAGTTTGTTTTCTACATCTGTGACTCTACTTCTGTTTTGTAAATAAGTTCATTGGTACCTATTTTTTAGATTCCACATATAAGCGATATCATTCTTGCTTTCTACTGTCCTTTCACCTATATGTGTGACTCCCCCTCAATTAAATGACAGGTTTTCCCCACTGGGAGGCAGAAGGGGACTGTTCTGGCCTTTCTATCTCATTTACTTTTGCAGGCTTTCTTAGACCCTGCTACCCTCCCACGGAGATTAGGATCCTGGGGCTTTCCTTTTGGCACCAGTGCAAGCTGTTTCATTCCCCTCGATGAAATAGTGCTCAAAGAACATGAGTCACTCAGGGACCAAAGAATCCCATTCTCCTACGCAACATGTTTAGATAAGATCTATCCAGTGCTTCTATGGGGAGTCAAAATGTTTCTTCAGAGCTTCTGAATCTTATTTGAAAAGTTGTCAATGATTTAAGAGTCAGTGTCTAATTAATAAACAGCATTTAATTAATAAACAATATCTACTGGTTATCAAATGCCTGCTATGTACCAAGCACGTTACATACATTATTCATTCACGACAGCCCTATGAGGTAGAAATTATTATTCCCATTTTATGGAGGAGGAAGCTGAAGCTGGTTAAAGTAAATTAAATTATGCAAAGAGCTAGTAAACTGCAGAGCTGGGACTCAAACCCAGTCCTACTGTCAGTGCTTGTACCCAAATCTACACTCCACGCCCTTCCTTCCCACACTGAACTGTCATGAGCAAGACAGGGGGAGTCGTGGTAACTTTGTTTATTTATTTATTTATTTATTTATTTATTTATGGCTGCATTGGGTCTTCGTTGTGGCTCACGGGCTCTAGAGCACAGGCTCAGTAGTTGTGGCGCATGGGCTTAGTTGCTCTGCGGCATGTGGGATCTTCCTGGACCAGGGCTCGAACCCGTGTCCCCTGCATTGGCAGGTGGAGTCTCAACCACTGCGCCACCAGGGAAGCACCCCCATGTATTTTTGTGCTCCAGCTTCGAGGGGGCAGTACCTTAGTTACAGAGGTTGGGAATTGAGCAAAACCAGAGGAAAAGTCACCTGTCTTAAGTGTATTCATTTGGCTACAGAAGGAAAAGCTGTAAAATATTGGCCTCATCAGGCCTACACTTAGCCATCAGTCTGCTTGCTTTATTTGGGAAGATGGTAACACTGGCCTCGAAATGCTTTGTCCTCCCCCACTCTCCACTGTCCAATAAATCTGGTAAATGTTAGTTGGCAGCTCCATTACCTTTGCACAAATTTTCAAATCTCTATCATGAAGTATCACAGAAGGAAATACCCACTTTTCTTCAAGGCTATTCCCAACCTGGTCTGGTTTCTCTTTCCTGCCTTAGCTTTTTTTTTTTTTTTTCTTTTTTTTGAGGTACGCGGACCTCTCACTGTTGTGGCCTCTCCCGTTGCGGAGCACAGGCTCCGGACGCGCAGGCTCAGCGGCCATGGCTCACGGGCCCAGCCGCTCCGCGGCACGTGGGATCTTCCCGGACTGGGGCACGAACCTGCGTCCCCTGCGTCGGCAGGCGGACTCTCAACCACGGCGCCACCAGAGAAGCCCCCTGCCTTAGCTTTCTAAAATACAAATATGATATCACTCCCCACATGTGAAATGCTTCAGCTGCTTCCCACTGCCTACGACACAAAGTCACAGCACACAAAGAAGGCTCACCCAATCTGGTCCTTGTCACATCTTCTGCTCCACCCCCATGTTTACTTCACATTCTCACCATAACTCTGGAGTGTCCTTCTCAATTAAAAAAATTTTTTTTTGGTGTGGCAAATCTTGCTCATAATTCAAGTCACAGCTCAGATGTCCCTTCTCTTCCCTGAACATCCCACCTCTTTTCTCCAAACTGCCAAGGAGAGTCTGTTTCTTTTCTTTTTCTTCCTATTTTGTTCTCTCACATATGTTGCAGCAGCTGAGTATGTGCTCTGCTTTCAGGGTTTGAAGACCCCTCCTTACTTCTGTGATCTTTGGCAAGTAATCTAAGTTACCTGTGGCTTAGTTTTCCCTTCTATTTTTTATGACAATGTCCTTCAACTGACAACCCTCTGAAGTAATAGTCTGTGATAATCCAACAGAGGGTTTTTATCACAGGTAAAGGACAAAGGACACAAAGAAGAACAAATGGAGCCCAAAGTTAGTAGAAGGAGAGAAATAACAAGATTAGAGCAGAAATAAATGAAATAGATGCTAAAAAGACAACAGAGAAGATGAATGAAACTAAGAGCTGGTTCTTTGAAAAGATAAACTAAATTTACAAGTCCTTAGCTAGACTCACAAAGAAAAAAAAGAGAGAGGACCCAAATAAATGAAATCAGAAATGCAAGAGGAGATGTTATCATTGATAACCACAGAAGTACAAATGACCATAAGAGACTATTATAAACAATTATATGCCAACAAGTTGGACAACCTAGAAGAAATGGATAAATTTTTAGAAACATACAATCTACCAAGACTAAGTCATGATGAAATGGAAAATCTGAACAGACCAATTACTAGTAAGGAGATTGAATCAATAATCAAAAACCTTCAACAAGTAAAAGTTCAGGACCAGATACCTTCACTGGTGCATTCTACCAAACACTCCAAGAAGAATTAATACCAATTCTTCTCAAATTCTTCCAAAAGATAAAAGTGGAGGGAACTCTTCCAAACTCATTTTATAAGGCCAGCATTACCCTCATACCCAAACTAGACAAGGACCTCACAAGAAAAGAAAATACTGGCCAGTATCCCTGATAAACATAGGTGCAAAAATCCTCAACAAAATATTAGCAAAGTGAATTCAACAATACATTATAGAGATCACACATCATGATTAAGTGGGATTTATTCCAGGGATGCAAGTATGTCTCAACATCCACAATTACACCATATTAACAAAATGAAGGATAAAAGTCAAATAATCGTGTCAATAGATGCAGAAAAAGCATTTGACAAAATTCAGCATTTATGATAAAAACTCTCAACAAAGCAGGTATGGGGGTAAAGTATCTCAACATAATGAAGGCCAGATATGACAAACTCATAGCTAATATCATATTCAATGCTGAAAAGCTGAAAGGATGTCCACTTTAGCCACTTTTATTCAACACAGTATTGGAAGTACTAACCAGAGCACTTAGACAAGAAAAAGAAATAAAAGGCCTCCAAATTGGAAAGGAAGAAGTAAAACTGTCACTATTTGCAGATGACATATTATATATAGAAAACCCTAAAGACTCCTTCAAAGAGCTGTTAGAATACATGAATTCAGTAAAGTTGCAGGATACAAAATCAATACTGAAAAATCTGTTGCATTTCTATACATGAATAACAAACTATTAGAGAAATTAAGAAAACGATCCCATTTACAACTGCATTAAAGAGAATAAGATACCTAGGAATAAATTTAACCAAGGAGGTGAAAGACTGCATATTGAAAACTATAAAACATTACTGAAAGAAACTGACGAAGGCACAAATAAATGGAGAGATAGTCCATGCTCATGGATTGGAAGAATCAGTATTGTTCAAATGTCCATACTACCCAGAGCAATTTACAGATTCAATGCAATCCCTATCAAAATTCCAATGGCATTTTTCAAAGAAATGGAACAAATAATCCTAAAATTTGTATGAAACCACCAACCCTCCCCTCCCAAACAGCCAAAGAAACCTTGAGAAAGAAGAACAAGGCTGGAGGCATCAATGCCCTGATTTCATATGATATTACAAAGCTATTTCATATGATATTACAAAGCTATAGTAATTAGAACAGTATGGATAAAGAAATTGTGGTATATATACACAATGAAATATTATTCAGCCATAAAAAAGGATGAAATCTTGCCATTTGTGACAACATGAATGGATCTTGAGGACATTATGTTAAGTGGATAAGTCAGACAGGGAAAGACAAATACCGTATGATCTCTCTTATATGTGAAATCTAAAAATGAAGAAACAAACATACATGAGCTCATAGATACAGAGAACAGATTGATGGTTGCCAGAGGTGTGGGATGAGGAGTGGGAGAAATGGGTGAAGGGGGTACAAAGGTAAAAAGAAAAAGAAAGAAAAGAAAAAAAGAAAGAAAGGGACAAAGGTTTGTTACTGCTTAGCTAATGTCATTCCAATGAATTGATAACCACTGATTGTTGATCTTAAGTCCAGACAACTTAAAAATTATTTTGTCTAACACATTTTCAATAATAGACAATTATACTGTTGGTAAAAAATATTTCTTGCTAATTTTTTTGCCCAAACTCATTTCAAGACTTTGGATAAATGTGTCAAAACACTTGTAAAAATATTTACTAACTAAAATCAGAAAAATGGAAATTACAGAACATCACTCTTTTTCATAATTGGCATTTATTTTTAAATTCGATAATTGCTCATGTTGGCAACAGTGTAAACAGTCTCATATACTTTTGATGGGAATGTAAATTGATCTGGTTAGGCAATATGGCAGAGTGGAATCAATTTTGAAATGCATAACTCTTTTGATCCAGTTAAAAAAAAAGATTTCACTTTAGATTTATGTCTTCAAAGTGAGAATAAATTTAGGTTGTTAAGGAAAAAAATGACAAAAAAAATTACCTGGCAAATAAGAAGCTAAAGTGTCATTATTTAATTAACAGTAATTTAGCTCCTGTTCCTTGCAAGTGAGTTTTCTATGGTAGAGGTTACTCTGGAAGCACTTTCCTTAACTTTTATGGACTCTAAATTATGAAAGAATTCTGCTTTCTCCTGGGGGCCTAATGAGGACATTATGGGGTTGGTGAGCCCATGCTCTGCCCAGACTGTCTGACAGACATCACACTGGGCCATTCCTTCCATGCAAATCTCATTTCGAGAATATCGATCTATGGATCTGGGCACAGGCATTACTCGGTTAGAATGACCAAAACGGCATTGGTGATGACACTTACAGAATGTCAGTGGAGCCCAGACAGTGTCATGAATATTGCTTAGGAGAAATGTACTTCATTCCTACCCAGAGGAAGGAAATCTAAAGTGCCCCCATTGATTTTCTTAAGTAGGATTTCACTCCACCCTTGCTTCTAAAATCAGGTCAATTCAATGAGAACTTTGAAAAGCACATGGACCTGAGCCAGACTTTCCCTCATTCTTTGTGATCATGAACTTCTCACCATCCAGTTACTTCCTTCCATGGTGTCTCATCTTCCTATGTCTCCTATACAGAAGGCCCTTGCAGGGGTGGCCATGCAGTGGTCATGCAGCGTTGGGAGGTCAGTTAAGCAGACACCAGCCTCTCCCTACCAGAAACTCTGCCCAACCAGCCCAGTGCCTCTCTGTAGGGCTGACTCTGCTATTGGGTTTGGTCTGAAATGTTTGGACCAATTTTGAGAAGCTGCATTTATCCCCGATGCTCCCTATTTAGGTTATGTAAACATCATTTTTAAAAAAAGGAGAAAGAGGAAAAGGGAAGGGAAAAAAAGAGCTGTCACACAGAACCAGTTGTAACCATATCATGGCTGTTGTTATAAATACAATTGCTTTGTTTTGGCAAGCTAATCTGCTTCGCTAGCAGTTTTACCTGATGAAGGGGAAAATAAAAGAATGCAATAGAGTAAATGATGGCTCACTTCAGTAGCACAAACGCTGCCCTTCTGTGAAAAAGGCTGGTCTGCTTTCAGGCCCAGGATAACAAGATGGGAATCACTGTGGAGAAAGCAAATCCCTTAAAGCTGGGCTAGAGTTGATCTGGACTCCTTGGGGTTCTTAGACGTTGGCTTAGAGTGAGATAGGGGTTTCTGAGGCAGACTTTTAGCCAAAACTAGAGCCCCAGAGAGTTGAGTGTATGGCAGAGCACCCTCATGGGGCAGGGGAAGGGTGGCGCTAATGTGTCAATAGCCTAGCAGTGGTACCAGGACCTTGGAAAGAGTACTGGTCTAGAAGTCAGAGACCTCTCTGTGCTTTGGACCCTATGACCCTATGAGTTAAGGTTTTCTTTTAGTTAAATAAAGAGGTGTTAATGGTCCCTGCCCTAACTCTATTATAGGCTACCGTGAGATGCAAATTAGACAGTATATGTAAAAGAGCTTTGTAAACAGTAGAATGCTTTTCAAAGTATTATGATAAATGGCCAGTTATTTCAGCCATTTGTCCATAGTATTGGGTTTAAGTAGCATTAAAGAAAAACCAACAAAACTTAAAGAACTAAGAAGCTGCATCAGATCCTCTTGCTATGGAACTCAGTTTCTTTTTTAGCAACTGGAAGAAATGGATCCTTTCGGAATGCAAGTTCCGAGGGAATTGCAGAATTGTCTTCTTGTAGAGTGTCTCATTCCTTTGGGTTCTGGCAGAGGCAAGCTCTGTGCTTAAAACTTGACCCTGGTCTAATTATATTGTTTGGCCGGGGTAGCAGAGCTGGTTGGCATGTGTCCCAAGTGTCTAGTTGATGAATATAAATGGGGATCAGGACATCTGAAGTCAGAATGCCACATTTAACAAGGTTATTAGAGTTCAAGACTCTAATAACCTTTAACCTTTCTGAACTCTAATAACCTTTCTGAAGGCGGCATTTGCTCTGTTGAAAATATAACAGAAAATAACACATCAGACATTTATCAATGCTGCCACATCTCCTTTCATGTTTCCTTCCTTTAATCCCCTAGATGGAGTGATAGCTAATTTTTGGCAGTTCATACACAAAACTCCAAAGTAATCAAAGAAAAATGATTAGAATGAACCATCAACAAACTCTGAACTTAAATTTTATATAATTTTGACTAATGTACAAAGTGAACTTTTTTCTTTAAGTCCACAATGTAGTTTCTTTGGTACTGTAAAATTTTCTTTCATTACTTTAAACGCATATACTGTATTTTAAGTAAGCTGGATGATTTCTAAGTAGGTACACATTTATATACACACTACCCAGATGAAGATATACATTATTTCCATCACCCCAGAGAGCTCTCTCTTGCTCCTGTCCAGACGATATCCATTCCCTGCCACGAATCCGTCATTAGGATTTCTGTCACCAAAGCTTAGCTTTGCCTGTGATTGAATTCCACATAAACGGAATCATAAAGTATCTATTCTTTTTGCCTGGCTTCTTTGGTTCAACATATTTTTTTCAGATTCATCTGTGCTTTCATGTACATCAATCGCTGGTCTTTTTATTGCTGAGTAGCGTTCCAGTGTATGACTGTACCCCAACTGATTTACAGATTTTTCTGTTGTTAGACCTTGGGGTTATTTTTTGGCTATTACGAATAAATGTGCTATGATGACCATTCTTGTACAAGTCTTTCTGTGAATGTATGCATTCATTTCTCTTGGGTGTATATCCAAGAGTGAAACTGCTAGGTTAGAGGATAGTATATGTTTAACTTCAGTAGAAACTGACAAATTTCCAAAGCAGTTGTGCCACTTTAAACTCCCACCACACTATATAACTTTTTTTTTTTTTTTTCCGATACGCGGGCCTCTCACTGCCGTGGCCTCTCCCGCTGCGGAGCACAAGCTCCAGACGCGCAGGCTCAGCGGCCATGGCTCACGGGCGCAGCCGCTCCGCGGCACGTGGGATCTTCCCGGACCTGGCACGAAGCCGTGTCCCCTGTATCGGCAGGCGGACTCTCAACCACTGCGTCATCAGGGAAGCCCCATACTATATAACTTTTAATCTGGCGGAGTATGTAAAATTATGTTCCTGAAAAAATGAGTTTTTAAAATAACAGTTTTCGTGAATAATGACTATTGAGTGGGACGCCTATACCAACATAAATTTCAGAGAAATTTGAAAAATGCAGTTAATTGCTCAGTTGTTTTATTATTATTATTTTGGGGGGGTAAAGAAAGATGAAAGAAGAGGAGATAAAAATAAAGATAAAAATTCATAAATTTAATAACTTTTTTCTATTAATCCAAAAGGATCATAAAAACCAAAAATATTTAAATGAGAAAAAACACTATTTACCAAAACATGAAAACAAAATGTTAAAAATAGTTAATACCACATTATATCAGTTCTATGCCGTATCATTTTCCTCCCCCATTTTTACATCTCTGAAATCAGGAAGCATCTTACCATCGATGACGATTTACACTTACAGTAGACATGCCAACTAAAAATTGTTGCTTGCCATCTGGTTCTGAAAGAATGAAGTCACTAGCTACTTGCTGACTTTCAACACACCCTGAAAGGAGTTTGGGGTGGAGACCAGGAATGAGGCGCTCTGTGCTCTGGGAAAAACTGGCAGAACAGGCCTTCAGACAGTTAGATATTTTCAGGAGAACATTTTATGAGCCCAATTCCCTGCATCTTCTCATATATAGAAAAGCACTAAAATCATTAATGGAGACATCTGCTCCTCGTGGCTAGCAGCCACCTTCTTGTGACCAGCAGCAGCAACCTTCTTACAAAATGTGTGCTTGATTACACGTATCCCCCTTCACCAAAATCACATATATTCTAACCTCTCCCTTCCACTTCTTCGGAACAGTTCCCTAGAGGTGTCTGAGGCTGTCTCCCGGGCTACAGTCCTCATTAAGCCCCAAATAAAACTGAACTCACAACGCTCACTTTGTGAAAATTTTTCGTTGACAGATGCGATATGTGAAGAGCTTAGGTTAGTCAAGAATAATATCTCAGAGAACTCAAAGACATGGGAATTAAAGTTAAGTGCTACCTTTGTATTTGGCTACTAGATGAGAAAGATGGTTAAAAATGGCACGACTTCTTGGTTCCAAAAAAAACACTAATGCAGGCACATCCTGCTAGTATGGGGTGTAAATCATTACCACCTTTCAGGAAAGCAGTTAGACAAAACTTATCAAGATCCTTTGGAAAGCACTTTTGACCCAGGAGGTTCACTTTTAGGAACATATCCTAAGCGATAAACACAGAAAAAAACCCAAACAATTGAGATCATGATTTTATAATGATGAAAACTGGACGCAATTTAAATGCTGTACAATAAGGGGGACAGTTAAAGAAACTCCAATAACGGACCATTATGCAACCACTAAAATATTTTAAGATAATTTCTAAAGTTACTGGAAAATGCTTACTTTTTAATATTAGATGAGAAAGTAGAATAAAAATTATATTAATGGCCTGAACTCTACAATGTTTAACGACATACATGGCGTGCTTATATATATACATACATCATAAAAATTAAATATACTAATATTAATAATGATTATTTCTGGGTGGTGAGATTATTATTCTTCCTTACTTCTTTATACTTTTCACCATTTTCAAAATTTCTTACAATTAGCCATGAAACATTCATAGTTATTTAAAAAATATAAAACGGCAGAGAAAAGAATGACCGATAATCTAATTTGCGTAACATGGGCATGAAAGAGTAAGTCAAATCTTATGAAAATCAGCCAGTGTTCACCACTTTTGTATAAAAAGGAAGTTGGAGAAAAATCTGTTCCTAATCAAGCATATGTAACAGGCACAACAGGGTAAAGTTAGGACAGACCATGTCTGCCTGGCTAGAAAGCATCCCTTTGTTTTCCACTTCGCAAGCTATAAGGCTGAGAGTCGGAATCCTGATCACATCAGACTGTTTTGTAAATTTTTTTTACCCGTAAAGAGGTTGGAATCTTCTGTTCACACAGACATTCGGTTCATTTGACTCATCTTAAAATTAGATGGGTCCTGGGGTTAGAAACCTTCAGGGGCTAGTGTCTTTTATTGGGCTTTCCATAAAACTCGTGATTTTTGAAGTTTTCAAATATGAAAATGATATTCATTTCTACATCAGGTTATAATTCTTCTTTATGTTATGTTCTTTATTATGATCATGTTGTGTCTGGTAGGGAGAGTGAATGAGAGCCCCTAAGTTCACAGATGAATATCAGAGTCCAACTGTGATGTTGCCTTCAGTTGTCATTGAAGGACCCAAGACCTGGATCCCACATCAAAGTTTCAGGAGAAGCAGGGGAGGCTATGAACTGCCCCGGTGGGTTTGGTTGGAAGCATCCAATGGGAACAAGGAAACTCTCTGGGACACAGTGAATAAGCAGAGAGAGAGAGGCCCATCTGATGCAAGCCACTGGTGGTAACGCACTTGTCTTGTAGGCACGGTGCTCTCACCTATATTAGCTCCGTAAATCTTACTAATTTGATTTTTTTTTTTTTTTTTTTTTTGCGGTACGCGGGCCTCTCACTGTTGTGGCCTCTCCTGTTGCGGAGCACAGGCTCCGGACGCGCAGGCTCAGCGGCCATGGCTCACGGGCCCAGCCGCTCCGCGGCATGTGGGATCTTCCTGGACCGGGGTACGAACCCATGTCCCCTGCATCGGCAGGCGGACTCTCAACCACTGCGCCACCAGGGAAGCCCTACTAATTTGATTTTAAGGAGGCTGGTCCTTGGCAGGCAAGTCACTCTGGAAGGCTTAGGGTTCATGTTTGTTCAGAAAGCTTTACAAATGGATCCCTCTTCTGTTTGCCATGTACCTTTTTACTAGATCTCTCCCAGAGCTGCTTCTCTTGTAGAGGAAAATGTCACCTGTCCTTACGGACAGGAGTTAATGGATTGTTAATGGATCCATTGTTAATGGATCTGAGGGGTCAGTAAGTAGGTCCATGTTAAAAGTATACATACATCAGTCACATCAAATGAGAAAGGAAAGTAGCTGGTTATTTGGGTAGATGAACAAAGACGACGTATAAGCCTCTTGTCAACTGTAGATACGTGGTATGTAACAGACCTCCACTGAATTCACTGAATTAGAAGACCAAATCTAGGCTTTGACTTTTCAACAGCCTTCAAAAAATTCCTTTTCCAAATCTCCAGACCTATCCCTTTTAGTATCTCTCTAACTGGAATGTCATTAGAAATTCCTTTGCAAATTAGGGTATGTATTGCCCCGATTTGCACATACAAGCTTTATTTGTCCTTCTCTATTAATTTGTTCTGTACTTTAACAGTAACTATTTATTCTGTTTTCTCTTTTCAGTCTGGCATATTATTGTGTTAAATCTCCATTTCATCTCTTTCAACACCAGTGCGGTTAGTCATGTTCTGATCTTTGTAAAAATGTAGACTCAAGTTTCAAAGAAGAAAGAAAAAAGAAACAGTATGATATATTCTATGTCCTGAATTACTAAAGAGATCTCTTACACAGATACAATTGAAATTTAGCCTCATTTCTAAAACAGAGAGATGAGAAAGAGGAAAGGTAGCATAGCATTTACACATAGGATCCAACAATTGTTTATCTAAAATGGAACTCTGACTAAATGACCCAGTTATGGGATTGTTTTGGGATGAATAACTCAGAAGAAAGTTTTAAAAAGATAAGCCAAAGCTGGTCTTCAAGTTTTTTTCTTTTTTCTTTTTTTTTTGAGTGAGAAAGAAAATCTGTTTCAGCGTTTGAAATCTGTTTCTTCTGTTACAGTTTTTGAATAACAGTGTGCTAACCAGTGGATTTTTTCTATTGTTTAGAATCCGAATGGAGAGATATGAGAATGTTTTAATTGCAAACAAATATAGATGTATCTATCAGTCACCATCTGACAGGGGCAGCTATTTTCAAGTATTCCAAATGGCTGACTCATGCTAGGTTTACCTCCAGAATATCTCCTGACTAGATCCTTCTCCCTATGTGCCCAATGCCAGCACTCCAAGTCAGGCTGCCAGCATTTCTTGTCTTGACTTTGCCACAGTCTCCTAACTGATCCCCTTGACTCCATTCACATCACTTTAAGCCTTTAAGCCACGTTCCACATGTGCCAGTGTGCTGTGTATAGAGCACAAGCTGAACCCGTCAGCTGGTCTCCCAGGACTTGGCTATAACCTCAGCTCCTCAGCTGGGCATTCAGGTCCTAAATGATCTGATCCTACCTCTCTACCATTATCTTGACACGTGCGTTATATTCTGACAATTTCAGGTTACCACTAGTTATCTTTGCTTGGAATATTCTTCTTAGATCTGACTGACTGGAAAACTCCTTCGGTACTACTTTCTGGAAAGTAACTAGGCAATTTGAATTTGTAGCCTTAGAAACAAAGAAATGATCCAAAATGTAACTAAGGTCTACACACACAGAGCTAATTTATCACAGCCCTATTTATAATAGCAAAAAAAAGTATGTGGGTATGGAAGGGGGGAACCACATAAATGTCCAAAAAGAGTCAAATAAATTATGACTTAGGGGATATTATACACCAATTAAAAATGATACTGTGAAAGTTTTAAACACATGGAAAATGTTTATTCTAGAAAGGACTTACGGTGACCTTAAGAGATGCAGATATCCAAAAAGATGCCATAAAAGCAAAAGAAGAAAGGAAACTAAGAATAGAGACATAAAACAGAGTCAGGGATGAAGCTAAAAGAATCCCTTTTGGCTATGGGATGGGCTCCAGGTTTGGCTGTTGGCTTTCTATCAACAAACATAGAAAAACAAAAATCTGCAAAATAGCACAGTTTCGTATCCACAATATAAAAACATTCCTTTGCTCAGGAGAAATGCAGGTATTCCATGTGTGAACTGCTCTGGCGAGTCCTCACGATGAAATCAGAGTAGAAAATCCTAACGAGAGCCACAATGGCAAGTTTCCTAAGATTCCTTCTTACAGTAATTCCTGATAAAATCAGTGGCAATGGCACCAGGCAGCTCAATTCTCTTGTAAGGAGTGAATATGAAATAGTGCACGTTCTTCATTTTCTGTGAATCTACCTTGTTACAGAAACACATTTTACAGAAACAGAAGGACTGAAGTATATTTCAATTAATCTTCATAAAGAAACAGTTTTTTTAGTCATACTTCTGATACACTTAATGAGTTTAAATTTGTGCTCGCTAAAAAAGTACCTGGAGGGCTTCCCTGGTGGCGCAGTGGTTGGGAGTCCACCTGCCGGTGCAGGGGACACGGGTTTGTGCCCCAGTCCAGGAGGATCCCACGCGCCGCGGAGCGGCTGGGCCCTTGAGCCATGGCCGCTGAGCCTGCGCGTCCGGAGCCTGTGCTCTGCAGCGGGAGAGGCCACAGCGGTGAGAGGCCCGCGTATCGCCAAAAATAAAAAATAAAAAAAACATAAAAAAGTACCCGGAGTCCAGCCAATCTAGCTGGATAATTAAAAATAGACTTATCAGAATGAATGACTAAGGGGCAGGAGTAGAAACAGGGAGATCAGTGAGAAGGCTACTTCAGAAAGCCAGGAAAGAATGGATGGTGGTAACGATGTTAGGAATAGTAATAGGATAGTAACAGTTCTAATAATAATGGTAAGAGTAACATCATATTAGTATTGTAATAATAGCAATAATAATAATACCAGATATATACAGAATTATCATTCACTATCAGGTTTCGAATTGAATATGTAAAAATCAATTTTTAGCTAGCTAACTTAGATTAGATTCTTGAATCAAAACTAAGTTCCTTCACTGACGTTTTCTTCTGTTAATAAAAAATCAAGCCTAAATTAAAACACACACACACACACGCACAACTCCAGGCTGGGGGAATGGAGAGTTATTGTTTAATGGCTACAGAGTTTCAGTCTGGAGATGAATGTCCTCATGGTGGCACAATAATTTGAATATACTTTATGCCACTGAAATATAAATGTAAAAACAGTTAAAACGATCAACTTTATGCTATATATATTTACCACGCCCCCCCCCCCCCCCACCTTCCAGAATGCTCTACCAGGTAAGCTTGCTCAGGACAAAACTGAATCCTGTTGTGAAGAGGCCAGAGCCCAACAAGCCATGGACCTGCAGAGCTGCTCACTGACCTGGACTCCCAGCTCTGAAATACGCACCAAGTCCTGATTAAAAGGGCAGCCAGTGTCCACAGCACTTGCCTCCTATGGTTTCCCCCCAAGAAGCACTATTTACAAAACGTAACTACAGGAGCTAATTTGTAATCATGAGAATTTTGTATAGGAACTGGTGAAAAGTTGGAGGCACGGCTACCAAAGACAATGACTTGAGCACTAGAGGATTTTATCTGTAATCCAACTGCGACAATAACAAGCCAGCAGGACATGCTGCCTCCATGGGGCCATTAGTACCCAGCCGAACTCTGTCGTCTGTCAGAAACTGCTTTTCTGTCTCTCTAGGGGGCTGGGGATGATGCAATTTGAATAGCTCATCGATGGGTTACTATGGAATGAGCTAAGGTGAGTTAAGACACATTCTGGTTTTACCCTAGAGGACAATTCTGACTGGCCCATGAAAAGACCCCGATTCTTTACGCGGGCCTCTCACTGTTGTGGCCTCTCCCGTTGCGGAGCACAGGCTCCGGACGTGCAGGCTCAGCGGCCGTGGCTCACGGGCCCAGCCGCTCCGCGGCATGTGGGATCTTCCCGGACCGGGGCACGATCCCGTGTCTCCTGCATCGGCAGGCGGACTCTCAACCACTGCGCCACCAGGGAAGCCCTGTGGAGCCTTTCTTAACTTCCCTGTGCCTGGTATTAGTTCCTCCAAAATTTTAATTCATTTTGCTATTACTGCTGCATATATGTCACTCTGTATTGTGATGACTTATTTGAATTTCTATCTCTCCCTCACTAGCCTGATTTCCTTTACAGCAGGGAACATGCCATTTATCTTTTCATTTCTGGTACTTCACACTATTCCTGGTATACAGTTGCTACAAAAGAAATGTTTGTTGTTTTGAATAAAGCATTTAGTTACTAAAAAGGTTATGGCAAGGGCCTGCTTGTTGCCACGGAGCTTTCATACTTTTTCCTAAATTGTGGGGAGAGTTTGCAAACAAAGGAAAAGACAGTAGTAGAAACTAATATCTTCCCAAATTAGTGATAACGCTTTAGTAATAAATTAGAGATAGGAAAGAATTGTATAGGCACATAGAGAAAGGACGTATACATTGCTTTGTTTTTAAAAAATGACAAACATGTAGAGAAAGGATGCATACACTGCTTTGTTTTTAAAAAATGACAAACAAGGACGTTTGCTCTGCCCAAGGGGATCACGCTGTTTCTGAGATACGGCGTTTGCAATTGGGTAAATAGTCTGAGATGAATAACCATTGAAGGACAGTGGGGACACCATAGGGTAAAAGCCGAAGAAGAATCAGAGAGCCCAACTTCTTCTCTGGACAAGAGAAGACAACAGAACTTCAATAAGATATCTTTTGTGGCTAAAAATCATAATCGCAAGTACAGATCCTAGTCACACAAAACAGCCCTAGAGTGCAGTCGTTGTACGTTTTGGCGTAGGTATGCTACGGCAAAGCCACAGCTGCTTGGAAAATATCTTAGTGGTGTATTAGGATACAATCCAAACCACCAAAGTTACACCTGAGATGTTTTGTGTGCTGTCGTGGTCCCTCCCTCACATGAAACGTGGGTGTCCAGGCTCACCCAATGGGGAAGCTTGCCTCCAAGGGCTAGAGAAGGACCCTGACAAAGAAAGAATGGGGGAGAAATAGCACACGAATATGTGCACAGTTTAACTTTATTCATCACCATGACTACAAATAAAGAGGAAGAATCACTTATTAATTCATCCTAATTTGTGCAAGTGTCTTTAAAAGGGAAGAATGATTTTGAAAAAGTCATGGTACGAGACTGGGTGATTTGGAAAGACCCCCTAAATGGCAACTGGAGAGAAGAGAGGCACCCAGCATGTCAGGAGTTAGGAGGCCACCAAAAAGAGTGTGAGAGAAGAAAGACAATATGCTGGAACACTGTTTGCAACAGTTTTTACTCCAAGGAGCTGCAAAGAATTCTGTGGATGAGTCAGCCTGGAAATAATTGGTAAGAGAGACTATAAAGTTCATTGGAGCAAAGGCTTAATAATACCCCAGAGGAAATTATCTAGCAAAAAAGCAAATGCCAGTGCATTTGTTTGATAACATCCATTAGTGCCAACTGTCTGGCAGAAATCAGCGACAGGCATAAATATCTTGATTTTTAAAAGCCACATGGAAAAACTGGAGAACTCTTCAAAGAGTAGGCCTGTGTGTCTAGTTTAAGATCAAACAGCAACTACAACCTGAGTTTGGTAATGCTCGATGTATTTGTTATTTAAAGCAGGGCCCACAGGAAGGAAATAAAAGCAGAGGTACAGTGAGGAACTTGAAGCAAAAAGAATCAAGAAATGAGCTGAGAAGCAAATGATGATGTAGAAAGGAGGAGCCTGAGGCCAAACTAAATTGGCCTATAGGGCAAGTGTTAGCATAAATAAGATTAAACTTCCTAAAGTTTTTTTTCTTTTCGGTGACAAGTACTAACGTGCTACTTTTGTCTTTGTTAAAATTTCTAAAAAATATACTATAAAAGCAGATCTGGAATAAATATATCATGACAATTTAAATACTGCTAAAGCAATGTAATTCGTCATAATTAAAAACTGAAATCAGCTAAATGGTCCGCAACCGGGGCCTAGTAAATTACATTGTGGTACATCTGTGACTTAGATATTATGCAACCTCCAGCAATTATATGCAGTAACATGAAATATACTCATGAAAGAGCTCTAACTGAACAAGCTATTTTATACAGTATGAATGATGGAGCTAAAGTAAGCCTATATATAGTTTTTTTTTCTTTTACTGGAGTAAAATTGCTTTACAATGCTGTGTTAGTTTCTGCTGTACAACGAAGTGAATCAGCTCTATGTATACATATATCCCCTCCCTCTTGGACCTCCCTCCCACCACCCCCCCATCCCACCCATCTAGGTCGTCACACAGCACCGAGCTGCACTCCCTGTGCTATACAGCAGGTTCCCTTAGCTAACTATTTTACACATGGTAGTGTATTTATGTCAAACCTAATCTCCCAATTCGTTCCACCCTCCCCTTCCCCACACTGTGTCCACATATCTGTTCTCTACATCTACGTCTCTATTCCTGCCTTACAAATAGGTTCATCTGTACCACTTTTCTAGATTCCACATATATGTGTTATTGTACAATATTTGTTTTTCTCTTTCCGGCTTACTTCACTCTGTAAGACAGACTCTAGGTCCATCCACATCTCTACAAATAACCCAATTTCGTTCCCTTTTAGGGCTGAGTAATATTCCATTGTATATATGTGCCACATCTTCTTTATCCATTCACCTACCATTGGACACTTAGGCTGTTTCCATGACCTGGCTATTGTAAATAGTGCTGCAATGAACATTGGGGTGCATGTGTCCTTTTGAATTATGGCTTTCTCAGGATATATGCCCAGTAGTGGGATTGCTGGGTCATATGGTAGTTCTGTTTTTAGTATTTTTTCATAATTACTTTTGTAAAGTTCTTTGGATTCTCAGGGAAAAGATGCTATTTACCTTTAATTTTAGCTTTGGATATTTTTTATTAGTAGGAGCCTCACAGGGCTCTAAGCCAGCTCCAAAGGAAAGTAAAATCAAGACTTTCCTTGTGCATAGGTATGAGGCTTTATAAAACTCTTAATAAAATGCTGCAGAGAGGAAAGATGCTAGCGGGAGAGGCTGTCTGTAGTCCACATACTGCCATTCTTGGCCAGCATTTCTAGAAGTCACCAAGCAAATACCAAGTATAATGTCTAGAGAGAGAATTTATCTATAGTACCCTCACATGAAGGACGCTGCCAAGTCTTTATGTGTCCCAATTTATGATTTGTTCTTAGAGACAGTCAACCATCTATAAACTAAGGAAAGGGAATCCCACCTGAAGGCTTCAGCTGGGGCCACCAGAGTGCGCTTTCCTCAGGCTGGTTTTCCTACTGATCAATTTGCCTGAGAGCATTTCAAGCACAATCCACTCCCCTTGGAGTGTCTGCATCTATTTGAGTATCTTGTTCCTTTTTGTCACTTTGAGATTTTGTCACTTTGAGATCATTAAACTAATTCCTCTAAGGCATATCCTATTTCTTTTGTGTTTCTAATAAATAGTTCTTAACATCACATTGTTTTATGACCGAATGGATTGTTTTATATGTTGGTGGTGACTGTGTTCTACTTTATTTCCTTAAATACTGTTAGAATTTTTAAAGCCAGTATTTCTAAGGGAAGGCTCTTTGTTTAAGGCAGTATTTAATTTTTATTTTTAGGACACCTGCACAGATGCAAAAACACTAAAAAAACTTTAGGCACCTTTAACATATTTTATTTTATTGAAATATTTAAATTTATTTAATGTTAATAAATGTAATATTTATTTTAATGTTATAAAATGTAATTTTAATATTTACATTAATAAATGTAAATATATTTTAATGTATAAAAAGAATCTAGACACCTTAACGGTGAATTTCACTTGAGGGAGAGGGATTAGGGTTCTAAGGGAATCACCAGTTGGCAGTTTTTCCAACTACACATGCTGGCATCCGCCCCTAGATTCTAGATGTTTGGGGGTGATGGTCACATTCTCTTCTTGTCAATAAAAAATAAGGGGGAATGAAATCTGCCTTTGGCTTCCTACTCCCTCCTGACTGTATTCTGGTTTGCTGATCCCTTCATGATCATTCAGAAAACATTTTTAAGAGTTTATTATTTTAATTAAAATAGCACTTGTAAAAGCGAGTATGATTCTGAATATCATAGATCTGTTGTTAAAAAAAACTTGAACTTGGAGCTACATCATCAAACTGTGTACATGAGATCCTAGGTCATAGCAGTAGTCTCCTCCCTTTGGTGAGAAGAGGATTGGAAAAATATTTCTGATGTCACAAGAGAAAATGTTTTCAAGGAGAAAGGTTATACAAAAAGAATGAGCTTGTTGGTGGTTTCTTATTCGAATACGGCACCGTTGGGGAAGACTGACCTTGCAGGGCTAGGCCGAGCAGGTCGGAGCCAGTGAGGCTAGCAGACACTGTCCACACACGCCCCAGTCAAAAGCAGGCAGCCTAGCCACTCACCGGCAGGGCAAGATCCGGACCACATCGTTGGGCTTGTACCCTTCAATACAAACTGCACAGTTGTCAAAATCAGGCTCGGTTTCCTGCAACAGAGACAGCACAGATGAGCCTGCTTTCCCACCTTCAACTCCGGTAAACACACAAATAACAAGCCAAAGGAGAGCTTGCCTGGAGCAAGGCTTTCAACTGTCTCGGCGCCAGTTTTCTTAATCCATAATTTATTGTACACTGGTTTAGTTTCTATTCCTTCCAACCTCCACTTTCTGTTTCCGGGTTCCACTGCAAAAGCTTTTGTGAGGGAACAGTTTTTTAATGTACCATTACTAATAATGCTACTTATTATAATCGGAGGTGACATAGCCAAGTCTCGAGGATGAGAAATACTATTCATGGAGAATTGTCAAAATGATATTTAATCTATCCATTCCTCAGGAATCTAATGTGTACAACTCTTAAATAGTGGTTCCAGCTTTCTTTTCAAGTACATAAATCTCTTTCAACACCCCATAATACATTACTTATGTAATAGTCCTTGTTCTTTTATTAACCTGTTTGAGGATAAAAAAGTAATGAAAAAATATACTTTAAATTTAGTGATACTTTTAAATGAGTTTTATCCTATTAAGCTCAACGGTATTTTTATATAGTTGAAAAACAGCAGCACGTAATTAGCGAGACTAATCAATTATCCATACTGGAGACAATACCATATACAAGTAGAGTTGTGAATCTCTTAGGACGCCCCAAGGAGCCCCAAACCCATGTACTGCAATTCACTGCTCTAAAATTTCTCCTGGGGGAAAAGTTCTCCCAGGGAGAACAGAGGCCTTGAGAGGCTTGTGGGCCTAGACTGGCCTACTTTGCGGTCCTTCCTTAAGATATGCTTCTGCTTTTGGCTTTATGTCATCATTCTACAGCTAGAGAGACTGTTGCCTTGACGTTGGGGTTCTAGAAACTCAATTTCAGAGGGACTAAATATGCTTCTTGCATTTGCTGCAGACTCAAGTGGAGGACATCACTCAGCACATAACAATCTTCCTTGCAAGGATTCATGGAAAAACTTTCTCAAGCTGTAATACCAGCAACAGCCATTTTGTTTTTATCTTGTGGGACACTGGAATAAGGTAATTAGATTTGTTTGAATATTGAATATTGTTTCCCTCTTTGCATTGGCTTGCTGGAGAGCCCCAGCTTAAATTTTGGGACCCATTTCTGCTATATGTTTCAGGTAATGCATGTGTATACTGATTTCATCCTGGTTGCGTCTACTTTTCCTATACCTACTTTTCAATTCTTCCTCCAACTACTTTGTTGTCCTATGGTATGCATTTTATAAACTGCTTTAAATTATGTTAAATAATGATGGGTATAACAACAGATGTTCACAGGAGAACTATTAGTATGTATTTCCCTTTCTCATCTTCTTTTCCACACTGGCTGCTAGGAAACTCGGACACTTCTCTGAATAGCTCCTTGCCAAAAAAGAAAAGAGGCTGTTACCTTGTCACCCTTCTTGATGGTCCTGACCTGGAGCTTGCTGATTGCTTTCTTTGCTGCATCTCCCAGTCGGCGCTGAAAAACCAAAAGCTGCTTGTTAGTAATAAAGACTTGTAATTCTTAACTTTGTGTCTGATAGCATTCAGTAAACCAGGGCAGCTGTGTCTGAAATCATGCACAAGTAGAAGGCATGTTAATGAAGATGGCTGGAAGAGACGGGGCAGTGATACCTGTGCAAAGGGACTTGACTCATCACAGCCTACTAAAGAGCTCTGTCATCGAGAGAAGCTCTTCATGCCTGAGGTTAAGCAAGTGGAATACGACATGGAAGGATCCTGCCCCACAGTGACTCCAGCGCAGGTCACATCCATGCAGATTAGCAAAACAAACAAACAGTTCCCTAATTTGTCACTCTAGCCACTCAATTTGTGACATGGAGATAGCCAATTTGGAGTAGTTCGAATAATCTCTATCTCTTGTTCACAGGGTATATTGTTTGTGTATTCCTTTCAATTTGGAATTTTTAAGCAATTTCCTTTGCTTATCTAGACCCAACTTAGGTTTATATTTGGTCTGTACTATCCTATCCCATCACCTTGTTACATGCCAATTTCACCTCTTTTGTGTGTGTTTAAGTGTGAGTGTGCACATAGGAAAATACATAAATCATACATATTCAGTTTAGCAAATAGTTATAGAGCAAACACCTGGGTAACCATCATCACCCACATTAAGAAATAATATATTATGCACTCCTTTTTTTTTTTTTTGCACTCCTTTTTTTAATAGAGGAGGTTAGTATCCTAATGCACCCTACAATAATACAATAATAGGGCCACGAGGAAGAATGGGAGAGGAAGAGGGTGGGGAGAGAATTACGTTTTAATCTGTCGAGGAGAAAAATGGTTTGCTTGTGCACTTATGAGTTTTCCACATACTGTAATCTTCTCAGGTATGTGTATTTCTAGTCTGTAACAGAAGTGTATTTGCAGCAGTGAGACATATTTGAAAGACTAAGATAAACAGGGCAAACATTTAAAAAGAAGCATGTGCTTTCACTAATTTTGTTTCTTTTGGAAATAAAACTCTAGCTTCTTTCTTTTCTTTAAAGTAGTGAGCATATACTAATGAAGAGTTCATTTAGCCTAAGTACCGTGCTCAAGCTTTGTCAGCTATATCACTATTATCCTTACAACAGCTCTATGAGAAAAATACTATTTTATAGAATGGAGACTTAAAGAGCTTAAGTAAATTGTCTAATATCATAGAGTTAGTGACAGGTCAGTCAGAATCTGAGTAAAAATTAAGTCTGAATTTAAAACCAAAGCTAAATTACCCCTCTCATTTTTTTCACCAATTACCCAGTCCACCGACCAGGCAGTCGGCCAATCACCAAACACCTACCCAGTCAGCCAGCAGCTAGGTGGCCAGACAACCTACTAATCAGCTAGCTAACCAACCAACATCTAGCCAGCCAGCCAACCAGCCAGTCAACCAGCCAAGCAACTAACCAATCAGCTGACCAACCAATCAAAATCTATTAAGTACCTGTGATATGGCATGTCCCTAAGCACACCCCAATTAGAGTAAATAGGTAGGAGAGGACATGCTTCCCTTGTTAATTCATTTTTCTCTTTGATATTCTGTCCTTAGTTTCTAGAATAATTACTGGCATTTTTAACAGAAAAGTAAGTCTTGGTTGTTTCCTAAAAGGAGACCAACATACACTTGAGACCTATAAGGAAATCCATGAGTATTGAGCAAACTAAGGTGGTGGGAAAAATAGGAAGAGGCTATAATGATAAATACCAAGGGGAAACATACAGTGAGAGGAAAAGAAAAGAACTGAGATGAAACTAAACAGGATGCAACTCTCTTTCCTTTCCTCTTCCTCTAGCTGGTGCCTAACCATCCTTTGGTCTTAACTCAAGCCACTTCCTCAGGAAGCTCCTCCCTCTTCTTCCAGGAGAGAGGACCCCTGGAGTCCAGATCCTCACAGCGCCTTGTACCTTCGCTTCAGGGCACTGTCACAACATTTGCAAGTTGATGTTTATTTTGATGATCAACTCCCGTTCTACTTCGCTCAAGTGAGCTCCCTGAGTGCACAATTGGGTTTATTTTTGCTTCCCGTTGTGTCCCCAGCACCTAGAATAAAGCTGCCTTCAATCAGTGACCCGTGATCATTCCACACGTATCTCGGATCACTTATTTTGTTCCAGGCCTAGCTCTGGGTTTTGAAACAATGGTAGTGAAAAAATACATACACTTTCCTGCTCTCTGCAGCTTACTATCTAATGGAAACTCCATAAAGGGTTGATAAGTGAATAAAATCTTAAATCCAGAGATTTTTTAAAAGCATGAAATACAACCTGAGAAATTCAGCCAGTTAATGGGAAAATTTATGTTAAACTATAAGTAATACATGTGATAAGGTAAGCAAAGCTTACCTATACCTCTTTTTTCTTTTCTTTTTTTTTTTTTTGCGGTACGCGGGCCTCTCACTCTTGTGGCCTCTCCCGTTGCGGAGCGCAGGCTCAGCAGCCATGGCTCACGGGCCCAGCCACTCCGCGGCATCCTCCTGGACCAGGGCACGAACCCATGTCCCCTGCATCGGCAGGCGGACTCTCAACCACTGCGCCACCAGGGAAGCCCACCTATACCTCTTTTGAGGAGGAAAAGGATTGCGTTTTGGTAGGGACTAATGAAGGATATGAAAATCTGCCCTGCCAGGGGAAAAAGAGATGATCTAGATACCTGGAAAATATGGAAAAACCAGCTTCTGAGATATAGATGTTAACTATGGGACCAGGGAAAAGCACTGTAAAGTTTAAAAAAATGCTATGACCATTTGCATGTAGCCAAATTTTGTCAATATGGGCATGTCTCTATTTCTTCTTAAGTGACATGAAGATCAGAAATACTGACTTCTGAATAAAGACGATTGTCCCACTTTCAACTATTTTCACACTAGTATTGTTGGATTTCCAAAATGCAAACTAATGACAGAAGCCCATAAAAATTCTTAATAAAATGGCCCAAATAAGGAAGTTGTTGCTCTTGTAGTTGGTCTCTTCTGTCTTTGGGATATTAACTTCACCGAATATAAATGAGAGGGAAAGCTACAGACCTTGCTCAAACCAAGTCTTGTATGTAGTTGAGCAGAGAATCTAGGGACTGGAGCAGAAGATCATCACAAAACAGACTCTTTCCTTTGTGCTCCTTAGAAATACAGAGTGATGTGATGCTAATGCAAGACTTAGGGACCACCTCAGGTAGATGGAGGGACCACCTTGGGCAGATAGGGACCTCCTCAGGTTTGTACAGACCTGTTGTTTCAGGCAGGGATTCCTATCCCTTCTCCAGGATGCTCCTATAGATGTTCTCTAACCCAACCAGATCCAAATCATATTATACTTTTCACTAAAAATTGTCAGGAGTTGAGCCATCTTGGAAATTAGATTTACTCATCAATTTGATTGAAACAGGTATAAGAAAATATTTACCAAGGTTACTGGTTCCTTGACAACAATGAAGATAAACAGCTTTATGGAAAATAAACACACAGCCATTTATTAGAAGAATAAAGTCTGACATAAACACCAACAAGGATAGTAAACAATGACAGACTCCAAGCCAAGATGTATAATTTAGTTACCTCCTAAATACTTAAGAAACTGAGAAAAATAAGACATTTCCCTCTAGCTCCCCTCTGTGTTATAAACAGAAATGCAGTCAAGGTGAGAAAAAACTAGGACTAAGGATGCCAAAACACAGCATCAAAATCGAGTTCATGGGGCTTCCCTGGTGGTGCAGTGGTTGAGAGTCTACCTGCCGATGCAGGGGACACGGGTTCGTGCCCCGGTCCGGGAAGGTCCCACATGCTGCGGAGCGGCTGGGCCCGTGAGCCATGGCTGCTGAGCCTGCGTGTCCGGAGCCTGTGCTCCGCAACGGGAGAGGCCACAACAGTGAGAGGCCCGCGTACCGCAAAAAAAAAAAATAATAATAAAATAAAATCGAGTTTATGTTCTTCCTATCTCATTTGGTTGAATAATTCTGCATCATCTTTGCCTCTTTTTTTTCTGACAGCTATATTTTCTAATCATTACTGTCATCACCAACACGACCAAGTGATAAAATTACTAAGTGTCCTTATGTTCTAGGTGAAGAGAGGACATTATAGACATAAACAGAGTTGGTCCCAGTCATCTGGATGCTCATGTGGCCACAGGTGACTCAGCCACTTCCCGCACTTGCTCTAATACATAATAATGATTCTCCTGGGCCTGCTTGATGGGACAGAAACCATTGCACAGCAAGTCCAATCAATTTCTATGATGCAAATCACCCCTCCATCCACTTAGAAATATGGATAAAAGAATTAGACTCCTTTGGCGGCCATGGTGACTCCACAGGGTAAGGGCTTAAAGCTGTTTGTGCACACAGGGCATGAGGTAAAAACAGGATTATTTTTGGGGGGGGAGGTGTTGTAGAGGAGAAGGCAATGGCTTGGGAGTAAGAAAATCCAGCTTTTAGTCCTCTTTCTGGCACTCACTGACTGTGTGACTTTGGCCAAGTCACTTAAATATTCTGGACCTTAGTTTCTTTTATTAGTAACCTTAGGTACGTAAAGTCACGTCATTTCCAGCTTTACCAGCTCATCATTGTCATCCGCTCAGAACAGAACTGGGAGGCAAAGATCCTTTGAGACCTGAATTATCGAAACACAGTAAATCAACGGCTAATGACCTCACTGAATACTTGCTCTCTATCCCCTGAGGACAGCGCAGCATCAATCAGGGACCACTTTGGTTCTCGCTCTTTAGTAGACAGAAGCATCTCCACTTACAGACCCTTCCTGGATGCAGCACGCGGGACCTTTGTTCCCCGACCAGGGATCAAACCCATACCCCCTGCACTGGGAGCACACAGTCTTAACCACTGGACCACCAGGGAAGTCCCCATTCCCACTTTATATGTGAGGAAATCTAGGCACAGAAAGGTGAAGACCCACATAAGATCATACCACTAGAAACTTCCAGAGTAAAGATGTGGATCCAGACCTGACTCCAAAGCTGTGTGTTTAACTATTACGTTGCCCTGGCACTATCTTGGTATAGTTGCTTTAGGAAACATGGCACTCCGGCCAAATCTCCTTCTCCACTTTAAATTGTGGCCCATATTCTCCATGTCATCATCCACCTCGCTGTGAGGTTACTAACATAAAGAACATCTAGCAAATCTTACTCTGTGAGAAACTGCATTGAAATGACCTGAAAAGGCTAATGATCGTGTAAGATGACGGTGACTTTCCTCTAAGTGTGATCTCCACCAAGCCAAGCAGAGGCTGAGGTACGCTTCTGGCTAATTCAAGTTCAGTCTCTCTATCACACGCCTGAAAGGTTAGATACTTCACCAGTGTAACATTAATGCCTTTGATATTCCATTTCAGACTGTGAGCCTACATCTAACCTGAGAGTTACTCTTTCTGGAGGGCCAATAGTGCTTCAATAAAAATAAATGACTTCAGTTTACCTAACGGTTAGTACAGCTATAGCTTATACAGTTGTAACTTTCCGCTGAATGGAACGAAGCGCTGCCCATCAAAAGAAAAATATTTTTCTAAGGGAAATTATATAGTCTTATTCCACTCATAAAAGGGCTAAAGTATGGTGTCTATTTTGATCAAGAAATAGTGCTAACTTTCAGCATGATCCAAATTCACTGCGTAACCTGAAGGTAACATCCTGTAATCAAGGACGGGAGCAGAGTAAACACTTAAACCCCATCCACCTCTAATTTGCTTTTCACATACATCACAGAGTATGCAGAGGCCAGGACAGAAATGCAATCTCTATCTACCGGCACAAAGTGAACTAGCAATTGAAATAGTTACTCAACCAAGTCAAGCCTAAAATTTCATCCTTACCTCAATTTCCCAATGATTGCTTGGGTTATCTATAGACTCAAAAAGATAGGGGTACTCTTTCTATTGATCATTGTTGGATCAGCTGGAAAGTGTCTTCGCAATAACTGATTTATAGCTGTATGGTTTCTTCAAACGTAACCCCTAGGAACCAGTGGAACTGAAC
Source organism: Delphinapterus leucas (assembly GCF_059928025.1). Lineage (NCBI taxonomy): Eukaryota > Metazoa > Chordata > Mammalia > Artiodactyla > Monodontidae > Delphinapterus > Delphinapterus leucas. The sequence goes on along the minus strand of NC_143133.1, from coordinate 115,512,637 downwards.
ATATTTGTTCTATATCTAGTTTCACTGCCTTGTGTCTAACTGGTAATAACGGTCCACTTAAATTCCAGAATATTCAGTAAAAGTGGCACAGTTGGAATTGTATGTAATCGTTATGGAATCTATATGATAGTAATAATGACACCCTTCATTGAGAGCTTTGTAAGTGATTGATCATGTTCAGGGACTTTAAAATAGAAGATACATTAAGCCATTTAATCCTCACTATAACTATAAAAAGAAGGTATATTCCCATCTAGTTTAGAAAGCTAAAGCATAAAGTATCTTGTCCACTTGTGGTAAGTGGTGGAACCCGACTACTAGGTAGCCACCAAAAGTCATGTTTCAAAGATTATTTAATGATGGGGGAAATGCTCACCATTTAATAAAAAAAGAGAACACAAACTTACATGTCTTACACGTGTGTCTGTATCTCATGCATACATAGACACATATACGATGACATTTTACTGAATATATATATATATATATATATATGGGGTTAAAAGTCTGAAAGGTAATGTACTCGATTGTTAACAATTCAGTAAGGTGATGGGTGATTTTGTCTTCTCTTTCAGTATTTTTCTATGATTGCCAAAATTTATTAGAATAAACATGCATCATTTTGAGAGTCAGAAAAAAGCAATAAAAATGTTAAAAAAAATTGTTCCAGAAGCTATATAGAAAATTTAAACAGACAAATTTCCATAAAATAAATAAAAAGTCCAAGAGCTGTCCTCCTAAAACAACTTAGAATTTATTGACTTACAAAAAGTTCTATAATACTTCAAGGATCAGCGAATTCCAGGGCTGTTTAAAATGCTCTAGAACTGGGCTGTCCGATGGGGCTTTCTATGATGATGAAAGTGTCCTATCTATGCTGTATCTATTCTAGTAGCCACTAGAAATGTAGCTAGTATGACTGAGGAGCAGAATTTTACATTTTATTTTATTACAATTAATTTAAATTTAAATAGTCACGCATGGCTAGTGACTACCATGTTGGACACTGCAACTCTGGACTATAGAAAATGGAGGAAAATGTGCAAATTCTTCTTATAAAACCAGTATAGCCCTTACCTAAACATGATAAAAATGTAAACTATGGACAAATTTCACATGTGAATATCAAGGTAAAAAATAAATAATGTACCACATAAGATATGATCAAATCAGTCTAGCACACATTAGAGGATTAGCATGTACTGGAAATTCAGGATGGTTCAATATTAGGAAATCCATTAATTTAAACCACTCCTATTAACAGATCAAAAGAGAAAACCCAGACTACAGCTCTTGCAAAGGCATTTGTTAAAATTAAAAGTACATTCTTGATTAAAACTCTGAATAAAACAGGACTATGTTGACATTTATACAACATGTTAAATATATATCTTAACCTAGAAGACTGCATGGGGAAATAAGAAAATTGAGAAATGATAAAAACGATCCATTAAACTCAGAATGTTCCCATTAAATACTGAATGAAGAGTAATATGTTCACTATTACTACTACTACTTTAGTTGATTCTGGAGGCACAAGTCAGTGAAGTTAGATAACAGAGAAAAAAAGGAGTTTTAAAATTTGAAAGAAGTAAATTATCATTGATTGCATATTATTAGTATAATCCTGATAAACTGATACAAACAATCACAAGTACCACAATGTAGTGGTTAAGAGCATACACTCTGAAGCCTTGCTGTTGGTTCAGCTGCTGTCTCTATTAGTAACAGGCTGTGTGACCTTGGGCAACTTATTTAACCTCTGTTTCCTTCTCTGTAAAATGAAGAAAACAGAATTATCTGCTATAAGCCTATTAAGTAGGTTAAGTATGTAAATATATAGAGAGCTCTTACAACATGCCTGCATTTAATATATACTATATAATATCACTATTATTAAGGTAATAATAATAATTTAAAATGATAATAAGTTATAAAATACATAAATTACTAAATAATAATAATGTACAAAATAAACAAAAAATCAAAAGACTTCCCGTATGAAAAAGGGGATTTCATTTATAATTGCAACACAATGACCTAGGAATAAACATAAGAAGAATGTGCAAGATTAAATGAGGATAGTTTGAATGCTATTAGGGAACAAAAAGGATAGCTGAATAAAGGGAAAACATATACTACACTTTGATAGGAAGATTCAACATCAGTAGGTTATAAACTCCTTCTAAATTATCCTATAAATTAAAAATCTAGCTAAAAGTGATTCTAAAATCATATAAACATGAAAAAAGTGAAAGAGCAATGAAAGAAGATTAGCATGAACAGATATGAGACATTATGGTGCTAAAACATTCAAAACAGTATGATATTGCAATGTGAATAGACAGATTAAAGCTACATTTTATAGAGCATAGAAACAGAACCGAATACATATGGGGCTTTAATATATGCTAGATGGGGGAGGGTTCTGCATATGAGAAGGAAAAGATTAATTATTCAATAAATACCAGTTACAAAAACTGGTAGGCAAGCTAAAACAAAACTAATGTTGGCTCTGTACTTGATTCCTTACACTGAAATAAATAAGTTCTCTGTAGATTAAAGTTTTAATCATAAAAGTGAAATTAAAAAAGCAGTGGATGAAACCATGAGATACTGTTTTTCTACAGTCTTGGGCTATAGAAGATCTTATTATATAAAACTCAGGAGCTATAAAAATTGATAAATTCAGTTATGTAATACCCCCAAATTTCTGCATGGTAAAAAGCTCCAAAGATAAATCAAAGACAGTGACAACTTGGGAGGAAAAACATGGAATCTGTAGGATTCCCCAAAAAAGGGTTAACTGCTCTGACCAGTAAAGAGCTTACACACATCAGTACGATGTGACCAACAGCTCAATTGAAAAGTGGTCTAATAATGTAAGCAGATACTTCATAGAAAAAAAAAAAAATCACTTTTTTCTATTTTATGTTATTTGTGATAAGAAAAATGTGATACCATTTTTAACTTATTAAATTGCATACAACAAAAAAGCTGTAATATCCATTTGGTGAGGATATGCGTAAATAGTGTTTGTCATTAGTATATTGTTGTATATGTTAGCATAAGCAGTATTAAATTAATACTCTACTGCATGAATGTCATTTATATTAGTATAAACAGTATTACTATATTGTTGGTTAATGTATAAATTGGTTCAACCTTTCTGGCAGACAATTTGGCAGTATCTATTATAGTTTAAAGTACACATCCTATTGCCCTAGCTATAAAACTTCCAGAATTTACCATACAGATATACTCACAAATGTGTTGTGTCACGTGTACATGTTTGTGTGTGTGTGTGTGTTTTGTTTTGTTTTTTGGTAAGAGAAAACATGTCCATTAATAGGAGCTGGTTAAATAAATGCGGCATATGCAGAAAATAAAACATTACATAGCATACCTCGCTTTATTGCCCTTCACAGATACTGTGTATTTTACAAATTGAAGGTTTGTGGCAACCCTGCATTGAGCAAATCTATCGGCACCATTTTTTCTGGTAGCATTTGCTCTTTGTGTCTCTGTGTCACATTTTGGTAATTCTCACAATACTTCAAACTTTTTCATTATTACTATATTTGTCATGGTGATCTGTGATCAGTGATCTCTGATGTTACTATTGCAACAAGATCACGATGAGTTGAAGGTTCAGATGATGGTTAACATTTTTTAGCAATATTTTAAAATTAAGGTACATACATTGCTTTTTTAAGACATAATGTTATTGCACACTTAATAGACTATAGTATAGGGTAAACATAACTTTTATGTGCACTGGGAAACCAAAAAATTCCTGTTGACTCGCTTTATTGAGATATTTGCTTTATTGCAGTGGTCTGGAATGAAACCCACCATATCTCCAAGGTCTGCCTGTACAGTTATTAGAAATGAGAAGGCAGCTTGGATTGAGTGTTGATAAGAATGAATCTCCAAGATGAAGTGAGAAATACTGGTACAGAGTTAAGTGTGCTATCATTTGTTTAAAAACACACATATACACACACACACACACGTTTGTAAGCATATAAAATATCCCTGGAAGGGAAGATATTCCAAGGAGAAGAACTGCTTAATTGAGGGACAAACATGGGAAAGCAATTACTTTTCACCGTATACCATTTTGTACCTTTTTCATTTTATACTATGTGTAGGCACTGTCTGTTCCAAAATTAGTTGTTTTTTAAAATACCTTTTATTTTTTGTCTCCTTCTGTTCACAAGGAGGACATCCTGGCTCTTTCCACATTATGTTGATACAATTAGCATAATCTCAGCTCCCTTCCTCTTTCTCCCTTTATTTTGTGCTTAAATAAATAAATAATTGCCCCCCAAATAAGCAATAGGAACGTGGGACAAAGCACTTCCGTGTTACAGAACAATGTTAGCAAAACATCAAAATATGTGTACTTGGAAAAGATCTGAAAAACTATACAGTAAATGTTAACAGTGTTTATCCTGAGTGGGGGCATCATAGGTAATTTTGGTTTGGGTCTTGGTATTTTCTGTGATTTCCAAAGTTTACACAATAATATGTCTTATTCTGGTAATAATTTTTAAGTTTTTTTCTTTTTTTAATTTTCTGCTACTCACCTGGTTCCTGTCCCTGGCATTTGCATATCGAAACCTCTGGATATAATAGAAGACCAGCCAGGCGAGGGAAATGATCATCAAGACGATGAAGGAGATGGAGACAAACACAACCGAGGTGCGGCTCACATATTTCTGCAAGTTCCGGGTTCCGATGGTGATGTACATCGTCACGGTGATGTTTCTCTCCAGCAGGCTTACTATCTCCTTCCCTTTGGGCTCAGGAATCATTATTGCCACGATGTCTTCTACACCTGTTGTGAGAGGGACAACAGGGTAAGGGGATGAGAGAAAGAGAAAATCACAGTGAAATGTCTGGACAAAGGAACGGGCACCAAATAATGCCACTTCTTTCAATGATTCTATGCCAGATCAAACAGCCAAGTCTAACTCTCAGATCTAATAGCCCGAAATGGAGTTGAATTTTCTCTTTCTTCAGCTACCTTGGGATGCTGCTATCTTGTATATGAGAAAAGAACCTAAAACAAACTCGTGATTTTGGTACCAGCGAGGTCATGATGGTGCTACTTTCTAGCCCCCTAAGGTGGTGTTGACCCTGGTCTAGTAAAGGGTAGACCCTTCCCAACCGGCCTAGGTTACAGTTCTATGTTGCATTTCACAGATCCCCCCGAGGAGAGGAAAAAGCACTTTGTACCCCATGGCAAAGGATAAAATGCCCAGTTTTATGTCATCTGTCTCTGAGTTCTCTCTTTCCCATGGACACTAGGGCTACTCAATTACAGATTTCTACTAATCACTCCCAAGGCCGTTTTCTCCTACAGTGAGTACCGAAAGCAACCCCAAAGTGTATTAAAACATAGTTGATTTACAACATTATATTAGTTTCAGGCATACAGCATCGTGATTCCGCATTTTTATAGATTATTCTCTATTATGAGTTATTACAAGATAATGACTATAATTCCCTGTGCAATACTATACGTCCTTGTTGCTTATCTATTGTATACATAGTAAGTAGTTTGTATCTGTTAATCTCATACCCCTAATTTGCCTCTGCTGCCTTCTGTCTCCCCTTTGGTAACCACAAGTTTGCTTCCTATATCTGTGAGTCTGTTTCTGCCAAAGGAGTCTTCTTAACAAGCTCTAATACGACCGGCCAACATAAAATAATGGTCTCAGAATTATCTTCTGCTTATTTTACCTAACTCAATATAAACAGTTTGTGTATTCTCACGCCAAGCAAAGGGAGGATAGAGGCTGTATGGATCGTTCCAGGATGGTTTTACCTCCACTCTCTAATACTCTCACCGCAAAGTGTCTTACTGGACACTTTGAAGCAGAAGTGGTACCTTTCTTCAGTCTGAGTTATCTGGGTCATTGTCCCTGTTCTTCATGACACTCTGAGGCACAGTCTCTTGGTGAGGAGTTCAGGGGCCTCTGTAAGGGGTCTTGAGTAGGATTTGATATTAGCTCCAAATGAGCCTACTCGACATGCCACTGTGGTTGATGCACAGATTAGAACATCAGTTTCCCTAGTTCTCAGGGATCACCCCAATTCAAACCCATGCCTGCAACGTTCTTTATGGGCCCCACTTCGACATGGAAATATCCTATTACTTGGGGTTACTACAAATTAAAGTACAAATTTACAATTAGGGTATAGATTCTGGACAAAAGTAAACACCACTTCAGCTGCTTAAAGCTGGCCTTATTCACGTGCTGAGGTCAGTCAGCGAGATGGAACGACCAGATTATATCTGTTCAGGGTGTTGCAAGTCTCTTGGAAGTTATTTAGGGCTTTCACTTGACCTTGATTCTATGCAGTTTTTCCATCCTAAATTCTTTGATGGTATTTCACTTAGGCTGAATGAATACTTTTAAAAGCTAACTAGATACAATGGTGTCTGTGTATGAGACAACAATTATATGATTTTTTAAATTCCTAAAACCTTTGCACTGGCTCAACCGTAAAATCACAAAACTACACAGTGTTTAGATTTGGCTGTGATTTCTGGGAATTACTGAAACTGATGGCTTAGATTTCAACTTTGCAGAATTTACTGACAATTCTGATGCTTGTTCTCTCATCATGTTTGCTTCAGCTAATGGTTGCATGTGGTCTGAGGTTTCGTGAGGAATTAAAGCTGCTGGAAGGTTTTGTCTCTACAGAAATATGATCCTCTTTGCATACTGGACTAATCTGGTCTGATGAAGCTCATCCCAGTGCTGTAGGCACTTTGTAGATATTTAATCAGTGACAGAATCCTGAGTTTTCATTTTATTTTTTTATTTATATTTTTTATGTGTGTCTATTCAAGGCTCCAGAATGAGACTTTTTTTTTTTTTTTTTTTGAGGATGAGATCTTGGGGTTATTTATATAAGACTCTGTATGCTCAGACTTGGACAAGTTTTATACTTTTTAGTAGTCAACTTATCAATATATTCCTCTATGGCATCGTTTTGATACTCTGCTTAGGAAGCTCTTCTCCACCAAAGATGATAGAAATACTCATCTAAAATTGCTTATCCAAACCTTAAATGTAGTTTTATTTTTCCATTTAAATCTTGAACAATCTGAATGTGATTCAATAACAACACATTTATTGAGCTCCTATAATGTGCTGGGCAGAAAGGAGACAGATAGGATGCAATTTATTTTTCCCCTAAATTCTCAGACATATATTGTTGTCTACTTTTGGATTTTTTTTTAAATTTTATTGTAAGATGAGTCTATCTTTCGCTGACCAATACCAGGCTCTTTGGGTTGTGGAGCTGTTAACGTATTTACTATTTGGTAGCCTAACCCTTTCTTCACCAATTTCCGCCCCTCCTGGCAAAACAACGCTCCTATTATCTCCTTAATTATATTAAGAGACCATAGAGAGTAACAGTGAAGAACTGGGCTCTGGAACTGGACTGTTTTTTCAAACTTCAGCTCAGCATGTTTAAAATAGGCAACCAGAAATGCAAATCAAAACTACAATGAGGTATCGCCTCACACCAGTTAGAATGGGCATCATCAGAAAATCTACAAACAACAAACGCAGGAGAGGGTGTGGAGAAAAGGGAACCCTCTTGTACTGTTGGTGGGAATGTAAATTGATACAGACACTATGGAGAACAGTATGGAGGCTCCTTAAAAAACTGAAAATAGAATTACCATATGACCCAGCAATCCCACTACAGGGCATATACCCAGAGAAAACCATAATTCAAAAAGACACATGCACCCCAATGTTCACAGCAGCACTATTTACAATAGCCAGGTCATGGAAGCAACCTAAATGTCCATCAACAGATGAATGGATAAACAAGATGTGATACATCTATACAATGGAATATTACTCAGCCATAAAAAGGAATGAAATTGGGTCATTTGTAGAGACGTGGATGGATCTAGAGACTGTCATACAGAGTGAAGTCAGAAAGAGAAAAACAAATATCATATATTAACACATATATGTGGAACCTAGAAAAATGGTACAGATGAACTGGTTTGCAGGGCAGAAATAGAGACACCGATGTAGGGAACAAACGTATGGACACCAAGGGGGGAAAATGGTGGGGGGTGGGGCGGTGGGATGAATTGGGAGATTAGGATTGACATGTATACACTGATGTGTATAAAATGGATAACTAATAAGAACCTGCTGTATAAAAAAATAAATAAAATTCTAAAATTCAAAAGAAAAAAATAGGCAACCAAATTTTGGATATCCACAAAATTTTAAATTACCCATCACCCATTTTTCAAGACATGAGAAAACATTTTCTCTTCTTATAAAGTATAATTAGCTACTTTAACGCATTTATTTTAAACTTAAGTGCTTAGTTACACTACCTGTGTTGTTCATCCCACTGTTGTACTTTCGTGATATACGACATCTGCTTGAAAAGACAGTGAAAATGGAAATGGGGTGGTTCTTTTCATCTGGACCTCAACCGTATTCATCTTCAATATTCATAATGAATTTCTAGGGCTGATGATCGTAAAAAATAGATGGGATTCTGGGATATTTCTCCATGCACTTTAGGCTATTACTGTGCATGATAAAAAGGGATACTGAGGGTATCCACTTATCCCAACAGAAATAGTCATTAAGAATTTAGGTATTTAGGGTGTCCAAAAATGGTACAAAGTGGACTTGATGAATTATCTGAGCAGTCTGATCAATGCACAAAATCCAGGACCAAAAGCTGCTATAGGATCTAATCTGTTCAAACAAGACATGTGCACCAATGTGAGTTTTCAGACAATTCCCGGATCTTTGCTTCATTTTGAAGTTGCAGCTAGCGTCCCAGAGAAGCCAGCAGATTCTCCCCAGGTAGGTTGTAGTGTAATTGCTCTGAGGGTGTACGTGAGGAGGGAGCGAGGGGAGAAGTGGGGGTGATGGGGGACAGCGCGCTGAAAGCCCAGCTGAGAGATGTCCTCAGAGTTCAGTGCTGCCTTAAGCGTCTAATCCATGACACACAGGAGGCTCTGAGGCTCGGGGAAGAGAAGTTAACAAAAAGCATATTTTGTATGGGTAAAATCTACAAAGAGGTCCTGCTCTTTGGGCAATTCTATGTATACTCTGACTCCTAGTCGCTGTAATATAGAGTGTCTCTTTTTGCAAAATGAAGTCAGCCTACCATCTAGTTTCCTCCCAAAGGCACTTTCTACTTCTGAGTGATCGCTGCTGTGTAATTATCGTGTATCCCGGAAAAACTCTTCAGCCCTGCGAGAGAACGTGTGACCAGGACACACAGGACCCTGCAGCCAGGTAAACAGCAGGAGCAGCCTGTAGTTTTAGTGCTTCCTTTTCCCGGGAGAGCGCTCAATTGCCATCATCTAATTTGCTACATGCAGATAAGTAAGGAATCAAAACAAAAGTTCAAAAAGCCAAAGAATGTTGAATAACCAGGAAATCCTTTACTTGTGAATTCAAAACCAGGTTGCTTAAACACTGTGTTAACAGAATGTTTACAAAACCAGCAAAGGGCTAGATATTTTACAGAGCTGGCGGCCCCATGCCTTCCTGTGTATCTTGGAGGGTGATAAGATCCCTCCTAAGTTCATGTGAGCAAAAATCCTTTTTCAATTCTCTGCATCCTCTCTCCCCTAATCCTTACTTCAGTTCCACGGATGGCCCTTTAGAATTTAGTCAACACTAAGAGAAACCTGCAGTTTCCATTTGTAGATATTTTTTATTTATACACTTAATATCTACTTTTTTTTTAAAAAGAGTCAGCTCCCGGTTATCTATTCTCAAGTGAGATAATGTATGTGAAATGACTTACAAAGCCTGCAAAGTACCATAGAAATGTAAAGTATTATCACTTTCTGCATTAATTTAAAAATTATTTTTAACAAACACAGATGCAAAAATAAAGCACTCACAAATAGATTCCAACCATATAGTAAAAACTCTTCACGACCCAGGGGATTTATCCTAGGAAGGTGAGGGTGATTTAACATTAGAAAATGTGTTAATGATTAGGGGAAGCTCAGTAAAGGATGTACAAGAAGGTTTTGTTTTACAACTTTTCTGTAAGTCTAAAAACATGTCCAAAAAAGTTTAAAACGTATTTATAGGTTTTTTAAACTTATTGTTTGGTAATACTTAAGAGTCTAATTAGAGGTTATTTGGTCTACCTCTCTGGATGCATCTTAACTGAGACAACCGAGTGAGGAGGTGTATTTAGGAGGAGAGTGCCTTGTGTTTGGGTTATCTTGACTCTGGAGAGCCACATGGCAAACCAACCACAGAGGAAGAGAGGCGGGCAGAGAAATCTTCCCCAAAGAGGAGATGAGTTGTGTGTTAAATGGGATAGGGAGGGTGGGAGGGAGGGAGAGGCAAGAGGGAGGAGATATGGGGATATATGTATATGTATAACTGATTCACTTTGTTATAAAGCAGAAACTAACACACCACTGTAAAGCAATTAGACTCCCATAAAGATGTTAACAAAAAAAAAAAAAAATAGAGTCCAGGGCTTAGAATGCAGAGAGATGGCTGCCTTGGGCTATTCCTGGCAGAGAATCATAAATTCAAATCCTAAAGGTGCCAGGCCAGGAATCTAAATATAAGCCTGGTGAAAAGACAATAGGAAATGAGATGATTTGAGAATAACACACATCCATCTAAAGGTTGGTTTGTTTGTTTTTTTTAACTGGAAAGCACCTGGAGTTAGTCTTCAAACTAGCCACTAGTTTTCAATCCATGATAGGTTCAAGAGTTTAAGATGGAAGAGTAAAAGGATTCTGAGGTGTCTGTCTAGCCCAGCATAAGATGGAAAAGTAGACCAGACTTTATGACAGAAGCCCTATGGAGTACAGAGCTAATGTTCAATGAACTTTGGAAATAAGACCATAGGCCTAGAATATTTTCAAATACAGTTTTTCTGTGCAAATGAAAGTTTGCATGCAGGGAGAAACGAGGGTAGCAACTATCAGACTGCCGGTGAATGTCTCACCCCAAACCTTAATACATCACTGTGTGTGCTATATTTTATGCATAAGCACATCCCACAATTCTCTCCATTCCACAGCTTTCCAGGAATTATTCCTGGACCAACAGGGGAGGGAGCCTCAAAAGTAAATAAATTTCAAAATGGTAAAATATTCATTTGAGAAGTGGTTTGAGTACCTAGTGTGAAAACAGGAAGAGTAACAACAGTAAAGAGGTCAAATACATTTTTTTTTTTTTTTTGCGGTACGCGGGCCTCTCACTGTTGTGGTCTCTCCCGTTGTGGAGCACAGGCTCCGGACGCCCAGGCTCAGTGGCCATGGCTCACAGGCCCAGCCGCTTCGCGGCATGTGGGATCTTCCCGGACCGGGGCACGAACCCGTGTCCCCTGCATCGGCAGGCGGACTCTCAACCACTGCGCCACCAGGGAAGCCCTCAAATACATTTTTGACAAGAGAATCAGATATGTACATTGAAAATAAGGGCATCACTGTAAACAAGGTACATTATACATCTGAAAAAAGATTTAGATAAACATTTAGAACACTGTGTCTTTCCTTCATTACATCAGTAAAACAAATAAAATTTGATATTTAGTATCTACCAAAGATTCCAGGTTTGTTCCAGAGAATGAAACATTAAAATTCCAGTTTTGGGGGGAAATAAAAAAAAATGCGTTAATGCGTTTCAGTACATCAACAAATTAAAGGAATACAACATATGATTATCTGGTGTAGCTAGCTGTCCTCCAGTATCTGCTCTCTTGCACGTCTATGGTATTAGTGTCTCAGATGGGCACGGGCTGTTGAGTGGAAAGCATCAATGATCAGCAGCCCCCTTGCAGCTAGACGTGGCTATGCGATGAATATCTGGCCACTGAGATGTTGAGTGGAGGTGATGTCTGCTACTCCAAGGTCTTATCCATAAAAGGGCTGAGTATGTGCACCCAGATCCTCTCTCCTTTTCTCTGACTTAACGTGGAGAGATGTAGAGCAGCCAGCTTCTTAGAAACCTAAGCCATATGTTGGGAATGGTACCCATTCTGATCCTTATTAAGAGAAATATATGGAAACGTACTTAATGTGACATAAAGTATCTTCCAGAAATAGTACATTAAATGGAAGAAACATTAGAAGTTTTCAATTCAAATCATGAACAAGACAAGGATTAGTCCATATTTAAAGTAGAAGTGATATGTGGTGCAAAGAAACGTAGGAATTGAAGTGGTAAATCTTGGAAAGGAAGAGTACAAACTGTCATTATTTGACGGATCACGTGACCATCTGAAAAAGCCAAGATAACTCAGCTATTAAAATTAGGAGAATGTTCAGTAAAATATAAGATTCAAGATCAACATACAAAAATTAGGAGGTTCCTATACACCAGTAATACCTAACGAGAATATGTAATGGAAAAAGTGATCTATACATATAGCAGCAGAAGTCATAAAATATCTAAGGATAAACCTAATAAATACTAGCCTTATATGAAGAAAACTATACAATAAAGTTTCTTTGTAAGACATCAAAAGTTTCTGAAGAAGCAGATTTTATTTCAGCCAAAGTGTTATTCAGTATTATGTAGTTAGTTTCCAAACATATGTGATTTTTAAAGTTATCCATTTGCAATCATTATTATTTTGCTATTGTTGCATTATGGTCAAAGGAACACAGTCTCTTGATATTGATCCTTAATCATCTAATATATTTTTGGGGGGTAAATGTTCCATTTGTATTCAGAAACAGTGTATTTGAAAACATTATTTGCTGTGTATACATATCTCATTGATTAAGCTTATTAATTATATTTAGATCTTCCGTATCTGTTTATTTTCGCCTGCTTAATTGTCTCAAAGGGGAGTGTCAAAATGTCTCATACAACTGTTGCTCTATATGTTTTCTCTCTGAAATTCTGTCAGTTGCTGCTGTACTTTGAGCTTGTGTAGTTAACTGCATGTGTGTTCATGATGGTTATATCCACTTACACTATTGTTGCTGTAGAGAGGTCTGATGCCATCATGATTCTTGTTGTTTGGAAGTGATCTGCTCTTGCTCTTTGTAACCTTTTGGAGTTACATTTGAGAATAGTCTTTGATATTCTTAAATGTCACTAGGTCTACTTATGAGTATTCATCCATTAGTTTGGTAGTACATGAACACTTTCAATTCAAGCTATTTCATTCTTTCTTTGATTCTAAAACATTTATCTTCATACTTTATTGAAATATTTCCTCCTATATTTTTTCTCTCCTGTGATTCCTATTATCCTGTTGGTGGCACTTATTTTTCTGGTCACCATATTTTTTTAATACTTTCCCCCTCTCATTTAAAAAAATTTTATTTTGAAATAATTATAAACTAGTAAGTGGCAAAAATAATACACAGAGGTCCCATGCACCCATCTCCCAGCCCCCTCCAATGGTGGCATCTTACATATTATAGTGCATTATCAAAACAAGAAATTGATTGGCACAATACAATCAACTAGATTATAGGACGTAGACATCATTAGTTTCGGCAAAACTACACCTAAAATGTCTTCGTATAAAACTCTGTGACAGGTGGCTGTCCGTAGGTGGTTGTGGCCGCCGTGCCCAGGGGAGGCGGCGGCAGCGGTGGCAGAAAATGATGCCTGGGAAACTCCTCTGGGGGGACATTTTGGAGCTGGAGGCACCTTTGGAGGAGACTGAGAGCCAGAGGAAGGAGAGGCAGAAGAACTCTGTGGATGCTGGAATTCGGATACGGGATTATGGACCTGTACTTCCCTTATAGTGTTGTTATGAAGATTTAAACAAGATAAGCTGAAAACATATTACACAATGCTGGAGTGACAGAAGGAAGTCAAGGCACCATTATGACTCAGATGGGAAATCAGAAACAACAGAAAATGGTGTTGCAGATGACTGGGATGCTCCCAAACCCAAACGAGCTACAATGAAAGAGAAGCTAAATGGTGACACGGAGGAAGGATGTAATAGATGCTGGAGTGACAGAAGGAAGTCAAGGCACCATTATGACTCAGATGGGAAATCAGAAACAACAGAAAATGGTGTTGCAGATGACTGGGATGCTCCCAAACCCAAACGAGCTACAATGAAAGAGAAGCTAAATGGTGACACGGAGGAAGGATGTAATAGACTTTCAGATGAATTTTCTAAATCTCATAAGTCAAGAAGAAAAGACCTGTCAAATGGAGATATTGATGAATATGAAAAAAAATCAAAGCAAGTGTCATCCTTAGATAGCTCTACTCATAAATCAAGTGATAATAAACTAGAAGAGACCCTAACACGTGAACAGAAAGAAGGAGCATTCTCCAATTTCCTTATTTCTGAAGAGACTATAAAGCTTCTGAAAGGTCAAGGGCTAACATATCTCTTTCCTATTCAAGTTAAGACTTTTGGTTCTGTATATGAAGGAAAAGATTTAATTGCTCAAGCGCTGACAGGAACAGGAAAGACATTCTCTTTTGCCATCCCCTTGATTGAAAGACTCCAAAGAAATCAAGAGACAATTAAAAAAAGCTGTTCACCAAAGGTACTTGTTTTGGCTCCTACAAGGGAACTGGCAAACCAAATAGCCAAAGACTTCAAATATATAAATAGGAAACTCAGTGTGGCGTGTTTTTATGGTGGAGCATCATATCAAAGCCAAATCAATCATATTCAAAATGGTATTGACATCTTGGTTGGGACCCTGGTCGTATCAAAGATCATCTGCAGAGCGGCCGATTAGATCTTTCTAAACTGCGCCACGTTGTGCTGGATGAAGTGGATCAAATGTTAATTTAGGTTTTGCTGAACAAGTTGAAGGTATTATCCGCAGATCCTACAAAACTGATTCTGAAGACAATCCTCAGACTTTACTTTTTTCTGCAACTTGCCCACAGTGGGTATACAAAGTTGCAAAAAAATACATGAAATCCAGATACGAACAGGTTGACCTTGTCGGGAAAATGACTCAAAAGGCTGCAACTACTGTGGAACATCTGACCATCCAGTGCCATTAATCTCAGAGGCCAGCAGTTACTGGAGATGTCCTTCAAGTCTACAGCGGGTCTAAAGGGAGGGCTATTATCTTCTGTGAGACCAAAAAGAATGTAACTGAAATGGCCATGAATCCACACATAAAAGAGAATGCCCAGTGTTTACATGGCAACATCACACAGTCACAAAGAGAAATTACACTGAAAGGCTTCAGAGAGGGTAGTTTTAAAGTTCTGGTGGCAACCAATGTGGCTGCCCGTGGTTTGGACATTCCTGAGGTTGACCTGGCGATTCAGAGTTCACCTCCACAGGATGTTGAGTCCTATATTCATCGCTCTGGACGCACAGGTAGAGCTGGCCAGACAGGGATTTGCATATGTTTTTATCAACCAAGAGAAAGGTATGTGGAACACAGGTCAATTAATATGTCAATTAAGATATGTGGAACAAAAAGCAGGAATTACTTTTAAATGTGTAGACGTTCCTTCTACAATGGATTTAGTTAAATCTAAAAGCATGGATGCCATCAGGTCTCTGGCTTCCATTTCCTACACTGCTGTTGATTTTTTCCGACCATCAGCCCAGAGACTGATAGAAGAAAAAGGGGCAGTGGATGCAGCATTAGCCCACATCTCTGGCGCACCAAGTTTTGAACCACGTTCTTTAATCACCTCTGATAAGGGGTTTGTGACCATGACTCTGGAAAGCCCAGAAGAAATACAGGATGTTAGCTGTGCTTGGAAAGAACTTAACAGAAAGCTGCGTAGTAGTGCTGTGTCCCAAACTACCAGAATGTGCCTCCTAAAAGGAAATATGGGCATTTGCTTGGATGTTCCCACACTGAGTCAGAAAGGTTACAGGAAGAGTGGCATGATTCAGACTGGATACTCTCAGTGCCAGCCAAGTTGCCTGAAACTGAAGGATATTATGATGGAAACACATCTTCTAATTCCAGACAGAGGAGTGGCCGGTCAAGTGGCCGGTGTGGCCGGCCAGGTAGACAGAGTCCACAGGGGAGTCGGTCAGGAAGTCGACAAGATGGTAGAAGATGAAGTGGGAACAGAAATCGATCAAGAAGCGGGGGCCACAAACGGAGTTTTGACTGAGATAGTTGATCTACCAGTGTGAGCTTGCCTATTTCTGCCTAATCATGTACATTATCCACCAAGAAATTAGGTCGTCATAGTTAAGGTCTGTTTCCGCTATTTGCAAAGAAGTTGGTTGCATTTTTTTTCAAGTATTTCACAAGAATGGTTGTAAACAAATCTACTTATCCAGTTATACCTTTGAATAAAAAACCTCCTTTTATTGTCTCTTTAAAAAAAAAACACTGTATTTTATCACACATATAGAGTCATATAACTACTACCCACAATTAAAATATTGAAATATTCCATCACCATAAAGGAATTCCCTCTCCCTCTCTTTCCCCTCCTCTAACCCCTGATGTCTCTCTCCATCTCTTTAATTTTGTCTTTTCTAGAATGTTATATAAACGGAATCATACCTTTTGAGATTGGCTTTTTTTCACTTAGGATAATGTCCCTAACATCTATCTAGGTTGTAAGGTTGCATGTATGAGTAATTCATTCCCTCTCATTGTTGAGTAGTATTCTATGGTACGGAATATGGTACATCAGAGTTTAACTGTTCACCCATTGATGGACATAAGGGTTATTTCCAGTTTTGGGCTATTAAAAAACTTCTATGAACATTAGTGTACAAGTTTTTGTAGGAATACAAGTTTTCCTTTATCTGGGATGAATGCCAAGAAGGAATACAATTGTTAGGTTGTATGATAACTGCATACTTGGTTTTAGAAAGAAATTGCCAAGCTGTTTTCCAGAGCGGCTGTATTATTTTCCATTCCCATCAGCAATATATGAGTGATCCAGTTCCTCAGCATCCTTGTCAGCATTTGGAATGCTCACTGTTTTTAATTTTAGCCATCATAATAGATATATAGTGATATTTCTTTGTGTCTTTTGTCCATTCTGGCGGACACATGGAAGAGTTTCTCAAGCTGATCTTCCAGCTCATGAATCTGTCTTTAGCTGTATCCATTCTGTATTTTACCTCATTTATTGTGTTCTTTAAAATTTAAACTACTGTATTTTTCATACTAAATGTTTCCCATTGGTTCTTCTTATTTTTTTTAACAACATTTAGCTCCTGCTGCATAGAATCTTCCCTTAATATTTGCGGTCCATCTTTTCAATCACTCTTTCTCAGCTGGTATCTACTCATTTTGTACCTTCTTTAATAGTGGTGATACTCCTCAGTTGTCTCGTGAGCTCATGTGTCCCTTGTGGAATCAGCTACTCTGCCTGGTCATGTTTTCTGGGGAATAACCAAGGCAGGGGCCCTAGTTTTGTTCTTCCAGAAGATTAAGGAGAAATATGAATCAGCTCAGATGGCCCCAAGCACCACAGAAGAGCCAGCGACTCCTCCCATTCAGGCAGGCCCTTCAATATCACGGATTGCTTAACCTACTGTCACCTGGCCCCATCCCCAACCTGAGGCGCTGCTGAAGTTTAGGCCTCCTAAGTCATGAGTTACCTCCCAGATCCTTATAGCTACGCTGCTCTGTCCATCATCTAGTCCAACCCAACTTCCTACCCATGTCCTGCTCCTCAAACCCTTCCTCTATGACTCTCGGAAATTTAAGTCTCAGAAATTTAAATCAAATTCTCTAGTAGCTTCCATCTCTTCTGGGAATGATCCTTTCACTCCCTTGATTCTCCACCTTTTTGCTTTGATTGAGCTGGCTGTCCTCTGAGGACACTACTTTCTCTGAACTGTGATCAAGGGGCAAGTCTTTTTTTTTTTTACATTTTTATTAAACCCACATACCTCAGGGCCAGACGATGGATGGGTGTCCATACTCCATCTTGCTACTTCCCAACCTTTACTCCTAACCTCATCCTATTCGCCTTCAAAAACCACTTATCTTTTGAGATTCTCTCCACCTGGATGGATAACTCTCTCTCCCCTCTCCTGGCCTCATCTGCCAACCTCCTGTTCATCTCTTTTATCACCCTCTTTAGCTCCCTTAGCTTCTAATAGTCATCCTCCTTGGACTGGAATTTTATTTTATTTTTTTCATGTACAGGCTTTTTATAATTGTGGCAAAATACACATAACATAAAATTTACCATCTTAACCATTTAAGTGTACAGTTCAGAGGCATTAAATACATTCACATTGTCGTGCAACCACCATCCCCATCCATCTCCAGGATTCTTTTCATCTTGCAGAACTGAAGCTGTGTACCCATTATACAATATTCTCCCCTCCTCTGAGGCCCTGGCATCCATGATTCTACTTTCTGTCTCTATGAATCTGACTACTACAGATACCTCATACAACTAGAATCATAGAGCATTTGTCTTTTTGTGACTGGCTACCTTCATTTAACATGAAGTCCTCAAGGTACATTCATGTCGCAGCATGTGTTAGATTTTCCTTCTGCTACATTAATGAATACTATTCCATTGTATGTACTTAACTATATTTTACTGATCTATTCACCCATCAATGGACACTTGGGTTGCTTCTACGTTTTGGCTACTGTGAGTAATGCTGCTATGAACATGAGTGTACAAATATCTGTTCATGGACTGGAATTTTAGTATTCACAAGGATAATCCACCCAAAACTCCAGCCTGTTGGCTGTTTTTTCCCCTCTTCTCCATTGACCCTCCTTTTCCTCCAGTCCTTCTTAGACACACATTCCCACTGTCTTACTCTGGCCCTTGTCACTCCTAGAAATTGCACCACCTCTGATCTCAAAGATGTCACTTACTACCCATCAGCCCCCTCCTGGCTTCACTTCTGTCCTCCCCCAGCCTAGATCACATGGTCCATAATAATAAGAACTCCTCTAAAAATACTGCTAGCTCCCTTGCTCTTCCATTTCTCCATAGAATGTAGCCTACAAAATTTTCTTTTCCTATGCCTCCACTTCATCATGGGAACACGGCTAAGAGAAAAATCTCACAAGTCAGCTGTTTTCACTTTGAATTTACGATCCCTTTCCTCGAATGATCCCCTTCCCCTCTCCTTCCCCTTCCCTAGCCCCTGATGTCCACTTATCTGTTCTCCATCTCTATAATTCTGTCATTTCTAGAATGTTATATAAATGGAATCATGCAGTATGCAATCCTCTGAGATTGGCCTTTGGCTTTTTTTCACTCAGCATAATGTAGAACACCTGTTCTACTCTGTTCTGGACCCGCTTTCCCTTTGTCCAAGTGGTGACCTCACATCTTTATATCTCTCCTCAAACCTCCTGTACACCCCTTCCCACCCACATTCTCTATTAGCTATCTTACTGCAGGAGTCACTGAGAAAAAATACCCATCAGAGGGAAATATCTTGTCTTATTATTAAATGAGGTAATTCTCAGTGAAGAACTTAGCACAGAGCCTGCCATATAAAAACCACAATACAGATGTTAAGTTTTATTGGTATTATTATTGTCTTACCACTGCCAGATGTATCCTGAAACCCATGTACTACTATACTTGTTGGGGATGGGAACGATGTTGTCTGGGACACAGTCTTAGTCTGGACAATAAAAATAGTTTTCAGGGGATAAAAACAAATTCACAGTAAGATGACTTCAGGAGTGTAGAAATTGATCATTCAGGAACCAAAGTGATAACCTTTAGTGCAAACCAACTGACATTTTTTCGCCAGAAGACCTCTAAGTTCAAAATATTAAAGGTTCCTCTGAGTTGTTGGGTAAAAACTGGTCATCTGTGCTCCCTCAATGCTTTGCTTACAACTTGAAATACGTCAAACTCCGGGTGTTACTAAAGTGCACTTTATTTTTTTAAATGAAGCCAAAATCATAATTTATTACTTAATATATGTCAGCCATATGGGCTAGGTACTTTTTCTTTTTTGAATGAAAGATTCTTTTTTATTATTTATTTTTAATGAATTTATTTATTTTATTTATTTTTGGCTGTGTTGGGTCTTCGTTGCTGTGCGCGGGCTTTCTCTAGTTGTGGCGAGCAGGGGCTACTCTTCATTGCAGTGTGTGGGCTTCTCATTGCGGTGGCTTCTCTTGCTGTGGAACACGGGCTCTAGGCAGGTGGGCTTCAGTAGTTGTGGCATGCGGGCTCAGTAGTTGTGGCTCACGGGCTCTAGAGCACAGCCTCAGTAGTTGTGGCGCATGGGACCTGTTGCTCCGTGGCATGTTCCTGAACCAGGGCTCAAACCCACGTCCCCTGCACTGGCAGGCGGATTCCTAACCACTGCACCACCAGGGAAGCCCCTGAATGAAAGATTCTTTAATTCTACAGTGCTTACAATTTTTGAAAGTTTCACACACGATTCCATATAATCCTATAATAATCTTTTTTCCCCCACCCCTGTACTGCCCCTCCCCCTTCCCTCTCCCCATGCGTAGCCCTGCCGATGCAGGGGACACGGGTTCGTGCCCCGGTCCGGGAAGATCCCACATGCCGCGAAGCGGCTGGGCCCGTGAGCCATGGCTGCTGAGCCTGCACGTCCGGAGCCTGTGGTCTGCAAGGGGAGAGGCTACAACAGTGAGAGGCCCGCGTACCACAAAAAAAAAAAATAATAATTTTTTTTAAAGGAGATGCTCACAATAGCTAACTTTATTTTCCTTGGAAAAGCTCTAGTAACTTAATTAACTCACTTATGTTGGTTCCTCAGCTACACTTGACATGATCAATGACTCAGGCTTTTAAAAAATTTTATATTTTTTCCTAATTTACAAGTGTGCAGAATTTTCTGTGAATTTGTGGTAACTGTAAGGGGAGTGATAAATATAAAATAACGTATTTTATTTATAGTCTGACCTGTAAGCATTTTCTTAGAACATATTCAGTAAATCAGAATCATAAATAACTTACTTCTAGCTTTTGTAAGAATTCTGAATGGTTAAAAATGATACAGGGTCCAGGCTGACATAAGACAAATCACAAAATACTAAATTGACTTTTACAATAATTCAGTTTTTATTGGAGCAAATAATCATGCTTACAGAACCTTCTGCTTACATATAAAATGTTTTAAGTTCTAATTTTAGTTTGTACAAAAACCAATATACATGTAAGTCTCATTAAGGAGCAGAATAATGGAATTGCAGGATAGGAGATTACAAGAGATTAAAACTCCCCAGCATTTTCTCTTCCTAGTAATCTAATAAATGAAATTAAATAGCAGATTCATTTACGATAACTTCTAGCTTGGTGACCCTGGAAGATTTACTAAATCTTTAAGCTTCAGGTTCGTTATCTCCAAAACTCTAATAGTAAGTGTACCTAATCCAAAGGGTTGACTGAGGATTAAATGAGATAATGCACATAAAGAACCCAGAGCACAGTCAAGTAGTCAATAAATATTAATAGTTATTATATCATGTATTTCATCTATCAAATAATTACTTAAAACATTCCAGACAGTGTAAAACTTGCATTTAGACCAGAGGAGGTAGGTAGGGGTGGGAAGGAGCACACCAACCTTGGCTTCCACTGGGGCCCAGAAACAAAGGACGAGCTTCTGGACAACCTAGAGCACCTGAATACTACAGGGACAGCTCGAAACAGCTTGGGGCCACAAGGCTCATGCTGAGCAAATTCCCGTTTCTACAACATGACCTCACGTTGGTCAATGAAAGGAAACTCTGTAGCATTTAAATCAAAAATTAATCTTCAAAGGAAAAGTGAACATAACTGGGTCAGCAATTAATGGTCCATCTCAGGTTGCTCTCTTAAGGTAGTGAAAAATAAAAATTAGATAATTTTTAGTTTGAAACAGTCACATAATCAACGCAAACATGGATTTGTGTTTTGTTCTGCTTTGAACTACTGGGAAAAATCACATCAATTATTCCCCACTGGACTATTTTTAACATTGCATGGCCAGAACTTATAATTACAATTTTAAAACAATCATATTATCTTGGATCTAGTGAACTTTTAGATATTTATTTTATGTACCATTGCATAGAATAGAGAAATATACATGAATCATATCTTTTCATAACTTTTCTTATTTGTTTGGTAGAAATGGCCCAGAATTCTCAATTCATTGCATAATTATTAAATGCCTCATTACTTTCCTTGATTCATCTCTAGTTTCTTTTTAGTATTCTCCAAAGTTGTTTTCAGTAATCTTTGAAAACTAGAAGTGAAAATTCCCTTTATTAAAAGTTCAGATTGGAAAATCCCTTTCTTAAGAGAAATGATTTGTTTTGGTTTCTAGAAGCTGGGAGCCCCCACATAGTTTTCCCTGTGGTAAGATGACATGGATTATGAATTCAACAAATAATTAAGGTCAGTTAAAAGACCAACTGTTAATATATTGAGAAAACATATCAAAAATGACAGAACTTGATGATATACCTTGGTGGATAGTAGTAAATGGCTTCTCAGAGCCCAAACTCCAAAATGGAAAACATTGCATATCCTTTGGCTGGACCCATAAATTCTAGCAACTGGCTGTGATAGACATTGGTATGAAATGCTTTTAGACTAACAGGTAAGTGAATCAAGTTTATAAGGCTCCTTGGTCTTTATGCCTCTATCAGTAGATCTCAGGACAGGGAGAAGTGGGTCCACTTTATCAGGATCTCAGGTCTAGGGAGGGGAGAAGGTTGGAAAATTGAGTATGCATTTTGAAAAAGCTTCACAGATCTGAAATATACCTCTCTTGTCCTTTGTTCAATACATTCTACACTGTAAGTCAAAAAGTGTCTGCAGCAGGTGCTGTCCATTACCCACCCATACCCCCTAGCACATACCATTTTAGTATACACTGTCCTGAATGTCAGTTGCCAGCACCTGGATTTCTTTGAGTAAATGGCTTTCCTTGACCACTAGAATCAGGACTGTGTGTGGGTAAGGAGGAATTACCACCACTGGAGAGCAGTCTTGAACTAGTGACTGAGGAAGCTGGTGCATAAATACCTCAGCTCCCTCCTCCCTGTGCTGGTAGAACTTTGTGGTACATTTCCCAGCCATTTCCCAGAGCTCCCCAGTGGGATTAAATTTCAGTGGCTCATGGTGATAACCTGCTTAATAACACACACTTTATTGGCTTCTTTCCTTCCCTGCCACATTTCTCCATTCTCCAACTGGTGTTTCCTGGAATCACCTCTCAAATAAATGGCTTGTACTTGAATCTTTGCCTTAGGTCTGCTTCTGGGTAAACCCAAACTGTGCCAAAAGTACTACTCTTCTTCTTTCCCTTCTTTATAGTTCTCTGATATCCTAAATACTTGCTCTACTGGCTTACTTTAGTGACATATACTGCTTCATAAATATCACTCTTCAAGAGGTTTACACACAGAAAAAAAAAGCAAAAACATGAATTCTTCCCCTCTTCCCCACCTATTTTTTAACTAAAAAAAAAAAAATCATTTATCAGAAGTAGCTCTTTCATACTTTCTCATGCCCACTTGTCCTCATATAGCTGTAGTCGCATATAGCTACTGAAAACTACCATTCAAACCACCTATCTGAAGCGACAGTCAACCATCCTTCTCTCCCATCTCTACCCTTAAGGGAGAAGGATATTCTTTGGATATTGAGCATCCACTGAAATCACTGAACACATCAGCCATTCTATAACGCCTGCTGTCCAACACGGTAGCCACTAGCAACATGCTGTCCTTGAGTACTTGAAATGTAGTGAGTATGGCTGAGGTATTGAATTTTTAATGTTAGTTAATTTAAATTTTAATTTAAAACCATTACTCAGCTCAATTACTGGAAAACTTCTAAGTATGTCTGAGACAACTTGTGTAGGAGAATCTACTTTTTACAAGTGTAAGTTTTATAAAATCTAAATACAGATCAAGTATGTCTGATGAAAATGTAGCGTCCAAATTGAGATGTGCTGAAGTGTAGAGTACGCACTGGAATTTGAAGACCAGCACGAAAAATATCATTAGAAATTATTAATATTTGACAATAATGAGATACTTTAACACTGATAAGATATTGAATTGATAACATTTGTGCTAATTGGGTTACATTAAATATATTAAATTTAATTTCTCCTGTTTCTCTTTCTTTTTTTTTAAATGTGGCTACTAGAAATTTAAATTACATATGTGGCTCACATTATTTTTCTATTGGATAGAGCTGCTCAGTCACCTCACCTACAACTTATATTTGCTAGCCTAGTGGGTAAAATCATGGCTATATAAAAAGATGAAGACAAAGAAATAACACTCTCTTTTCTTAAAGGGTTGACATTTCAAAAGGAATGTCACAAGTTCGGTAGTAATACTGAAGCCAAACTTAGGAGCAAAATAAAAAGAAAAGACATATAAAACTTCCTCATGGAAAGTAGCTGTTTTCTTCCATGAATAGATTACTGATATTAAAGTTAATTACGGAAAGTGATTTAAGGAACAATGTTATCCTCTTTAAAAGCCTACAAAGCTTGCTCTGCCTGAACATTGAAGTAAGTGCTCTGCCGATGTCAGCTTTCTAGACTTGAATGGCATAAAATAATCAGGCAGTAAGGTCCTAGAGAGGTCTCATCATCCACCCTGACATCATCTTCTCCTTCATTTTACAGATGAGGGAAATATGGACTAACCAGGTTAGGTGACTTTTTAAAGGTCAGAAATGATTTTGTAAATAAGTTCATTTGTACCCTTTTTTAGATTCCACATATGAGCGATATCATCTGACTTACTTCGCTCAGTATGACAACCTCCAGGTCCATCCATGTTGCTGCAAATGGCGTTATTTTGTTCTTTTTTATGGCTGAGTAATATTCCATCGTATATATATCCTACATCTTTAACCATTCTTCTGTTGCTGGACATTTAGGTTGCTTCCATGCCCTGGCTATTGTAAATAGTGGTGCAATGAACATTGGGGTGCATGTATCTTTTCGAATTATGGTTTTCTCTGAATATATGCATAGGAGTGGGATTGCTGGGTCATACTGTAGCTCTGTTTTTAGTTTTTTAAGGAACCTCCATACTGTTTTCCATAGTGGCTGTACCAATTTACATTCCCACCAACAGTGTAGGAGGGTTCCCTTTTCTCCACACCCTCTCAGAATTTATTGTTTGTAGATTTTTTGATGTTGGCCATTCTGACTGGTGTGAGGTGATGCCTCATTGTGGTTATCAGGGCATAAGTGGGGAAGGGATAAACTGGGAGATTGGGATTGACATATACACACTGCTACATATAAAACAGACAACTAATAAGAACCTACTGCATAGCACAGGAAATTCTACTCAATACTGTGTAATGACCTATATGGGAAAAGAATCTAGAAAAAGAGTGGATATATGTATAACTGATTCACTTTGCTGTACACCTGAAACTAACACAACGTTGTAAATCAACTAGACTCCAATAAAAATTTAAAAAAAGAAATGATTTTGTTCTTTCTCAAAGGAGACGAAAAACATTCATTCTCAAATATAATTTATGTTCCTATTAGTAAAATGCTTTGTGTCATTGCAAAGCTCATACATTTAAACTGGTGGTTCTCAGATGGACCAACTCTACTTGATGTTTCCTTCCATATTTCCAAATATGTTTATACTAACATTTCTTGGATTATTAATTTTGAACATTTTCTATTGACATCCTGTCATTGTAGATGACTTCTCATATTCACTCTACCATCCCTACATCACCACCTAAGCCCTCATTGGATGAATCAATAATATTCAATGCAAATACTGTTCACTGTAGAGCCAGGTAGTATATTACAATTACACACCTTTTCTTCATTTTTCCTGAAGTTCATAATTGCATCATTCTTCCATTTGCCTGTTTTTCCATATTTCCATTGTTCCCTCCACCCCCAATGCTACTATCTCTGCAGGTGCTTACAAATAACATTTCCTATAATCCTCGAACACATTAGTTCCACTTGTCTTTTATATGGGAACAATGCCCTCATGGAACCCTCTGTCCTCCTGTTCCAATATGACCTGAATTCTTTGAAGCTCAATATACAGCAATTAGTAGGGGCTTATCTTACACGGCAACCTAATAATGGAAAAATTTTACTTGACTTTTCACTTTTAAAGTCAACTGTAAAGCTGTCTCTGATTTGTATTTTGCAGACATATATTAAATAACAGCAAAACAGTACCACCGCCATCACAAACAACCCAGCACCCCCCACACTGAAAACGCTGATTGGTAGTTCTCAGGAATACGTACAATGGAAAAGACAGCCCTTATTTTAAGCATTTTGGTTGCCCCTCCAGCAAAGGCTATCACAAGCCATAGAGGTTTAACCCCATTGCTGCCCAGACCCTGGCTGCTTCCAAAGTGGCCCTAAGGTCTGGCGCGCACAGGTGCTGGTGTCAGCGAGGTTTCCAGGGTTACTAAGTATGTATCACATCGCTTTTGGAAAATAGCATCAAGAGGCTTTTAAGCTAAGGTAATGTGGATCCAGTTGGAATTTCAAGACAGGCTTCATTATCGTGGTGGTTGGTGGTGGCATCTGATTCCTGATTACCTAATCTCATCCACAGAAAGTCCACGGAGGAGATTCCTGATGTGGGCAGAACTATGGAGAACTCTTGTGGAACCACAGAGCTCTACTTCAGGGAGCCACCCAGAGACCACCTGCCAAGTCCAAACTCCGTATTTTGCAAAAGAGAAAACTGAGGCCTAGGAAGCTTACCCAAGACAAAAAGGAAGCCGGTGGCAGCTTCTAAGTAGGCTTTAAAAACATTCAGAAAGATGAAAGTAACAGATAAATTATGATCTTACAGATGGATGTTGTCACTTTGTATAAGCTAAGCTTCCTGGAAGAAGCAAAATCATTTAAATATTCATATCAATAATTCTAACTCTTGGGGCTTCCCTGGTGGTGCAGTGGTTGAGAATCTGCCTGCTAGTGCAGGGGACACGGGTTCGAGCCCTGGTCTGGGAGGATCCCACATGCCGCGGAGCGGTTGGGCCCGTTAGCCACAACTGCTGAGCCTGCGCGTCTGGAGCCTGTGCTCCGCGGCAGGAGAGGCCGCGATGGTGAGAGGCCCGTGCACCGCGATGAAGAGTGGCCCCCACTTACCACAACTAGAGAAAGCCCTCGCGCAGAAAAGAAGACCCAACACAGCAAAAATAAATAAATAAATAAAAATTAAAAATAATAAACTCCTACCCCCAACATCTTAAAAAAAAAAATTCTAACTCTTGGGCATTTACCCTGTAATATTAACAACTAACTGTGTAAACTGAAGCATCGAATCACAATCTTTCTATCTTCTTGTTGTTTTTTTTCTAAACCACATGAAACACAAATCTTGAGGACTTATTAATTATTTATCATCTGGCTTTGGAGGCAATAGCAGAAGCAAGTTATAGGTGAGTGCTGACAGACTGATTCTGGAAAGACCCAGCCAGTCATAGGTTACCAACCAGAGAAATTAAGAGCCTTTCACTTCTTGTTCAGAGAGAGCTTTGCCAAAATCCTTAGACACGGGAGCAAATTCACTGACTTACTTGTACAAAGAGACAGTGGCCAGTAACCAAAAGAGAAAAAAAAAAAAAAAATCAAGAACAAATGAACAAAATGAAAAAGAATTGTTTTTCCTTTCTTTTGGATCTGTTTTTAATTTGAATTTTCCAGCTAGGTTCTTCTAGACAGCCCTGCTAATGCATGGCAATTTTGGTATTTATATTCACTGGCTGACACATGCCCACAGACTGCACTGTAAACATCAAGGAACCAAAGGCTTCTTCAGACACCCATCGCAGGCTCTCCATAGGATGCCTCCGCAGACAATGCAGAGTGTTCATTATCTGGAGCTAATCGTTTCCCTTTGCTTATTCTAGAAATTGCTACTTGCTTTCTCTTTCATAGACAACTCTGAAGTGAAACAAAATGATAGCTTTCGTCACTCCACTAACAACTTTCCTTTGGAAAATCATTTGCAAATATTAGTTTCTGAAGCCTCCGAGCCACTCTAACATTACAACCATAAAACTTGGTTTCCTCACTAGAAAACACCACTCTGAAAGTCAAGACTTCAGCCTTAAATAAGATTCTAACTAAGGCAAAAGACAGTCACATATTTGAGTTGCTGGCAACCGATAAAGCATCTTTCAAAACCTGAAACAAATAAACATATTCTAAGCGAAATTTAAGAACGATAAGTCATAAGGGAATAATATTAACTAAAGGATAAATTTAGAGAGCAAAGAAAAAGCGTGTTTGATTTTTTTCCCCAGTGTAATGATAGAATAATTATACCAAATGTGGGAAGACTGGAATCATGTTAATCGTCTTCAGAGAGTCCAAATCTTAATGGAGTCAATTCAAGAGCTAAAATTCTTAAAATAACGCAAAGTGTCTTCTGTGGAGAAAGAGAAGGGAGAAGGGGCAAAATATGTGTATGGGATTAAGAGACACAAACTACTATGTACAAAATAAATAAGCAATAAAGATATATTGTACAGCACAGGGAAATATAGCCATTATTTCGTAATAACTTTAAACGGAGCATAATCTATAAAAACATGGAATCACTGTGCTGTACACCTACAACTAATATAATATTGTAAAATCAAGTATGGTTCAATAAAAAATTTAAAAAGACATGACAAAGATGTTGTTTGGAGAAAAGTTTTTAAAGGTTAAAAACTGGAAGCAACTGAAATGCTTAACAACAAAAGGATGGATAAATCATTTGTGGAATATCCATATCATGAAATACAAAGAGTAACAAAAATATATGAACTACAGCTTTTTTTCAACAAAAGATGAATTTCACAAACAAAATATAGAAGGTGATACTGCTTTTTAGGGGGCTGGTGTTGTTACTTTTTCCAGTTTTATTGGAGTATAATTAACAAATAAAAATTGTATATATTTAAAAAACCAAAAAATCAGAATCAAAATGTCTTCTGAAAATATATACAATATAGTAAACCTGGCTTCTTCCCAGAAGGAAGGGATTTTATTGATAATATGAAAAATTCTTCAAGTTCTTAGATTCCTTGCCACAGACGAATGTGCATAAAATAAATAAGCAATAAGGATATTGTACAGCACAGAGAAATATAGCCACTGACTTGTAATAACTTTAAGTGAAGTATAATCTATAAAAACACTGAATAACTATATTGTACACCTGAAATGAATATAATATTGTAACTCAACTATACTTTGATTAAAAATAAATAAATTAATAAAATTAAATTGATCCATTCTACTTAAAAAAAACAAGAATGTGTGGTAATGATTCCAGCTTGAGTTCTCTTTATTTAAAATTTTAGTATACTTGGGTGCATTTTAATGTACCCTTTTCTCATCCTCAGAATTTCCATCTGCATGCACAGGAATTGTCAGACAAACTTGCTAGGGATCAGGAGATAAAGAGTTAACAAGGGATTGGGAAGAGAAGAGGAAGATAAAGCAGAAGGCTGAGCAGTAGAGCTGTATCTCTGGGGCAGGCTTGAGAGAGGAAAAGGAGGCTGCAGCATGGTCAGCTGGCCTGGGTCTTGCACCTGCGCTGTAGCAGGAGAGGGGTTCACGGTCTGTTCCAGAGCAGCCCAGGGAAGACCACGGTATGCTCCACCTTTAACTGGGTGAGGGAAGCTTTCCTGGGCATGACAAGGCTCTCTGACCCTGGTCCTCCCTGGTGGGGTGGAGGCACTCAGAAACACCTATTTCAAAGGGCGAGCTGGGCATATTAACTAGCAATCCTCCCCCACCACTTCCCCAGGGGCAACTCTGGAAGTTGGTGTCAGGGCTACACAGAGAGGGCTCTGCTTCTTGTTGGGGAAAAGAGCTGGGATTCCATGCGATGTGTCCTCCCACACAGGAGTGGAGGGATGACCTTTGGAACAGAGCAGCAGGTGACCAGGAACAGTGGGATCCACTGTCCTCCCCAGGATTCATGAGAGGAAGAGAGGATGGAGAGGCGACACCCTCGGGAGTGACGCATCTTCCCTACAGGTGTCAAAATCCGTCTTGGTGGGTGTATTCGTTTCCTATTGCTGCTGTGACACATTACCACAAACTTGGTGGCTTAAAACAATACTAGTTCATTAACTTACAGTTTTAGACATCAGAAGTCTGAAATGGGTGTCACCGGGCTAACGTCAAGGTGTCCGCAGGGCTGGGCTCCTTCTGGAGGCTCTAGGGGAGAACCTGTTTCCTTGGCTTTTCTAGCTCCTAGAGGCTGC
Source organism: Delphinapterus leucas (assembly GCF_059928025.1). Classification (NCBI taxonomy): domain Eukaryota; kingdom Metazoa; phylum Chordata; class Mammalia; order Artiodactyla; family Monodontidae; genus Delphinapterus; species Delphinapterus leucas. The sequence goes on along the minus strand of NC_143133.1, from coordinate 115,482,488 downwards.
TTGAATTCCCTGGCTTGTGGTCACATCACCCCGACCTTTGTTTTCCTTATCACATCTCTTCCTCTTTCTCTGATCCTCATGCCTCCCTTTTATAAGATCCTTACAATTACACTGGGTAAGCCAGGATAATTTCCCTATCTCGAGATCCTTAACTTAATTACGTCTGCATAGTCCCTTGTGCCATATAAGACAACACAGTCACAGGTTCTGGAGACTAGGATGTGGACCTCTTTGGGGGGAGGGGGCACCATGCTGCCTACCATAGTGAAGGTGGCAGTGGGACATAGTTTTGGAGTAGGCCTCCCAGGGCCATGCAGTGGGAGCCAGAACTTCCTTGATCACAGTGAGTGACCCTGGTTTTCCTAGGTGTTTATGTGGCCTGGAGAAATAAGATCGTTTATGATTTCTCTAAGGTCTTTATCCCGCTTGAATAGACTGACTTCAACCAGGCACTGATTTCAATAAATGTTAAAGCCATTATTTCTGAGTTGAGAAGGATAATTATTCCCGGTCTCCTTTCTCTCCTCTCTCTCCCTAATAGCTCCTACCACCCCCCTCCCCCAAACCCAAATCCCAGCACACTGGCAGGCATGCAGCCATGAACAAGAACCTGGGGAGAGAACTGTAAGGAAGGCAGTGACAATCACTCATCATAAAACACTGGCCAGGAGGAATGACAGGCCTGGCATGAAAAAATGAAAAAATGTTGCCTGCGTGGGTGGTGTTGGCCTAACAGTGGTAATTTGCCTCCTAGGGTCTAAATATAACTGCCGCCAGCATCTGAGAATAAAAGAGCTTCCTAAATAATTACCCACTCCACCTCAGCTCCCTCTAGACCTCCGCAAGCCACATGGAGACACGCATGCCTCTAGTTCCTCCGAGAGAATGGCTCGTGGAAAGCCTCAGAACGAGAGCCAGCAGATTAACCATGTTTGGAGTGGAAATCCAAGGTCTCGCCTGCTTCCAAGCAGCCCAGCCAAATCCGGAAAGATTTTAAAGAGGGCAAAGTGTTGAAAGCTGCAGCCAGATTAACACCCCCCCCCACCAACCCCCCCAAGAGGAGTTACCAAGACAAAGGCCCACAGGATCTGACGGGAGAGGCTACTCTAGAACCCAGCTGATCTGCACACGGATCAGACCAAGGGCGCAAGCGGGAGGCAAGAAGAAGACTCGTCTGCAGGTTTACTTATCATGAATACCGGTATTGGTTGTGGAGCTCATGCTCACACACTTAACCCACTGCCTCTGTAACCAGCCCTCACGAAGCCAAGCCAGAGGCTAATACTGAACCATGAGTGACGTCATTGTGGTGCTGGCCACACTACAAAAACCACATTTAAAAGGCATCAAGACCAAAGCAAGCCCTGCCAGCGAGGAAATCCAGGCTCTGCAAAAATGAAAAAAGGTATTCCCTGAAGACTGGCAGCCCTGAAGGGCAAAACAATCCATTTGCTAGGTTCCCTGCAGTGGAGCGCAGGGTATATTTCCACTCAAGGCTGTCACCCACCTGGTTTTCAGCTGGATCATCTGGATGCAAGTTTATGTTCAATCTACAGCTCTTTACTGAGTGCTCAGCACTACTAAATGTAAAAGAAAGCGCAAGCCAGTGGAAAGGAAACATGATTTGGACTCGTTAACACTGGTTTAAATTCTGCCTTTACCATTTCATAGCTGTGTGACTTGGGCACTTAATCTCACTGTGTCTCAAATTCTTCACCTCCATGATGAAATAATAATAAGATTATATATTAATTATATATTATACTTATACATTATTAACAGTTTATGTAAATAGGAGAATGTTTTATCATTATTATTGCTATGGCTACTTCAAAACATTGATGAAACAATAAAATATGAACGCAAAAGTTCTTTTTTATCCTATTAACTGTTATAAAAATTATATACTACTATTATAGAAGCAAAGTAAATGTTGGTTTTTCATTATGGAATCTAGTTAGGGAAATAATATACACACAAGAAACATTTAAAGAGGAAAACTGTATTTAGCAAAGCGTTAGAGAGTCATGTCTATAGGGAATAGATTTCCTGATTCCATGTACAGAAGGTTCATCGTGTGGAACGAATCAAGAATAAAAGTGAGAAAACCGTCATCAAGGAGAGCTTCAAGGAAGAGAAGAGTTTGAGCTGGGGATCACGAGGCAGAAAGGACCTGGGAGAACATTCCAGGATATGAGATTTGTGAGCCAATGCAAACAGATAGTGCAAAGCAAATCTGTGTAGTTTCTCTGCTTCCATCAAACTCTGTCACATTTCAGACCCACTTAAAACCCTCTTCTACAAACCATGATGGGGAGAAATATGGTCATCTCCAGCAAATCATAAACTGTACGTACCTTTTGACACAGCAGTTCCACTTTTGGAAACCTATCCTACCGATGTACGTGTATGTACATATGTGAATATTTATAAAGATATTCACTGCAGCCCAGTTTTATATTTGAGAGAGATAATTAAAAATCTAGAAATATAATCTAAGAGGTCATCAATGGGAGGAGATTGGTTAGAAAACTGTGGTATATCCACAATGAAGTATTTCACAGATTTTATAAAATGCAAAGTATATAAATGTATTAGATCCACATGCAGTGCTGTTGAATAATTGCCATAATTTATTGTTAAGTGAAACAAGGGAAGTCTAGAACCGTGAGTACAATATGCTACCATTTGTGTAAAAAGAAAAACCACATACAGATTGCTTGTCAATGCACAGGCCACCTGTACAAAAGTAAAGAATTCACTATTAACAGATTAGGGCAGAGGAGCGAGAGAGACATACCTTTCACTATACGCCCTTTGAATTCCATACCATACTATGTATCACCTGTTCAAATATTACTGTCAAAGTATGGTTCAGTGGCCCAGTGCTGTCGAGACTCCAGATAAATTTGTACTCTGACTTTACTTTAGGAAGCCCAGATAATCAATGCTCCCTAAAGAGCCTCTATTTGAAATCCAGGTAGATAACGGGGCAAAATAAATTTATCCAACATAGAGTCCAATCCAGTTCCCTGCGGACTCTATTTAAAAGGCCCAATTCAGATGTTAAGGCCCTCACCCCCAAAGTGACTATATTTGGAAACAGAGCTTTTAAGGAAGTAATTCAGGTTACCCAGGGTCATAAGGGTGGGGTCCTGATCCTATAGGACTGCTATCCTTATAGGAAGAGACGCCAGAGCTTTCTCTCTCTCTCCACCTTGTGAGGACATTGCAAAAAGGTGGCCATCTACCAGCCAGGGAGAGAGTTCTCACCAGAAACCAACCCTCCTGGCATCTTGATCTTGGACTCCCAGCCTCCAGAACCGTAAAAAAAATAAAATTCAGTTTAAGCCATTTAGCCTGTAGTATTTTGATATGGTGGCCTCAGCTGACTAAGACAGGGACCATCATGGACTCTCAGGGTTGGGGATGGCACTCAGGTCTTTAAGCCAGTGCTCACATCCTCCAGCCAGGGGCGAGCTGAGCTGGCCTGCTCGCTGCAATGCCTGGCCTGCAGAGGAGCACCTCTGAAATACGATAGTGCGGTGCTAGGTAACACTGAAAGAATGCATGCAGTAGCCCAGGGTCCCGGTTTCTGGACGCCACCTCCTCCTCCGCCTGCACTGTGACCTTGAACGATCAGCTTCTGCAGGATTCGTCTAAAGCGTCTCTAAGTTCCTTGCAACCCGTGGGTTCCAAGATCTGTGACACACAGCAAAAACATGCCGCTGCCAAGTTCGCTTCCAAAAATAGTGCAGTTTCATATTTGTGAAAGACAGACAGCAGCCTGTAACCTAGGAGTTCCCAATCAGTGAGGGCAGATCTACTCTAGGTGGCAAAGCCTCTCAAAGCTGACTGCAGCTGCTGGGCTGCAGACCCAGAATCTATCCCCCACCCCGCCCTGAGCTTTGCGGGCGTTCTCAAGGTAGGGAAGGCAGAACATGTTCTACTGTGAGAATTCACCACTCTGGAAATCCACCTTTCAGAAACCCTGACACTCCAAAAAAGGGCAGCGAAGAGGTCATTTCACCTCACAAACAGAAAAGACTCTGACAATTCCTGTTGTTATCGAAGTGTGAGAGGTGGTATTGACTGAAACTCACATGGCCCGGGTATCATTCATACCAAATAAGGAATAGACTCTGTTGATGGGCTGATCCCACACTTGAAAGAGAAAGACCCAAAAATACTCTTGTGGTTGAAACATACACCACAGTGAAACAGTAATATTGGAAAGTCTAACTGAAGTGCTGATAGCTTTTTTTTTTTCAGTTTAAGGTTTTAATTCTTATTATCAACGGTATACATGATGTAGCAACACCTAGGAATGGATATCCTTATGGTCTGGACGTGGAATAACTGCTTTAATGACAGTGAGGTTAGGGGAATGGCGATGTTGTTTGTTACAAACACTCAGGCATGTGGTTTCAAGAGAAAATATAACTCAGGATTGCAGTCAACAATTTCAGATTATTGAACTCATCCTGAACTCTGGAAAGAAATCATTTCCATTATATTCATTCCTAGCAAAGCTGAAGAAAGAGCTTTATCAGATCAGGAGTTGAAATGGACTTGAAAACTGGTTTTGGAAGGCAAGTAAGCCTCTTCAAGGAAACCAGTATAGAGAAATTCTGTCTCCAAATCTCTCCTAGTAGATAGTCCTGAATTTATTCACTTAGGTAGTTAAGTGAATAAATTCACTTAAGTAGTCCAAATTTTATTCACTTAAGTAGTTCAAAAACTAGAAGGATAAGCTATTTAAGCACAAATTTCATAAATAAATTCTTGATTCCTTGGGTCAGTATATATAAGGAAGAATCTGGTTATAGTTTTTAATCCTTGAAAATCTTTAGAACTCTGGGTGCAAGAGAGGTTTACCCCTTGAATCGTTATTACAAACTGTAAGTACGCAAGATATATTGGTTTATCAACAAATATATCCAATTTTGAGCAATATCAAATTGCCAGGCAGGTATTAGACAATAACTTGCAGAATATTAAAAGTAAATGCAATTAAATTTTCATGCACAAATCAAAGGATGTTCAAAGTATATCAACTTCAGGATAAATACAACTACCAACATTGATTTAAAATTTTTGACTTTGCTCTTGGCACACACATAGGTCAAGACAAAGGTAATGGGATTTGTTAAAAATCTGCTGCCTCACAACTCAAATGAGATGTTGCCTAAAATGTTATATTTCAACATGGATTTTGTTTGGGAGGCTTCACAAATGTTAAACCCTCGAGATAGTCATCCTTATTCAAAACTTATTTCAACTTGCTACAATTACAAACGGCACTGAATATAAATAAGTATAACAAGATGGAAGCTTCTCAGTTGAGTTTTGCAAGTCTTATGGCATAATAACTACCAGAATGACTCATTCAGTACTAATTTATCCGTGGCCTTTTGAAAATTGCCACACAGAAAAGGAATTAAATAAATTAGTCTGACTTTACTTATAATTGAATAATTATGTTGGGAAAATGTTTGAGATGCACAGACTTAAGATATAGGCTAGAAATTTTCCATTTGATCAGGTTTACGGAACATCAAGACATGTTAGTCCCACTATGTCTCTGGTTGTACAAATGTAACGTATCTTTAAAAGTTTAATCAGAAATCCTTCAAAGTGAATTGAACTCTGTGTTATTCCACCAAAGCCTATCTCGGAGTATCTTCCTCTGCCTCTTCTCTAAAGATATTATTCTATTTATACTTCTCTCTTTCACCATCTTCTGTCTTTCTCCTGTTTCCCCAATTCTTGCTCATTCTTGTTAATACTTCCTCTTCGTTTGTCTTCTCTACTCCTTTCTCTCCTGTTTTTTCAGTTTCAATGATTATTCAATAGAGATTTCTGTTTTCTATTCTTAATTGTAAAAGAAGATGGAAGGAGTAGTTTATATAGTCTCCTAGGAGGATTAAAGATAAAACCAAATTTTTTTTTTTTTTTTGCGGTACGCGGGCCTCTCACTGTTGCGGCCTCTTCCGTTGCGGAGCACAGGCTCTGGACGCGCGGGCTCAGTGGCCATGGCTCACGGGCCCAGCCGCTCCGCGGCATGTGGGATCTTCCTGGACCGGGGCACGAACCCGTGTCCCCTGCATCGGCAGGCGGACTCTCAACCACTGCGCCACCAGGGAAGCCCCAAACCAAATTTAATGATGGCTTTTTTTTTTTTTTAGTTTCCTTTTTATAATCTTTCAATTTGTTTTCTGTTCTTTACAGAACTTATTTTCCTAATTTTGGTTTAAAACAATATCCAAAATAACTCAATAGATTTTTGTATTAAATGTAAGCAAAAGAGTAAATACTTATTTAATGAAGGAGAGTTACAGGAATAAGAGTACTCTTTTTTTTAATTAGAAAAGACTTTCTTGAATAATCAGGATGTTTTAAAGGCATGGTCCAAAATTCTAAAGATAGTATCAATAACTGAAATCTATTTAAAGTTTGTTCAATGATTTAAACGTGCTTATTGTCAGAAAGAATTTTAAGCAGTTTACATACAATAAAAACTCACCTCATTTTTATTTAAATTCACTCACTTGAACTTTTGCTTTCATACGAATGAATAACATTTGTGAAATAATGGATCTGATGTGGTTGATACATGTGTGTGTATATGTATATCTGCACTACTGATCCATGCATCACCTGAAATCCTTTCATGGTGTAAGTTCCTACTTTAGTTTGGGGATTACCTCAGGTCTGCTTAGAAAGAGCAAATAATTTTATTACAGATTATTATACAGTCAAAGCAGCAGTAATTGAAGAGTGACAATTCTGAGTATTAGTAATGCTTTTCACCGGAGTGTTTCTTGAACTTTGTATTGTGAAGGTCGCATGCACAACACAGCCTTTATTGTGTTTGATTAAGGACAGGTTGTCTGACACCTATCATAGTTCTGTCAACAGCCTCTCATTCTAAGAACGGATCTATGATGTCAGCCCTTCATCCAGCTCCCTCCCCACCTCCTTCCTCTCCTCGCTATCGTCCACTACGCCACACTGAATGATTAAGAGCTTGGGTCAAGATGATGTGCTTACATAAACACCCACTATTTCTGTCTTAGGGAAATGCTTCCCCCGTGAGTTACTCAGTAGGTTTCTCAGCTCAGAGAATGCCTCTCCTCCCTGGGCTTGCAGTGAAAATAATACCGCTTAGCTTAATCCCACTGACCTTTTAAGGAGGAGTATGCATGCACCAAGGGACATAACTAAGATTCGAACAGGGCTGGCAGCTTAGAACGAAGCCAGATGTGGTCCAGAGTAAAGAACTGCAGAGGGAAGGCAGGGCAAAGAGACCTGGGTTCCTGGGAGCGGTCCTTCCCTACCCGGCCACATTTTCTCAATGAGGAGGTCAGCTTTCATCATTTCCAAGGTCTCTTCCGGTTGTGATGTTTAAGCTCTTCAAAGGAGCGCTCTCTCAATTCCAAAAGGGAAAAAACGTTCCCTGTACTATTCACCACTGTGCGCCTAATGTCTGCAACACCGCCTGACACATAGTAGGTGCTTAATAGCTCTTTGCAGTAAGAATGAACTAACCTGCCCACCTCCCCACCCCCCGGACTCTAAAGTGACTGCCATTAATTTAGGAGACTCAGATTCTCTTTCTGCCCTGGTAGAGCTCTATCTCTCGAGCAGACACAAAATTACTTATTACTTATTGGGCCAAGTATGAGAGGTAAAAATAAACAGTTAGGAAAGGACTGAATTTTGAGAAGAGAAAGGGCCATGGGAATATTTTTAGGGAGTAAACACACCATACAAAACGGTACTGCAATGGGTGCTAGCTTCAAGAGTAATTCACCCCATAGAAAAGGACACGTATCGCGTGGTATAACTCTCTCAGGAGACTCTGCAGAGGGAGCTAGGCAGTGGTCCTCACCCCGCCACACACATATATTGATACTGGACTGAACTATCAATACAACCTTTGCAAACCACCGGGACAAACTTTGCTGAAGTCTGCTGAGGGGACTGATGGCGTAGAGAGTGAGAGAAAGGCTTGTCCTCCCTTATTCCCTCACCTTCGCCATTGCTTTTCTCTACTTCAGTAACATTTGCCACATTCCAATCCCCTACATCCACGCAATCCCCAGTGCACAGGCACTCGCTGCCTGGTCTCACCACAACCCCTGAAATCCCAGGGAAGGGGAAGAAGGTCATGGGTGCATCTGCTGACCACATGCTTTGCAAAACAGAGGTACTGCAAAGATTGCATTTTCTTCTATTCTGCGGAGTCCTGGTGAGGACCACAGGGGATGGAAGTAGAAGGGCAGTTCAACCACTAGAGCCTTTGGGAAGAAGGGGAGCAGCCCTACAAGATTCTCTGTGCGATCATACACCCTCCACAACTGAGGATGTTCGCCCCACTTTTGGCCAGCACTCTATTTCCATTCTGTTTCCCTTCCAGGTCTTTCCTCGTTCTCACCTTTCTTCTTCCCCAGCCCAGCTTTGAGTGAGCCCTGGATTTAGGCCATCAGAATACCAGTAGCTGCTTAAATCTCTGAATAGCTTGCAGATAGGGGAGGCCCACCAAGGCCAGGGCAGGTAGGGAGGTTCTTAAAGGGAGTGAAAAGAATGGGGCTGTGTACCAGAAACCAATTAGGATTCTGAATTCAGTTTCTCAAACTCGTTATACCTACAGTGGTTCTGTACTGTTTTCGGGCCATTCCTTGCACAGCATTCAATGAACATCTATGAGCATTTACAGTGTGCCATGCTAAGCTCTGAGGCTATAGCGGTGGGAACACAAAAAAATACACGTTCCCTACTTTCGTGGGGTTAAAGTTTAGTGGAAGAGACAGATATTAATTTTTAAAAATCTCTAGCCATGAATGTTCAATTACAAACTGAGGTTACTTTCAAGAAGAAAAAGAATGAGATTCTCTGGGAATGTTCTACAAAGGAGCCTGATATAGGGGTAGGAGTCAGGACAGGCTTTCTGGAGGACTGACATGACAGTTGAACTCTGAATAATGAGTAGGAAATTTCTCAGCACACGTCGAGGCGGGAGAAGAAAAACGAGGAGGTGGGAAATTATAACCTCCTTGAGCTTTTTTATTTTTATAAATTTATTTTTTTATTTTTGGCTGCGTTGGGTCTTTGTTGCTGTGCACGGGCTTTCTCTAGTTGTGGCTTCTCTTGTTGTGGAGCATGGGCTCTAGGCACACGGGCTTCAGTAGTTGTGGCTCACAGGCTCTAGAGCGAGCGCAGGCTCAGTAGTTGTGGTGCACGGGCTTAGTTGCTCCGCAGTATGTGGGATCTTCCCAGACCAGGTCTCGAACCCGTGTCGCCTGCATTGGCAGGCGGATTCTTAAACACTGTGCCACCAGGGAAGCGCTCCCTCCTTGAACTTTAAAGTCTAGTCTTTAATTTTCTACATTATTTTATGTATATATGGCTAGTAGAATCATGTCTGAAAATTTTCTAAAAGACAGTTGTTTGTGAGAATACTCATCAGGTAAGAGGTTACAGACCCAGGTGAGTACGGAGACAGGATTCTAATTAGTGGCTCTTGTGTCATCAATTCTATGTCTTGTAATCACCCTGTTTTTGTATTTTGAAACTACTTAATTGTCCTTGCTGGATTATTTTTTTAAGAAGTTGTCTTTAAGACACATGGCCTTCAAAAGTGTTTGCCTTTGTAATATAACAGTTAATCCTGGTTGTCACAAGAAATTGCTCTCTACCTCGTATTTTAGAGAAGAGCTTCAAAATTCTACTCTCTACTCTTCTTTCCTCCAGGCCTGAATGAATCCATAAATCAGCGACTACAGCAGATGACTTCCTTCTTTAAAAAAAAATAAAAGCTCAAGTGAGGGGGTTTTGTTCCAACAAACAGCACAATCGAAGGCCCTGTGGCAACAAATGGCACAGAATGTTCAGAGTATTGGAGAGAAATGGATAGGTGAGGAGGTATAATCTACAGGGCTTGTAGGGACATGAGCGCAGAGGGAGGGGTTGGTGCCAAGAATGACCCCGAGATTTCTGATCTACACACCTGTACAGCTGGGGGATCCAGCCATTCTTTGAGCTGGGGACACATGGAAGAAGTCCAAGATCAAGCATTGAGAATTCCACATTTAGTGCTGAGCATAAGAGAAGGAGCCTGTAAAAGAGTCAGGGAAGAAGTACCCAGAGACAGGAGGAGAACCAGGTATGACCAACGCTGCAACCACGCCCGGTAAGAGAGGAAGTATTTTTTCAGGAACTAGAATCCTAGGATCAGTAGGCTTCTTTAAAATGGTATGAAGGGACTTCCCTGGTGGCACAGTGGTTAAGAATCCACCTGCCAATGCAGGGGACACAGCTTCGAGACCTGGTCTGGGAAGATCCCACATGCCATAGAGCAACTAAGCCCGCGAGCCACAACTACTGAAGCCCGCACATCCAGAGCCTGTGCTCCGCAGCAAAGAGAAGCCACCACAATGAGAAGCCCACGCACCGCAACTAAGAGTAGCCCCTGCTCGCTGCAACTAGAGAAAGCCTGCGCACAGCAATGAAGACCCAACGCAGCCAAAGATAAAATAAAATAAATAAATTTATTTAAAAAAATGTATGAGGCTCTAAGCACTGTGCAAAATACTTTTATTGGAAAATTTATCCTGAATTGCAGGTGAAGCCTATGAGAAAAGTGGCTACACCAAAATGGGTGTTAACCAACCCACCTTACATGTTAAGTGTTGGAACACAACCCATTGGTAACTTGAGTACATCATGTACTATGATAGAGGGACACATTTTACTTTAGTTATACCTTAAATATTTTAAGTGAATGGAATTTTAAAAAATAGCACTTTATTGCTGTAATTTGCTGTAATTTGAATTTCTGATTTTAAGAACTAGAATGAAATGAGAAATGAGACATATGTACATTTCTCCATTCTTTGTACGTTTCTCTTTTGTCTCTGAATGACCAGTTTAGCACTAGTTCTATAGTTTCCTATAAGCTAATTAAACCCTGTCTTCTGTGTGGCAGCAGAAAGAACTGACTAAGAGGACCCTTGGTAAAGTGTAGTCTGGCAACCAGGAGCTGTAGAAGGGAACACAGCTAAAACCAGAGACAAGTGTCAAGTTCCTTTATATTTAATCCTCTCAGTAAAACATGATTGAACTGGACATGGTTGATAAGACAAAAGATGCTTGTTCGTTTTAGTTGACCTTTGGAAATTTGAGGCTGTGTCTCTACTAAAATCCTTATCAGCTTCCCAGGGACAGGGAGGTACATTGATAAAGCACAAGCTCTGGATTCCCAGCTGTGATGTTCAGTCACACCCAACAGTCTTTAAAATAGCATGTTATTCCTAAATATCAAGAAGTACTTTAGAGACTAATAAATCTTTTTTATTGTTGTTGCAGTTCTTAACCTATATGTGTAACTTTCAGAATAACTCTTGAGAGTATAAAACATGGAAGAACCAACCAGATTTAGCTATTTCTTCCTTTAAAGCAAAAGGCATATATACTTGAGTTTATACTGTACTGAGAATACACCTGGTCTAACATATAGACATTTGCAAGAAGACTACAGATGTCTGAGAAAGTTAATTCTCAGTGGGAAACAAAGAGTTCTGTGTATGAGGCTAGCTCCTAATAGGCACTCCGAAGTTTCCAACATTTGCTGGTTACTCATTATACTGCCTTTTGATTTTTAAAATAAAATACATATTCATTTCCAAAGGTTAGAAAAGAACTGAGGCACTAATCAATCCCCACCTCTGCTTCTATAGTCTATCCCCTGAATAGCCCATTGATTTATACCTACACACCCAAAATACAGAAGAGCTGGAAGGCAACCTGGGCTCATCCTTGTTTCAACATAACAGAGACATATGTACTGAACATTAAGCTGACCTACACGTGGGAATGGGGTAGTGGCAGTGACAGTCTTCTGTAAGGGCTCTCTGAAAATACTCCTGGAAAGAAAAGACCACTAGCAGAGATTTGGGGGACTTAGGTTCATGTCTTGGTTCTGCCCTTTTTAAACATGAGACTTTGGCCTACTGAGTAGATGTCTCTGAAACGCACCTTCTTCCTCTCTAACATACGGTGAGTGGACTGCACACAGAGCCTTTAAAATTTCTGCTAGATCTATAATCATATTTTTCTTATGTTTCCGTTGATTTTGGGCACCCTGAGCGCTCCCAATCTTCTTGGGTACTTGAAAGGCAGTCTCATGTGTTCTTCGTGTATTTAAATTTGCTTCTTTTTAAAAATGAAACTGGAGGTTGAATTAGAATTCCCCAATATTTCACCAAAATAAAGATCTAAAGGTTTTATCTGACCAAAAGCAGATTCAAAAGTTGATCTGGTTTCCACTCCTTGGTGTGAGTAACAGGATGAATAGAAGTGGACTTTCTGTTTACAAACCTCTATTTCCATCTGGGGCTTAGAAAGAATGTGAGCTAAAACTCCGGTAGGAATGTGAGGACACCATTTCCATTTAGCTGCCAGAGGACTGGCTTCACAGGTAGTAGGTTTGGTACAAACTCAGCCTTGGCTAATTCCAAACCCCATCTTCTTTCTATTGTATCACTTTGCCTCCAGGAAAGCCAGTTAAAGACTGGAAATTCCTTGAATTATTAATGGGAAAAAGGCATTCTATTACCTACATATCCCCATTTCTTAACACAAAGCCTTGCTTTGTGTTGATAGTAGGTGCTCAATGATTAATATGGGAAGACTGGGGGGTAAAAAATTTCCACTGTTAAAAGTCCTGGCGTAGAGAACAAACGTATGGACACCAAGGGGGGAAAGCAGGGTGGTGGGGTGGTGGTGGTATGAATTGGGAGATTGGGATTGACATGTATACACTAATATGTATAAAATAGATAACTAATAAGAACCTGCTGTCTAAAAAAATAAAATAAAATTCAAAAAAAAAACCACTCCTGGGCTTATGTCATTTAACTTGTGTACTGGGTCAATTACAGCTCTTCTTTTATTAATAGAGGTCTTTGTATATGTGGACCAAAATGACTACATTTTGGTATTTAGAATGTTTGACGTTCTGATTCTGGGTATTTCAGTTGCAGAGCCTTCAGGATTTTTGTGGTGTGTGCGTGTGTGCGCACACACGCACGCAGATGCGCATGTGTACGTACACATCTGGCTGATCCCAGTGAGATATATAATCACCAGCTCCGTTCCTACCTCCAAACAGTAGGCGTCCCCGCAAGAGGGACTCTTCAAGTTTTGTGAGCACAAGTATATTTTCAATTGACCAAGGGAAGTGAGTGAAGGCTTTAAGTGAAGTAAAAAACCTTGAGCAAGAAAGCCTGTGAATAACAATAGGGAGACATGCAGCTCCAATTCACAACACAAATTCCAGCAAGCGCTTAGCAGCTTAGCAATCGTGGCTGGATTCCAGGTGCACTCTACGCCCTGGGCAGGCACTCCTATTAAAAGATATATATACTCTCTCTATAGCTATCTGCTTTGGCGATTCAGATCCTCAGATTAGTACAGAATTAAAAGAAGTGAATTGCAATATATATTTGAAAACTTTATTAGCATCATTTCAATTTTTTTTTGATAATTTATTATCCTCCTTCATATGGTGTCTAAGTCATTTGCTAATTTTTAATCAGGTTGGCTGTCTTTTCCTTACTGATTGGTAGGATTTTTTTATTCTAAATATGTTTTTTTTTGCATATATGTAATGCAATGTCTTCTACTGTGTGGTTATCTTTTCACTCTCTTAATGGAGCCTTTTAATGAATACACATTCTTAATATAATTAAGTCCAGTTTATCCATCTTTTTATGGTTAGTGCTTTTTATTTCCTATTTAGGGAATCTTTGTTTATCCCACTTATGAAAATATTCACTTATGCTTTTTTCTGAAAGGAGGAAATTGTTTTAGCGATCACTCTTTTTTTTTTTTTTTGCGGTACATGGGCCTCTCACTGTTGTGGCCTCTCCCGTTGCAGAGCACAGGCTCCAGACGCAGGCTCAGTGGTCATGGCTCACGGGCCCAGCCGCTGTGCGGCGTGTGGGACCTTCCCGGACTGGGGCACGAACCCGTGTCCCCTGCATCGGCAGGCGGACTCTCAACCACTGTGCCACCAGGGAAGCCCTAGCTATCACTCTTAAATTGTTTTAGCTATCACACTTAGATCTGCTATCTATCTTAATTTTTTCAATAGCATGAAGTAGGGTTCAAAGAGCCTTTTCTTTCACATAGTTCTAATTGATCTAGGACCATTTATTTAAAAGACCTTCATTTTTTCTCTACAGTGCAAAGGAGACTGTTTAAATTAAGTGATCCTATATATTTTGGTCTGATTCTGGACTTCCTTTGCTATGCCACTGTCTGACTTGTCTATCCCTGCACCAATACCACACTGTCTTATTTACTGTGACTTTATTACAAGTCTGATATCTGCTACTATAAGTTCTCCTACTTCGCTCATCTTCTTCAGTATTGCCTTGGGTATCTCTAATCCCTTTGCATTTTCATATAAATTTAACATCAGTTTGTCGATTTACAGACACATATATACACATGCCTGGCCTGCTTTGGGTTTTACGCTATCTATTGACCCATTTTGAGAGAATTATCATAATTAATCAGAGAAGTGAAAATCACAATAGGATACCACTCCATATCCAGCAAAATGGCTGAAATGTATAAAAGAAAAAAAAAACCCAATAATGCCAAATACTGTCAAGGGTGTGGAGCAACTGGAACTCTCTTACATGGTTCGTGTGATACAAATTGAGCCAATCACTTGGAAAAATATTTGACAATCCCTGCCAAAACTAAACATATGTTTGTACTTCACCCAGTGATTTCACTCCAACCCTTCATGCTGTTCCATGTCCGCTACACCCTTCCTTCTATTATGTGTGAAATATCTTTCTCTCTACAGTGTGTGGTTTATAGCACAAGTTCTAGAGTCAGACTGCTTGCCTTCATATTCCAGCTCCACCTTCCTGGCTGTGTGACTCTGGGTGAATTACTTAACTTCCTGTATCTCATGTGGACAAAATGGTTAGAGTATTTGCACATTGTTTATTATTTTCATCTCCAAGTTGGGGGAGGGAGTGCATAATGCTTACCCATAGGACTGCTGTGAATGGAGGACTAAATGATATAATCCCCATAGGAACAGTGCCTAGCCACTAGTAAGGGTTCAATAAATGTTAGCTATTATTATTATTTTCTACCGGTTGTAAACCTATTATTTTTCAATGCTTATCTAGTTCAAATTGCACCTCATCCATGAAATTTTTTTTCAGACAAAGAGGAAGGAAATATTAATTCTGACATTTAGTCCCTCTTCCTCTCTCCTTACACTTTAAATCTTCTTTTGTTCATTCTCACATTGGGCTTTGATTGTGAATTGTTCTGTTGGCATTTGCCCCTCCAGACTGAGAGCACCCTGAAGGTGGAAGTCTCTGCTCACCTGAGTGTCTCTCTAGACCTCTGCCTGGTGCTCTACATTTAAATGTCCAATAGATGTTTGTTACATTGCATCAAATTGAATCAAGGAAGGGAGATTTCTAGGTACCTTTGAGTAATAGTGTTACCGGATGTGTTTGCTTTCCAAGAAGTTTGTCATTTGGAATTTCCTGTAAACAAATGGTTGAGCTCAACGGACAGACAGTTTCTTAGTGATCTAAGAGCGTGACAATGAGCAATTGTGCTAAGGTCCAGGAAAGTGGCTTGAACACTGGCATGAAAACACTGGTTGTGGTAAAATCTGCCTCTATTATGAAAATGTAAAGTTGGTGGAAATTTCTCCAAATATGATCTCAAAAGCAGTAAGTGCCTTACAAGATACTGTAAGGATACTTGCATTTTTAAAAGAGAACTGGATTTTTCATAAACCGGGTTCAGTCTTGAGTTTGTGGCTAGAAAGCGTTGGGTTTTTAGTCGTAGAGTTTTCATTTACTCAGGTTGACTCTAAAGGTCAATCTGTGCTAAAGACTTTAATTTATTTCACATTGAGTCTTATTTACAAAAATCTCTGAAGTGCTTCAGTGAAAGAGGTTACAGTTCTCAGGCCACCCACTGTGCAGGTTCCCGGGCAGGAGTACACATAGGGACCTCATACCACATGTGTGAATATGTACTAGGTGTACATTAAGGTAATGAACTGCTAACCCAAATACATTCTATCCTCCCACCTTCATAAGACCTGGAAGCCATGATCAAATTTAGAATCCCTGAGCTGCTCATAGCTCCACAATGGGACATAGTGGCACAGGGCTTCCCTCTGTTCCGGCCCCTGCTGTCCCTGATCTTGGGGGGCTTTCTGAGCAGATGTGGACAGCCCAGTCCATATGTCCAAGTTCCAGCCACACTTGCCACAAAGAGCCGGCCTTTGGGCCCAGGGGACTGCACAGAGACAGCACCGTCTGCCTTCCAGAAGATGGACTTAGGGCAAAGGGCTGCAGGGGCCCTGGAAGAGGGAGTTCTGGGGTCTGGGAACTCTAGTGTGACACTGAGGGGAAGGAAAGCTCTGTGTTTCACTCCCTTGCATTGTGGGGAGGGTTTGGCTTGAAGAAGGCCCAGACAAGGTTTTCTAAGCTGTCGGCCATGTTGCTTGGGTCTAAGAACAGCACTGAAGCTACTTAAATAATATGCATAATGATAACATATCTCAGGGTATTCTTAGACCTTTATTTATAGGCCCTCCTGTCATTCCTAATCGCCAGTATTATAACAGTAAACAAAATTCCGGTGTCACTCTTTTCTCCCCAACAATGAAAAGTCTTCAACTTTAAAAAATGTGTCATAAACTGAAATATAAGTAGTTACCAGAAAGCAAGCAATTCTACTTGAGCTTTGCTCCCACCATAAGTTTGAAAGCCATGGACTTCGTGCCATTTCTACAGCATTCGAACTAATTCAAAAGAAAAAGAGAAAACTCTGTGAGATTTTCTATAAAAGTGTGCCATAAAGGGCCATCACAGCCAATTGGAGGATGGGTTGTTATTGGTAAAGGCTCATTAGAAACCCTCTTCCCTGGTAATTTGAATTGAGGGGTCTAACTCCACTCCAGTTTCTGCTTCTCAGGGGGGTCTACCCTCCTCTCAGAAACACAGACGTTAGAACTTCAGATTTACTTGCTGACTCATTCTTAGAAAAACAAAAGCTGTCATATATTATCCTAGACACCTCCTTGTCCAGACAGCATGCCTGAATAACACAAAAATAAGCTTCGAAGTCAAGTAGATTTGATTCCCATTTTAGCTCTATTTTATCACCGTGTGACATGAACGTGGGTAACACCACAAAGTCCACACTTCGTGAGGATTAAATGAAGCCATTTACCTGGCACAGTGTTACCTGGCACAGTGCTGGGACATTCAACGAACATTCTTTTTTTTTTTTTCCGGTACGCGGGCCTCTCACTGCTGTGGCCTCTCCCGTTGCGGAGCACAGGCCCCCGACGCGCAGGCTCAGCAGCCATGGCTCACGGGCCCAGCCGCTCCGCGGCATGTGGGATCTTCCCGGACCGGGGCATGAACCCGTGTCCCCTGCATCGGCAGGTGGACTCTCAACCACTGCGCCACCAGGGAAGCCCCCTCAACGAACATTCTTTATCTTCTCCTTTCTTCTCTATTTCTCTCCACTGTATTCAAGCCAAATTTTTAAATCATCACAAAAGTAGATCCACAATGACAAATTAGAACATAAATGAATTTCGTTCACTCAATGATTATAAATTCTGTATTAGAACATAAAATCCAAAGTCAGATTCACATGCACAAAAATCTCCTTAGAGTGAAAGGAATTTTGGAAGCTTATCAAGCGAGGTACCTGGTGGTTCTGAAGAACAAAGAACGTGCTTGATATTAAATTGAGCTCCAGGACTTCTCATTCTAAGGTTGTAGCTGCACTCCAGTTAACCTGACTCTTTTGTTGAAAGAGGTTACAGCTACTCTTTTTAGAAGTTACTTTTCCCTAATCACTGCCAATCATATTAAAGTTATTGCAAAATAAAGGATCTTTTCTTTCAAAAAGCCACAATTCACATCATAACATGTGGCCCTACAAAGAGCTAGGAAAAATCCCAAGGCAGCTGCTTCTCCGGGAGATGTGCCGGGAAGCTGCCTACAAACAAGCTCAGAGGGCCACCTGTCCTGGGGGGCCACGACGGGGTGCCGTTGCTGACGCTGACCTGGCTGGGTTGCTGCAGGAACCTGGCAGAAGCCACAGGAATTCACTTTCCCTGACCTGAAATGTAATTGTTGGTTATTCACAGATAAACAAATGGGCTTTCCTTCCCTCTCTCCTTTTGCTTTGCAATATTACGGTATTTTGAGTTTGTGTGCGTGTGTGTGCCACCTCAGCAAAATGCAAATATTCACATGAAAAATGGAAAATACGTATACATATGTGTGTGTTGTTTCTTTTTATATGTAAAAGATGCTCTCAATTCTTCACTAAAAATAAAAAACAACTCAAAGCTACTTGTGACAGACACACCGATGTTATATTTAAAGGAAATTGTGTGGGGACATGTCAATTTCTGGTGTTTTTGTCCGCAAACAACTCATGGCGATGTCTGACTGAGGCACTACTCCCCGTGAAGCAGCAGGATGGAAGCTTCAGGAAAAATAATTGTCTTTTGAGAGATAAAGTAGTTCTTGCCATTAGGAGTATGCTACAGTCACATTTAAAACAGTTCTAAGAAGGTATGAAAAATATCACAATGTCACCAGAGTTTCTGGGTTCTTTTTCATTCGCTGTGAATCCTGAAGAGTCTAAGCTACCTCTGAGCCGTAGCAGCTACTGGCAATCCACAGAGCTGTCAATCACACACATACAGAAGGAAACAACCAGGACAAGAGAGAACCGGATGGGCCTTCCAATTGGGAGAAAAGCTTATATTTTCCCAGTAAATTTAAGGATGTTAAGAAGTGAGAGCTTCTGGGCTTCCCTGGTGGGGCAGTGGTTAAGAATCCGCCTGCCAATGCAGGGGATTCGAACCCTGGTCCGGAAGATCCCACATGCCACGGAGCAACTAAGCCCGTGCACCACAACTACCGAGCCTGCGCTCTAGAGCCCGCGTGCCACAACTACTGAAGCTCGCATGCCTAGAGCCCGTGCTCCACAAGAGACGTCACCGCAATGAGAAGCCCACGCACCGCAACGAAGAGTAGCCCCCGCTCACTGCAACTAGAGAAAGCCCGCGCGCAGCAACGAAGACCCAACGCAGCCAAAAAAAATAAAAAAGAAGTGAGAGCTTCTGATGATGTAAATGCTCTGGTGAGCTAAACAACAACAACAAAAAACATTTAAGAAAAAGATATTTCAGGAGGAGAAAATGATGCTTCAAACACAAACCTGCTGAAAATGGTTTCTAGAAGCAAGAATGATATGGTAGAAAGAAGAGGAATCTACAACACTCGCTTCATCTCTGCCCTTCTTCCTCCTAAAGACATCCCTTGTGAATGCCCCTTGTTCATTGCCTTCTCGCTCTCTTAGCCCAGCCCCTCCCTGCCGAGCCTGGCTCCCCCTCATTCCAGGGACACGCTCGGCTGGTGCCCCTCAGACTGTCCTGTTGCTCCCGCTTTCCTTCTACTAGTTCTTGCAAGTCCACTTTATGACTCTTGTAAAACCTGCTTCTGCACCTCCTGCTTTCTTGGGGGACTTGATCAAACTCCCTGCTCTGACACTTGATGTCATTTGAACTCCCTTGACCTCCCTTGACTCTAGGCTATGCAAGGTCCTTAGATTTAAAATTTTAGTTTGATTTGGAGGAATGCTTAAGCGCTTGGTCTCTGATGATGGACCTTTGGGATTTGAGTCTTAGCTCCAACATGTTCATGAGCTGTGTAACATTAGGCAAGTTACTTAACTTCTCTGTGCCTCCGTTTCCTCATTGTAACAGGGAGAATAACATCACCTAACTCAAAGGACTGTTGTGAGGAATAAATGAGTTAATAAATATGAAGTACTAGAATGGCACCAGCCAGAGAGTAAACACTGAATAGTTATTAGCTATTTTCTTGGCATCAACAGGATCTTCAAATATGAGGCGTTTTGTCCACCATCTTCTGCCTCTAAACTTTTGCTGGCTGGTCCAGCCCCTGATATCTTACCATCTCCACCACCACAGGGGGGTCTTGTGCCCTTGACCCCCATCTTCAATTGCCAATATACTGCCCAGAAGCTGGAGAGGTAAGGATGGGAAGGGAGATGATATTTTTTAAAAATTTATTGAAGTATAGTTGATTTACAATGTTGTGTTAATTTCTGCTGTCCAGCAAAGTGACTCAGTTATGCATATGTATACTTATGCATACATATATATATACTTTTATGTTCTTTTCCATTAGGGTTTATCACAGGATATTGAATATAGTTGCCTGTGCTACACAGTAGGACCTTGTTGTTTATCCATTCTGTATGTAACAGTTTGTATCTGCTAATCCCAAACTCCCAGTGGGAAGGGAGGTGATATTAATGGGGTGCCTGTCACGTGCCCAAACTGAACTAGGTACATTCATACTCTTCACCTCGTGTGATTTCCGTAAGAGTCCTAGGAACCCAAGTGCAACCACTGGCCCTTCTCTGAACTCTGACTGAAAACAAATCACCTGTAAAAAGACATCTTTGAGACAATTAGGGAAATCAGAGTAGAAATTTTCCAGAGTACAGTGTCAGAAGCTACTAAGGAATGTTTTTTAATTTTCTTAAGTTAACGATAACGGCACGGTGGTTGCATTGAGTCTTAAAATGCACTTAGCAGCCAGAGCTCCATACTGGAGTAATGACATGATGGCTGGGATGGGCTATAAAATATTCCACCCCACAAAAGTACACAGTGGACACATGATTCAATATCGGTACCATTTTGATAATTTTTGAAGCTGTGTGATGGGAACATATAGTACTATTCTTTCGATATTTGTAGTACGTTTGAAAACTTTGATAAGTGTTTTTCTAGCATTTAAATTTTTTGAGGTTTTTTTAAATTGACATATAGTTGATTTGCAGTACTGTGTTAGTTTCAGGTGTACAGCAAAGTGATTCGGTTATATATATGTGTATATATATATATATATATATATATATTCAATACCTTGTAATTATTACAAGGTATTGAATACAGTTCCCTGTGCCATACAGTAGGTCTTTGTTGTTTATTTTATATATGGTAGTGTGCCTCCGTTAATCCCATACTCCCAATTTATCCCTTCCCCACTCGGCGTTCCCCTTTGGTAACCATAAGTTTGTTTTCTATGTCTATGAGTCTGATTCCGTTTTGTAAATAAGTGTATTTGTACTATTTTTTAGATTCCACATGTAAGTGATATCATATAATATTTGTCTTTCTCTGTCTGAATTACATCACTTAGTATGATAATCTCTAGGTCCATCCCTGTTGCTACAAATGGCATTATGTCATTCTCTTTCATGGCTAATATCATACGTTTTTAAATGCAGGTATCTCATTTACAAATGAGGAAACTGAGGCCCTGAGAGGTTGAGCAACTTGCCTAAGGTCACAGAGCTGGTATTCAAAGTTCTCTTGAGTTAATGCCAATTTCACTCCTAAGAGTGGCTCTTCTTCTAAGCTTTCTTTGCCATCCTTCTTTTTACATCAGAATTTCCGTATCAACAAGCACTTGCTCTTTCTTCACTCTAGTCTCTGAGCAAGTTTTCCTTTTTGCAATGCAACTTCTCCCGAGTCCTCAGCCTAGAGAGAAACACCTGAATTCTTAACTTCTACTCTTCTTACCTCCAGCACTGTTGACGTGACCTCTCCACCTTCTTTCAAGGTCTTGCCATTACAAAACCACCTCTGACAGTGCTCTCATCCCTTCAGCCCATTACCTTCTGCTTCCCTGACAATATCCCTGGCACCTGCTGTTTGCCCAGCTCTTGACAATGTTGCGTGTCCCCACCACTGAAAACAACAGGTTTCTCAAAGGTAAAAACACACCTAATTTCCAAACCTTCTGGAGACTTCTCAGTTTTCATCCTGCTTCGTTAATATCTCTGCAGCTGGCTGACCATCTATTTCCGCATGAAACTCTCTTCCTAGTGCCCCTAGGCTGTGTGGGTTCTCCTCCCCAGCTCTGACAGCTCCCCTGAATCTCTTCCTGCACCCAGTACCCTGCTCCAGATTCTATTTGGAGCCCAGATCTGTTCCCTTTGACAAGCTCCTCCACCTTCAATGCCTCAACATTGCCTTGAGGTGACTCTCGCATCTCTACCCCACTTCCAGTTTCTTCCTGAAGCTCATGAAATCTCACGGGTGAAAGAAATCTTCAGAAATCATCTAATTGATCTCCTTATCCCCTGTGTGGGATACAAAGTAAAAGAGTCAACACATGCAGACACACTTTGTAAAGTGTCATAAGAATGTCGAGTGTAATATGACCCGGTCCTGCTTTCCAATTACTTGCTGGATGTCTCCACATGATTGTTTTTCAAGTCCCCTGGACTTCAAACGTCCCGAGAATTTATCATCTTTCTCAGAAATCAGCTTCTTTTCCTAACATTCTTACTCCTGTGAGGAGCACTTTTATTGCTATTATTTCTGTTGCAGGCTTAAGATCTTGGGGTCATCTTAGACCTTTTTTATCTTAGGCCTTTTCTTTTTTTCAACTAAAGAATTTATTTTTCAGGGCTTCCCAGGTGGCGCAGTGGTTGAGAGTCCGCCTGCCGATGCAGGGGACAGGGGTTCGTGTCCCGGTCCGGGAAGATCCCACATGACGCGGAGCGGCTGGGCCCGTGAGCCATGGCCGCTGGGCCTGCGCGTCCGGAGCCTGTGCTCCGCAACGGGAGAGGCCGCAACGGTGAGAGGCCCGCGTACCGCAAAAAAAATAAAAGAATTTATTTTTCAGAGCAGTTTTAAGTTCACAGCAAATCACAGCAGTATGTACAGAGTGTTCCCACATCCTTCTGTCCACCCCATCCAACCTCCTCCACCACCAGCATCCCTCATCATAGTGGTACGTTTGTTACGATCGATCGATGAACTTACACTGAAACATCATTATCACCCAAAGTCCACGGTTTACATCAGGATTCACTCTTTGTGTTACACATTCTATGGGTTTTGACACACGTATAATGACATGCAGCGACCATTACAGTATCATACAGATACTAAAAATCCTTTGTGCTCACCTATTCATCCCTCCCTCCCCCAAACCCTTGGCAACCTCTGATCCTTTTACTGTCTCCATAGTTTTGTCTTTTCCAGAATGTCATATAGTTGGAATCATACAGTCTGTAGCCCTTTCGGATTGACTTCATTCACTTAGTAATATGCATTTAAGATTCCTCCATGCCTTTTCCTGGCTTGGTAGTTCATTTCCTGTTAGTGCTGAATCATACTGCATTGTCTGGATTACCACAGTTGATTTGTCCATTCACTGACTGAAGGACGTCATGGTTGCTTCCTAGCTTTATTATGAATAAAGCTGCTATAAACATGTGTGCAGGGTTTAGACTCTTTGTTTTACTCCCCTGTAAACCTCCAATAATAAATCCAATATAATAATAAATATACAATAGCCAAGACATGGAAGCAACCTAAATGTCCATCGACAGAGGAGTGGATAAAGAAGATGTGGCACATACATGCAATGGAATATTACTCAGCCATAAAAAAGAATGAAATAATGTCATCTGTGGCAACATGGATGGACCTAGAGATTATCACACTAAGTGAAGTAAGTCAGACAGAGAAAGACAAATATTATATGATATCACTTACAGGTGCAATCTAAAAAATAGTATGAATGAGCTTATTTACAAAACAAATAGACTCACAGACATAGAAAACAAACTTATGGTTACCAAAGGGGAACGGGGGAGAGGGATAAACTAGGAGTTTGGGATTAACATATATACACCACTATATATAAAATAGATAAACAACAAGGTCCTACTGAATAGCACAGGGAACTATATTCAAAACCTTGTAATAAGCTACTATGGAAAAGAATCTGAAAAAGAATTTGTATATATGTATAACGGAATAACTCTGCTGTACACCTGAAACTAACACAATGTACAATAAGTCAATGATACTTCAATTAAAAAATAATAAATAACCCTGAATAATAAACCTCCACTGCTTAGGGTTTGCAAACACATAAAATATACCATTTTGTTTGATGCAGATATTATACTTTCCTAACTACCAACACAAGATGGGGGGCAGAGGAGAAGCACTCCTCCAAGGTCACACAGCATGAAGGTGAAAGTGCATGAACTTGACCGCAGGCTTTTCTCCTTTAAAGTTAAGTCTAGTCCCTCTAAGTTGCCAAGTCCTAATATTCTGCATCTTGAGTCCCCCCTTTCCTTTTCATATCCGCTGTCACCGGTGGGGCTCAGAAAGGACCTCTTCATCCTCTGCAGGGACTCTCACAATGCTCTCCGATCAGGTTACACTTCTGGTCCACCAGAACCCCTCTCCACTTCACCACCTTGACCACATTATCCAGTATCTTAATATACTGTACCATCTCCTCCCTGCTTGTGAGACTTTGGGGTCTCTTCACCGCCTGCTGAATAAAGTCCAAACGTCTCACCGTGGTGCTCTCACAGGCACCCAGGCTGGAGCCCTGTGCCTCCCTCTGGCCCCTGTACATTTTCTATACATTAACAGGCATAGCAACATCCCTGGCCTTATGTGCCTTCCTCTAAGTATTTGCCACTCAAGTAAGCCCTCTGCCTTGCACACCCTCCCTGTCACCTTCTCCGGCTGGTTTCAGCACATGACTTCCAGAGACAGCCAGCACAGAGAGAAGAGTGGCCAGGAAGGGTTCGCAGCTGTCGACTGCCTGCCAGTGTAATCACAAAAAGGATTGGCAGTGAAAATGAGACAAGTCACTTTCCCAGCATTCTGCAGTTGTATTCACATATACATGTTTTTAAAAAGGGAAAATAAAATCGCCACCAAAACTACTGACCGCGTGTTTTTGGACTGAAAGAAATAAAAGTGGAAAGGGCAGTAATTTCACTGAATTATGGCACAGGACTTTTTCCTGGGGGTTGTCCCGGTTCTATGACACTGCTGGGGTTTTTTCCTATCTATCTGTAGAGTTACCAAAAAAATCCTTTGAAAGCAACCTGACAGCAAAGAAATGCATATCTAAAAAAAGGAATTTTACCCAAAGAATGTTAGGAGAAATGCACTGCAATAAATAAAATGAGTTCAGGATTTCCTGAAATGTAATTTCTGGTTCTGTACAGACCACATCAACATGTTAATCTTGTTTACCAAAAGACTCAAACTCTTGGATCTCAGAATGTAAATAAAATCAACGGTCTAGATTGAAAAGATTCATGTCAAATGTAAAATACCTTATAATCATCAAGAAAATAATTTTAGGTATTTGTGGCTGGTGCCTCTTTAGTTCTATGTAATTGATTTACAATTCTTGTCTCTAGGCATGAAAAGGGATTTTTTGAAGTATCACTGTCAGGCTTGGTAGGAGTCTTTGAAAGACTATATTTAGTTCTTATTAGATGAAGAAAATCAACAATCAGATCGTTTTCATTTTAGTGGGAATTTTACTGTAAATAACTCTCAGAATGAGATACAGTGTTTTAAAGTGATTTCTCAAGTGAGCTGTGCTCAGGATTAGAAATGTGTGCTAAATTTTCATCACCATTACCATCACGTCTCCCAATCCACCCCCCCACCCCCGGCAAACTCCCCAGCATATGTTTAGGAACTCAACTGAGATATAAGTACATGCCATCTGGAAATGCATATGAAAACCTTTCCATATTTCCAAGTCTGGTAAGAGCAATGCCTCTTTCATGTGTCTTTAATACTAACCAATTCCAATGGGTTTCTGAACAGCAGGTATTTAAAGTACAGAAGGTCCCAGCAGCAAGATTATTTCCTTGGTCCTTTGATAAACCCTCCCCCAAGGTAATAGAGAAGAGAGCTTTAAATGCATAAACTGACTAGTTTAGCAGTTTATGGTTAGACTCTAAATTCAGCTTGTAAGTCAAAATTAGCCTGGCAAACTCCTCGAATCACCCATAAATTACGATATAAACATTGGCTTGTATACACTGCACTACCTGCTTGGTGATTTTATCACCTCCTTTAACTTTTTGAGAGTCACTGCTTCTCTAGATGCCCCAGCATTCAGCTGCTTCATCCACAACGCAGTCTCTTCCCAGTTCCTTGGCCACTGGAGATTTTTTTTGGCATCTCGCTTTGTTTTCATTTTATTTTGTTTTATTGGTCAATGGCAAGAAAAGTCCTCAAACTCTTTCATACAGACATTTTGTAGGTTTGTCTAACTGTGTTGACTGCTCCGTGGCCTCTGGGACCTTGGCTGACTCTGTTCAGTGAGAATATTGAGAAAGATTTTTCTCATCTCCCCACTCCTCCACTTTCCTTGAAGAAAGAGTTTCATGTGGGTAACTTATATGCACACGTGATGCAATTCCACGTTCTAAGGTAAAGCCACTGTAAAAGGCAGTGTGTGCTGGGCAAGGGCTTTAGGTTAAGGAGCAAATGGGCTGGAATCCAGCCTCATCTCTGTGATCCAAGCCTTGTGCCCATGGAGGCGGGGGCCTGATCATGGAGTCCTTCGAATTTTCCCAGAGGCAACTTCCCAAGTGCCCTGGCTCTAGAAAATACCCTTCCTTTGTTTGTCTTGTTTGTATTACCTCTTTCTACTGCCCAGGGGACCAAGAGTTTGTGGGCAACAGGAGAATAGGGCAAACTCTATAAACCATGGCCAACCATATAGTTCCTATCTAACTACTCAGCTCAGCTGGCTAATTAGAGTCATTTCATGATGTGTTTTTTTTTTTTTTTTCCTCCCAGAAGCTCTTTATGATCTAAGCTGTTTCCTTTGATTAAATTATCAAATAAGATCCATGCAGGTTTGAGGAGTAGATCCTGGCTAGACTGGACCCTTCATGCTGGCCATGAAAATAAACACTGTGGTTAAGCTGCATTGAACAGATAAGACATCTTCTCATCTTTTTTTTTTTTTTTTTTGGCTGCACACTCCAGCAAAACATAGCAACTTGCCCACAAACATTACTGAGTAGCATCGGCAATCTAAAGGGTCAAGAGGTAACGGAAGAAGAGAGGCACAGTAACAAAATCTGGCTCTCTACTTGACTTTTGGGACTATTCTTTCCTCTGGCTAATAACGGAGGTAACTGGGCAATTCCTTGCCTGCAAACTGGAACACTAAACATATGGGTGAAGTCAGGGAGACATCTGATAAAAGTTACAGATAATTCCACTTCAAAGATAACTGTGCTTTCCATTTCCAGATGCTTTAATCAATTGGTCCATATGCCTGTCTCCCCAACACAGGCCCTTGGGGGAACAGATATGTCCTATTGTTACAGGTAAAGGCCCAACATGTGGGAATCAGGCCATCAGTAACACCCCATGCCAAAGGCCATCTGTCTCTGGTGCCCCACACCCATACCCCATGCACGGGAGAAACTGTGAACGAAATAGACTTTTCTGGCAGTTGGATTCAAAAGGGAAAACATGAGACTTAGCTGAGCCACACAGCTTGCTAACTGCTCTTGCAACCAGTGAACAGAGGAGAGTTTGCACTGGAACTCATGCTGCATTCCTGATCTGAGCAGAACGCTGGGACAGCAGCTGCAGTGACTGACAACAGCTGGAGGCCCAGCAAATGTCCTAAGGCATTGGTGCCAATTTAAGAGAACAAGGGGTGACAAGAAAGAAAGGTCTCTTCTGGGGACAGCCAGCTGGTACACAATTGGAACCAAGGCTCATGATCTCCTGGCAGCGGGGTTTATCCTACAGGCTGGTGGAACAATAGCTCTCTAGACCTTGGATCTTTTCAATTATGATCCTCTTTCATGATTTCTCTACCCCTCCCCTTAGAAAAAGAACATATGGATTTTGTTGGAGGGGCTATTATGCAATGTATAGAGTGACAAAGGCAAAGCACCCTTAAGAATGTCACATGGCTGTGTAGATGGGAGTGGGAGCGAGGTGGTGCCTTTGTAAACTTTTTGTTCGGTTGTCTGACGTTGACAGTTACGGTTCATCTTTCATCCTAAAGGCGAAATACTATTCCACGACCAAGCAAGTTTTAAAATCCTGGTATGGAATAAATACTTTGGACGTATGGTGTTTTCTACATCCCAGCGCCCTCTTTTCCATTCTGTACACACAACTGATGAATGGGAGCTGATTCAGGGAAGCAGATTAGCTAAAATGTCAGAGAAGAAAACAATATCAAGTTGAGAAAGTTTTTATTGCATTCTTGAGATTCCTTAAGTGCTTTACATGATATATTATGCCCAAACTTCTACATCACCAAAACAAAGCATGACAAAAATGTGGAAGACCATCACCAAAGACTCGTATGTTGTTCTACTCAAGTGATTGTCAAAAGCATTTATCTAAACTCATTTGCCTCAACTACTTTCCATCTAAATTTGCCACCTGGAGAGAACTAAATTCTATCCTCTCACCTTGTAATTTCCTGGGATGTAGGAATCGGATCCACAGTAAATGCAGTACGGGAAGTGTTTGTAGATATTGTGGGACCCATCATGCAGCAAGTTTGGGAATAAGGAGAGAGAATGTGAGTGTACGAAGTATTTTCTTTTGTTCAATCCATATTTATTGTGTACCTACAATATACTCTAGAGCTGGCCAAGAGAAACAGGGGAGTCAAATAAAATGTAAATGTAGCTGCATTAAAAACTGTGACATTTAATTTAATATGTTTTACTCAATATATCCAAAATATTTCAATAGATTATCAATGTAAACATTTTATTTATTTATTCTTTTTTATACTGATTCCTCAAAATCTAGTTTGTATTTTACACTTTCAGCTTGTCTCTGTTCACCATCCACATTTCAAGCGCTCCACAGCCGTACAGAGCTAGTGGCTAACAAGTTGGACAGCATCTCCCTAGACAAACCAAACAATAACAAACCACCTCTGTGCCTTCCTGCCTGGCTTACTCGTCTGCTTGTTCTTTCTGCCAGAAAGTTCTCATACTTTGTCCATACATCAGACTTAACATGCATCAGACCTCAGTTTATGCCAATCTGGCAGAATAGTTAGCTGGTAAACGTATCTCTAATGAAATCCTAAGAAACGCTTGCTAAAACATAACAGCTACTCTTTGAAACACATAGCTAGTATTATAAGACCATAAGGAAAATTTCCAGAACCCAAAAGCAGACAGGGTGGAGGTGGTGGTACCTGAACTGCCAATGGGTTGGTCCTAGGCAACTGAAAAGTTTGGCTTTTACGTAACAAAAAAAGAGGCTTGGCAGAGATGCTCAAGACATGAGTTGGAGTTGAGATTCATCTCTAGCAATAGGACTAGAGAATGGTATTCCTACAGTAAAACACTGAATCTGGAAAAAAATTCTCCCTTAATCATAGGAGAAGACAAGAAGGATAAATAGGGAAAAGAACGTCCTCTTAAAAGTCATATCTATGCTTATTGAGAACAAACTAGTGGTTACCAGTGGGGAGAGGGAAGGTACGATGGGCAAGATAGAGGTAGAGGATTAACATACAAACTACTATGTATAAAATAAATAAGCTACAAGGATATACTGTACGGTACTGGGAACATAGCCAATATTTTATAATAACTATAAATGGAATATAATCTACAAAAACTATGAATCACTATGTTGTACACCTGAAACTAATATAATATTGTAAATCAACTATATCTCAATAGAAAAAGAATATAAAAAACAATGTTTTCCGGCCAACTTGTATAGAAACTTCTAGGGATATAGATAAAACTGCCAAATGCTTAACTTATGGAATTTAAATTAATTTAGAAGCACATATAGATTTAAAATAACATTAATAAATCATGATAATTTTGGAAAAAAATTCATATCTGTGGGTCTCTCCCCACTTAGGCTTAGGGTTCAAATTTAATCTAACATGTATGTTCCAGTAAAACCCAGAAACGCAACTGGGTGCAGAAGTAAGCACAAAATATCTCATTGCGGGGTGGGGGTGGGTACACCCTTATCCCAGGGCACACCATCAAAGATGAGTTCACAATTATAAATTATAAACCAAATGAGAAAACAGTACATCTGGGGCAAGAGTTAGGTGACAGAACACATAGCAGGATTAGACTTCCTCAAGAAATTCTCATAAAAGAAATATCAAAAGAGAGCTTGTAAAATAAATACACTCAACATATTAAAGTCATAAAAGAAGGCAGCAAAAACATGAGAAAAGAACAAAGATCATGAAAAAAACCCAGGCAGATTAAGACAAATAACCAAATTGTACTTGAAATGATAAATAGTCAATCAATTAAAAAAAAAAACCCTCAATAATTGGGTTAAATAATTACTTAGACCCAGTTTGAAGAAAATGTTAGTAAACTGGAAGAAAATGATCTATAATCTCATAACTAGATAAACTATTATTTAAGAATTATGTTGAATTCAGGGCATTTTTAGGCAAAGATTTAGAGTTTACCACTAAAACATCCTGTTAAAAATAGTACGAAAACAGGGCTTCCCTGGTGGCGCAGTGGTTGAGAGTCCACCTGCCGATGCAGGGGACACGGGTTCGTGCCCTGGTCCGGGAAGATCCCACATGCCGCGGAGTAGCTAGGCCTGTGAGCCATGGCCGCTGACCCTGCGCCTCTGGAGTATGTGCTCCGCAACGGGAGAGGCCACAACAGTGAGAGGCCCGCATACCGCAAAAAAAAAAAAAAAAAAAAAAGTACGAAAACATATTGTTTAGGAAGAAGAAAACTGAACCCAGAAGAAAAAAAAAGATAAGAGAAGGAATGATGAATAAAGAAATTGGTAAAAATGGGTTTATATATAAATAAACATCAACTGTTTAAAACAGGTATAATAATAATTATGACAACTTATTTGATAATATAAGAAAAAACAGACCTAAGGAAACAAGAATAGGGGATGGAAATGACTGGAGTTAAAATGTTCCAAGTTTCTTCTGAGAACAGGATGCTTATTAGCTTTATAAGTCATATATGCATTAAAATTTTTAAGAGCAAAATAAAAAAACCTGAAATACTTTTAAAAAAATAAATTTATTTATTTACATTTATTTTTGGCTGCGTTGGGTCTTCATTGCTGTGTGAGGGCTTTCTCTAGTTGTGGCGAGCGGGGGCCGCTCTTTGTTGTGGTGTGTGGGCCTCTCATTGTGGTGGCTTCTCTCATTGCAGAGCACGGGCTCCAGGTGCATGGGCCTCAGTAGTTGTGGCACACAGGCTCAGCAGTTGTGGCACACAGGCTTAGTTGTTCTGTGGCATGTTGGATCTTCCCAGACCAGGGCTTGAACCCGTGCCCTCTGCATTGTCAGGCGGACTCCCAACCACTGTGCCACCAGGGGAGTCCCTGAAATACTTTTTTATCTTTAAAATATGTAGAGAAGAAAGAGTGGACAAAGTAAACCCAATCGTAACATTATGTGTCAGGCACCGTACTAGACCCTGCAATCCCTAGATTGAACAGACCAATCATCAAGGAAAAAACCATATAGTTGATAAATAAGAAACATAGGCAAATATTTATGATACATGGAGAAAAGACACAAAGTGAGAGTATGCTGGAAGGAATGATTTATTCTGCATAGAACGTTCAGGGAAGAATCAACAAGGAATCCTAGAGCAGCAAAGAAATATACGAGACACATGTCAAGTGCACAACAGTTCCATGTGATTAGTGGTGACACATTGGACCACACGGGTCGAGAGCAGTAGCTTCCAACTTGATGTTCTGTGTATCAGTGCCCAGGGACATTTAGGTGGGGTATGTGATATATTTTCTGCATTCAGTTGAGTTTTGTAAATCCTAGGATGAACAAAATTAAACAAGTGTCTAAGCTGTAGAGCTTCTCAAAGTTTTCAATACATACATACTCCCAAGAGGGGATGTAGTATATAATCCTTCACAAATGTATTTGCTCATGTACTACTTTTTGTCTACCCCATACCTGATAACGCCTCCCAGAAAAATGTGCTGTGGAAAAGCAGTGTGAGAAACTCTGGTTTCAGTCATAGGGAAAACCCTAAGGACTTGGCAAGATGGAAAGTTGGAAACACAGGCAAACATCAGATCGGAATCTTATCTGTTAGGCTAAGAAGTTTGGGTCTCGCAATAATAAGGAGTATGAAGCCCTGAAGACATCTGAGCAGGGGTGTGAGATGTAATGGCTCTGGGTCTCAAAGGTGGCCTATAAAAGCTATGATGCACTATGGCTGCCGCTCCCTAGGCCAGATTTGGGGGGGTCCTTACAGTGACTTTCTAGGGTCAGGGTTGGATGCTTTCCCCTAGTTAAACACAGACAAGGCTAACTTCTCTCTTACCAGCTAATCATGCAATCATTCCGCCTTAGTGGGCGACCCAACTGAGACGAGAGGAAAACAAAATTCCCAAATTGAGGGACCCAGGTCATGGAGAGGTTTCCCCCTGACTCTGAAACAGTTTGGTTCAAAAGGAATTAGAGCATGCTCATAAGTCATGATAAATGACAAAATCCTCTGGAATACATGATGTACAATTGAGGATAAGGGCCCTAAGTGTCCTACAGACAATGACTTTACTTTTTCTGAAATTCGAATAGGTCATATATTCACATTGTTCAAATTACACACACACACGTGCACACATACTGCTATATATGAAAATGCCTCAGTTCTGCTCTTCTTCTACGTAGCTCCCATCACTTTTACATCAGAGGCTGGGTAGCTAGTGTCTAAACCTGCTTCTTCTTCATCTTGGCACACAGGCTACAATTCCCAGCATCCCTTGTGACTGGATATGGCCATGTGATTAAGTCCTGGTCAGGAGAATATGAGTCACTTCCTTGCCTGGTCCACAACAAACTCCCACATTCATCCTCCCTTTCTTTTCCCAACTGCTGGCTGAATGTCGACACCTAGAGCAACCTTGGAAGCCATGTAATTAGGAAGGTGAGGTCTCTATCAGCCTTGGTCCCTGAATGACTGAATGGAGCAGAGTACTCCGCCCTGCCCCCGTTGTTTGGACTGTATGGATATATTCCCATTGCTTTAACCAGTGTCTCATTCATGGACACTAGACTAGACACAGTTTTTTTAATCTTCCCTGCACTAGCATTCTTAAAGATCATTAGATAGTTAATGAGCTTAGAATATTGTTTGGTCCACTCCTGCTTGATCAAGATGTACATCTAGTGCAGTCAATCTGACAGGAACACAAAGCTAGAATAGAACAGATGATGGTGACAAGGCTGAGAATACTTTGCCACTGATAGACACCCTGTTGAAATCTCACTTTGCATACTGAGTACACAGTGTTGGGACCAGCTGGAACCCCAAAGCCCCTCTGTGGGATTAATCATATTACTGCTAGAGCACCAGACAATTGCTCCATTCAAATGTCACTGATGTCATGTGAAAAAAAAGCCTGATGGGTTCACATTTGGCATTCATTAAGAGGTAGTGGCTGGAATTAGTTAGAATCCTTGATGATTAATCTGTGATATGCATGGCTACAAATGGTGCTCGGTCACTCAGCCAGATGTTTTTTATGGATCCTTCTGAAGGACTGGGGCATGTCTCAGAAACCATTTGCTTAGTCATTTAACTAGAGTGCTTGCTTTTGCCAATAGCCTGACAGTTTAAAAAAGAATAAAAGCCTGTTCCCCACTGGAAGTTTCTGGAATTTTGCCATTATCATTACATACAGTGCTCTTAGGAAATTCCAGTTTTATGGCTCTTTAGATAAATGGAGTGTGAATTTTACTGTCAGGAGAGAGCACTAAAAAACAAAGTAATAAAAGAAAGCAATAATGCAGTACCATGCTCTTTAATATCCTTCTTTAAAATTAAATATCGATTATGATTTTGCAACTTATTTTCAAGCAAGAACTGTTGAGTATTTGAGCCTCTGGACCTTAGGGTTGGTGCTGGGATTATGGTGAAAATGAATGCTTCTTAAATTTAAAACACTATAAAATTCCCAAAGGTAATCTTGACACTTCACTTTATTTCATGTTTTTTAACAGTGAAAGTATCATTTCAAATAAAAAATCCTTGCCAGTAGAGCTCATACCCTAAGAGGTAACCAATTATTTATTGGACTTTCTTTGATACAATGACATTAATTTAGGAAAGATTCAGAAATCAGCAATCAAAAATAACATTAAGATTTACCAAAACCAATATCATTTATTGATATTAAAATATGCCATAATCATTAACGATTACTTGCTTTCTCCACAAGTAATTAGGAAGCATTTGATTCTAAGAATGGGTGGCCTAGATATTTTCATAGCTATTCTTGCAGTCACCCAACAGCTAGCTGCATTTTAATGGAGAAGCTGACTATATATAACTTGTGAACACATTGATATCCCCTTAGATAAAAGGTTCTTCAGAAACCACAGAATGCACATAGTTCCTTGAAAAAAAAAAAAAGGCAAACATTTTCCCTGGATTCTATCCTGGTTACCTAGTATGTCATTTCCTTGATGATTTGTAGAAACAAGCTCTATCCCCTTGCAATTCCAAGTATCTTCCAGATCGTCTCTACTGTTATAGCTTATATTCTCTCAAATACCATTGGAGAGGCTATACAATACACACCAGACATCCTCCTTCACAGACTCAGGGTCAGGCATACAAGACATATGGCAAAACAGCCTCTCTGCACCTCCTTCTTCAGCTCTTGTTCAATTTATGAAAAGCTTTAAATCACAGTACCCTTTAACTCTTTTCACATTAGTAGTTACAACAAGGAAGATGCTAAGTTCTTCTTCTTCACGTATAGTAGTTTGTATATGTTACTCCCATACTCCTAATTTATCCTTGCCCCTCCCCTTTCCCCTTTGGTAACCATAAGTTTGTTTTCTGTGTCTGTGAGTCTGTTTCTGTTTTGTACAATATATAGATTCATTTGTATCATTTTTTTTCAGATTCCACACATAAATGCTATCATACAATATTTGTCTGACTTCACTTAGTATGATAATCTCTAGGTCCATCCATGTTGCTTCAAATGGCAATATTTCATTCTTAATAAGTTTTTTAAATTAAAATTTTAGTGTACAGAAAAGTTTCAAAACATTGCTCTTACTGTTGTTACTGGTTTTATGGAAGTTGGATAACCTTAACACAACACAGAACTGGACTTCACAGTTCGTACTTATTTGGGCAGGAAAAATTACTGGTCATACATCAGCAGATCAGTGAAAGATAATTCCTTCACAAATAATGGCATCAAATGTTAAAGCTAGTCCTATCAATCAATGGAGTGAAAAGGCAAACTACAGAATGGTAGAAAATATTTGCAAATCAATTATCAGATGAGTTAGTAGCCAGAATATATAAAGAACTACAATAAACAAAAAACCACGTGACTCAACTGAAAAACGGACAAAGAACTTGAATAGACATTCCTCCAAGGATGATATAGAAACGTCCAACAAACATGAAAAGATGCTCAACTTTACTAATCACTAGAGAAATGCAAATCAAAACCACATTTTCACCTCACATCCACTAGGATGGCAACTATCAACAAAACAAAACAGAAAATAACAAGTGTTGGCGAGGATGTGGAGAAATTGGAATTCTTGTGCACCAACGATGGGAATGGAAAATGGTGCAGCCACTTTGGAAAACAGTATGGCAGATTCTCAAAAGTTAAAAATAGAACTATCATATGATCCAACAATCCCAATTCTGGGTATATACTCCAAAGAATTGAAAGCAGGATCTTGATGAGATATTTGCACACCCATGACAATAGCAGTATTATTCACAATAGCCAAGAGGTGGAAGAAACCCAAGTGTCCATTGATGGATGAATGAATACGTACAATGTGGTGTATACACACACACACACACACACACACACTCACACTCATACATACAATGGAATACTATTCAGTCTTGAAGAGAAAGGAAATCCTGTCACATGCTACAACGTGGATGAACCTTGATGACATTATGCTAAGTTGAATAAGGCAGTCACAAAAAGACAAATACTGTATGATTCCACTTGTATGAGGTATCTAAAGTAATCAAATTCATAGGAACAGAAAGCAGAATGGTGGTTTGTAGGAGCGGGGGCAGTGGGGAGGGGAAAATAAGAGTTATGATTTAATGGGTACAGAATTACAGTTTTGCAAGACGAAAAAGTTCTAGAGATCAGTTGCACAACAATGTAGATATACTTAATGTTACTCAATTGTACACTTAAAAATTGTTCAGTTGGTAAAATTTGTTATGTGTTTTTTTACAATTAAAAACTTAAAAAAAATTATAAACAAAAGAAAAGAAAGCACAGTCCTTTTGGCAAGTCTAGGAAACCACAGTTATGAAAAGTCCCTGAGAACCCTATGGCTCCCAAAGGCAGGGTTAGCTGCTCTTCATCTGATCAAAGCAACTTTAAGGTAATGAAAGTTATCTTTTACTTTCAACACCTCTCCACAATTTAACTCAAAAAGCCATAGCTCCAATATGTTTTAATAACTCTGAGGTTGTCAGGCACTTTTCCTTCTAAAGCTGAGTGAACAATAAAGGGACAAAACTGAAATCTGCTGAGATTGGAACTTAAATGTTCTCACCAAGAAACAGATGAATGAATGAATGGGTGAATAAGTTAGTAAGGTGATGGATGCTCATTAGCTAGAGGGGAAGAATCCTTTCACAATGTATATCAAATCACCAAGATGTACACTTTAAATAGCTTACTATTTTATATGTCAATTATACCTCAATGGAGCTGCAAGTTTAAAAGAAAAAAGGGACATAACTGAAAATGTTTACTTCGAATTAGATGTCCGCTCCGGCTCTGGGGAATGGAGGACCTGGCCCTGACCCATCTTACGAGTCCTCTTAGTGTGAGCCAGAATACAAAGGCTCCAAAGCAGAGGTCCTTTCTGCTGCTGCTAACTGTTCACCTTCACAGCTTCAAGGTCAGAAACACCCGAGTCCTCAATACAGTTTACTCTAAGAAGAATGCCCTGGAATGCTTAGTAGATGAACGGAGATGAGGACACACAGAAGTTAATTATGCATTTAATATCAAGGCGGAAAAGTGCATGTATTCCTAAGCCCCAAGTGGTAGGAGAAATCTAAATCCCATAAAATGGCACTGTTGCTTCAGATGATACTAGTTATCAGAACATGGCATAACAAGGCAGTGACCCTCATTAATTACTCTCCTCAAGGCTACATCCCTGCACTGATTCATCGGAGTCTAAGTCCAAGTACATGCGATACTCATAATGCGATACTCATAATGGCATTCGGTGGTATGTAACTGAACCCTTGAGTCAAAAAGAAAAGATAATAGATATGATAAATAAATAAATATTAAATAGAAATAAATATTAAATATAAACAGACACAAATTTATATATAAATTTAATTTAAAATAAATGTAAATTAGATATAAAATATTAAGACAACGAAAGCAATGTATTTTGGTATGTACTAAGAAAATAATTTTCAAGATATTTTAACAGTGTCACTTCATTTAACAAGGCTTCTTCTGTGTCTCTTACATGCAAAACATTGTACTAAGCCGTGGGCCAGGCCTGGGGGAACAAGCAAAGCTAAATAACACAACACAATAGGGCAGTTAAAGGAAGAGCTTCATCACTGGGTTGTGTGTAATGATGTCTTAAAAGATAAAAGGTTTAGAAAAAATGAGAATTGAGAGGTGGGTGAAAAGCTGGGAGGGCATTTAGGACAAAGAGAGTAACAAACAAAGCTGTAAAAGTATCATTGCTGTACTTTATAAGTTTCTGGCATATAATAGGTGCTTGAAAAGATCTATTGAATGAATGAACAAAGATGAAGCTAGAAAAGACAGTGGAGGGGCCAGATCACGACTGCCCTTGACTGCTAGGTTTAGTATGTGATGTTTCGGTGTGTGGTGAAAAACATGCAACGTAAAATTTACTATCTTAACCATTTTTAAGTGTACAATTCAGCAGTGTTAAACACATTCACACTTTTGTGTTAAAATCTCTAGAAGTTTTCCAGTGTGCAAAACAGAAACTGTATCATTGAACAACAACTCCTCAGTGAGTACTTGGATTTTGTTCTGTTGGCAATATTATATCTCTGAAAGTTTTTGAGAAAGACTCTTGCATTTTGGGAAGTAACTTGTAAGTAAGGCTAAAGGTGTGTTAGAGAATCAACTGGTTCCATGAAGGGAAAACCGTTAGGTGGTTAGTGAATCTCTATAGTGAACTGGCCATTTTTATATTCCTGTTTTGTTAAGGAAAATCCCAAGTGCAGCATTTTTGTTAGGATTGTTGATATATACATTTTTCTGAAAAATGTTTTAAAATTTAATTTTTATTTTATATTATAGTTGATTTACAATGTTGTGTTAGTTTCAGGTGTACGGTAAAGTGATTCAGTTATACATATACCTATATCCATTCTTCATCTGAAAAATACTGATAATGCTCATGTCACATTTAATTTTTCAAAAAAGAAATTATTCAAAAGAATATCCTAATATTAGACAGCACAGCACAAAATAAACATATTCTTAATTATATCTATCTATCTACCTCACCTAAAAGGCCCTTAGTGCAAAAGTGCTACATGTCATGGACAGCTGATTTGAGTGTATTTCCAACAAGCACTCCACCAGCCTCACTCCCAGCCTTTCACACTCCCATGCTTTTGGCCTCGACCCAGTATTTAGCACAGATGAATCGGCACCTCATTTACTTCCTGCATACAATTCTTTTATATGACATAAGAAGAAGTGCTATATAGCAGGGGTTGTAGAAGAAATTATAGACTGGCCGGTTGTCCTTACTTACTCCCATGGAAACAGTACTCTATTTTTAAAATTTTTTTTTTTTTTTTTGGCTGAGTTGGGTCTTTGTTGCTGCGCGCGAGCTTTCTCTAGTTGTGGCGAGCGGGGGCTACTCTTCATTGCAGTGCGCGGGCTTCTCATTGTGGTGGCTTCTCTTGTTGCAGAGCACAGGCTCTAGGTGCGCGGGCTTCAGTAGTTGTGGCGTGCAGGCTCAGTAGTTGTGGTGCACGGGCTTAGTTGCTCTGTGGCGTGTGGGATCTTCCTGAACCAGGGCTCAAACCCATGTTCCCCTGCATTGGCAGGCGGATTCTTAACTGCTGTGCCACGAGGGAAGCCCCTATTTTTTTTTTTTTAAAGTGATATTCCACTCAAGGTTTTTTGTTTTTTGGGGTGTTTTCCTTTTTTGTAAGTAAGATCACTTCTACTCATCACCTTCCTACTAAATCATCCCTTAGCTTTTTAGAAAAGCATAAAAGCTAGTGCCCTAAATGTAGTGCAGATCACTCAAACAGCCAGCATAAATTAAACCACCCTACTTTAAGTCAGTGCTTCATCACTTATAAAGACTAAGAGACCAAGAAGGGTGTTTACAGGGAAAACTTTAATGTGTGGATAAGCTAATAACAAGAGAAATCAATTTCATTAAGAGAATTTGGAAGAAGACAGAAAAGGTAAACAGTCTGATGAGAATAACAGATCTGCATTTTCCTCTGAAGGAAATGAAATAGTTCAAGGTTTGGAATTTCCAAATTACTTTCAAGGCGTTTAGTCCCAGTTTCCCAATAAAATAATATAATTTATTTTCTTTCTTCATCATGTAAACAGAAGCCTGAACCGTTTTTGCAAGAGACTGTTAGATCAAAAAAGCATTTTTCCCAAGATAGAAAGTTAAGGAGCTCAAGGCCAAGGACTAAATTACTTCCAGCTGTAAAAGTTGATTTCATTTTTCCTGGGAAAGCTGGTATCAGCGGAATTCAATGCCATTTGGGTAGCGTCTAAGAAAGGACTCATCAATGGAAGATTAACAATGCAAATGCTAGCGGGCCCCCTGGACACATAGAGAATTAACCATAGTCTTAAAAAGATCGAAGTTCCCACCTAGATATATCTATGCTAGAGGGATTTACCTTTCAAAACAGCCAACACGCAAACAAGCATATACACTAACAAGCTGAAATATAAATAACTGTTTATTTGCTAAGTTAAAGTACTTATAGCTTATAGAATTTAAATTCTATTTGTAACACATGCAGAGAAGGGACACTCATTTTGGACCCCTACCCTGAGAAATCTGGGATGTCGCGTTAGTCCCCATGATGCTTTAGGTGAAGAGAATGTTTGTCTGATTTTCAGGTCCCAGAATAAAATCCCCAAAGAGGGAGGATGAAGACTTCTCTCCATCTCTGGGAAACACACTGGAGACAGTTGGGGTGTGTGCTATACACTGGGATATTCCTTAGAACGTGACATTTGGTGGCACCAGTTAAATATCTTCCACCTTGTCCAGAGGACTTAGCCCAAGAAATCAAGAAAGAAGGCTGAAAAATTGACAGAGCTGGCAGCTCCTTTTGGTGCTAAAGTCTGAATGTTTGTGTTCCAAAATCCACACACTGGAATACTAACGCCCAGCGTGATGGTGTTAGGAGGTGGGGCCTCTGGGCCGGGTGGAGCCTCATGAATGGGATTTGTGCTCTTATAAAAGAGACCCCACAGAGCTCCCCAGTCCCTGCTACCAACTGAGGATACAAGAAGTCTGCAACCCAGAAGAGGGCCTCATCCTATCACACTGGCACCCTGATCTAGGACTTCCAGCCTCCAGAGCTGCGAGAACTAAACGTCTGTTGTTTATAAATTACCCACTCTGTGGTATTTTGTTATAGGAGCCCGAATGGATTGACATTTGAGGATCTAATAACAGCTTTCCAAAGAATCTCTTTCACATTTGATGGCAGTAAGAGCATAGAAATGACTTAAAACAGTACGAGATTGGCAAGAGGAATCTGCAGAAGCAGTGACAATGGCCACAGAAGCAGGAAGAATGAACAGGAATGGGGGCCACTTTTTCCTACTGCGGGCTGAGGGCCTCAAGTGAGGCCCCCAAAACCGAAGGAGGCAGAAGATGACCAGTAGCAAGACATGGGCAATAGCCAAGACCTTGGGGAGAAGGGAGGAGGCTCTGGGGGGTGGCTTGAAGGTCTTATGTGGATGACAGATTCAGAGTTCAGGAAGTTGAGCCCCTATAATTGGTACCCAAGCCCACCCAACACACTGTCTACCCTTAGGAAGGATGCAAAAGCCCAAGATGCATCTGTGCAGTGGGTGGGAAAAAAATGTGGGAATAACAGTTTCAGAAAACAAAGTAGAGGTGCTTGGAAAAACTCCCTGCACTCCTCCTGCTGTGGTTTGCGAACACGTATTGGAGGAAGATATCCCTCAAGGATCTCTTTAGTGAAAAGCAGGTGAAATCCAAACAGGGAACACAACATTATAGACATTGGTATGAAGCAAGAGATAACCTAAGACCAGTTTCAATGGTTAAAGTTAGTGGGTGATTCACTCAGCAGGGGAGAAAGGGAGAGTAAGTGCAAACAAAGGACGACAGAGGAACTGCACGCAGAAATAATACCCTCACTCAAACCCACGATACAAAAAAATTATACTTCTCACATAAATACAGAGCTGCACCTGGCCCAAAGTCCTCAGATGCCAATATTCTGTAAAATACAATTCGAAACCTCTGACCAGGAGAATTTTTCAAACATATTTCCGTTGTGGGCTGTTTTAGCATAAAAAAAAGTTCCATGGATTACTTTTGCTTGCCACTGGGAAGAAAAATTAAGAAAAAGAAAACCACCACAGAATTAATGGAAAGTACATCACTACTTCTGAGGAGATGCCAATAAGATGATATTTGCTTTAAATCAATTATGTAAGAAAATAGAAAAGAACTGAATAAAGCTTTCAAATGTATAGATTATATTATATAGATGAATTATAGTCTATTATATAGATGAATACTATAAGTAATATATGACATTAAGCCATGGACCATCTGCAGAGCTACCATGAACTATATCTCAAGAAGTAAGTCTCTGATGAGTGCGTTTCATTCTTAGGAAATGACAGGCCCCACAGATAAATAAGATCTAACTTATTTTCAAAGAATGTTTCATGAAGGTATATCTTGATAACTAAAGAATTATGTATATAATTGTAGGTCTCAATGGGGCTCACACTAGAAAGATATCTACTTTCTCTATGAAAAGTTAATGATTCAAGAATATTAAATCATCAGTAAAAATTAAACAGGTATTTATTGGACATGTTCTGGCAGCTGACATTTGCAGTTCACCTTCCTATAATAAAGTGAGAAAAAAAAATCAATAAAACGCAACAACCTCCAGTGAATCAGAGAAATTCAATTTACTTAACAGCATCTTGAAGGAAACATTGTGCATTTTGGAGACTGTCAGTCTCACTGCATAAAATGTTGAGCTTCATTGTATCTAAAGAATTAGATTGTTCAAGACAAACAAAATTTTAAATTAACCAGATTAAACAAAGAGCAATTCAACACCTCCAGGTCTCTCTACTTCGACATCAAATGCCCCTGACATTATTATGAAAGAACAAACTATTCCAAAATTCTGAGGCATTTCAAAAACTGGGTACTTTCTCAAAGTTCAGCTAGTTTCCTGAGTTGGTTTTCTTCCCTTGAGGCTCTTTCTATGCAAGAATGAGATGAGTCTGAAAAAATGCAATTTGGCCCCATGAGTGCATTCTTGATTTTTCACTATGTCCTAAAGCAAACAAATCCTAAAAGCTCTAGGACGGCAAAAGATACCAGCAATTGCTACCAGTAACTACAAAACAGAAAACCCAATACCAGAAGATGTAAACCGAAAAATAAAAATCAGAGGCAACTGGTAATTTCTATTGAAGGTAGTGATTCTCATCTCCTGCGCAGATGTTCAACTTCCTTTTCTGATATTCATATATTCACTCTCTTTCCCTCCATCCTTCACTCCCTCCCTTCCTCTGTGTGTGCTCCGGGCTGGTAGGGGTGGCGGTGTCTGTCCTTCTTTCTTTACATCCACATCAAAGGCACATCAGAGGCACACACATAAAGCACTCTCAGGAAAGTTTTTGAAGTCTTTGAACCTTGTCTTCAGCAAACTCTTCCGGGTAAACTGAAAGGAGGGGTAAACATTTCCGGGAAGACTTTGGTAGACTTCTATGACAATCTTTTCTCAGACCGAAATTGCATTTCAGTGGTCAAGTCATTTGGGGGAAATGCTTTGACTTTTTATTGGAAAATACAATCTGAGTATCAGTATGTAAAAAAACATTCAAATAT
Organism: Delphinapterus leucas; assembly: GCF_059928025.1. Taxonomy (NCBI): domain Eukaryota; kingdom Metazoa; phylum Chordata; class Mammalia; order Artiodactyla; family Monodontidae; genus Delphinapterus; species Delphinapterus leucas. Next base: position 115,439,358 of record NC_143133.1, on the reverse strand, counting down.
ATAAATAATTCCTTTGTGGGTAGTGACCCTGCAAATAAATAACACAGACACATTTGGAAAGGAAAACTAGAAATCTTCCCAAGATCTAGGTAGGTAACTAGCAAAGAAGAGAGTGCAGGTTTTAAGACACACAAAACCTGGTGTGTTTGTGAAGGAGAGGGGCAAGCCACACAGAGAACTCACTTCTGAGTCTCTCTGATAAAGGCAAGATGTCAGTCCACACCTAAATGAAGTGTTTCTAGAAGTTTACTATTAATATGACAATGGGTCACTTTTTAATTCAAGAATTCATTAAGTATTCATCACTCCTACAAATAGCTAAGCAAAAACATTTGTTCCAAAATGCTCAGTAATATTAGAAAGAGGAGGGCCGATTCTAGGCATTCCCTGTCAAATTCACATGATGCGTGAGGTTTAACATCCTGTGTACAGAAGTTCTGCACGGGGAGACTAAACGTATATAAACACTTTCTTCTTATCAATACATTCTTGGCATCTGAGTCCAGGTTTGGACGTCTATTCTCTTGTACTGTTAACCAGACTAGCTATGGGTGTTCATGCAGAATTAGGTTATTTTAGGAGGGTAGAAAATTGAAGGTTGGAATAAGGGGAAGGGAAGCTACATTGATAGGAATGGCTGAACATTGGTTGGGTGGCTCAGTCACCAGCCAGTTTCTGACTCCAAGGAACACAGTGGTTTGATTGGTAATCATTCCTTTCTGTATTATGAAAGAGAGTCAAAAGGGGTCATCCTCCAAGTGAAAGTATGTGCAGAAGTGAAAATACTACTCAAGATTCATGGACCACAACCTTGATTTCAGACCCGTAAAATAATCTCCCCGTCCTCAATACACATGCAACAGTGTTAAGGTTACCTGGAAGGATCAGAGAGACTCCGAAACAACCAAAATTTGAGAAGCACTTAGGTTCTTTACATTATCTTATTTAAGCCTCATAACATCCTTGTGCGGCAATGTAGTAGTTTTGAAGTCAACATATTCTATTGATATCGATCAAGATTTCCTTCTCTTCTTTATGTAAATTAAACACGCATATGCAAAGTAACCCTACGTATTTCCAAAGGATGCATGCATAATTAAGACGATAGAGCAAACATATCATAGAGGATGGCTTTCGGAAGGGGGAAGGAGTGCACATAACATATAATGTTAGCAAAATGCTTTATTAATGATTATGAAATTCATCCCAATAGAATTCCCATTTTACAGATAAGAAAACCAGTAGCTTTGAGAGGTTAAGAAACTTGTACAAAGGCATTTGGCTAAAAAGTGTTGGTTCCAGGAATGCAAGCCATTTTCTGACTCATTAAGCTTTACTTAAACTCCTAACACTGATGTACTGGACTAGAATTCAACACTGTTAAATCAAAAAAGGAGACTTCACAGAAACATCTTGTCAAACGGAAGGTCACACCAGCCCTTTCACTCACCAATGTGTGCATGCCAGACAAACTGGATGAGCACTTCAAAATCATTTTCTTCAATACAACAAACCCTAAATTAAGTTCAGTGAACCCTTACTAGGGCCTGACTCCATTCAAATCACTCTGCTTTGGATTCTGGGTTCTAAACATTTCTAAGTCAATGATTTGCCTAATTTCAAGCAATTATGCTGATGTTGTAACCTATGAAGTGTACAGACCCATTATTATAATCACTTTTAGATAAATAATCCCAATAAAGGATTCTCCTTGTCCTCAAGTATAAGTATCTTTAGAATATATTCTATAAGAAATTGAAATTCAGATACACCATATTTCTTGGTCAAGGCCTCCACATGGAAGGTTGAGTTGAAATAAATTACAAATGTAAAGGAAAAATGATTTAATAGGAAAGCCAAAGAGAACGGTTAGGAGATATTTAGGAGATGGATAGGAATTGGAACATTTTAAAATTACAAAAATGCTGGCAATCATTATGATCCTAAGATGGGATTCAGTACAACAGGCAAAAGGTTATCAAATACCAGCTTGTTCTGACTGATAGCTGATAAAGTTTTTTCTCTCTTTCTTATAACTTTGGATGGGGGCTGGGGGGAGCTATATTTCTACAAAGGTTTCAAATGTTGTCTCCTACCTAAACAGATACTAACACTCCTCTTTAAATAGAAGACATTCTTTCCTGTTACTCACATTTATGGCTGGTCTAGAGTCTATTCTTTGGTTGCCAAAGTTTGGGACAAGTTATATAAACTTGTTATTGAAGCATTCTAGGAAATACACAACCACAAGTCTGGGAGGAAGCTGCAGAGTAGACTTTGGTTTCGTAAAACTGTACTTTACTGACACCCACCAGGGCCAAAATTGAAGTTCCCACTTGATGAGTCATTGGTTCCATATCTTTGGAAGCATGGCGTACGAAGAATTCTTTTCAAACTGCTGACTGCTTCCTCAGCTTCTGAACATCTGTGTTGCTCTGTTCCCATGACCACTTTTATTTTGTATTTTGCCAGCTGAAGATTAATTCAAATCAAAAGGCAATTCATCATGCTCAGTTTTCTCCACGTTTATTTCATTGGTAAGGGAATTACTGCCAGACAGTACAGTCATGTGGCCTCGTAATTCCCAGGCCTAGGTAATAGGAGGTATGTTTGTTATTCCTTACAAACAGATGTAAGGAAAAAAGGAGACATCTTGTTTGTTTCACCTGGTTTTCAGTACATTGTAGGATCCTATCATTTTCTTTGCCTTTTAAATCCTAACTTCTGCCCTAGTCACCAATTTAAAAAAATGGCCCCTCCTTACCCCGCAACTAAAAGAGCACACAAAAAAACACTCAAACTCAGTTTTAAAGTCCAGTTCAGAGTTTCTCAGGCTCATGGGAGCACAGTGTGTGTTTGTGTGTGTGTGTGCGCGCGCGTGTGCTTTAATATTTCACAGCTTGCGTACATCTGAAAAAAATTCAAAAAACATAAATGGGGGATTGGCTTTCTAAAGTCGCTAGTTTTTAGCTATGTTAAAATGCTGTGACAGTATTCTGAACATGTCAAATGCCTTCAACATTTCCTGCTGAAGGAATTTTGACCTCTTCCTGCACTCCCACAGCTCTCCACTGTCAACAGGGTTTTTATTTACAGCAGAGAAAGGCAGAGGCTGGTCCTGATCTGGGCTGCTAACTCTGAGCACGTTCCCAGAACTGATCAAAGATAGACGCACACAAAGATGGAGACTCGTGGGATAAACTTTTCATCATAAATAAATAGATTCAAGTAAAATATCAATGGATATTGGTTATGAATCATTTTACCTTGGGGAAAAAAAAAGAGAAAATGGGAGCCAAATAAAGATTTTTTAAATGCCCCCAAAACAAAAAAATCATGTCAAATTAAGTTAAAAATAGACACCAGAAACTTCTTTATACAATTGACTTTGTTCTTGAATCATATGCACAAGAATATCTTCCAGGGATCACAGTCAGAGACGAGTAAGGCTACAGACAGACTGACCCTGAAAAGGGCCTCATCAATCTTTGTTTGGTAAAGGTACCCTGACTCTTTCCATCTCTCCTTCTGTTAAAATTGTATATTGTTTTTTCATCGATGAACTGAATGTATCCTATATTGCCACAGGATGTCATTTTTTCTCTTGTCACTCAAAGGTGGTCAAAGCTGTCACTTCTGTAACGCAGAATTACCCAGGAAGCCCCCTACCAGCAATTAACCAGAAGAGAAGCAAATAGAACAATAAGAGGATGATGCCTGAGATACACAAGGTATCACGGAGAGGACCAGGAAAAAACCCAAACCAAGGAGTTGTGACCCACTTTCTGTAGGGTCTTTAAAGAACAAGATCTACTCTGCACCCTACGTTCACTTTCATGGGCTCATTAATCCATGTCATATAAAGCTGTATCTTACACTCCATGGAAAACAAAGTCTTAAACGGAACCAGTGAAATCTGCCTACTGTAATACACTACCACTTGGCTGAGAATGTGTGGGGAAGGAGTGGCAGGGTAATTCACAGCAATTGCTACCCAGGAAGCTAAAAGAAGCTGCTGCAAATACAATGAAATGCAAGGTCTCCAATCAGCTATGTTCTGATGAAATGTTACAGATATAATATTTCATATTCATGGACCACTGGGGAACAGAGCCCACAAGAAGACCCATCTTGGCATGCAGCCATCCAGGATGGGTCAGTACTGTGTGTGAGTGACAAAGAACTGGCTGTTGTAGTTTTGTGAAGATGAAGAAGAAAGTATCTTTGATACATACAGCTTTGTGGAAGCTACCTAGCTATAACAAGATGACGAAAATCAACATAATTCTTCTCTCATCTCTCACTCTCTCTTCTGATAAAATCTAAGAACCCAGATAGAAGTAACAGACTTCCAAAATAAAAGAAGCAGTCAGCCCTGATATTCAGCCACAGGCAGCACCAGCCCAACTGTTCACGGTCGGCACCTATTTTGAGAGACAGGTATTATGAAATATTGTCAATAACAGTTGTGCCTCAACTAAGGGACAACAAAAACCTTAGAAGTATGAAGCAAAGGGGGGAATAGGAGAAGCTAGGTATTTCAAGGGTTTATATTTTGCTAATAGTGAAAGAGGAAGTATAGTCTATCATTAATTACTAGAGATAACAATTGAAAAGTGTAGCCAACAAAATCAAGGATAAGGATATTAGTTTAAAAAAATCTTAAGAAATAGATCTACAGAGAAAAAAAGAAGTGGCACATTTGAGAGGAAAATGGTACAAATAAGAGCTGTCAGGACAACAGAATTAAGGGAAAAAATGGTTACTGGAAGAGAAAAAACTTTACCAAGGTTTTAACAAGTAAAGGATTAATTTCAAGTAAAATAAAAAAAAATTAAGAAATTTTTTTTAAATTAAGACATTAAAAAAATTTTAAAATAAGACCACCATCAAAACCCCAATGGATAAGTGGGTAAGAGATTAAAAAATTTAATGAAAGAGGAAATAAAGAAAGTAAAAAAAAAAACACACAAAAAAACACCCCACAAAACCATTGCTAATGACTAAAGAAATATAAATAAATGGAATTATACCAGCGAATATGCCAGCAAAACTTTTTTAAGGGGTCTTCAGGGATGGCGTGTAGAAACTCATTCATTGCTGATGACACTATAAACAGCACTTATCTGGAGAGATATTTGCCAATGAGAAGACAGTAAATATGTGCAGTGACGCCCCGGTTGCTATTTATCTACGGATATAATTTTAAAAATGTGTATGACACATTGAAAACTAACTGTAAACAACTTCAAAGCTTGTAAATGGGGGAAAGCCATCTACATTAGAGTATAATTGATATAACTGAATATTATGCTGTCACTAAGAGGATAAATCAGGTTTTTCAAAATGTGGAGATTTACAAAATCATTAAAAGTAGAAATGTATATGCAAAATATACATATATGTATGCATACATCTACTGAAGTTGTATAGAAATTACTTAAACTTTCTTTCCCTTCCAGTTTTATTGAGATATAATTAACATATAGCATTGCATAAGTTTCAGGTGTGCAGCATAAGGATTTGACTTACATACATCATGAAATGACGACCACAATAAATTTAGAAAACATCCATCTTCTCATCTAGATACAAAATAAAAATAAAATGAAAAAAAATTTTTCCCCATGATGAGAACTCTTAGGATTTACTCTTAACAGCTTTCATGTACAACATACAACAACGTTGCTTATATTTACCATGTTGTATATTATAATGCTAGTACTTATTTAACTTATAACTAACTGGAAGTTTGACCCTTTTGACCACCTTCATCCAATCCCCCCTCTCCCCACCTTCCACCTCTGGTAACCACAAATTTGATCTCTTTTTCTATGAGTTTGTCTGTTTTGAAGTATAATTGACCTACAACACTATGTTAGTTCCTGGTGCACAACACAGTGATTTGATATTTCTATACATTACAAAATGATCACCATGATAGGTCTAGTTACCATCTGTCACCATACAAAGATACTATGTTATTATTGACTGTATTCCCCACAATGTACATTTTATACCTGTGACTATTTTGTAACTGGAAGTTTGTACCTCTGAATCTCCCTCATCTATTTCTCTTATACCCCCTCCCCCTCCCCTCTAGTAACTACTTATTTATTCTCTGTATCTATGACTCTGTTTCTGTTTTGTTTTGTTTGTTCATTTGTTTTTTAGATTACACATATAAGTTAATTCATATGGTATTTGTCTTTCTCTGTCTAACTTATTTCACATAGCATAATACCTTCTGGGTCCATCCATGTCATTGCAAATGGCAAGAGTTCATTATTTTTTATGGCTGAGTAATATTCCATTGTGTGTGTGTGTGTGTGTGTGTGTGTGTGTATACACACATACATATATATTTATATATACACATACATATACATATATACACACATACATACACACACACACACACACTACATCTTCTTTATCCTTTCATCTTTTGATGGTCATTTAGGTTGTTTCCATATCTTGGCTATCATAAATAATGATGCAGTGAAGATAAGGATGATTATCTTTCTGAATTAGTGTTTTCCTTTTCTTCAGATAAATACCCAGAAGTAGAATTGCTGGAGCCTACGGTAGGTCTAGTTTTAATTTTTTGAGGAACTTCCATAGTGTTTTCCATAGTGGCTGCACCAATTTACGTTTCCACCAACAGTGCATGAGGGTCCCCTTTTCTTCACAACCTCGCCAACAGTTGTCTTTTGTTGTCTTTTTGTTAACAGCTATTCCGACAGGTGTGAGGTGATATTTCACTGTGGTTCTGATTTGCATTGCCCTGATGATTAGTGATGTTGAGCATCTTTTCATGTGTCTGTTGGTCATCTGTATGTCTGCTTTGGAGAGATGACTATTCAGGACTTCTGCCCGTTTTTAATCCAGTTGTTTTTTTGATGTTGTTAACCTCTTATCAGATATATTGTTTGCAAATATCTTCTCCCATTCAGTAGGCAGCCTTTTCATTTTACTGATAGTTTCCTTTGCTGTGCAAAAGCTTTTTAGTTTGATATAGTCCCATTTGCTCATTTTTGTTTTTGTTTACCTTGCCCAAGGAGACAGATGCAAAAAAATATTGCCAAGACGGATGTCAAAGCACGTACCACCTATGCTTTCTTCTATGGTTTCAGGTCTTACATTTAAGTCTTTAAGCCATTTTGAGTTTATTTTTGTATAGAGTGTGAGAAGGTTACCAAAATTACTTTTAAATTTATAAATATTATGCTGCCATTAAAAAGATATATATACACATATATATGTATATATAAAGAAATATGGAGTATTTACAAAAATATTAAAAGTCAAAAGATACGTACATACACACATAATATAGTGCAATTATATATACTTATTTTTGTAAGTTTGAAACAGAAGGGAGCACAAAGAAATGAAACTAGTTGTGGCATCTGGAATGTTTATTATGGGTAAATATTTTTATAATTACAATTCAATTTTTCCCTCTTTTTTATTATATAGGTAGATTTAAGAGAACCCAGAGAAAAGCATTTTCCAGTCAACATAGTCTACATTGTAAGAAACCCCAGAAGAAATTATGAGTTTTTAGACCTAGACTGCACAGAAAGGGAGGTATGAAAGATCACTGATATTTGACTCGTATAAGAATCCCTCTCAGTGAGAAAATATTCAAGACAAAACTCAGCCCTTAAAATTTTCCTTTCTCTCTAGAAATATGTGACTCTAAAACTGATGAGTGTAATATTCGATGGTGGTGTGTTTGATGTCTCTGCAGAGAGAGAATTCTTCTCACTGGCAATGAGCAAACTTATGTGTGTAATAATTACATACAAACACACATACACATGCACTATACATTCTCACACACACTCAGTGAATGGCGACCTTTTAAGGTAAATAGGCACTGTTAGATAATAGAGTGTATATTCGGGAGAGCTTTCCTGAAAGTGTCAGAGCTCCATGTCATGCCTCTCCCTGCCCTAGCCACTGGCTTAGGGCTTTGACCTTGCTGTTCTTCCCATCTAGAACACTATTTTCCCCATATATTCATATGGCCCAGCCAGAAGTTATATGAAAAATATTAAACAACCGGCATACTTTTGGGAAACAACCAATTAGTCCAAACATCTGGCCAAGCAGAAGGATGCCGGGTGTAAAATCTGTAAAGCTATACAGGCGCCTCCCCACTGGATGCCAGCCTCCGTGCCCTCACTCCCTTCAGATCTGGGCTCAAATATCACCTCTTGGAGAGGTATTCCCTGAGAGCCCTATCTAAAGGAGCATCCCAGTCATTATCTTGTGACCCTACCTTCTTTTTCTTTCCAATAGCATTCATCATTACCTGCCAATGTATATTATGTATTTATCTGTCAAACTTTCTATTGCCTGTATTTCTCCTATTATGTAAGTTCCAAGAGGGCAGGGACCTTGCCTCCTCTTCTCAAGGTTTCCTGTGATCTCCACTTGCTAAATCCAATGGTCAATTCTTACTTCTCATCTTCGAGTTCTCATTAGCAGTTGACCACCCTTTCTTCTTTGAACCCCTTCCCCCCTAAGCTCTAGAACACCAAGAGTGCTTAATTTGTTGGGTTTTTTTTTTCCTGGCTGCTTGCTGCTTCTCAATCACCCTCTCATCTCCCTGACCTCTAAGACTGGTTGGAGCACCCCTGGGCTCAGTCCTTGGTGTTCTTAGCAAGAACCACAGCTTTAAATAACACCTATATGCTTATGACTCCCAAATTTCTACCTTCAGCCTGAGTTCTAGACTCATCTATCCAATTGCTTGCTTGTCATCTCCCCTGGATGTCGAACAGGCATGGCAAACTTGTCTCAAATGCAACTCCTTGCTTACCACTCCCCAAAACATGTTCTTCTTAAATCCTCCCTAGCTCAGTTATTATTAATTTTTCTGGTCAGACCAAAAACCTTAATCTCATCTTTGATACTACTCTTTCCCCCATGCTCCACATCTGGTCTGTTAACAAAATGTGTTGATTCTTCCTTCAAACGATATCCAGAATCTTATCTCTTCGCATCACCTCTATTTCCACCATTCTGGCCTGAGCTGGCATTATATCTTCTGTGTATTATTGCAAAAGCCTCTTAAATGATCTCTCTGCTTCTCTCCTTGTTCTTTTCAATTTATAACAGCACCAGAGCCAGGATGCTTTTGTTAAAACATGTAAGTCAGATCATGTCATTCCTTTACTCAAAACCATCCCAGGGCTTCCATGTCACCTTGATGTCATTAGTCTAAAGGCTCATCTTGTCCTGGCTCCTTGTTATCTCTCTGACCTCACCTGTCACTGCTCCACCAACCACACTGGGCTCCCCTCTGTGCCTCAGACAACTCAGACATGCTGCTGCCTCAGGGCCTTTGCACTTCAGTTCTTCTGCCTGGAATGCTATTCTCCAGATACTCACCTGAATGGCTTCTTCATATTACTCAAAGTCACTTCCTTAGTGAAGTCTTACCCAGCCCGTCTACCTAAATTTAAACTTTTCTAGACTATATCACTTATGTAATATTTACTTTGATTCCATTTCCAGTACGCCTAGTTTAAAGCATTTTAATGGGACTGATGAGGCTTGAGGAGAATGCACAGGCCAGATCACAAGAGCCCTGGTGAGCCAAGCAAAGCTTTGACCTTTCCTGGAAGGTGGTGAGGAACCAGCGAAGGCTGTTAAGCAGAGATGTGATACCATCATAGTTGTGTTTAAAAGTCATTATTCTGGTAGTGCTGATTTTTGAAACGAAGCAAGGGAATATCAAACTCTGGCATAAAAAGGAGACCAACAGAATTTTATTGGAGATTTCACGCAGCACTAAAACCTTTCTTAGTCAAATAGCTTCCATTTCTATTCATTACTCTATGACAACCTTATACTTTAGTGGTTATGTTCACCGAGTCCATTTCACAGGAACTGACGGACTTCAAATTCTTCAACCACTTGGGACTTCACATTAACTTTTCCCCGTAATACTCAAAGTTACAAATATTAAACAATCAGAAACTCCTAAATAAAGCAAGATTTCACATTAACAGGAAAACCTTTAAATATTAAGAAGTATGATAAAATTCTAAGTGACGTGGGCCTACCTGTGGCATGCTGGGAGGGAGCCTATTTCCCCTCTGAAGGAACAGATTCTATTCAACTCCAGCAAATCGTTGCCAGACTCCTCTCTTTTTCAAAGAAAAGCCAAAATTCAGACGTTTATGTGAAATCTCCCAAGTTTTGAAGTATTGACATGAAATCAAACCTTCCCACAATCGCATTCAACTCTAGCTGTGGCCATTTTTGCCATCTGATTTGGGAGCCTGTGGTACCCTTTCAGTCATTTACTTACTTGCTAGCCATTCTATGCCTCAGTTTCCTTAACTGTAAAACTTGGATAATACCACCACCACCTAATAAGACTGCAGTTAGGAATAAACTAAATCATAAATGCAAAGTGTTTCGTCTAGTGCATGTTCTATAGTAAGTCCTCAAAAAAGTTACTATTCTCATGATCAGTTTTCCACTGAAAATAAACACTTGGCAGCTGCCCACCTAGAAATCACCAAAGCGTCTGGGTCAATTGAGAACATATCCTGATACACACTCAGTGGAGATCACTCTTCTGAGGGCTGTGCAAATAGGCAAGGAAAATAAGCAGGGTACCTGCCTTTGCCAATAAAACTAGAATGAAGAAGCAGAGTAAATGAGCATTAGGTCAACTTAAGGACATGCACCAAAATTCATGAAATGGATATTAGCAAAACAATAAGTAAAGCTGAGAATCTGAAGACAAGGGAGCAATGTGAGTTGGTGGATTATAAGGCAGGGCTGGGTGTGGGACGAGACCATACTGAGTAGCTTCCTTAGGAAAATGAGTGTTTAGGCAGGTTTCAAAACAGGACAAGAGATGATATTTAAATGGGTGGATATAATGGAAAAGAAAAGTGATGAGGAAGTGAAGGAAGATTTCATGGAAGTCATACAAGTGTGTCAGCGTGCATATGAGAAAGGCTGCCCTGGCTGGAGCAGAGCTCTGGAAAGGGAAGAAGGGTCTTCGGCATTTGGCTATGAGGGGTAGGCATGAGAAGAGATTAAATCTGTCAACAGTGATAAAAATGAAAAAGAAGATGAGATAAATGACCCAGTCTCCTTTCCTCTGCTAAAGCTGCCTCTTCAAAATGCTCTCTCCCTCCAAAGGGAGCTGTGTTGAAAATGTGGTCCCTGTAAGAGCACATTGAAAGCCCTCTCTCCCCAGGCAGTGGGAAAACTCTGCAAGCACCTGCTCTGTGAGACAACTGAGATGTCCTATATTTATCTACACTTTTTTCCTTCACTCCTTTTAAAAAAATCGCACATCTGCCGTAAAAACCACATAATGACATTTAAGGGAAATATCTCAAGTGAATAAAATTACCTTTATTTCCCAAAGCTAACATAATTCTTTTCATTTTTAAACTTTCCTGTCTAATTTCTGTCTGTTACGTCTACAAATTTGTCAAGTTATAATCATTGTGTATATTCAATTCCATCATCTATTTTGTTCATTTGCCATGTAACCAAGTGTCTCCCAAGTTTCTACATTATGACTTATGTCTGCATACTAGTTCATCAAGTTGATGCCCCCCTAATTTGCTAAAATATCAGGCATTTAAATACTGTCTGTTCTTTTCTGTCAAAGAAAATGCTATGATACCCATTGTTTTGCACAGTTTTGTGCTTTTAAAAAATTCTGTGGGACAATTTCCTCAAGATAAATTCAAAGGAGTGGGATGACTGGGCCAACTGGTATGAGCACTTTAATTTCCCTTTAATTCACCTGTATTAAAATGAGTATGGTGGTTGAGAGTCCGCCTGCCGATGCAGGGGACACGGGTTCGTGCCCCGGTCCGGGAAGATCCCACATGCCGCGGAGCGGCTGCGCCCGCGAGCCATGGCCACTGAGCCTGCGCGTCTGGAGCCTGTGCTCCGCAACGGGAGAGGCCACAACAGTGAGAGGCCCACGTACCGCAAAAAAAAAGAAAAAAAAATGAGTATGGATGGACTGTAACTGGCAACTTGGAATGCATAACCAAAGACACTTAGCCTGGAGTGTGATTTATACCAGCTCACACTTCAGTTCTCAAAATGCTCCAGGACCTCAAAAGGGTCTGAACACACTAGATATTGGCCATTTAATAGAGTACAATCGAATGTCAGGACATTCCTTTTTTCCTCCCTAACTCCCCCCTACAAAGTTAATGTGCTGCTAGTAAAGACATAAGTAGCCATCTTCTCTCTTTGGATAAATTGCTCAGGAGAGATATAATAGTGTGTCTGCAAGCCTTGAAATCTAATAAAGAAGAATTAGCTGCTACTGAGAAAGATGAGTGAGGCCTAGCTGTGAACTGTATTAGGCACTAATATAATAAAAGGATGAGGTGAATGCACACATCAAATTGAAACTACAAATCATACACAGTACCAGAGAAACTGTGACAATGAAGAATAAAGTCGAGGTTAGAGAACCTGCGACATTTTATAAAACACTATTACTTTAAAATACACGTGAAAAAGAAACGTCGAGGTTATTATTATTGAAGAGCACAATGAAAGTGAAACAACTTTGACCACAGCTTTTAGTTAAGCAGTTGGTAATAAAAAATGCTTTGGAAGGAGTAGTGGTAGGTTTTAATAAAGATGGAGGGCCTTGGGAAAAATGACTAAATCTAGCTTCATGCAGGCAAGGTGAGATGAAGATTGGTTAGTTTTTTGGTTAATCTCATCAGGATGAAAGAATCAGCTCTGGAAATTTTCTAATTTCACTTGACCAGCTGGGGTAATACAACACTATTTATTGCCAGGTGCCCAATGCCATTGGTGGGTGCTGGGCACACTGAGATCACGCCTCTATAGTGACAATGTGCAGATCACAGAATGAGAGCATGATACGCTCTGCTTCTCTTGGCCACCCACTCCATGGACTGGTTAGAAAGTAGTCTCTTTAGATATACAGCAATCCCCAAGGAATGTTCAACTTAATGGTGCCCTGCATTTGCCAGTTTATAGGCAGGGTGGCAGCCTCTCTCCATCTGGTCCTCTGGCAACACAATCAGCTCTGGTTCAGGGCATTGGTTTCTTGGTTTTATCTCAAATTACTTTCAAGGGACATTATACGTCAAAGGTGACGTGACGCTATATGATTTTTTAGGTGTTCTGAAGGGCCTTCTCAAATACTAAACAATCAGCACGAAAAAGCTGTATTGCATCTCTGAACTCATAGGATGTAAGAGAAACTTCTCAGGTGAAAATAAAAGATACACCAGGGCTTGAAAAAGTGGTATTTTCCTGACAGCAAATGCTATTGTCAGGGCTACAGTGGAAGACTAGGACGTGAGGCAGGACCAAGGTGGCAGAGGAGAGCCAGTGAGCCCTTGATTAAGCCTGAGATGCTGGGCAGGGGCTAAAGTGGCCCTAAGTCAGCAAGTCCTGATGACAAACACAAAGAGTCTCTGGAGAAAAGTAACCTCGACTTAGACCTTCTAGTTTTTCACAGTTAACATCAACCAAATCTGAATTCCACCATGAGTAAGAGTCAGCAGAAATAACAAATAACAGAGTTAGACAAAAAGTACTTCATATATTTGAATTACAACTAACTATAGAATGCTTAAAATTTTTTTTTAAAAAATTGAATCCCCCAAATAAGCAAGCAATAGGAGATAAAAAATGATTAGGGGATTGAAAAATGGAACTGTTTGGAAAGAAAATTAAGTATTGAAATAAAAGTACTTTGCTGATGGTTTCATCTTGAATATACCAGAAAAAATACTCATCGCCACTTACCATCTGAGTCCAATGTATCCTTTCATTGCTTATATTTTTAAGTCATTTTAATAAACTGCAGAAGAGTAAAGTGATAAAAGGATTCAATGTATCCATTTGATAGTTCCAGGAGAGTTTTATTCTATGAAAAATTAGTAAGATTTCCCTTTGTTTTTCGAAAGAACTCTAAGAAATAATGAGCGTCATAAGCTATTAATACTTACAAATAGTTCAAACTCCTCATAAAAGAAATTCAAATGTTAAAATTGGGTACAATGTGCCCTGAGGATTAAATAACCATTTAAATGCAGCTGAAGACAGGATAAGTAAACAGAATAATGGATCAGAAGAAATTACTCAGAATGCAGCACAGAGACCTGGAGATAGAAAATACGCAAAAGAAGTTAGGGGATGTGGAGGACAAAGAATAAGATGGTCTAATGTGTATTAATGAGAGCTTCAAAAAGAGAAACTAAATAGAAAAGAAGCAATATTTGAAGGTATAATGTCTGAGGATTTTCCAAAAGTGATTAAAAAATCCAGAGATACAGGAAGCACACTTTCAAAAATATGACTCAAGAATTCATACTTCAAAAAATGCTTTACTCATACAGCCCATGCACAGAGGCACATTTTAAAGAAAACATGGAGCATCTTACGTCAGCATTTACTAAATGCCTCTGAGTCAGGAACCGCTCTAGGCACTAATTTGCCAGAACAGTTCATTATAATTAAGGTGTTCCTCTCTTTACACAATGGAATTGTTGATCCCAAATTTTGCGTCACTTTTTTTTCTTGAATCATATTTTAAAGGTAATGTAGTATATTGCTATTTTAAAATATCCTATTACATAGCCCTTGATAAAGAGGGGAATCTTTCTATAAAACAAATATTAAGAAATTGTGATTTTCCACACACTACATTTTCTAGAAACAAGATGTAAACACATATCTGTGAAAGCAGCTATTTTTACAGTTGTTGTAAACATATACTTCAAAATAATACCTAAACACCTGCCCAGGCCCTTAAAATAGAAGGCTGTGGGCTGGTGAGAGAAACATGGCTGAATAGTCAGCACTGACAATCTTCTAATCCTCAACTCCTCCCTTAGTAGCCAAAGATATGAAGGAGGAAGAAAAGGCTCTTCTTCTCAGCTCTCACCCCCTCATATCAGAGATCCCAGGTCTCAGGAAGGGGGTAGAAAACCAGGGCCCATTAAGACTTCTTGGCCTGCCTTCCTTTCCCTACTCCTCATATATCTTTGCATCCCTTTGAAGATCACAGAACACAGGGCCCAGAATTTGACAAAAGAAGAAAATCTACCTATATAAAAGGTATAACTGGATTTTTAAAAAAATTATGCATGATTCACAACAGTGTAAATTGCTTCAAAAGGAAGGATTGAGCTAAACCTCAACTATCCAAATACTAGCTGTGGGCTCTTGGGTAAGTTATTATTTAATCTCTGTGTGTCTCAGTTCCCTTATCTATAAAATGGAAATAAAAACAGTACCCATCTCATAGAGATTTTGTGAAGCGTAAATTAGCACACCATTAGGGTCCACTGTATCCAAATTTAGCTTCTGACTTTGTTTTGAAACAGTAAGTACTTAGAACTTACATATTCCAGTGCCTGGAATATGATAGGCATTCAATAAATGTTAATTTGTACTTTTAAAAAATTATATAAGTTATATCTCAATCATGTTTTACATAATTAAAATTATATGTATGATTTTGTATTACATATAACTTTAAAGTAGTTTAGATAAAGTCTGGAAGGATACAACCAAAAAGGCTCGTAGTGGTTATCTCTGATTAAGGTTAGGGGTTGATTCCTTCTTTCCCATTTTACTTACGTGAATTGATTCTATTTGTCTGCAATTAATTAGCAATACACTTATAAAAAGAATATACCTGGTTTATCTTCAGATTGTATAAATCTTTTGCCTCTTACTTATAAAAAGAAAAAAACGTCATTAAAAACCACGAGTTGAATAATTAAAACAGCTATCATTTTAGTTTGGTTTCCCCAAATATAAAGATGTTGAAAAATATTATGTTTCCTTACGTGACTAAACTACCTTAGCTTTTATAAATAGCTCAGTATTCTGAAATATTCTTTTAAAAATTACTTTTTTGAAAAACATTATTCTTACAAAAAGGCAGTAAATTTTCTTTAGCCAACATGTGTTTGCTCATATCAATGCAAGACTTTCCAAAATCCTTATTGGCTCTAGAGAAAATGTAATTGAACAATATTCCTTAAGTTTCAATACATTTGATGGTGTTGCTGTTATACTCTTTATCAGAACATCACCAAAAAAATTTGTTTGCCAACGTGAAATTTGTAGTTTAATTCCATACAGGAAAGAAACAAACATATCACAACCACTGATGTAGGTGTCAAAATTAAGCAGGGATGAAGGGAATATTGTCCAATTGGAGGCTCTCAGAGCCAAAGTGGGTTACTTAATTTGAAAATAATACGGGATTAGGTATCTCAACCATTCAGATTCTCCAGTTGGGTATTTCTAGCCACCCAGACATGACGATGGTGATAGAAGCAACTAATTATAGTTGCTAATCAAGAGTAACAAGGGAGGGGCTTCCCTGGTGGCGCAGTGGTTGAGAGTCTGCCTGCCAATGCAGCGGACACGGGTTCGTGCCCCGGTCCGGGAGGATCCCACATGCCGCGGAGCGGCTGGGCCCGTGAGCCATGGCCGCTGAGCCTGACGCGTCTGGAGCCTGTGCTCCGCAATGGGAGAGGCCACAACAGTTAGAAGCCCGCGTACCGCAAAAAAAAAAAAAAAAAAAAAAGAGTAACAAGGGAACAGATGACTGAAAACAGATCACTGAAAAATCAATTCTATTTGGTTTTAGAATGAAGTTGTGATTCGTTTTGCAAATTTGCTCTCATTATTCTGGGAGTAAGCAGTTCAGCGACGTGCAGAGAAATTGAAAGACACTGGTCAGTATTCAATTTCTTTTTTTAAAACCATAAAGCAAATAATTCACACTAAGGTCATTAAGAGCACAATGCTTTTATTTGCTTTCTCTGGATGAGCTTTGACGTTGGAAAAGAACCCAGAGAAACGGTCTGCTCTCTGGTTCTTTAAAACACAGTAAGTGCCCATACAAGCCTGCTGAACAGTCACTGAGCTACTGCAGGCCTTCACCCCACCCTTCCCATGCACCCTTTCCTGTTGACCCACCCCACTGCCTCCCAGGGGACTTGCCTGTGTCCTGATAACCGCTCACCCCTACTACACACATCAGCAGCCCCTTCGACAGAGCCCAAGTATTCTGGTATCTGCCCTCCTCTTGGACCTGGCAAGAGTCCAACACCCCTCTCTGGGCATCCTGCCCACCAACAGGACCAAAATCCTTTTCCTCCGAAAGTGGTGGGTGTGCAGATTCAACTTCACTGTGCAGGACGTGATAACTCCAAGTGATTTCTCCTAATTAAACCCAACATCACTTATCCTTTGATACAACTGAAATAATTAACTCTAAGCAACAACTGGAAGGCCCTATGGCAGTGATTCCATGAACTACCAGATGAAATAAATCTGTGCACAAAATCAAAGGTACATCGCATCAATAAATTGTGTACACACAATTTGTGTTCTGATCTTGATACGTCAAATAGATGCATTCTTATCAAGATGACTGAACATCTGTTTTTCTATATATAGAAGATGTGGTCCTATTGGAAACCTTTGATAACAGGTTTCTTATTATACAATTACTACATATTCATCGTTAGAGAAATATACAAAGGAGGAAGAAAAGGAGAAAGGGGAGAAGTAGAGGGAAGAGGAGAGGGAGGAAAACTCTTAATCTCCCCATCCAGGGATAATACTGTGAATATTTTGGTGGTTTTCTAAAATTGAGACTATTACATACCTTCTGATTTTTAGTCTGCCTTTTCCCACAAGATAGGTTGCAAACATATTTCAGTCAGTACATAATCCTTACAAAGCTTTGAGAGCAACAGGAGACAACATTTGCCCCCATCCTGGATCGAGTGGCTTGTTCTGCTCTCCCCACTTTAAACCCAGCATCTTCCTCTGGCTACAAAGTCTGTTCTGCAGGCCCCGTTCCTTCTCGGCAGCTCCCTTTCTTACCGAGGCTTTCTTGGCCACCAGCAAACCAGCCAGGGGGCCGTACATTTAGCTAAATAACTTATTCCTTAGTCTCCTCACTTGTATTCTATGACCCTCTGATCTTTTTTGGATACAGACTTCAATGATTTGGGTTTTGTATCATTTCCACAAAGTCTAAATATACTCGGTTAAAAAAGCTGACTGATCAATGATCAAATGGAGAGTTCCCTTGCTGATTTTTCAACCCTAGTCATATTTTTTTAATTGTTTTTTTGAATTTTATTTATTTTTTATACAGCAGGTTCTTATTAGTTATCTATTTTATACATATTAGTGTATATGTGTCAATCCCAATCTCCCAATTCATCCCACCACCAACCCCCCCACCTTCCCCCCCTGGTGTCCATACGTTTGTTCTCTACATCTGTGTCTCTATTTCTGCCTTGCAAACAGGTTCATCTGTACCATTTTTCTAGATTCCTCATATATGCGTTAATATACGATATTTGTTTTTCTCTTTCTGACTTACTTCACTCTGTAGGACAGTCTCTAGATCCATCCACGTCTCAACAAATGACTCAATTTTGTTCCTTTTTATGGCTGAGTAATAATCCATTGTATATATGTACCACACCTTCTTTATCCATTCGTCTGTCAATGGACATTTAGGTTGCTTCCATGACCTGGCTATTGTAGATCATGCTGCAACGAACATTGGGGTATATGAGTCTTTGAATTATGGTTTTCTCTGGGTATATGCCCAGTAGTGGGATTTCTGGGTCATATGGTAATTCTATTTTCAGTTTTTTAAGGAACCTCCATACTGTTCTCCATAGTGGCTGTATCAATTTACATTCCCGCCAACAGTGCAACAGGGTTCCCTTTTCTCCACACCCTCTCCAGCATTTGTTGTTTGTATATTTTCTGATGATGCCCATTCTAACTGGTGTGAGGTGATACCTCACTGTAGTTCTGATTTGCATTTCTCTAATAATTAGTGATGTTGAGCAGCTTTTCATGTGCTTCTTTGGAGAAATGTCTATTCAGGTTTTCTGCCTATTTTTTGATTGGGTTGTTTGTTTTTTTAATATTGAGGTGCATGAGCTGTTTCTATATTTTGGAGATTAATCTTTTGTCCGTTGATTCGTTTGCAAATATTTTCTCCCATTCTGAGGGTTGTCTTTTCATCTTGTTTATGATTTCCTTTGCTGTGCAAAAGCTTTTACGTTTCATTAGGTCCCATTTGTTTATTTTTGTTCTCTTGCTGATTTGTTTTTAACCACTGAGTCATATTTCTTTAATTTAACAAAATGTGTGCTTTCATCAGAAGATGAAAGGTTTTATCCCAGTGCCCAATTTCCTGTATTTCTGTGTAGAATTCATTCTAGTTGCAGTTTCCATACATTTTGCAGTAACTTTTTCCTAATGTTGTAAAAGTTTCTGTTGAATATCATCAACTCTTTATTAAGATTTCAGGTTGAAATTTTAGCTTTACCTGTATAAGCAAAGTAAGATGAAAAGCTGAGGTAATTTACCTGGAAATCTGAGATTTAAAGAATCTGGCTATTGTGGGAAAGTTCACAAGTTAATAAAACTTCATCTTTTATCTACATAGTCACACCTTAGAATAAAATACATAACTTTAACATCTTTAGTGTTCATAGTTTTGGCTTCTAATATTCTCAGTTGATTCTTTTAGTTTTCAAAGAAGAAAAGTATTTGATGAAACTTAAAATTCACAACAAAACTTCCTTAATATTACAAAACTCTGAATATATGCTTTGCTATGTGAAGAAGTAGTTCTATCTTCAATTGAGTTATCTGACGGTAAGTTGACAAAAGAAGTAATCTAGACTTATAAGATTTTATTGAAGCTTTCACTGTATCATATATTATTTCTAAATAGCTTATATTTCAATTCCAATAATTCTACATCTTATTGAAAACACATTCATCTTCATGACTGAGAAAGCTGGCCATAAAACTCTATTATATAAAGTTTATTTTAGCTTAGGAGATTCTATGGATTACTATAGATAATTGTCCATAATATGCTATGAATAACTGTCAAATACGTGATAGATAAATCTAAAAATAAACATAGATATCAAGAGTAAAATATAAGTACCAGGAGTGTGGGGTTGTTGGCCTTACATTTGTGTTATCTACTAATGTAAATTATATCAAGATATAAGAAATCCAAAGGAAAATAATGATGCTTCATATCAACCCTCATATGCTGCTACAGCATGGGTAGCTGTAAGATCACATAAGATCACATAAGGTCCTACAGAGATATGCTGGACTAAATTTCCATCTTTTATGACTGCATGGAGGCTTCATTACTCTTTCTATGCCATTTCAGAAAATAAATTTTGGGCTAGTGAGCTATCTGCTCACACCTTGGGTACAAATAAAATACACTCTTAAAGGATGCTTGGCAAAAGGAACTCACTGACACTAAATATTTCCTAGTTTTATATGGTAGCAAAAGAAATGATTCTTTACAATAATCATACCAGGGGCATGCACTATTTTAAGCCCAGTACGGTCCACAATAAACAAAATGCAGTGCGCGTGTTCTAAAAGATGGGAGACATAAACACAATACACAATAGGGAGAAGATGCCATTGAACTCACTGTAAAAGAAATCTGACTTATCTTAGAGAAAATTAGTTACAGTATATCGAAGAAAAAGGTCAATAAATTATTATCATTGCTTCAAAGAACTCTGGCAAATGTAGGCTTACTTTGCCTGGAGAGCACAGTGGCCACCACACGTGAAAATTTAAGAAATAAAAGATTCATAAAAATATAACACAAAGTATTTTATCATACTTTAAATGAGTCATTGGTAAATCTGCTTATTATAGAATATTCCACCTACTCCCGAAAGGATCTGAATTAAGCAGGCTGTACTTTAACCGATATAAATAAACCAAATTTCAAAAGTAAAGGCGATGCCTCCCTGAAGTATATAGAGCTTTTAATTTATTGAAGCATTTAAGAAAAGAGAATCAATCAGATAATTATGAGCTGCAAAACTGTTATAAGCACACGAAATACTTTTCTCAAAGCACCTGTAGCTATCTTTTGATTTCTTAAAGTTTGAAGATTTGGGAGACTGATTTATATACTAAGTAGAAAAATAAGCTTTTTAAAAGTGAAAAAGGAAAATGAGATGTATTATGCCCAAGGTAAAGTGAGATATGAAAGGGAAGTAAGAAAAACTATAGTAAAAATCTATTTTTAAAGGCATGGAATAATGAGTTTTCCTTTTGAGTTTTTATGTAAAATTGTTATTGTTTTAAGTTTCTTCATATTATAAAAGAAATACACAGACACAGACACACAGACACACACATGGTATACATGCGTATAAAACACTTGGGGTGCAAAATCACTCGTAATATTATGCTTAGAAGCAGTACCTTTGGACGACATGGCATCCAGCCAGCTGACCTTGAGCCTATGCATTCTTTAGATCGTTGAGATTCTACTGTGTAAGCAACTTTGTATTTTTTTTTACAGATAATGTTATATTTGTTGTTTTAAAAAAATATTTGTAAAGAATTTTAATGACTCATTCATAAATTTAAACATATAGACATTGCATTAAATGAGTCATTAGCAAATTAGTTTATTTATAGTATATTCCACCTACTCACAAAAGGATCTGAATCAAATAGATCCTACCTCAATTGATAGAAACCAAATTTTAAAGCTGAAGAAATTGCCTCCTAAAAGGACACGGATTTTAAATTCTACTCATGCATACAAGGTTTACTTAATCATCTTCCTTTCTGTCCTTACAGTTATGTAGGTGTGTCAGAGTTTTTATTTTTTAATAAGTAAATGCAGGCAGGTATCTGTGTACATAAAGCAAAGTTATTTCCTTATGATAGAGTCTCAAAAGTTAAATTTGTAAGATAAATAATTTTTAAAGTTCTTAATAAAAATATGCAAATTGCTTTTCTGAAAGATTGTGCCACCTTACATTTCCACCAGTCACAGGTGAAAAGTGATGGTTTGGAGCCGACATTGTTTTTAGTTCTTTAAGAAGGGCCTGACAAAACTGGGGCTATCAGTAAAAACAAACTGATTATTTAGAACATGCTATAGACAAGCTATTATGCTAGACTCCAGAGACACAAAAATAAATATAATATTCTTTCCTTTGCAGATTTTACAGACTATGACAGTTTAGAGTGTGCATGCGTCCCCGTGTGTGTGCACATGCAACTGTTTGTGATGGTTGGGGGGTTTGTAATGACAAAAATTGAATAACCAATAGTCATACTCTTTATTGTAGTTGAAGGTTTTGGCTTTAGCCTTTCTTGCTCATTGAACTGTAAGAACTATTTATAAATGAAGACATGACAAAAAGTCCAAAGCAACTGACTGGTGGCTCCACAAGCAGATTTTAATCAAAGTTAAAAAACAGACTTCCTTGATTAAACCAAACAACTTCATCATTTCTTTTTATTCTTCCTTTTTACTTTTTAAGCTCTACGTAATAATCATAAAACACGTATCGAACGTTTGCTGTGCGTCAGATGCTATTCTAAGCACTTAGCATAGTTTAATTTACTGCTGGCAACACCCTTATGAGTTAAGAACTATTAATTCCCTCATTTTACATCCAAGAAAACCACTTAGCTAGTAAGTGGCAGAGGTGCAATTTAAATCTTTGTGGACCAAATAAAGAAATGCACACTAGGTCTGCCTACTACAAAGTAGGCACTCGGAAAATCTTAACCATCATTGCCTATGTGTGTTTCTGTTTTGACCGACAGGTTGTGAATACCGTGAGGTCAAGGGTCATGTCTAGAATATCTTGAATGTGGCTTTCCTCCATTAAAAAACCAATTAGTTACATTTCCATTATAATCACATTAAAAAAACCAAAGACACAAAATAAAAGACAAAACCAAAAAGTAATAATGTGGAGGTGGGAGTGGGGAGTAGATAGTCTCACTCAAGGATTATTTGTTGAATTAAAGACAAGGCAGAGGATTTGACACTGCAATGTGGCTTCATAAGCTACAGGTTTAATAGCCTGACAGTTCTTAAATAAGTTCTCTGTACATCACAGGGCTCAATGTTTCCTGATCAACCTGCTTCTCTAGTTTCAGCTATGAACACTTGCACTTGGGTTACTGTGGCAGCCACAGGCTTGGGATCAGTGTGTGAG
The DNA here is from genome assembly GCF_059928025.1 of Delphinapterus leucas. Taxonomy (NCBI): domain Eukaryota; kingdom Metazoa; phylum Chordata; class Mammalia; order Artiodactyla; family Monodontidae; genus Delphinapterus; species Delphinapterus leucas. Next base: position 115,416,271 of record NC_143133.1, on the reverse strand, counting down.
AGACAGAGGCAAGAAAGGAAGTGCCAGAGAGAAATATACAACATAACGGAATTCCTTGAAACTATCTATGTCTGAATGTTTCTGACCCCTCTCAAAATAGGAGAATACTATTTTAAAATATTGAAACAGAAACAGTTCCTAGAATTAAGTATAGGAAAAAACCCTTGCTGTTGGTAATATACTTCAAGTTTTCTATACCAGTGGTTGTTAGGTAACCATTAAGAGATGCCCCCTAATGAAAGGCGAACTTTAAAGGGCAATGGATTAGCGTGTACACGCTCTAAGAAGAAATTCATTATAATTCACTCTAAAGATAAACTAGATAATAATAATTCAATAATATTTAATAATATTTCTCAAAAGGTCAAACACTGGAAAAACTGGCCTTGATATCCTTAAGACAACTGGGGTATGAGGCCAACGTTCACTCCAATTGTCTATCAAACTCCAGTTCCTTCAACACGTATGCCCTCCATCTAAATACACAAAGTCATGCAACTTATTCAATACATAGGATCTCCCAAACAGAGATGGTGTACAGCTAGCATATCCATCTCTATCTGGATGTCGAAATTGGCTGCAATCCAATATCTTTATACAGTAACTTCAGAAAAGGCTTGATTTCCTGAAGCTGCTCTACCTTGCAGGCATTCTCTCTGCATGGGTAGTTTCATCTTCCTAATCTTTTCATTGTGATTAACTTCTAAGCCTTCTCAATGTTATTTCATTCATCCGATCCAAACATGTTCAATTTGGAAAGGAATGAATCAGCATGAACTTCCTCCTCCTATTGTTAAATTATTTCTCCTTATGACCCTTCTCCTCTGGATACAGAAATATAAGAGCAAGGTGCAACTGTTAAAGGCTATCATTTGTTTAGTGTGTGTGCAAAAACATTAATCCATTCCTCAGTAATCTGAGGACTCCACAAATTACACTTTACATTTCGGAAGCGGATATCTCCGTGATCTGCAAGGTCGGCTGATATCAATATCATTGATATCAATATCAATGTTTCCTTTCCATGGAGAAGGTGTCAAAAGGGACCCTCAAACTGTGAACAAGTGAGCCAAGAGCAATTCAGACACTGAAGCCTAATCTAAAAATAGATACCGATGCCACCTTTATGGAACTTTTTAGTTTACACTTCCAAAATGTTTTAGACACAAATACAAATAACATCTTGATACTAAAGCGGTTATCCACGTCAAGAACTCACATTAAAATTTTTTATTTTAAATCAAGCATATATGTTCTAAAGCTTTCTAAGCAAAGGATTAGAGCACCTTAGTTAGCATTGTGCTAGGACAGGTTGTGAAACTAAATGGTCTCTGTAATATGAATTCTATCTGAATACTTTTACAAATTTTTGCAAAGCAGATCTTTCCCCAAAACACTAAAGACATACAAAACCACAAAACATAAATAATGTAGAATACTTGGTTGACTACTGTAAATTAGTGTAAGGTTGAATTATTAACACTGAATACCCACTATATACAACATGTTTTTAAATAACTTCAGATTAATTACTTGCAAATAGGTCATCTTTCCTAATTCAGTTTTCTCACGTCATTGCTTTAATAACATAACATAATACGTTGTTAGAATACTAATTGCTTATTATTTGTAAAAGAATGTGTAATAGAATGATTGAAGTTGTCAATCTTTTTTTGTAGAAGTTTGAAGTCATCCTTAAGCTATCAGCATTCTAAGCCAAATTTTTTTTCAGAGAGGAAACAGGTCAGTCCTATCAGAAGCACCACAAATAGATCAGCTTTATTGCAGCTCCAGTAGAATCCAAATAGATCAGCTTTATTGCAGCTCTTGCAATGAGCTGACAGGTTATTTACTGGATTCATCAAAAGACTGTGGCTGCCTACGTTTATATGGTAAAAATAATCTGACTAACATGCAAGAACCAGAAGCATCTAGACTAAGCATTTAGTGCCTGTCTAGACATGGTCAAAACCAGAGACGGGGTACATGTTGATTAAATTCAGGGCATGTTATTTCCCTGCTGTTGAGGAAAAACATTCTTTGATCTTAATGATCTAGATTGGTTTTCATGATCAATCAATATCACCACATAATTATTTGGTTATTTACCAAATGACCTGACTATAAATTACTAAAAGGTGGTCTTTTGAAACTTTCACTTTTGATTCATGTTTTCAAGTGCAGAGAGAATAATTTCTCATAAAGGCTTTTTATACTAAGATGGAAAACATCTCAAAAAGCCCAGAGAAAAAGCCAAATAAAAGAATTTTACAATCATCTAGGGATACAGGTAAAAATTAAGGATCTCTATGGCAAAATTCATATATAAGACACTTTCCTACCACTGGGATAGAGTCAAGAGACATTCTTCTAAATGGGCTAAATTGGCTTCTATCCCTTGATTTTTTATATAACAACTTTTAGCACTGAGATCTAACAAACAAAAAAGGATTTCCCAGGTTATTACTGGTGAATTTTGTCTTTTAAAAAATGGAATAAGAAAACTGGGTAGTGGGATATGGTCAATAATACTGTCATAGCTTTTCATGGGGATAGGTGGTTACTAAACTTAACGCAGTGATCATTTCATAAGGTATGCAAATGTCAACTCACGATGTAGTACACCTGAAACTAACATTATACTGTATGTCACCTATATTTCAATTTAAAAAAAGAAAACTGTGTAGCATTTCCAGTTAAATTCTGAAGAGTTGAAGACTTTGAATACTTTTGCATTATTGACAAGAAAAAAAGGAAAAGCAAAAGGAAGGAAAAAAATAAAGGAAGACAGTGAGAGAGGAAGTAAGAGGGGAGAGCAGGAAATTTCTTGTTGGAAAAAGCAGGCAATATTTGGCCTAGAGTTGAATTAATTTAGAATATGGTTCAAATCTAAATATGCAGATTCTGAGTGTCATAACATTCTCTATAAAAATATAGCACTCTATGCCTCTTGAAAAGACAAGTGATAGGAGGCACAGGAATAGTTTTATGGGTAACAGAGTCACCTACACACTTTTAGGAAGTACAGACATTTTAATGGAAAGACATCAGGATGGGAGCCTTGTTCTTTCAGAATAAAGGCCATTCGCCACTACTGAAATCTTGACAGCACTGCATCTGTACAGTCCCAAAGACCGAAAGCTATAGTGTCAGGATTGACACCCTCTGGGTAACACTTAGTTGTTATTTTTTATGGGAGAAGAAAAATCAGGTATCAATACAAATGGGAGATTCTACCATACTTTCAAGCAACTTCTAGGGCAGTGCTATTCAAATTTCACTGTGCCTCTGAACTGCCTAGGGGTCTTGTTAAAATGCAGGTTCTGGTTCAAGAGGTCTGGGGCCTGAGACTGCATGACACGGCCGCTTCTGCGGCATGAACACACTGGGAGCAGAAAGAGTCTAGGGCCTTAGCACTGAGGACCCTTATCCACAACCATGCAACAGTGTCACAGGAACTGTTGCCACGGGTAGAGTGCTTTAGATGTTGAAAGGGACAGATAAATGTGCTTTATATTATGAAAGGATGAAATTTTTTGCTACCCACTGACCACTTCTGGAAAACAGAAACTGCGTATCACAAACCTCGATTGTGGCTGAGGGTCTCTTCAGAGTCATTTCATGTTGCCATTCGTTAACAGAGATAGTACAGAATGATGGAGATGCTAAAGTCTGCTTCTCTAGTGTTTCATAGTTCGGGCATGTGTGTTTTCAGTGGGACAAAAAGGAAAGGGTCACATACGTAATTAAGATTTATCTTTATTAAGTTGCTTTCATTGAACATTCTGTGTAACGTCAAGTGATATAACATCTGTATCCCACCAAGTAGTGTATAAAAAAGGCAATCACAAATACAATTGCATTCAAAATAGTTTTTGTATAAACATTTGAAAACCGTAAATTATAAAACAGACAGATATGAGAAGTGCTCATTTACCATCCCTGCCCCAAGGTAACATCAATTTTCAATCTGATTTTTACTCAGTGCATCACCATGACCCATGAGCAAGACAGCATCATAACCAGTTTGCCTCCTTCTTGCTGAATCATCTCTAAGAGTCACAGCCCCAAAGCAAAGAGAGCTTCAATACTTAAAAACAATGAATTTACATAGTTTCGAATCATTCCACCTTCTACACTGGAAATTTCTCCCTGATGCTTCATATTTGTCAGTGTCTTCCATGTTGCCTGATAGGTAAGCCAGCATCACAGAGGATAGCTCACAATGGTTCCATTACCTGTGATTCCTCAGGCATCAGGACATTGTATTGGTCACGCTGCCTGCTCAGCGGTGATGTTATTCACAGGGGCTGTGGCAGAGATACGGACATGGGACCCAATAGAAGAGGAAGAAGAAGCACCTGAAGTGGAAACAGCCTTGAGTAGGGAGGGAAAGGGCCCCTCCAAGGCTGCATCAGCTTCTGGGAAGAGCCACGGAAGGTGGCAGTGACCGTCCCAGAGACAACGAACACAAGGGGGCACTCTTGAGACCTGATGGGGCAGCACCACCTGTGCTCTCCTCCTTACCTCTGCTCTGATCCAAAACAAACATCTTAGGCAGTCCTCATTCCCAAGGTAAAATGTCAGAAGACCAACTCTTACCTGCCCTCTGAGACCCTTGTGCCTCAGTTTCTTAATTTTTATAACATAGCAATAATCCCCACTCCCCACCCCACCACTCCCAGATCATGGGAGATGCAGAATAAAATGAGGTAACATGAATAAAAAGACTCAGGAAGGAGAAAGGACTATGTTATTCATCATTATTATCATTTCTCACAATACTTCTGTTTCTTAAATGTATCACCTGCATTGCTACATGGATTCTTTTTTAAAAAATATTTATTTATTTGGCTGTGCCGGGTCTGAGTCCTGGTATGCGGGAACTTTAGTTGCCGCGTGTGGAATCTAGGTCCCCAACCAGGGATCGAACCGGGCCCCCTGCACTGGGAGCGCGGAGCCTTAGCCACTGGACCACCAGGGAAGCCCTGCTACATGGATTCAAGGGGCCAACGGACGTGTGGTGCTCAGTGAAAAAGCCTAGGGGAAAATGGCAGCAAAGTCTAGATTTTAAATTTAAATTCCACGTAATTCTTGTTGTTTGTCTGACCAGCCAGGCCTGGTGCACATCTCTACGACCCGAGCTCCATGGAAGACCGGAGTTGCAGGTAGAATAGTAGTTTTGGCAAAGACACGATGGATGAATAGGGTTGTCCAGGCTAAGAGAGGGTGAGGGAGGGGTTCTGGGAAAGAGCTAGAGGCTGGGTGAGGCCTGACAGAGTGTTCAGCTCAGGCGGCTGCAGGACCTGGGCAGAGTGAGGATCTGGAAGCGGACGACTGTTCCTGGGACCCTCTCCATCCTGCACTTCTGCGGCAAGTAGAAGAATCTGGTAGTCTGAAGGCAATGAAGGAAGACATACCCAATACATAGGGACCACGGTATAATGCAGTGTGATTCCTGATCTTGAACTTGGAGAATACATTATTTAAAAAATAATCCCCAGTGAATACAATCTGTTAGGAAGTGGCTGATGTTAAGCAACATCCCTCCAGCAGAGAACTGGGTTTTGGCACCATGCAAATCACAGTCACAATGGCTGGCACGCAAGTCGGGCCTAGTTGGCTGTGTGGCATGACCGCAGACTGTTGACAAGAGAGGGCAGGTGTGTCCAGCAACCAGAAAAAGGGAAATCCTGACAGTCAGGATGTGAACTATAATTGCTTTACAATGGTGTGTTAGTTTCTGCTTTATAACAAAGTGAATCAGTTATACATATACATATGTTCCCACATCTCTTCCCTCTTGCGTCTCCCTCCCACCCCCCCATCCCACCCCTCTAGGTGGTCACAAAGCAGAGAGCTGATCTCCCTGTGCTATGCGGCTGCTTCCCACTAGCTATCTATTTTACATTTGGTAGTGTATATATGTCCATGCCACTCTCTCACTTCGTCCCAGCTTACCCTTCCCCCTCCCCGTATCCTCAAGTCCATGTCTAGTAGGTCTGTATCTTTATTCCCGTGTTACCCCTAGGTTCTTCATGACCTTTTTTTTTTCTCTTAGATTCCATATATATGTGTTAGCATAAGGTATTTGTTTTTCTCTTTCTGACTTACTTCACTCTGTATGACAGACTCTAGGTCCATCCACCTCACTACAAATATCTCAATTTCGTTTCTTTTTATGGCTGAGTAATATTCCATTGTATATATGTGCCACATCTTCTTTATCCATTCATCTGCTGATGGACACTTAGGTTGCTTCCATGTCCTGGCTATTGTAAATAGAGCTGCAATGAACATTGTGATACATGACTCTCTTTGAATTTTGTTTTTCTCAGAGTATATGCCCAGTAGTGGGATTGCTGGGTCATTTTAGTTTTTTAAGGAACCTCCATAGTGGCTGTATCAATTTACATTCCCACCAACAGTGAAAGAGTGCTCGCTTTTCTCCACACCCTCTCCAGCATTTATTGTTTCTAGATTTTTTGATGATGGGGCTAGATGCCTCTATCAGTCAGGGTCATGTTTGAAAAACAGAAACCACTCTAAGTATTTCAAACAAAGGAAACTGGTTTGCCAGGCAAAGATGAAAAGCAAACAGGGGAGTTTGAGACAACCTAGAGATTAGCCTCCACAGGAAATTCTACCACTCCTGGGACTGGAGGAATCAAAAGAAAGAGTGTGTTACTAAAGCCCAGAGGCTGGGGCTGGCCTGTGAGTTCTAGAACCAAAGGTAAGGTTGCCCAGTGGAGCAGAGCCATGAAATGGGCTAAACACTCTGGGGATGCCACCCAAGGCAGAACGAGAGAGAGAAATATCCGGGCTTCTCCTGCCTCTGCTTCTATCAGTGCTTCCCATTGCCATACCTTCCCACAAACCAGCTGGCAGGGGACACGGAATGCCCCCTGGGATACGGGGAGGGCCGAGGGATGCTGACCGGCAAATGATGGAGACTAAGACTTTAGCTCATAGGGTTATCCAGTTAGTTAACCCCTTGCACTGATCTTACACACAGCAGACAACCTGCCAAATACCATTTGTTTAGTGCACAGAGACTATTCACCAACCAGCAAATTAAGTATTCCATTTCCCTTGGCAGCTAAATTTCTGACTGTAAATTAACAAACTGGAACTTTTCCGGCTGAAACATCGTCTCCCATGAGTTTTGTTATTGCAATTCAATCTCTCTGAATGAGAAGTCAAGATCTTGGTCCTAAAAATGGAATCTAGACCAAAGGTGCCCAATTAAGGGTAGCCCTGGTTCCAGGGCTGACTCTACAGTAAGGATGGGCAGGCTTTTTCTGGAGAGTCAGAAGGTAAATATTTTAGGCTTCATGGGCCGTATAATCTGTTGCGTACTCAGTAGACTGCTCAACTCTGCACTATAGGGAGAAAGCAGCTCTCAGCAATGCCTACACAAATGTGCTGTGACTGTGTCCCAATAAAACTTTACAAAAAAGGGTGGTGGGACGGATTTGGCTCTCAGGCTGGGACAGTCTGCTGACCCCTGGTCCAGACCAATGTCAACCAAGCAAAGGAAGCCCATCTTGAAGTAACTCTCGAAGCAATAAGTAGCTAAAAGTTTAAGGGTATGGCTGATATCCATTGCTATTTACTAATTGGAATTATACCCTTTAATCTCAATCTAATAAAAGGTTCAAATTTTTACTACATTTTCCCCTGAACTCCTTTATATTACAGATCACTCAGAAAATCTCTTTAGTTTTACTTTGTCTCAGAATCATTTTTATATTCATATGACTTTTGACTTATTGCTTTTCTATACAATTTGAGTTGCATCTAATTAAAAGAGGACTTTAAAGAATTTTCCATTCTGCTTTTCAAAATATTTTCATTCCTAGTACTTAAACAATCTGCTGTCATTCCTTTCTTTTTTTTTCCTTATGTAAAGTTTGGTGGGAAAATCTCTAGCATAAGAACATTTTCTTTCAAAATACATTCTTCTAGATATGTTTGAAAACTGGTGATACTATCTACTCAGCTGTTTTCATAAAAATGTATAAGAATATACATTCTTAATCCATTAAAAGATTACATATCTTTTATAAAATTGCAAATAGGAACTACTTTTTAAAGATTTCTTTGAAGTTTTCTAAAATTGCACAACATAAGCTGACATGCATAGGTTAAATTATTTCCAGTCCTTTCTAGACTTTGCAAACTTTGCTCGAATGCCTTTTGCTGTTTGCCATTTGCTCCAAATTCATTTCTCTCTCTACCAGTCTTTAGTTAGGCCTACTTCCCATTTCTATATGAAAAATGCTTTTTTAAAAAAATAAAAATAAATTGTACCACTGATATTCAGTTTTCCTTTGCATTTTCTCTTAAGATAGACGCTTGCTGTCTCTTCTTTGACCTAGAGCACAAGATGAGGCCACAGATTCTAAAACACAAGCTAATCTGATTTGACTTAATCTGTCACTCAGGGTTTGCCTCCTTATCTTCACAGTATGTGTTTTTCTGTCAAGGTTTCAAACTGGCTTTCCATTCTTCACGTATTCTTCCTCTTGCAAAATTTATGAGCACCTTTACATGGGTGGACCCTGACTCTCTGTTCCTGACTTGTTTACACATCAACTTTGAAACTTTTCTTTTGTCAAACTGGCATTGTCTGTCTGGCCCTCTTGAGACCTTTACTTCCAAGTCTCTGATGAAAAAGAAAAACACATTGCCCATAAAGCACTAATATCATTCCCCAAAAGATTTCATATGATAAACGCTACACAAAATTCTTGACAATTTTGCTTATGTTTAGATATTTAATACATGGTAGCGAGTGTCACTTCCTTTCCTCGGTCAAAAAGATCCCATGTGGAGGAGGAGAGCTAATTCTATCACTACGCCAGTCACCTGAGGTCAGCAGAATTGCTATTTTTGCCTCCTAAATCCCAAAATGTAGGTCTAAGGAGTATAGTGTGTGGGTAGAAGCCTGGGGCCCTGGAAAAGTTGCCTGGCCGAGGGCTGTGTGCTCTTTAGCTGCACCTGTTACACTTCCTTCTGACTATATTAGGACAGAGGAGGCAAAAAAGGGGATGGAAATCAATGAGTTATGCCCATTCAAAACAAGAGGGGCTCAAGAGAAATGAAAACATAGGTCCACACAACAACCTGTACACGAACGCTTATAGCAGCCTTATTTACAATCACCCCAACCCAGATGTCTTCAGTGGTGAATGAACACACACACTGTGGCACATGCACAGACAAAACTGCTACCCAGGAGTCAACTACTGATACATGCAACGACAGAAATGAATCTCAAATGCTTTATGTTCAGTAGCAGAAGCCAGGTGCAAAAGGCCACAGACTGTATGCTTCCATTCATACAGCATCCTGTGGTCGGAAAAGATACTTGATACAATTTCAATTTTCTTAAATTTACCAAGGCTTGATTTGTGACCCAAGATATAATCTATCCTGGAGAATGTTCCATTAGCACTTGAGAAGAAAGAGTATTCTGTTGTTTTTGGATGGAATGTCCTATAAATATCAATTATGTCCATCTTGTTTCATGTATCATTTAAAGCCTGTGTTTCCTTATTTATTTTCATTTTGGATGATCTGTCCATTGGTGAAAGTGGGATGTTAAAGTCCCCTACTATGATTGTGTTACTGTCGATTTCCCCTTTTATGGCTGTTAGCATTTGCCTTATGTATTGAGGTGCTCCTATGTTGGGTGCATAAATATTTACAATTGTTATATCTTTTTCTTGGATTGATCCCTTGATCATTATGTAGTGTCCTTCTTTGTGTCTTGTCACAGTCTTTATTTTAAAGTCTATTTTGTCTGATATGAGAATTGCTACTCCAGCTTTCTTTTGATTTCCACTTGCATGGAGTATCTTTTTCCATCCCCTCACTTTCAGTCTGTATGTGTCCCTAGGTCTGAAGTGGGTCTCTTGTAGACAGCATATATACGGGTCTTGTTTTCGTATCCATTCAGCCAGTCTATGTCCTGGAAAAGGCAAAACTATAGGGAAGGAGAACGCCACTGTGGTTGTCAGGTGATGGAGGTGGGGGAAGGATTTGACTACGATGTGGCAGCACAAGGGTATTCTGGGAGGTGACGGAACGTTTCTGTATCTTGATTTTGGTGGTGGTACATGACTCTTGCCAAGACTCATAGGATTGTAAAAAAAAAAAAAAAAGTGAATTTTACTTACTACATGCAATTAAAAAAATAAATGTCAAAAACTTCTTTTAAAAATCAAACCAAGAGAGGGGAGAGCCTACTGGCTGCAGAAGCAAGAACAGAGACCCTGAAGATTATATTCCGCCACTGTTTAATTAACAACTTGGGGAAGATCCTCATCTTCTTTTCCTGAAGTTTCCCCTCCCTGGTGAAGCGTGAGCAGCCAGGCTGGTGTTCTCACCACGTTTCAGGATCCGTGCTTGCAGACGTTCTGCTTACCCTGGCCTTGAGCCCTGTTGCAGACAGACCCGCAATCCATCCTCCGTGGCTAGAGACCTGGCCAGGGCTGGGCTCTGCCTGGGGCTTTGTCCTGCTCGCTTCTCTGACCACTGAGGTTAAGTTGTTTCTCTAATCTAAATGATGGAGGCTTTGATTTTTCTTGCAGCAGCTTTAAAAGAAAACAAACAAAACCCCGGCAGCTGTTGCCTGCGTCAATCTCTGAGATTTCAGTCAGGGAAAAATGAATCTTTTTTTTCTTGAAACCTAAGTGTCCCAAGGGAAGCACAACAGTCTGCTCTCAATTTTTTATAAAGTGTAATCATGCTCTGAAACTGAGAAGGCCACACAAATGGCATAAATCGATTTTCTGAGAATTTATCCTGTTCCAAAATGAAACCCAATGCTAGTGAAGGATACCTGTACTTGACGATTCCCTGGGGCCAGCGGGTAAATGGTGAAGCCTGACAGGGTTGTCCTCAGCCAACATGGACTTCAATTAATAAAGGGAACAGGCATCTATTTTCTCCCCTCTGAAATCTCAGAAGTTAAAATCTCAGAAGGCCTTGTGGGATTTTGAAAAGGTGTATTTGGAGGGGAGGGCCTCCATTTTGTAAACTTTGCTGCTTTGCAAGGGAAATGATTTCACTGTATCCCATGTTTAACTATTACTAGGCTTGCTTTCAAAAGCAGAGGGGATTGTGTCTATAAAGAGTTTTAAAAGGAGTTTAAGATTAAAGATCGGTTCTAAAAACTCTCTTCCATTTCAAATGCAAAATATCTCTGCACAATTCACAGTGATGGCATAGGGTAGACAGTGCTATTTAATGAAGAGTTATCTTGTTTCATCATCTCTATCAGTTCTGTCAGGTTCTAATAGAGACAATTTGTTAATAGATGTGCCTAATTCATTGTAAAACATGATAAAGGGTATTTAGTTGCTGTGATGCATTCTTAGTGTGAAGACTGTTTGGAGAGGTCGACTTGGCTAAAAATGTTGGTTTTCTGCTCTCCCCAGTCCCCAGCTACTTGCATTCAACACACCCTATCCTGTTTTCAATGATCTTAAAATTAAGCCTTGCTTTTAACAAGGCTTAATTTCGGAAAAACATTAGGCCAGTAACACTCCTAAGAAAGTCAAACGGCTGCTTTGATCTTTTTCCTTTCTTATTTTCACTCTTTGAGGAGCTTATATAGTGATCAACTGCTAGAGTGAGACCCCCTCGGCCCAAATTTCAGTTCCACCACTTAACAGTCATGTGAGCTTGGGCAAGTTACTTAACCTCTCTGAGCTTCAATCTCCTCATCTGAAAAAAAGGAATGGTCGATACGAGTACTTATCATGCAGGATCACTGTTTTTTTAAAAAAAGTAACAAAAGTATAAGTAGTTGTCATTGTTGTTATTAGGTGAATATCTGCTGAACACCACCTACAGTAGTGGAAAGAGAATGATTTGGGGGGGGGGTGAGACAGACATGACCTTAAATTCTACCATGTATTACCTGCATGTCCTCTGAGCCTCAGTTTCCTCATCTGTAAATGGGGCTAATAATGCCTCCTACCAGGACTGTTATATACAGATTTAATGCCTAGCACTTAGCTAGCATCCTGCTGCTGTATGGTAGTAATCAGAACTGTAGGCTCTGGAACCAGAAAGCCTGTGAGACTCTGGGGAAACTGCTAGCCTCCCTGAGGTTCGGTTCCCTTTTAAGGAAATGGCCATACACGTAGTACTGAGTTCATAGCATTGATGCGATGATTATATGAAATAAGACCCATAAAGCATAGTCAGGCCTCAGTACACATTGTTTAAAATTATAAGACAGTCATAGTTACTCCTCTCAGAGAGTCAGCATATATTATACAGGAAACTGGAAAAACATATTTCTAGTTTTAAAAGATATATTTGGGTAATTTTTTAAACAAAAAGAAAAAATGAAAGAGGACTTCTCCCTTGGAAAACACCTCTTCCCAGTGAAGCCAGATGAGTCGGCTGTAACAGGAAGATTAACCTACAGCGGCACATTGAATCTCTCCAAAATCTGTCATGAAATCCCACTGCCTCTTCTTTCAGTAATCTCTGAAATCTGTCCTCTCCCCTCTTCCTCTCCTGCTAAATTCTCCCCTAGATTACATGAAACAAAACATCTAGTTCATCATCAAATTTGAAATCACCTGTCTGGATGTGGGCTACTTTGCTATCTTCACCCCATCCAGGACTGGCTGCGATTATCGACTTATATTTCCCTTTTCTCGTTGTCAAAATGGGTCACTACGACTGCTTAAAACACGTCTTCTAATTTCTTAATTAGCATCATTTGATATTCCTTACTCATCTCAAATATGTCCTCTTTTCCCAAACATCTCCCAGGAAAAGTTCTATTCCGTGAAATATCAACTACTTATCTGAAATCGTATCTTTTGCCCCCTTTTCTTCCGCTAAATAAATTATATTTGTGAGAGAAAGGGCAAGGCAACGACATATCAGCTGGTACAATCTAAGCTTAGTTCTGTGAAGCGCTTTAGAATTAGTCCTCCAGACAGGCTGACAGGGATGGCAGAGACAGGGATACAGGGCTGCGCATGCCCAGCAGGGGAAGGAAAAGGTACAGGGAGGCTGGGACAGGAAGTCCCCAGGAATCTCTCAGAGGGCAGGGGTGCTGCCAGGGGTGGAACAGTTCCCAGGATATGGGTGAGAGGTCTGATGACCAAATGGGATCTGCTCATCTGACTGTGGATCTAGTGACCTCCATGGGGATAGCCACAACCACACTGAACTTGAGCTTGTCACCGTCAAGCAGCAGCAGGATTTCTAAAATCTTACCCTTGGGTACGTGGCCCTCCCGAGTCACAGCACTCCCAGCACAGCCCTAAGTCAACAGCCATCCAGATCACCTGCTGCTTTGTCTACAGCCTTCATGGCTGTCAGCCCCGAGGGCACACACACTGTCAAGTGCAAGCAGCCATTACTGCCGGAACAGCTTTAACGCTCGAAGTCTAGAAAAGCAGGCCGGGCTAAGGACATGCCAGCATTTGGGGAATTCCACTTTATTTTATGAACAGCTCTATCAGTCATTAAAATACATGTCATGTAGATGTTAGCTGAGCTGTTATTTTGAGCTGGGTAAATTTTCTCTGCTTTCTTCCTGTGTCTTCTCTGAGCTCCCTTCTTAACTTCATCTGCCAAGCAACTCACCCTAAGCAAAGACATCGCAGAAGAGGGCTTCTTACGGCTATTGATAGAGCGCAGGAAATAAATGAGGCAACGGAAACGCACGCTGCCCCCAATGGAAGCACCTGAAGACCTTTTGCTCCAACTGCACAGAGATGAAAAAACAGCATTGTCAACCAAACCTTAGCATGGGAGGGCTTTTGTGTGTTCCATACTTAGCAACTTTAGATTTATGAGATTTTCCTACTAAAGGAGTTGACTTTTTGTCTTCCAAAATTTATTGGGAAAGAACCACCTGAATACCACCTAAAAGCACCATGTAGAAAAATAAGCAAAGACAAAATAGAGGTCTGTGGGGTTCAGGACTTTTTAGAACAAAGTAAGAACTGAATTCTTCTTCTGTGTGTGTGTGTGTGTGTGTGTGTGTGTGTGTGTGTGCATGAGAGAGAGAGACAGGGAGGGAGGGAGGGAGATAGACAGAGAGAATATGTATGTCCTTATATTTAGAGAGAATAGATTGATAGTGTTTTCTAAAACCGATTATTCCTTTAGAGACGGGCAATCTTCATTCCTTTAGAGACAGGCAATTTTCATGTGAGTTTTAAAGAACCACTTAAACTGATTTCTTCACTAGTATTTGCATATGGTCCCACTGTATATCAGTGGAATTGAAAACCTTTGTTTTCTTTCAGATTTTGGAGAATTCTGCTTAATTTTCAAAACCGTCAACTGTTCCACTCACGCCCCAGGGTTCTCCGAACTTTATGGTCACTCTGCATTCACTACTGTTTCACCGTCAATGTATGATTATGTGTTTGTACCAAAGAAACTGAATGCTGTTTGCTTCTCAAAAGCACACTTCAACTTGGCCGCTTCAGTTAAGTGCTCAGTCTTAACACGTGGGCCGGAGGCACCACTGAAGCACGATAATTTTACCTCCAAGTCCCTCTTCTGTTCTGAACTCTTCAGAAAAAAGGGACTAAAATAATCTAGAGTGTTACACATATTATTGACTATATTCCCTGAAGGTTTTTTTTTTTAAGCCTAAAATCAGTGTGCCTAATAATTGAGGGATTAAACAGTGCTTCCGAAATCACTGTGGCACCGCTGTATACATTATGGGCCACGTTTTCTGGAAACAACATAACCTTGAAACCAGTGCCCTGGGTAATGGAGGGATTCAGTTCAATTACTGTTCAACAGTCATAGGCACCATTACTGGTTTTTCTAGCGTTTTCTGATTGTTCTGGCGTTCATGTCCTGAGATGATTTGGGGGCAGCTTTCCTTGTGCTCCTGACCCTGACTTCCTACCTTCCTTGCCTCTGCCTTTCTAACTCAGTTCAGGAGGGAAAAAAATGAGCCTAATCAAGTGGGGTGTCTGCAAAGTCAAGAAAGAGGATAAATTTAGTTTTGAGTAGTATGTTAGGTACATTTGCAAATACCACATTCAGTATGGTTTTCTTCAAAAACAGGTGAATGGTCTCTACGTTAAAGCAATGGGTACAACAATGAGTCAAAAAAATACAGCAATACACCATTTTTCTTGTACAATCTTTTAGACCCTCTCTTGACACTCATCATGGGCTCTAAAAATAAGCTTCCCCTATGTCTTCTGACTTTTAAGACACTCAGTAAAAGGCATGCTCCTAATGAACTGCCAGAATGGTTCATGAAGGATGGTGAATCCAATAAAGGTACTACACGATTCCCCCTTATGCCATAAGGTGATTTCTCAACAACTCAAAAAAAGCAGAAAGAAATAACCAATTCTTTTGAATTTGTATAACTAGGAAATGAGATCCTTAGGTATTGACTTTTTACCATAAATAGGAAAAAGATCACCAATAACCATACTCAGAAAAACCAATCAGGGCTTCCCTGGTGGCGCAGTGGTTGAGAGTCCGCCTGCCGATGCAGGGGACACGGGTTCGTGCCCCGGTCTGGGAGGATCCCACGTGCCGCGGAGCGGCTGGGCCCGTGAGCCATGGCCGCTGAGCCTGCGCGTCGGGAGCCTGTGCTCCACAGCGGGAGAGGCCACAGCAGTGAGAGGCCCGCGTATCACAAAAAACAAAAAACAAAACAACAAAAAAAACCAATCAAATGACTTGCTGAAAATGCCTTGTGCTCAAGGTCACAGTCTTGATCCTAATTTTTTTTTCTTGCCTACCTCCTCTTCCTTTTCTACTCTGGCTTAGAACTATCAACAGGTTTGATTTACAGGTTGGGAGTGTTGGTTTTAGTGAGGAATTTTGGTCCTGCCTTGTCTGGAAGTCACAAAGCTGAAGTTACAAGAGGTGCTGAACCAAACTAAGACACAGCATCATAAAAGACATGTGAGTGTATAAAGGGCCCAGTGAGGACCCTGATCCATAGGAAAGCTATGTCTCGGGAAGAGGGCTCTGTTATACATTTCCATTCGCCCCTTCTATTTTGCCCAAAGGCATAGGGGCCCTGAGAATGGACACAAATTCTGTTTGGAGAGTTGTGGAGTCCCTTCCGCCTGTGTGACAGAATGTGTACACACAATTCACGTGTATATGCACAAAGTGGCATAGTACAAATCCCTCACATGACTGATATCTTTCTAGGCATGTATGAAAGCTACAAAGGCAATTGACCAAAGCTTTACGATATGCATAAACGAAGACTGAGCAAAGATTAAAGATATGCTCTTTGGAAGTGTAGTGAGAAATCAAGTTAACAGATTTTATAAGCCCCCATCCCCACCTCTGTACACAATACCTAATTTCTAGCTCTTAGTAAGTAATATAGTGTGGTATGGGTCAGACTACCCCCAATTTGAATTATGTTTAAATTTATGTAGAATGCATAGTCAAATAGAACACACCCAATTCATTCCTAGGCCGGAATCAGAAACACATGACAAACAATGACAGACAGCTCAGCACTCCTTAATGTTGACCGTTTTAACGATTTCAGCTTAGCAGATAATTGCTCCTATGACCGGAAGTACTATCACTTTCTCCTAAAGAGTTGGAAAGAATATTATCATTCCTCAGAGTTTGGAGTAATGCTGTATATGCTGAAATATCTGTTCAAACGATGCATCTGGAGACAAAGAATATCCAGATACAACTTTGCTCCAGGAAACAAAACCAAATAAAGAGTTTCATCCTTTAAAAGAGGGAACCTGCAGAAAACATAAAGCTAAAGACCAGGGATATGGCATTTTGAAAATAATCCTGGTGTCTATTTTAACTATAATTCTCTTATATTTGCCAACTACAGAAACAAAATGGACCTTAAAAATAACAGAGAAGCACTTTCACGTTTCCCACCAAGTCGATTCGTGGCAGCCTGAAGGTTGAGTTGGTACCAAAGGACGTTTAAGCTTCTGATCAATAGAGAAGACGGTCGTGGACAATCCTAGTATAGACGTAGAATGAACTAGAGTAGACTCAGGAATAAGCCCAAAGAACACAGAGGTGAAAAGACTGACTGAAATAAAAATGAATTTTGGCAGAACGTGGCTGGACAATGTGGCAGACCATATTTCACAAATACACCATTGCAATATCTCCCATCCCATAGATTCTCCTTGCAATGTGACCCTGACACTCTTCCCATGGAGAGGGGGGTCGTCTATGGCCCTTTTCCTTGAACCTAGCTGGGCAGGCCTTTGTGACTCTCTCCACCAACAAAGTATTATAGAAGCTCTGCAACTTTCAAGTCTAGATCATGAAGATGCCTTGCTCTCGTGATATCCGCTCTTGAGGCCTGCCTGCCACCATGCTACATGGAATTCCGAACTAGTCCGTGGACAGACTACATGCAGAAGCCGTATGTATTACAGGTGCTCCGTTTGACACCCCAGTTAAGGTCTCCACAGTGAGCCAGCATCAACCACCAGACACATGAGTAAAGATGCTGCCAGTCTGCCCCAGCCATCAAGTCACCCCAACTTTTAAGTCTTTTCAGCTGACAGCCCAGACACTGGGGATAAGTCATTGCCTCTGTGCTCTGTCTGAATTTGCGACCCATAGAATCTGTGAGCATAAAAATTTTTGTTTTATGCCACCCAAGTGCTGGGACAGTTGGTTAAACAGGAAAAGTATCAATAACTGGAATGGATACCTATTGTGAGGCAAGTATTAGAACTCACATGACCAGACTGAGAGGTGTAATGGGAAATCACAGGAGATTTTCAAGCAGAGTGATTTTGTAATTAAGAGTTTAAGACAGTAGAGAGGATAAGTTAGTAAGAAGAAGAAATCATTAAAGAAATTCTAACATTGGCCTGGTTTAATTTCAGTAGAAGAGAATGAAAGAGAAAGAGGGAAGATACATTTAGTATAGAAGAGTCAAGTGAGTTTTTGTTTGTTTGTTTGTTTTTGTTTTCTGGCCACACTGCGTGGCTTGTGGGACCTTAGTTCCTGACCAGGGATTGAACCCCGGGCCCCTCAGCAGTGAGAGTGCAGAGTCCTAACCACTGGACCGCCAGGGAATTCCTAAATGAGTTTTGACGCTAACGGAGTTTGAAAGATAAAGGAGTGAGGGGAACCTCCCAGGGGCCATTCACAAGCAGGACAAACAGAAAGGACAGCCAGTTACCAGGAGGTGGGAGAAGACAGATAGCTTGTGTTATAGACTCAAAAAATCTGATGCAATCTAGAGCACCCAGGAGGACAGTCTCTTTAAGCAGCTTGAAAGAAAAGAGCTAAAACCTAAGGGAAAAGATAGGTTAAGCTCTATACATCATCTGTATAAAGGGGGTAGAGTAAAGTACAAAACGGAATTGCTCTGTGAAAAGAATTATAAGAAACAAAAGAGAGCCAACATTCCAGATTCACAGGGCATCTATAAGTTGCCAGGCATAAAAAAAACCATCAAAGAAAAATCTGTACACACCATGTCACTTTTCACTCACAATCCCAGCATCTGCCTCTTTCCACAATTCCTTGACTACCGCCAATTCAGTGCTCCCATTCATACCCCACCCTCCATCTCAGGCCTCCCCTTCTGCACTGTCCTCCTTTCCCTCATCATGCAAATCCTTTGCCATCATACTTCATACTCTTTTTAATTTCCTCCTTGCTACGGACTGCACTGTGTCCCCCTAAAATTCATATGTGAAGCTCTAACCCCCAACTGTATTTGGATCTCCTATCTAGAGCCTATGAGGAGGTGATACAGGTTAAATGAGGTCATAAGGGTAGGGCCCTAATCTGATAGGACCAGTGTCCTTATTAGAAGAGGCAGAGGTGCCAGAGCTCTTTCTCCACCATGTGAGGACAGAGCAAGGAGGCAGCTGTCTGTAAGCCAAGAGAAGAGGGCTTAGAGTGAAACCCACCTTGCCAGCACCTTCATCTTGGATTTTCTAGCCTCCAGAACTGTGAGAAATAAATTTCTGTTGTTTAAGCTACCCAGTATATGTTACTATGGTTATAATGGTCCGGTTATAGCAGCCTGAGCTGACTGATACACTCCCTGATCCAAATATGCCTTTTATATCTATCTCCAACTAGGCTTTGTCCAGGCCAGTATGAAAGATTGTCCTAAAATGGCTAACATGGAGGGATACCTTGATGGTCACCAAGAAATTTAAATTAACAATGGAAATATTTACAGTGAGAAATGATCCATTATTTTTTGTTAAAACGCTACTTGGTAAATTCTTCAAGTCTGTTTACATTTTATTTTAGTTATGTAAATTTAATTTACACAAAAAAGTACTTACAGAAGTTATTTGGGTAGAGGTACATAAGTAACATATTTGCAAAGAACAGAGAAAAACTGAAGTATAAATGGGGATATGTGGAACTGAGCTTGTGCTAAGTGGAGAAACAGGATATGCACTGGGCACCTGGGAGTATGACCCAGGGTTCCTGAAGGGAAGGTTGGCTTCTAACAGCATTTGCTCTTTTGACTCCTCTTGGCAAGATGAACATTGGCAACAAAACTAAAAATGTAAACCTTAGGGAAACAACAGACCGATACCAGCTAGCCATGGTCAATACATCCAGGGACATGAACCAGAACCGGGGGACTCAGAGCTAGAAGGGGCCTTGGAAGTCATATAATCCAGTCTACAGATGAAGCAGTTTAGGTGAGAATCTCTCAGGATCTTTTAAACCCTCCCTTCCTCTTACGATATTCTACAGCACGCCTGCCAAAGTTAGGGTGAGGGAGAAACCTTTTCCCTTATGACTCTCCAGATTTTTATTCATTCATGCACTTGTTCGTTCGTGCATTAATTCAACCAAGACCTGAGAAGCACTAGGGGCCAGGTTTTTGTAAGTAGTTTGCATAAAAGATGAATCAATCACAGTTCATAGTAACATGAAACCCATTATATGGTAGGAAACATTGACATTATAAAATGCAACCAGCATAAAATTGGCAAAATAACAAAGATAGCCATAACTCCAAATTTTAAAAAAATTTTGAAGTAATCTGAATCTTTACTGAATTCTCTCTGATAGGTATCAGGGAGGCAACCATACTATAAAACCCCCAAAACGTTAAAAAATCCCATTTTGACCTTCTAGTGGGTTGAATAGTGGCTCCTACGAAGAAGATAGGTCCAAGTCATATCCCCCAGAACTTGAGACTGTGACTTTATTTGGAAAAAGGTCTTTGCAGATGTAATTAAAGATCATCTTGAGATGCAAGTATCCTTATAAGAGAAAGGCAGAGAGATCACTGGGACTCATACATATAGGGGAGAAGGCCATGTGAAAACAGAGGCAAAGACTAGGACCAGGTCAAAGAGTGCCTGGAACTACCAGAAGCTGGAAGGGCAAGGAAGGCATCTCCCCTAGAGCTTTCCAAGGGAACATGGCCCTGCTGACACCTTGATTTCAGTCTTCTGGCCTCCATAACTCAGAGAGAATACATTTCTGTTGTTTTAAGCCACCCAGTATGGTAGTTTGTTATGACAGTCCTAGGAAGCTAATACTACCTCCTTCTCTTCAAAGGCCCATTACTCATTACAACTATTTGCCACAAATCTCTTTTTCTTCCCCAAACTCCAGCCAACCTGGGTCTCATCACTTCTCCCCAGCTCCGTCCCACTCTTCCAAATAGGTTTTCTCCAGTAGGTCTGTGCTCTCTATAAACTTAGTAAATATGTCACATTTTCGATACCCTTCCAGTTAATTTTGCTTGATCTACTTATTTTTCATGAAGATATGTTGAAATCTCCTATAAGTGTAGACTTCTGAAGGTTTTATAGTGAGGCCGCTAGGTTTTCTTTATTTAGAATCTATAGTGTAGGTACAGCACAAATTCATGATTGTAATGTCTTCTTAGTTAATTGTTCCTGTTAGTAATAAACAGTATTTCTCTTTATCCCTATCAATGCTTTTACCTTAATTCCTATTTTATTCAATATTACTGTCATTGTTAAGGTCAGCTTGCTTTCAGTTAGTAGGGGTGTGTGTGTGTGTGTGTGTGTGTGTGTGTGTGTGTACACACACAAAAGCAGTATATTAGCATCAAACTAATGAGTACTGTAGACGAACTCTACACAAATATGCTTACCAGCTTAGCAAGGTATACTTCTCAGTTTAGCAAGTAAAAGTGTATACTTAAAGGAACTACTAAGTCAGATGTATACAGTGTATAGTACTTAGTTAATGGCAATGCGCTCCTTTTGATGTCCCACTGAAACACAGAATAACTCCTGCAGGTATTAAAGAGAGATACCTATAGTGGGTGGTCACAGCTGACACCGTTCTCTATCCTAAAGTGTAGAAATATACTACCACTGTGTATTTGAAATAAAACTGCCACTCCCTTGTTACAACTGCACTAAGTCAACAGCCCAACTGAACAGGGCACGACTAAGGAGTTTGTGCTTTGGAAAACTTTACTCCCTTTTCTCTTTATTGCATATTTTTTCTACTGCCTCTTTTTTTTTACCTCTACCTTTCCCTCTCCCTATTTTTCTACCCTTTCCTTCATCTTATTCTAAGAGGCTAATAATCTCTTTCTACCCTAAAAAATCAATTTCTTCTTTCCATCTCCCTTTCTTTTCCCCCATCCCTTTTAACTATCAACACCACAAAATCACATCTGCTTTGAAATTTTAGTTGTACAGTAGCTAATAAATGATTTAAAAATCATCCAAGCTTTTATATATTTCTTTAAAAAAAAAAAAGCACCGTGCACTATTTTTTCTTCCATATATCCCTTAATTTCTTATTGTGGGTCAGGGACCTTCCCTAGAGAAAAAGTTCCTCATCCCACACTTACTAGTTGGACTACAAGAATGTTCCTGTAATAATGGCAGTTACATCTTTTATGACAGCTGCTTCACAGACCTTTTTGTTTTTTTAATCAACAAGAAAACGTAGATGCTTACAGGAATAATTCTGAATTCTTCAGGCTGGTATCCAAAGCTTCCCCCAGTGAATCTCAGCAGTGGTGGGCAGCGCACTTCCCTGTGGGGAACAGTGTGGTTTAAGAGAAGGAGGATGGGCTTGGAGGCCCATCAGAGCAGGTTTGAAAATCAGCTTTGCTACTTACTAGCTGGGTAACTGTGGGCAAATTATTTAAACTTTCGGAGCCTCCATATACTCATACATAAACTGCGACATCAAAAACCACTTTTCAGGGGATTGTTAAGGATCAATATGTTAATGTCTGTAAAGTGGCTGACACACAGGAGGCATTCACTGCATATTAGCTGTTCCTGCCATCTGTGCCCTGGCATACACGCTGTGCCCTGCAACTCATCTGAACAAGCTTCATTTCTGCTTCTCATTCCGTGAGAGGAAAAGGGAGGAACGGACAAAAGTATCACGTTATCAGAATGATTACAATTTAGGGAGGCTTAATGCCAACCTGAAGGAGAAACTTGACTGGAAAGAATCTGAATGGTACGACTAGTTCTTATTAGAATGGTAGTCTTACAAACTAAAAGAATGTTCTTTCTTGCCTTATAATTACTGATAAAAACCTTAGGAGGAGCTGCATAAAAAAAAAAAGTGAAGTAAAGGAAAGCAATTCAATAGGAAATTCAACTGCATCTTCTTTGTTTTAGCTGGGCACATGGCCACTGTGAATAGAGTCAGCATGTTTCAGCCTTCTTTGAAGCTTGATACTGGCCTAAGTCAAGTGTCGGTGACAATGTTAACAGGTGACTTCTGAGTGGTCCCAGAAGGCAGTCTGAGCAGCCCTAGAATATGTATTAAAAGATGGTGAAGCTACAATATTAAGAAAAGCCTGGGTCCCTAAAGATCATGGAGCTGCTGAAATCACCCTGGAGAATACAAATCTACACTTCATTGCCATGAGAGGGAAGCTTCTACCTGGATTAAGCCCTGTTATTTTGGATTTTCTGCTATTTGCAGCTGTACCTAATCTTAAAAGACTAATAGCTAATAAGATGGATAAGTGAATCAGAAGAAAAGAAGGCGTCAAAAAAATTTTAAGGTAGTATAGTAAGCTATAGTAATCACAACAGTATGGTAGTGGCAGAAAAACAGATTTATAGATCAATGGAAGAGTACTGAAAGCCCAGAAATAAACCCACACACATATGGACAATTTATGACAAAGGAGCAAAACACATACAATAAAGATAGGATAATCTCTTCAATAAATGGCGCTAGGAAAACCGGACAGTGACATACAAAAAAATGAAACTAGACCACTGTCTCACACCATATACAAAAATCAACTCAAAATGGATTAAAGACTTGAATGTAAGACCTGAAATCATAAAACTCCTAGAAGGAAACACAGGCAGTATACTCTTTGACATTGGTCTTAGCAATATCTTTCTGGTTATGTCTCATCAGACAAGGGAAACGAAAGCAAAAATAAACAAATGGGACTACATCAAACTAAAAAGCTTTTGTACAGCAAAGAAACAGTTAAATTCTCCAGTTTTAGATCCTCCACCTTCCTTTTGCTTTAAGTTCTCATTTAATGACTTTGCTTCTTCTTGAATCAGGTTAGAGTCTATAGGTATGCCTTTCTTATAGCAATCCTACACTCACATAAAAGCTGCATTTTCAATATGAAATAAAAAGGTATTTCACAAAAAGTGCAAGGTTTTCACTCCTCTGGGCATAGCTTCAGCGATGGCTTCACAAATTTCCTTTTCTTTCTTCTCCATTTTTTGTAAACAGTGGTCCTTACGCTGGATTCATTTCTCTTGAGATGGCAGGCAACCACAGCTGCAGACCTCAATCTGCAGGCATCAAGCAATTCAACTTTTTCTTGTAATGTCATGACTTCTCTCTGCTTCTTGGCAGCACTTCCAGCATCACTACTGGCACTTCATATGGGTCCCATGGTATTATTAAAGTTTATGGTATTGCATTAAACATGATGAAAAATACACAAGAACCAGGGGAGAGAAATTTTTACTGTGATACACAATTTACTGGAGATTAGTGTCACACGGAATTTTAAGCAGATACACACAACACTTGAGCTCATCTCAACAGCAAAAGGAGGTGGCTATGAAATTATTATAGTATAATATGTACTACACTTAATTTTATGTAGTTATGATTTAATACTGCATCTTTATCTTTGTTTACATTTCTCTTCACTGAATGGTGCCATGTATGTCTGTAATTGTATGTATTTACGTTTTTCTTTTCTTTTTTTTTTTACAAATTTATTTATTTATGTATTTATTTATGGCTGCGTTGGGTCTTCGTTGCTGCACATGGGCTTTCTCTAGTTGCAGCGAGTAGGGGCTACTCTTCCTCGCGTGTGCGGGCTTCTCATTGCGGTGGCGCTTCTCTTATTGCGGAGCAGAGGCTCTAGGCGCGCGGGCTTCAGTAGTTGTGGCTCACGGGCTTAGATGCTCCACGGCATGTGGGATCTTCCCAGACCAGGGCTAGAACCCATGTCACCTGCATTGGCAGGCAGATTCTTAACCACTGTGCCACCAGGGAAGTCTCAAGTTTTGATAAATTTTAACTTTTTATACATCTGTACATATTTTATGGTAGTAAGTGATATAGACTAGTATCTATATATATTTTATGTACTCATGATATTCCTAAGTGTTTAATTTTTTTAATATTTCTAAGCTACATGGTTCATCTGTGAGTTTTCTCAAATTGTCCTTAGTCTCTAAATTTTTTCCAATGTATTTACTGAAAAAATTTGCATATGAGTGGACCTGTGCAGTTCAAACCCATGTTGTTCAAGGGTCAACCGTGTTTCCTTCCCTCTACTGATTTGGGGTTTCATTTGTTCTTCTTTTTCTAGTTCCATTAGAGTGTTTATTTGAAATTTTTCTTATTTCTTGAGGTAAGCTTGTATTGCTCTAAATATCCCTCTTAGTACCCCTTTTGCTGCATCCCATAGATTTGGGTGTGTCATATTTTCATTTTCATTTGTCTTCAGGTATTTTTTGGTTTCTCCTCTGACTTCTTTGTTGACCCAATAGTTGTTCAGTAGCATGTTGTTCAGTTTCCACATATTTATTTTAGCTTTCTTCTTGTAGTTGGTTTCTAGTTTCAAACCATTGTGATCAGAAAAGATGCCTGATATGATTTCAATCTTCTTAAATTTACTGAGACTTGTCTCATGTCCCAACATATGGTCTGTCCTTGAGAATGCTCCATCCGTACTTAAGAATGCGTATTCTGAGCTTGGATGGAATGCTCTTTATAAATCTATCAGGTTCATCTGGTCTAATGTTTCACTTAAGGCTGCTGTTTCCATGTTGACTTTCTGTCTGGATGTTCTATCCATTAATGTAAGTAGGGTGTTAAGTCCCCTACTATTACTGTGTTGCTGTCAATTTCTCCCTTTAGGTTTGCTAATAATTGCTTTATATATTTTGGCACTCCTATGTTAGGTACATATATATTGATAACTTATGTCTTCTTGATGAATTGTCACCTTTATAATTACACGATGTCCATATTTGTCTCTTCTTACCTTTTTTGCCTTGAAGTCTATTTTGTCTCATATGAGTATGGTTACACCAGGTTTTTTGCGGGGGAGGGCTGCCAGTTGCTTGGAGTATCTTCTTCCATCCCTTCACTTTGAGCCTAGGTTTGTCTTTAGAGCTGAGGTGAATCTCCTGGGGACAGCATATAGCTGGGTCTTGTGGTTTAATCCATCCAGCCACTCTATTTTTTGATTGGTGAATACAGTCCATTTACATTTAGGGTGATTACTGATAAATGAGGATTTAGTTCTGCCATTTTAACTTTTGTTTTCTGGTTTCTCTACATCTCCATTGTTCCTTTTTCCTTGTGTTTCTGCCTGCCGTTTTAGTTTGGTGGTTTTCTATTATGTTTCTCTCAGTTTCCTCTTTTTTATGTTTTGTGTCTCTGCCCTAGATTTATGTTTTGTGGTTACCATGAGATTTGTAGAAAATGGCTCAAATAAAATAGCCCTTTTTCTGCTTATAGCATCTTATCTTCACTTATCTACACAGGTTCCATCCTTTACCTCCTCCCCTTTCATGTTTTTGTTGTTTCAAATTATCCTTTTTCATGCTGTGAGTTTGTTACCAATTGAAGTAGCTATAGTTATTTTTACTGCTTTTTCCCCCTTTAACCTTTATTCTATGACCAAGTGTTTAAAAACCTATTCTGATACAGCATTGTAATTTTCTGATTCTATCTATCACCTTACTTAAAGTTTTGTGTACTTTTGCCTTTTTGTTTCTGGTAAAAGAGCTCCTTTCAACATTTCTTGTAAGGCAGGTCTAGGGTTGATGAAATCTCAGCTACTGTTTGGGAAAGAGTAGGCATCAAATTTTAGCTAGCAAAAAAAGGGTCTGATCTAACCAAATAAAATTTAATGGTATACAGGAAAAAAATTATTTCTACATTTATTGACATATAAAACTAATCACATAAGAATAGGATAGGGAAGCATATCCTAGTGGCACACTTAGAAAGCAATTTTAGACCCCATGTACAGGACATAGTAATACCGCAGCTCAAAGAGCCAATGTGTCCTTCAGTTACATAATAAAAACATAATACCTAGATGCTGGGTTCATACACTCAGATGGCTACAGGTGTGTAGGTGAAGGACGCCACTTAAGAAGAGACAATGAACTGGGAACACATACCCTGTCCTTCGCCAGAGCCACTGCTCTGCTCCTGGCAATGGTTGCTTTTTAGGAATGAGGGCCCAGGGTTACCAGAGTTCCCAATTTTTCCAGAGAAGTTGGAAATGTGCATTTCTATGTGACATCTCCATTTTTTCTAAACACTGGTTATTTAATATAAAATTTTTAAATAAAACTACATTTGTCCAAAAAGAGCTATAACCTCATGGGAGGCCTGCCTGTTTTCAGATGACAGGAGAGGACAGTCCTACTCTATCCAACTTAGGTGAGCCCACACCTGGTATAGTGTGTTTTCCTGGGCACTAACGTTAAGGAGAAACAGCAAGGAGGAAGAGTGGTGCAACAGTGAGGGAAATGGAGGTCTGGCTTCTGGAGCCAGTGAGACCAGGGTTAGAAGCCCAACTCCACTTCTTACTAGAAATGCAGTGTCAAGCAACTTCCTTGGCCTCTGCAGCTCAGTGTTTCTCACCTGTAAAATGGGGGAGCATCCTAATACCTACCCCAATTGGACAAATGTGAGGAGTAAATGAGCTAATGTCTTCCAAGAGCTAAGCCCATGTATCACACATTTTAAACTAAACAAGAAATGAGAAAACACGAACACTTGTTTTATAAGGAACTGTGGGAACTTGAGATTTTCCCTCAGATTAGAAAAAGATCAAACGGCAACACAGTACGTGTCGTCAACTGTTTGACTATGGGGGGTGGCTTGGCCAGCCTTATTTATGAGGTTACAAGGGCAGGACTGGAAAGAAATAATGGGTGAATGTTAAAGGAAGGTGCATTTGGATCCGGTCAAAGAAACAATCAGAAGTTAAGCAGACTCTGATGTCTCCAAAGACAACATGGTAGTTTCCTTTCACTGGAGAAAATTAAACCTAAATTAGACAGCTGCTGGGCAGATACAGCAGGAGGGAGTTCAAATGTTGAACTAGGGCAAGTGTATGAATTAGATAAACTAGATGACCCTCAGGTACCTTCCAGCCCCAAGACTTCTGTGATGTGCTTATACTGCAGCAAATACACTCAATTTCTCAGACGTCCTTTATAGAACTGATTCATAGGGAAGAAGCTACCAACGTACAAAGGAACTACAAGCAAAATATGCCTGAAAGGAATCGCCACCAAGAGTTCCACTGATGGTGCCAACACACACACATAACATATAGTATTCAAGGCCAACATACCTGACTGCAATCTCAGTAGGTATACTGACTTAAGTCAAGGCTATTGTGATCATAAAAGCTCCCAGATCCAATATTTTATTTTGGCTGGCATCAAGGAAAAGGGAAACAAGTGTGACATCTTAAGGAAATTTGTATTCATGGCTTTTTTCTTTAAAGCACTTGATATCAGGTACCTAAAATGTTTATTCTTAACATCATTAAAAACAATGCCATACATTTACGGATACTAGATTTATCACATTCAAAGATACATTATCTTACTCTTTTTCTTGTAACACGTCACGAGGCAGGTCAAGCAGAGATTTCCATTTTACAGACCCAAAAATTGGGCCCTGGAGGGGAAAAAGTGAATAAGTAGCAATGCAGAGTCTTCGAATTCCAAATTCCATCTTCTTACCATTGTGCCATAGTGTATTTTTGTTTGTTTGTTTATTGTTTCTGATTTTTTTGGTTTTTTTCATGGTACGTGGGCCTCTCACTGTTGTGGCCTCTCCCGTTGCGGAGCACAGGCTCCGGACGCACAGGCTCAGCGGCCATGGCTCATGGGCCCAGCCGCTCCGTGGCATGTGGGATCTTCCCGGACCGGGGCATGAACCCGTGTCCCCTGCATCGGCAGGCAGACTCTCAACCACTGCGCCACCAGGGAAGCCCCATAGTGTATTTTTAAAGGCCAAAATAACTTTTTTTCTTTTGGGGAAGAGTGTAAGCATACATATTATGCATAGGTAAATGGAAAAGGTCTGGTTTATCCATTCCTGTCCTACATGTGTAAAGAAAGTAATTCTAGTACAAACCCCTGAATATATTGGTTAAAATATTAAAAACATCTCTCGTAAAAGAAATGAGTTGGAAAAAAAGTCAGGCCAGACACAGTAAGAAGGCACGACTCCACAGAGATGAACTAGCACTGAAGGGCTGTTGCCCTGAGTGCATCTCCCACTCCTGGCGGCCCTGAACCAGGGTTTATAAACCACACCTGTGGGGGAAAGAAGACAAGGCCTGGGGGCTAGCAGAATGGGAGGATGACAAGGAAGACTCCTGTGTAAAGCTGGAACCCCTGAAGGGCAGCCCTGAAGAGGATGAACCAGAAAAAGAGAAAAAGAAAAAAAAAAGCCTGCCTGGTAGGAGAGTTTCTGTTTAAGCCTTGGAGCTGAATGTGATAAAGAAAAAGAAAATCTCCCTTGGGTTATTTCTCACCCCAAACACACATCTACACTGGTAGGACCTGAATTCGCCCTCCTGGGTGACCCATAACACCTTACTCTCCAAACTGTTTTAAAGTGGCCTTAGCACTGAGCTTTCAGTAGAAGAAAACCCACAGTCTTTTAGAAGGAGAACTCTATAAACACGTGCCTCAAACAAAACAAAACAAAGAAACCCACCTTTCATGGAAAAAGCTTTAAGGAATATAAACTCACAATCAAATTCGCTAACACATGAAAACAGAAGCCTCCAGGACTTAGACTCAGAAAAAAACAAAGTACAGAAGCAGACATGCAAAGCCTGCAGGTATTAACAGCGTATTAAATTAATGGGTTTATTATTTTTAAGGGAGTAAAAGAAGAGACTGAAAAGACGACGAAAGGTCAAGAGACTATCCAAATTGACTAAACAGATTTGAACGAAAACAGAAAGAGAACTTGCAGAAACGAAAACTATAACTGGAAATCCATGCCCAGGCTCAGCAGATTACAGACATAGCTAAAAGAGACAGTGAGAGCAGAGCCGAAATATCACACAGAATGCAGAGAAGAGAAAATGTAAACAGAGGTTCAGAGACATGCAAGATAAAATAAAAATACTCCACATTCGCTTACTTGGAAGGTCAGAAGCACAAAGAAAGATGAGTAGAGAGGCGCTATTCTAAGTAAATAACTAAGGATTTCCTAGATGATGAGCTCCATGCCCACACACCTCACAGTGAACCTGAAGGACACCTGATACACAGGGAAGATGCTGAGAGTATCCAGAGGGAAAAGACATAATCCTACAAAGCAGTGACTCAGAACTACGTGCTGATTTCTCAACAGAAACATGGAAGCTAAAAGACAATAGAATATCATCCTTGAAATGCCAGGAGAAAGTAACTGTCAATAGAGACTATGGCCAGAGGTTGGCAAACTTTCTGTAAAGTGCCAAATCGTAAATTCATTAGGTTTTGCAAGCCTGTCTGTCACATATTCTTTTTTGTTGTTGTTCTGTTCTTTATTCCCACTTTAAAAATGTAAAAACTACGCCTAGCACGGGGCTGTACGAAAACAGACCCCGTGTCAGACTTGGCCCCAGTGGCCTCAGTTTGCCAAGCCTGAGAAGAGCTGACAAAGTTTTCTGTCAGGAAGGAAATAAAGACATTTTAATAAATTCATATATTAATTTTAATAAAGACATTGCCCACTGACTCTCATTAAGAAAACTTTAGAATGATATACTTTAGGAAGATGTCAAATGACACCAAAATGTCTGAGATGCAAGAAGAAACATGGGCCAAGTATTAGCAAAACTCTGTGAAAATCCAAATAAACATTATACATGTTTTTTATTATACAGATAACATGTGCAGTAAAAAGAGTATAGAGTTAAATACTAGACAATGAGCTTCAGCGTCTGCAGATGACTTAGAATACTGGAAAGAGCGCCATTCTTGCTCGATGATGAAGAAAAAAAACAACAACCAGAAGAAACTAGAGTTGTAACTTTTCTTGACCCTATCAGACAGCTGAGGACACAGGGAACCCAAGGATGATGAATTCCAAGGAGGCAGGGGAAGCACAAATTGGTTCACGTGGCAGGGCGGCCACACGGCAGGGGTAAGATGGCATCAGCTACCATTTTAAGAAATTGCTGGGGCTTCCCTGGTGGCGCAGTGGTTGAGAGTCCGCCTGCCGATGCAGGGGACACGGGTTCGTGCCCCGGTCCGGGAAGATCCCACGTGCCGTGGAGCGGCTGGGCCCATGAGCCATGGCCGCTGAGCCTGCGCGTCCGGAGCCTGTGCTCCGCAACGGGAGAGGCCACAGCAGTGAGAGGCCCGTGTACCACAAAAAAAAAAAAAAAAAAAAAAAAAAGAAATTGCTGGAAGCCATGTGGGAGCCAGACGACATGTTTTTTATTATATAGATAATGGAACAACTGGGAGCCCCAAACATAGAGGGGTTTGCAGTCAGTAGGAAACTCATGCTCAGGAGCCTCCATTGAGTTCTCCTGGGAAAGACCAGGGGCAGGGAAGGGGGCCAAAGAGGGCTCCCCTTAGTATAGGCATGGGGGGAGGGAGCAGTCACTTTGCCCAGGAAGGCACAAAACACATTCCTCATCCATACCCTTCTGTCATATGGAGCAAACTGAACTAAAACGAAAGGAGAAGAGCCCTAATTGTCAACAAAGGAACGGATAAAAACGGATAAATAAATCATGGCATACTCATACGATGGAATATCCTACATGCTTTACTCCGTAAAATGAGAAAAAAAAATGGATGAATCCCAAAAGCCTAATTCTAAGGGAAAAACCAGATACAAAATGATTCTATGTATGTAAAACTAACCTGTTTTATAAAGTTGTATAAAATTTGTACATAAAGTTTCTCTACAGTAAGGTGATAGATACATATACATTTTTATATAGTGTGCAAAACAAGCAAAATTTAAAAATGTGTGTGTATATACTTTTAGGGCTGCATAAACAACAAAGCAAGGGGGTAATTTAAGAACTTCAGAAAGTGGCTGCCTCTGGGCCACAGTCCTGAATCCACCATGCAATACTGGAGGGGCGCCCAGGGACTCCTAAAGTGCTATTTATGAATAATCTAGTTAATATACTGACTGCTGGGAATATGTTTTATTTGCAGTTATCATTATTCTTTAACTTTACATATATGTTACATGCACCCTTAGGCATGCATGATATATTTTGTAATTAAAATGGAAGTTCTGTGCAGATGTGCATGTAACAGTTAACAGTAGGTCCCCCTGTGATGCGAAGGGTGAAGGGGAGGGTTAATAGCCACGTGTACTTCTTGCTCAATGTGCTTCTGTTTCTGGGTTTGTTTGGGCTTTTTTGGTAACACAAGGAGTAGTGTGCATTTATACTTCTTTTTTTAAAACACTAAAGATAATTTTTAGCTACTAAAACAATGAATTATGTTCATTTTCGGAAGAGTCCTTTCTGCTACATAGTAAGATTACCTCAAAAGGATGAACATGAGGTTTATACAACTTTCATTTTTCAAAGCTACAAAAAGACATGTAATCATTAAAAAATAAAGATACCGTATTTAATGATACTTTAAAGCCTTCTTTGCCGTATTTGTTCCCTTTAGAAAAGATGGTATTTAAGTTTACTGTGATCAAATAATCTTTCTATTTTCATTCTGGACAAGGTAACATGGTGATTATAAGGCTGCGTATTCTTTTACACAGACAAGAGATCCTGAAGTTCTGAATAGCCAAGTGGAGAAAGTACTTTGAATGCTTGGCTGAAATTCCAAGAAACTCCAAGAATCAGTGTTGTACTTCTTTTTCCCCTAAATGACTTCCAAATTCCTTTGATTAACAGTGGCCAATAACCAGAGTGAGAAGGTCTTTATGTGGGAGTTAATACTCTCTAATGCTCTTTCCCAGGTCGAGAAATCTTTTGGGCTTCTTTTAAATGCAGCTAGGTCCTCAGCCACTAGAAATCGTGATGCGATTAGACTCTCCTTCATGTGGTTTTCCCAGAGACAAGCAGCCTGAATATTAAAGCATTATTTACCACAGCAGACCACAATCTGCAGAACTGTGTTGTTTGGGAATCTTACTTCTCCCCAGATAGAGCGTGAGTCCCATAGAACAAGGGACCTGTGTGTGCATCCTAGCATGGCCAGAGCCTAGTTCAGTGCCGGGAGCGCCCAAGGTGCTGATAAACTGTTTGCTCAGTGTACTTGTTTGCTTTGCAGCTAAGAAAACGAACTTCTTGCAGCCCGATCATCCATGTATCGCACAGACCTTTATTTAGCCCCAATTCTGAGCCAATATGATAGCAGGTATCGAGACTACAAGTATAATTAACATACGTTTATGCCTTTAGAAGGTTAAGTCTACACCCAAGTGTAGTCTGGAACTGTAACCATCAGCAACAACATGGATAAAACTCGCAACGTTGATTGACAGATTCTAGACACAAAGGAGTGCATTCCGTATGATTCTGTTTCTGTCAAGGCAAAACAGGCAAAACTAATCTATGCTATTTGAAGTTGGGACAGTCGTTACCCTGGAGGAGTTCAGTGACTGGAAGGAGGCCGGAAGGGGGCTAGTGGGGTCAGTGAGTGGGTTGTTTTTTTCCCCTTAATCGTCACGTGATCACTTTTTGAAAATCCATCAAGCAGTACATTTATGATTTGGGATATGCACGTTACACTTTAAGTTCACTTTTCAAAAGAATAACACTTTAAAAGAGCGTGTGGCTCGTCTAAGCGGATTTCTCTACTGTTCATACAGCTCAGCATTCTCAACACTTTGCCAATCTCCATCTAACCTCCTCCAGAAAGTCCCCACAGAGCCCCAAACTTGAATGAATGCTTCCTTCCTCGGAACTGCCACAGCATCTTACTAACGCATCTCCCTTACTTTCCTCAACTCTAAGTACTGTGTTAAAATGTGAAACAATCTTTAACTCACACCACCTATCAGTGCTTTGGATGTATTCGGTTCTCAAAATTTCTTAAGCCCATAAACATGTAACATTCTATTCCAGGAACTGCTCCATTTGGCCTCTTCCCGTGCTTCTGGGTGCTCTTTAATCCGTCCTTTAATTCAGCACAACATATACTGCACAATCTGTGGGGACCCCCCAAATGTGATGTTAATAAGCCTGAAACCATTTCTACTGATGGCTTGGACACACTAAAAGGAAAACAGCATTGTTCTTTCGCTCTCATAATCAATGTAACAAAAAACTCAAAACAAAAATAAACATTGCCAGTAATTTACCATACACGTGTCTTACAGCTTGATCTTGACTCTTCAAACACCACACATCTTCCTGTCTGCACACATTATTCTCGCTGAAGTTCATCACATTCTGGAATGTGTGCTTTGGCATAATGGCTACAGGCAGAAAGAATGGAGCTGACTTTGCTTAACCAACTCCCCATCTATGGACATCTGGGCCATTTCAAAATGTTCACTTTTAAAAACAATGAAGGGCTTCCCTGGTGGTGCAGTGGTCAAGAATCCACCTGCCAATGCAGGGGACACGGGTTCGAGCCCTGGTTCGGGAAGATCCCACATGTCGTGGAGCAGCTAAGCCCATGCACCACAACTACTGAGCCTGTGCTCTAGAGCCCACGAGCCACAACTACTGAGTCCAAGTGCCTAGAGCCTGTGCTCCGCAACAAGAGAAGCCACTGCAATGAGAAGCCCGTGCACCGCAACGAAGAGTAGCCCCCGCTCGCCACAACTAGAGAAAGCCTGTGTGCAGCAACGAAGACCCAACGCAGCCATAAATAAAATAAATAAATTTTTAGACAAAGATAAAAACAATAGGGCTTCCCTGGTGGCTCAGTGGTTGAGAGTCCGCCTGCCGATGCAGGGCACACGGGTTCGTGCCCCGGTCCGGGAAGATCCCACATGCCATGGAGTGGCTGGGCCCGTGAGCCATGGCTGCTGAGCCTGCCCGTCCAGAGCCTGTGCTCCGCAACGGGAGAGGCCACAGCAGTGAGAGAGGCCTGCGTACCGCAAAAAAAAAAAACAATGAACATCTTTATTAAGAATTGTCCATTCACGATAACTATGTAAGGGTAAATGCCTAAGAGGTTTATTTTCCAGGTTAAAAGTATACAGGCTGTAAAGGATTTCCTAGAATACACACGGTCAGATGTAAAGACTGCAATAATGTATATTACAGTAGCAAATCCCACGTTTCATCGATGCACTGTTTTCACCTTTTAACATCTCTGAAATCGCGTCCCTCACAATGGGTGGTATCTCCCGATCACCGTCAGGGAGCTGGCTGTCAGGACCTGGTTAAGTGCCTGCGCCAGGCTGCAACACCTCAGCCAGAAAATGACATGGAGCCCGTTCCAGGAAGGGATGTAAGTGCGGACTACTGTTTGAAAACATTATGATACCTTCTTTAAGATTAAGGAAGTACCAACATTGAATCTAGCAGAAATTCAGCGGCTTAGAAAAAAACATTCCAGAGGAATAAGCAGAGTTCTTTTATGAAAGGCTGCATCCTCAGAGCTCTTGAAGGCACAGATAATAATGGTATGAAAAACACGGGTGTTGATGCCCTAAGTTGAAAAGGGATTCAGGAGTGTTGCACTTTTATATTAACGGAGGGCAGTTTGATCTGTGTTTTCCTTCTCATTTCAAAAGGACTGGGTTGACTTGAAAGTCAAGGTTAGAAACCCCCAAAAGCTTTACTGGACTTATGACCCACTCCCTTCAGCCAACACAGACTGGCCCTAGAAGCATGTCAAATTATTTGTTGTTTTTTCTCTAACAATCACAAGGATGGAGTTCTTTTAGCATGACCTTAAAAACATCTATTCTGCAATGGCCTAACTCTCATAGGAGTTTCTTTTCCTGAAATGTAGCCTTTTGGGGATTCCTCCCCTTCCTCCTATCCCCATCCTATTAGGTTTCCTCCTCTTTATACAGTTATACTGAAAATTAATCCTAAGATTTATTATTTATAGTTTTAAAATAACTTTGTATGATGATCACACTTACTACTGCTGGTATAAAAGGGTGAAAAAATACTACTTTCCAAAGAGCTGGCACCGGAATTACTCTAAAGATGGGAAATGTCTTTGCTTGGGGCAGGAGATGAAGACTCAAGAGCAGATCATCCACTGCTTCCAAAGCTCCAGGGAAGAGGTGAAACCGCCCTGCAACAAACTAGGAGAGAAATGCACTGTTGGAGAGCAGCCGCTTTAGAAGAAAGGAGGGGAGGGGTGGAGAGGAGCCAGGGGAAAACTGAAGACAGAGAAACTCCCGGTGAGTGGTGGTCAAGTTCTTGCCCAGCCACCGTGGGAACTGTGCTCCGACTGTGTGTCTTACACCAAAAATAAGGGGACGGGGCTCCTGAAAACTCTGTTGAGAAACCACGTGAGAAAGTGGGAGGGCTAGTAAGGATTATTTTGACTTCTGAGGCAATATCTATTTCAGGGGAGCAGATGGAAAAATCAGGGACCAAAGATGCAGGTGTGAACATAGGGTGATACCAGGGAATGACTGACAGCATGGCAAAGAGCAGGGTGTGTCACTCATGTGTACATCACCAAAGTTAAAAAAACTTTTCAAGAACAAAATAGCTAAAAGGCAATATTGAACTATACAGTATGTGATGTGATCCCTCAGATTTTCAGGAAAATCCTGTGCACTAAAACAAGAGTGTGATGGTGTGTGTAGTGGGGGTGAGGGATATGTTTAGTAGCGTCTTGGGGACGAGGGGGGGGGAGGGAGGGGGGAGGGAGAGAGAAAGTCGGACACCTGATTAGGTTTGGATCACCCTGGTGGAAAACAGAGACATCGGCAAAGATCTCATGACAACCATGAAAATATAAGCTCCCTGGAAAGCTCAAAATATCCCAGAGAAGGATTTAATCTTCCTTGTTGAGATTACTATTTCCTAGGAGTCCCCAATTGCTATCCAGATTTTACTTCTCTACACAAATACAGTTTGCATTACTCCATAGTGTGCTAATTATGTTCTAGTCTTTATATTTATGAACACCTTCTTCTCTTTTGGAAGAACAAGGTGAGGGATTTTCATCTCAAATTGGAGATGAAGTTCTGGAATGGATTCTGGAATCTCTTCGCTAATGAAAAGGAGTAATATTTTTTTCTTCTACAACACCCAAAGCGACAGTCACAAACAGTGTATATCTACTATTAAGTAACGACCTGCCTGTTGCAAACTGATCCAATACAACACACAGTCAACACAGGCACATGATTTTACTACACCCGATCCGTTTTTGTTTTTATTTTTCGCTGCGTTGGGTCTTCGTTGCTGCACGTGGGCTTTCTCTAGTTGCGTTGCGTGGGCTTCTCATTGCGGTGACTTCTCTTCTTGTGGAGCACGGGGCTCTTGGCGCAGGCGTTAGTAGTTGTGGCCCGTGGGCTCTAGAGCGCAGGCTCAGTAGCTGTGGCTCGTGGCCTCTAGAGTGCAGGCTCAGTAGTTGTGGTGCACGGGCTCCGCGGCATGTGGGGTCTTCCCAGACCAGGGCTCAAACCCGTGTCCCCTGCATTGGCAGGTGGATTCTTAACCACTGCGCCACCAGGGAAGCCCCCTGATCCGTTGTTGACATTTTTTTCAGTCTCAGCTGGTAACCTGGGAGTCATCTGATTGAGGGTACCGCACCAGTATGCATGCAAGGAACATTGATTTATTCACGATAGGCTTTCAAGTATATCCACAGAAGGTGTCTAAACAAAACCGCACTTCAGTCTTTTCTTCAAGCCATTTCTCTACCCATACGGTTAACTATAACAATACGCTTAACGAGGAGAAAAAACTAATGGTTAGGATTTCACTGCTTAGTGGACCCTTCTCAAAAAACCTAGAATGGCCAAAAGACACAGAATGTAAGAAACCAGAAGGAAAAGCAGTAACTCATACATCAGATACCTGCTCCCTGATCCTTTCTGCTCCTAAATGCCATGAACATTCCAGCTTTCAGCAAGATACTCAGCCACGTAGCCACCATCTACCTTCCCAAACAGAAGCAGGGAGCAGTTGGAGGCTTGCTGCTTTCCTAGTCAGGGAGAAGTGATGTCAACACTGACCCCGGCGCTGGGAAATTCCTACCTAAGTGGCAGTGTTTACAGACATGATCCAGAAACTGCTCTACAGCGGGCCTGCTTCTCTGGCTCGGCTGGACATCAACCCAGGGGATGCAACAACAGATAAACCTGTGGATAATTCATGAGGAAGGGCCTTTTAACTTCCGAATTTACCAAGCCACAGTGGAGAAATTTATCTCAGACCATGTGATGAACTGTACACGGTTTACTAAGTAGTGGTCTTACGCAAATAGAATAATAAAGGTAGAAATTAAAACTGTGGGTAATTAGAATGTGGTTCTGGTGTTACAGAAGTGCCTCCTTACAAGGTATTACTAAAAACACAGCCTGGAGAGAGACCAGGGGTCCTGATTTCCAGTCCACAAGCTCTTCCTTCTTGTCCCCCAATTCTCTGTCATAGGCTCATTCACTTCCATTTTCTCAGACACTTTCAGCATGAAGACACCAATGACATAATCTTCATCCCATCATCCTTTATGGTTTGGAGATGAAAGCACAGAGCCTTTCTCCTGGACTCCAGGCTCCAGCGATGGTACTCCTGTTGCTGTAGAGATTCTGGATCCCATTTGCTCATTCACAAGAGAGAAAATTGCTGGAGACACTTCTCCAGCATGAACACACAGCCCTCTGCCCCTGATGAAAACCGTAAACACCTCTGCACAATTGAGAGAGAGTGTTAGAGAGATTCCTGTCTCAGTTCAGGAAAGACGAGCCTCCGAGTTGGGAAGACTCTCTTTTACCTAGAAGCCCTTCTGTGTGAGCTTCTGTTACCAAACCTCCTGGCGGTAGTGGGTATCAGCCTGCTCTGGGACTGTCGGGTACAGGGGACATTACACAGGTTCATAAGGCTGGACATGGCAGGCATTTTTATAAGGTAGAGGAAAAACCATGGTGAATCACTTATCTAAGACTGTGGCTTTTAAATCCACTGTGCCCTTTCACACACACACATGGCTACGTAATAAAACACAAGTTTTGCAAAATAATAGCTCCCCGTACTACGTGCAGTGAAGTGTAATAGTTTCCCCTTCTGTTTCACTTTTAAGAGTGCTATACAACCTCCTAAATTTATTTTTAAACTGGAACTAGAAAAAGAATATAAAAGGTTAACAAGGCAAGT
The DNA here is from genome assembly GCF_059928025.1 of Delphinapterus leucas. Classification (NCBI taxonomy): domain Eukaryota; kingdom Metazoa; phylum Chordata; class Mammalia; order Artiodactyla; family Monodontidae; genus Delphinapterus; species Delphinapterus leucas. The sequence continues at coordinate 115,377,549 of NC_143133.1, read as the reverse complement.
GGAAATATAATTAAATTGATCTATTTATAGAAAAGCTCAGAAACACTGATGTGGACGTTTTAGATATCAAGTTCTTTTCCCTTAGGTGCTAGAATGATTCCCTTTATAGAAAATTCCAAAGGTCTGTGGACATTCATTTAATTTTTATTAAAGGATAAGGCAGTAAGATTGCAGGCAGAAAAAGTCGTGTTTTACTTCAGTTCTGAATAAACCTGTAATAATTTAACAAGGTTACACTGCAATAGGGAAATACCTGATGGAGACAGTGTGTTTGTTCTGATCAGGGATTGTAAAGGGAAGCAAGAGGTGATGAGGCTGAGGGGCATGGGAGGGAGTGAAGGTCAAGTTTTCTTGGTCTGTGCACATCACCTAATTGGCTCACTTCTGAATCCAGTGGAGAATGTTGGCTGCTGCTGGGAGCACAAAGAGAACAGAGACTCCTGCAATTCAGGTCAGAGGTCACCAATAAACATCCAAATAAGGATCTGCTCATCCTTATTACACGGGCTGCAAGCATAACCACAAAAGCCATCTTTCCGACTGCTCACACCAACACCATCACCCGGCCAAGCTCTCAGGGCAGAAACCTTTGTCTTCTGTCTGTTTTGAATCATCTCCAACAAAGCTAATGGCAGCCAGAGCTGAGTAGCAACTCGGGCAGCAGAAGAGCTATGAAATGTTTCCATTCTTAAAGAGGGGGGAAAGAGTTAATTAAAAGATTGCAAGGTTCCAATGACTAGATTTTGCCTTTAGATCTCTTTATCCATTAAGAATGGTAATGTTCAAGCTTGGGCAAAAACATCACTTCCCCCTCTCTGAAGCCTTCAACAGATGATACTCCACACAATAACAACAATAATTTGATGATTCTATTCAATGTCCCAAATCCAAATTGGTTGCACACACAAGAGGAGCCCAAATTGTCAACATCTTCACGTGCGCAAAAAAAAAAAAAAAAAAGTAATTGTTGCTGAAGTGCCAGTATTTGCAATGGCATGAACAATGATCATTCAAACGATGAAGATTCTAAAGTATGAGTCTGTGAGTTTGGAAAGGATACCTAAGCTGAAATCATTCCAGTAAGACCAAAATACAAACCTAGGCACTGCCAGCACTATCATAGTGATCTATTTTCTCTCTCTCTTTCTTTCACACACACACACACACACACACACACACCCCTACACTTCTTTACTCCAGACATTATTTATCCCCATCATGATTTGGAATCCAAATACTAATATGATGACTATGCACTGCCCTCATTTTTATAATCCCAACCCTGTACGCCTACTGTTTAGAAGTTAAAGTCTTCTGAATTCTATATATTCTATACAATCCAACCATTAACAAATTTCTTTCCGGAGACTGAAGTTCCAGGATTAGAAATGGCAGTACCAAATTCACACCCATACGCAGGAAAAGGCTTCTGGTAATGGTTTTGTAAATTAAAGGATTTCTTCAGATTGGCCAATTTACCTAAAGTTATAATTTGCCCTTGAGTGAATCTAGAGCAAACTCCCAAATTAAGGCCCAGCATGTTAACTGGATGGGATTTTTGACATCATCAGGTCCAAGTGCATCATCACACATCAAATCCCGTAGCCTCAGCCTTTTGACCTCTTGGCAACAAGTGGCATTATGTACCTCTTGACAGAAATTCTCTCATTCCTAGGTTTCCATAGTTTTATTTTGGCTTTCTCCTAACCAAAAAGCTCCTTTCCACTACTAGCCCCCAAATGCTGCCCTCCCACCCTCACCCTCTGTTCTGTAGCCTCACATTACACCTCCTCCGGTGTTGGTTCCATCCACCCTCACAGTTTCAACCCTCAGGGCTATATTAGTGGCGCTAATATCTATGTGTCCAGCCTCGATGATCTCAAACACAACATGCCCAACACTGAATCCACGCTTTCTTTCCAAACCTCTTCTTTTTCTTGTATTCTTTTTCATAATGTCGTTCATCATTTACCCATCCAAAACTGTCGTTTCTGAGTCCACCCTCAGTCAGACATCATTTTCTCAAAATTGTTTCTGAAATCGCTAGACTATTGTTATCAGCTTCATAATTACGTTCTCTAAAGCCAATGTCTCCTATATACATTCCTCATCAGAGTTAGGGTGATGATGTTCTCAAAGAGAGCTCTGACAATATTTGCTTAAAAACCTTTCATGGTTTCCTATCACCTACAGGAAAATGTCCAACTACCTAGTATCCTTCCCATCTCAAACTATAATATTTTTTGGTCTCGTCTCACCATACAATCCATCTGCTTGTCACTCAGCCCCACTCACCTTCTCTCAACAATCAAATAAACGTTTTCCTCTGCTTACAGTGTTCCCATCTTCTACTTTTCTCACAACTCTGATTACTTTAAAATGTCACCTCCTCTAAAAAGCCTTCTTCAAATCTCCAGCCCCACTTAATCATTCCTGGGTGTTCCTATAGCACTTTGTTCACACTAATAATATCACACATGGACTATACCCTTCTTGTCTGCTAGATGGTAACCTGTTTTAGGAAAAAAAAAAAAAAGGTACCTTGCTCTTTGTATAGCCAGGATTTAGTACGCCTGTGCATAGTAGGTGCTCAATTAACAACTGCTAAGTAAATATGTAAACACAGTGAGAAACACTCTTGAATTAAGAGAAGATGTGAATTTCAGTCCTACCTTGGCTAGGACTCAAACTTTGAGCTTCATCTGTAGGCTGAGATAATAGAATCTTTTCCATCTATGAAGTACTATTACAAGAATAAATGAAATCAAGTTGAGGGAAGCACTATTTCTCTGTATTTCAAATACAGAGAAATATATTAAGTATAATCCAAGAGTATAATCTTTTAATGTCTATCCTTTCACCTAGATATATCAAAGGTTAAGAGACTCTATAGCCAATGTCTAAATTGGGGATGAATATAAGTAATGAAAAATAGGTACTTTACATATCTTAGCATTTAGTGTTCCTAGAAATCAAGGGTGACTTCAATTTAGTATCATTATGCTGTACAGATCACATTAAGTATTAGCATGTAGAAGCACTCACTATGTTACAGAAAAAAAAAAGCATAGCTTTTGATTAAAATAGGTGTGAATCCCAGCACCATGTACTACTGTGCTTTCTTATTAGCATCATAAAATTATAAAATGCTAATTATAAAATGCCTTTTATAGCACTTCTTATATGTGTAAGTACTTTACATATATTATCCCATTAATTCTCTCAAGAGCCCCATGAAATAGGTCCTATTATTCCCATTTTTACATACAAGAAAACTGAAACAGGGAGGTTGGTTAACTTGTCCCACGTAGCAAAGCTATTATGAGGCAGAGCTGGGATGTGAGTCTGGGTGGTCTGGTTTTAGTCTGGCTCTAACCACTAACCCATGCGGCCAATCTAAATAATGACGTGACAGGCTAGTACAATGCCTGACCCACAGTGAATTCTTGACAAACATTGGTTTCCTTTTGCACTTAATGATGCTTGGGTGACGATGATACATGCAAGTGGTCCTGAGGTCCATCATTTCCTGACTACACACCCATGCCATATGGACTCCGTGAAATGGAGATCTTACCTGTATGGTATACTACCCTCCTTCTCATATAAGCAGAATTTCCAAGAAAACTAGAAAAAAAAAATCAAACCATTTTAGCTAGCTATTAATTCATCCATTCAAACGGGAGCTAGATAGATCTATTTTTTCTTTTGTCGAATCATTAAAATGTCATTACACAGGGCCAAGGCAAATGTAGAGAGTTCTCCAGTTTTGTTCTTTCAGACCCTCTGGTTGTCTTTTGATAAATCCTAGCGCATCAATGCTGCTGTCTATTACAATCAGCGTGGTTCGCACTGTGTAAACTTGCTCCAGCTCTCCCTCCTCTCTGATAATCTTGGAAGCTCTCCTCTCACGGGGATGTTGCTGCAGTTCCCTCTTTAGCCCATCATTCAGGGAGGAACAGTGTGAAACACTCTCTCCAAATATAGCTCCCCTCTCTGCAGTGCTGTTGGCTGGCGCCGGCTTCAGACCTGAAAAGTACATTTGCTTACAACTACTGGGGTAGACAGACTTCTTCATAGTTCCTCCAACTGGGTTAATTCTTACATACGTATCTTTGTTGGTACCAGCATGCTTTTTAATTGTTTTCTTAAAAATTTTTTTCTAGTTTAATGTTGTTTTCTATTTCAATAAATACCATGTGTCTCCACTGCCAGCTACACAGGGGTTCTTGAATTACGTACTGGTGCATTATCAATATTTAATAGTCATATTTAATAATGATGTCTTTAGCATTTACCATGTGCCAGGTTCTATACTATATGCTTTACATGCATTCTCATAAGATTCTTAATAAATTTATAGCAACAGGACAACAAAGAATTATTGGGCAGAAAATGCCCATAGTGCCATGACTGAGAATTCTGATCCAGAGGGAGTGGTCCTTCAATCTTTCACCGATAACTTTCCTCCCAACCATACATATCACCTGCTGTGTGGGTCTCCAGTAAGGCCATAAACTCTTGGGGCTTTGTGTTTTTCACTGATAAAGTAACTAACTCATATGTTTTAATCCATAAAATAAAATAATTAAACTTGATGATCTCTAAAATCTTTCAGAAAAAGTCTTTTTTTGTTTTGTGGTTAATTAAAAAAAATAATATCTGGGTAATTTTGATAATCCAGAGAGAAAAAATTATAAATCCATTGGTCTACGGGCAGACATAAGTTCACATTGCAAGGGCCTTCTGGGTCAGCTTGCCTGGGGAGATTTGCGCAGATGGTAAAACAGTGTATGTACGTTAAGAAAAAAAATTTAAGGAATACTTACTACTAAGAATCGTACAAGTGAAAATACTAGGATTTATGTTAAAATAAGCAACCAAAGGGCACACTAAAAATAAACGAATCACCAAGCACGAAGAATCACAAACGCAATTAAAGAAAATCTTATTTAAAATCAAGGGGGTAGCAATTTAATGAGCAGCCAAAACTGCTCTGGGATTATGTGAATCAGGCATTATCCAAGCCCAATTAAAATTCTAAACTATATACTATATGTACATGTATACACACACAGTTTTTAAATTCCCATGGTGACAGTAATAGGGTTATCTTTTTATTTTGACCTTAAAATATCTTTCAGGTAAATGGGATTTATATTGGTTTGCAAATATTCATAGTAATTACAAATTTAGGAAATATCACAGTAGGATACATGTAAAGGAAGTGATTTATTTATAGAACTCAAAGTCACATCTAGGGGTAGAAATTTGCATAGACCCATTTACTTCAATAGAATTAGCAGATAGGAACCTGACTCAATTCTCTAAGAACATCAGCGTTTTGAACTAATGGGAATTAGTCAGTCTGAGAACTATTAACTATCTTTAAGCCAAAATATTCAGACAAGGACTCTAATATAACCAAAGACATTACCATATCCACAGAGCACAAGGTTTGACTTGTGAATTAAATCTACAGCAGTCTGTACCTTATACGTCCCTAAGAAATATTTCTCATGCAACGAAAGAATTGCATTGCTGCAAATATACAATTTAATAACAATGGTAAACAATAAGTTACCTAATATTTATGGGAAACAATGTTTTCAGACAGATTATCTTTAAAGGAGTTTCTTTTTGTTCCCCCCTCATAAAAAAATACATTGAAACGTAAAAATTAGTAGAGAGTCAAAGAAATCCTACACGCCTCCTAATATAGTTGAAAGTGATATAGATCTGGATTAAAATATCGGCTTTGCTTTTGTCCATCTGTGACTCTGGGCAGGTTCCCAACTCAGAGGGTGTATAAAAGGAGTGAAATACGAAAGACACCTAATGCAGCGCTTAGAGCATTGTGTGTTCAGAATGAGTGCTGATTCTCCTCTTTCTAACATTTATTCAATCCAGCAAAGATTTGCTGAGTTGCTCTAATGAACAAGGTGATAAATTTTAACATATGGGCCTGGAACCAGAAGAGGTGACTTGCAGAAAGGATGTCCCGGCTTATTCAAAAAGAGAATTTTCCTCAGTGGTCTCCTATGGAAGGAGAAGACAGGGCGTGGGAGACACCGAGTTCAGTGGCTACTTAGAACAGCCACGTGACCCTCACACAGTGGCCGCTGAAGGCTCCCCAGCTAGCGTCCAGCCATCTCACTTGAAGCTCTTTTGTCAAAGCTCCACAGGCCCCGGTCCCCGGGGAACTAGTGTCAGGACTGCTGTCTGGCCCTAAGCTCATGAACACCAAGGCATGGTCTGACGTTGTCCATCACTGAGCTGCTAGACACCAAGGCACTGGCAGGTGGAAAGGGTCAGGTCATATTCACTGCATTTGAATCCTTCTGCCCCGTGACCTCGACAACTTAGGTTTCAGATGATCTCGGGTTTTTCTCATACCTTGGGTTTTTCTCAGCCGGCAGCGTGTTAAATAATGGCCAACGCTATACGCTTACAGATGGCTTGCTACTTGGTGTTGAGATAATCTTATTGAAACTGGCTGCTGGCTCCAGAAGGGCAGTGCGTCTGCTTCACCAGAAATGCCCACTCCTCTGAAAAAGATGGGAGGAATCTGGGCTGAGAGTCACCCAGAAGCATAGGACAGTGGGATGAATGCTCGGTGACAGTGACCACGCCCCCCACCCCAGTCAGTCAACCTAAGTGACAAACACATCTTTTTTAGCAACATGGTGGTTACCGAAGAGGCCACGCAAGGTAATGGCCTATTTCGGGATTATTGCTCCTTTAAAGAATATGTCCCATCTCAGTTACCAAAAATCAATCAAGGGCCAAAGTTTGAGCTGTTTTTCTGTTTTCTTACTTAAATTGTTCTGGTGGTGAAAGTGATAAACTGCAAACAGGAAACACAGAAGAATATACTTGCATGAGTCAATGAACTGCAATTATTTTCACACGCCAGTGACAGCATGTGCTGTTCCAGTATCTTAACCTACTCATAAATTTCATTTTAATGCCAAAAATATCACTTATTCTGGAATGCACAAACTGTGCTGTAGTAATTATGTGCCACCTTTTCAAAGACTAAATATAAAAATAGCAAGCAAGCTCATGGTTATGCTCTGGCTCAAAATGAGTTCTCATTAGCTTCACTAAAGAAAATGGCTTGTTCTCTTCTTACCTACGATGTAATGTATTTTTCACACTCTAAGTTAATGAAACACAAAAGTCTTTTTATGAGTAAGACACTAAGGTTTACTTAATATAGTACCTCAATAGAGAAGAACATTGATTAGTTTCAGACAGCAGTAAGCCAAATTATGACTCATTTACTTTTACCAAAGAGAGTAAGACTTTCTAATTTTAAAGGATTGGGTTTTAATTAGGTGAATGGCTTTTCAAGATAGTCCCGGAGGTCAAGAAGATAGAAGAGACTAATGACTTTTTAATCTGCAGACTTTGGATTGTAATAAAGCATCACTTCATGACTTTTCTGAGCATGGCCCTGTTTGAGAGGAACACTGACCTCTCCTGCACAGGTCTAGTGTTTGCAAGGTGAGCCTTAGAGATGCTGATCTGTTCCTTGAAACATTTGGTCTAAACTCCAGGTACCTCCCACCAAGTAAATGGCATCCAGATGGTCATGATTAAGCAGAACAATTAGCTAACATGACCACAGATGGAGAGTCATTCAAGACACTGGTGCTAGTGCCCAGTGTAACCGGCTGGGTGCGGACAGCGTCTTCCCTCAGGAAGCTCACAGTCTAGCAGGAAGGACAGCCAGGTAAGGAATTAATCTCAGTGAAGTGGAATCCATTTCATATAATAAATGCATTTAGGAAAGGAAGAAAGAACAAAGTAATGATACAGTAGAGTACTTTCCATAGAAATAAGCTCAAACTGATAAGGATAATATCACCTAATTGCTTCAAACTCTCTATGCATGTAGTTTATCAGGGCTAAAAAGTAAAGGCATGCAAGTATATAAGAGATTAAATTCATTCCAGAGCAAACATCAACTGCTATTAACAAACAACTATTGTAACCAATGCCTCTTATTCTGACTTCACAGAAAACTTGACCTTTCTGTTACAGTTCTCTCATTGCCCAAAAGGTCACAATTTGGCATATCTCACTGGTCATTTGCTATTTACAGAGACAGATTCATTTTAAACTATACAGGTAAGGTTTACGATCAACCTCTAAGATTTCCCTCTAAAGTAACACTTGGGTCCCCTTGGAGTATCAGGTCTACCAGATGCCCATCTCCCTAAAAACGTCAGGCAGCACTATGTATGTCCAGCTACTTCTTTCAGATTTCTTTCTGTGTTTGATAACAGCTGACTCCAAAGGACATTTCTATTCTATTATCTGTAAAAAGTCCCCTTGCAGAACCTCCAAAGCAAAACTCCTCAGAACAGAGAAGCACTTGCTTGTAGGTCTTGGGGAGTAGGCAACTAGGTCTCAGAAACACTGGTAGGAGAACAGGAAAAGATCTCAGGATATAATGACTCTCAAGGGTCAAGTGTGGGTTAGAAAGTAGATGAAGCCCTCAGCACAGGCCCAGCAAGAATCGCTCTGCTGTGCATAGGAGAAGAAATGAAGTGTGTAATCCCTCAAATTAAATCTTGCCTTCAACATAAGGCAAATAAAAAGTATGGAATATAAAGTCATTACTCCATCCTTCAAGTGAGTGATGCACCTGACAACTGCGGATGGGTTCATATTCTATCATTCACTAATCCATTCATACTTTCAATAGATATTTACCGAGTGCCAGGCTCTCAGAATACAGCTGTTGACAAGACAAGAACCCTGTCCTTGTGGAGCTCACATTTTCACAGGGGTGACAGACAGTAAACAAGTAAATTAATGAAAGATGTAATATAACAATTTCAAGTAGTGATAGTATGAAGAAAAATAAGGGAGGGTGAGGGAAGAGAGGATAAGTACCAGATGAAGTTTTTAGTGTGGCCACGGAAAACTCTGACGAAAGGGCGACGGAGCAGAGTCGGCAACGCTACGGAGGGGTGAGCCAGGTGAGTATCTGAGGGAAATCTGCAAAAATTGAGGGTGGTGCCTGGTAACTCTCCCTGTTCACAAAAGTAATAAAACCTCATGATTTTATAATTACCTTTTGTTGGAAGATATTTTCCTCAGGGTACAGGAGGCATAGAGGCAAGCTGAATTTTCAAAATGAGTTGGTTAAATAAGGGAGAAATAGATAAATGTCTACCAGATAGTCTTGTTTGGGAGTCATCCTCATATATTTCACATGCATAAAGAGATATCTGCTGTGTGAATAATAATTCTATCCAAAAAGTTGGGGGGAAGAGGGTTCCAAAGGGCCTGAGGTAGCAGCAAGTTTGGTGTATTTGAGGACCAGCAAGGAGAAAAGAGGGTCTGTAGGAGGGTGAGAGGAAGTATGGTTGGAAAAGAGGTGGACAGAATATAGGGGCCAAATCAGGTCACACCCTGGGGGCTACAGCAAGAACTCTGACTCGGTCCAAAGTATGATGAGGAGCCCCTGGAAGATGTAAGCAGAGGAGTGATGTCCTTTGGTTTTCTTTTTTTTTTTTTTAAGTGTGTTCTATCTGCTATATGGGGAACAGATTGCAGGGGCAGGAATGGGAGCTGGACAGAGGCTGGAGGTGATAGCAGCAGTCCGGGCAGAGATGATGATGGCCGGGACTCAGTGGGTGATAATAAAGCTGGTAAGATGTAGTCCGATTCTGAATATGTTTCTTCTGACAATAATTAGATTGAACATACATTCGATGCTCAGAGCTGCCCCTTTGCTGCGTCGTGTAGTGTAAGAGCTCATGACAGCTGTGATAGGGACCCATGAGGCTCATTTCACAGGTGGAGGCTTAGGTGAATCACATGGTTCCCGAGCTCCCGGGCCCTCTCTGCCCAGCACGAGCCCAGTTTTCACAGGTCCTATACCACTGTGCTCACGTTCTGGAATGGTGGAATCTCACTCTTACCAACTCAGTGACGTCAAAATTCTATCTTGAGCCCCACGTTGCTTTATGTTTCCCTGGCAATCGACCCAAAGGACAATTGGGTACCAGAATCACCTTTTTCACCACCACCCTTTACTGCCCCCCAAACTGGGTAATGCCAACCTTGATGAGCAAAATGGGGTCCTCCCTACTTGGGAAAAATACCATGGTACTGCTACCTCTTCTGCGAGAGGCCTACAATCAAGATAACGAGCATTTAGCCTCTCAGTGAAAATTTCACCCAGCAAATTCAATGTAATTAAAATGTCCAGGCATTTCTGACTCATTATTGTGCTCTTTGATGGGTTTACAGAATGTGTGCTTTCCTGCACTTGCTGTGTTTGCCATTTGTTTGTCTTCGTGCTGGTCTCCAAAATCTGGCGATTATCAGTGAGTCAGTAATTCATGTCTTGAGGTAATACTTAACTGCACCTACTATCAGTTTTCATCGTTACAATTAACACATTTTAAACGTCTTTCTTTTCATGGAGGATTTTGAGATCGTCAAAGGAAAAATTCTTAAATAACTAAAGAACCATGGGATAGAAGAACCAGAGGAAGACTCTGGATTCACCCAGCGTGGTGGCCGTCAATCCCGGCAGCACCTCAGAATCATCTGGAGGGTGCCCTCCCGCCACCAGACAAATCAGAATCGCTGCAGGTGGGACCTGGGAGTCTGTAAGTTTTAAACTCCCCAGATGATGCTCACGTGCGACCAGGATGGAGAAGCACTGATCTAAACCAAGTTCCCCTCCAGGAGCCTCCTGCTTATCATGTTGAAATGAAAGGAAACCAAATGAAAGAGACCAGAGAGGGGAAGTGACTTGCCAACGGTAAAGCCAATTTGAGGCAGAACCACAACTGAGACCCAAGTTTCCTAATTCCCTGTTCAATTTGCACTGAACATCCCCAAGACACAGAAGAATCGAAGGGAACAGTGGGGGTTTCACCAACTGCAATCCTGATGATTCTGTCATTGAGGCTTTTTTCCTCTTTTGATTCTCCACCTTCTGTGTCCTGCCCCGGCTGCCAAACTAATCTAGCTTGGAGCAAAGCGATGCAGAAAGCTGTGCCAGGACCCTGCGACGGTACTGTCAGCTGACAGGTACTCTTTCTCCTTCAAAGGACAGCCATACTAGGGAGTGAGCGTACAACTGAAGACATCACTAAATGGGCTTAAAAAACAAGACAAAACAAAACAAAACAACCCTGCTCTATAGCTACACATGAATAGCTTTTGACTTACTAGTGCCATATTCAGGAACTTGATCTAAGAAAGTAATCACGGAGATGCACCGATTTTCAGGCACATACAGACATTTACAGCAGCGCTGTTTATATGTAGGGGGAAAGTAGAAACATCACAGAAACGTTGAGGAAGTTTCAACATGCGCCTTTAAATTTTAAAAAGCTACAAAAACCTATGCAATATATTCCCAGTTTGGTAAAAGTAAATATGTAACCACAGAATGAGAAAAACACTAGAGTTTAGTGGGTGAGTGGTTGAGTTATTGAGGTTGTCTTCCTCCCTTTTTAAATGTCCCATATTTTCAAAATTTTCTATAAGGCATATGCCTTTCATTTTAACATATATGCTCACATATACACATATGTATTAAAGTTACAGGACAATAAACATATGCACAGAATTATATTTGGTTACAAAATTTTTGGATACCCTGTAACTTCTGCTTGTTACTGGTATGTCTTTTTTCCCCTGAGTTGAAGGGCATGAACAAGGCTCCCACTTCATGTCATATTCTACACAATGACTCAATTATTTTAACAGGAGACTCAAATTAGAATCTCCCTGACCTCATTTATATAAGTCAAAAGCTAAGAAAAAAAATGTTAGTGTCATGAAATATTTTTTTCATGAAATTAGAGACTAACATGTTAACGTAGTCCATCTTTCCAGTCTTATTTAACAGATCTTAAGATTTACTGAGCGCTTTCCATTTCCACCAAGGACCATTCTAGTCTTTGGGAACTTTACCATGAACAAAAACTGTCTAAAAGCCTTGCTTCTTGTAGCCCTTACCTTCTGGTGGGAGGACACATGCCAAGCATAAGTAAAATGAAGCAGGGAGAGGGGCAGGGTGTGCTGGGGATGGGAAGGGGGAGGGATGCTGCTATCCAAATAGAGTAACTAGGAGTGCCTTAGTGATGAGGTCACGGAGAAGTGACCTTAGAGAGGCACAGTCCTTCGTATCTGGGAGAAAGAACATTCCAGGCCCCTTGATAAATAAAGGAGAAAACACCTTGATAAGTAAAGGGGAAAACATCTTTTCTCTTCCGCTATTCTTTGGGTCATTTGGAACTACATGTAGGTGTAGTCAGTTCATGGTTACAGAATGGCCGGGTGAACATCTTCTGTAGAAAATGGGAAAATAAATACTTATGGGTAAAAAAAGGCATTTGTATAGGTTCACTGACAATACCTCTGAAAAACCTCAAATGTTTGCCTTTTCAATAGTGCTTACATGGACTGTGTGTGTAAAAAACCATTTATGATGGAGAGATAAGAGGCTGAACTGGTTAATAAGAAAGAAAACATTTCCTGGATCTTACCTAATATATGAGCTCTTTATATATCTTTGCCTTGAAAGAACATGAATAAGCCATACATTTAATGCAAAAATACTTTCTTTTTTCAAATCTATATCATGAAATATATGTCCATACATTGAATATGGAAAAGCCTAACAATCTGATACATAAGCTTTAATTTTATGACAAATGATGCTTATTTCTACCGAAACAGATTTTCTAAATACCACTATTTCATGGAATAGACGAGATTTTTAAAAAAACATACTTGTAGAAACCAATTTATAACCAACGCTTTTGAAGCAGTAAAAGAAAATTTTCCTCTCATAAAGAAAAATAAAAGAACTAGATCTAATACTAGTCATTAATATTTCTACTTCAATCTATAAAGCACACTTATCCCACCACAAGTTAAACTGCCAAGTGATTAACCCCTCAAAGTTTAAAATAAAAGATTATAGTATACCTATAGACAAGGTTTCAATTTAATAGAACCACCATAATTGCAGCTTCGTAGAAGAACAATAACACAGCACAAGGCAGCCTTATTTCTCTGGGTTTTATATTACCACAAAATCCTCCAGATCTGAGATAAAATGAAAGTCAAATCCTATTCAGGTTAACTCAAATTTAGCATCTCTCAATTCACATGATCAAATACACAGAATTTCAGCATCACTTCAGTCACTCAGTAATAAGTGAAGGTCCTCCTTTGAGTATATACAAAATGAAGTATCTCTTCTGGGGATAAACTGAAGACTTTCAGAGGCTATCAAAATATTAAGTTCTTTATATACCAAGTTTCATGTCCAAAAATGCAACAATAAAGGTCAAGGTCTTCCTTTTAAAAAGTTGAGACTGGTTTCTAAACAAATTAATATTGCATTGGAAACATAATCAGTCTTTTCTAAAAAACTAAAAGAATAAGTTATAGAGTCCTGGGTTCTTTTTGAATCTTTCCTGATTTCATAGTCATAAAATTCCTTCCTTTTTGAGAAGCCAAGGGATTTTTAAGAACAGAGGCATCAGGAGAGATGAGGATGAGATTCTTACTAAAGATTAGAAGATAAAGGTAGGATTCCTTCCAAATCCCCAGATACGTATTTCTATGAGCTGAAATGAGTAAACAAACCATGCAGTATCTTTTTTTTTTTTTTTTTTTTTTGGCTGCGTTAGATCTTCATTGCTGAGCACAGGCTTTCTCTAGTTGCAGTGAGCGGGGGCTACTCTGTTGCGGTGCGCGGGCTTCTCATTACGGTGGCTTCTCTTGTTGCGGAGCACGGGCTCTAGGCGCGCAGGCTCAGTAGTTGTGGCTCACGGGCTTCGTTGCTCTGCGGCATGTGGGATCTTCCCGGGCCAGGGCTTGAACCCGTGTCCCCTGCATTGGCAGGCGGATTCTTAACCACTGTGCCACCAGGGAAGTCCCCAGACCATACTGACTTACATTGCCAATAATGTTATTTAACATTGATGTTGAATTATGGCTTTTAATGACAAGAGTCTGGAGTTCTTGGCTATTAGACATCTGCCTGCCGGTAGAGAGCCAGGTGAGGAGGTACAGTTTAGCACCAAATCAATAAGCAAATACTAAGTGAGGAGGGTGATAATGCTTTGGCCTGGGAGATTAAGACCAAGCATAAATAAGTTTTCTATATGTATCTTAAGAGGGAAACGGAATGGAAACCAAGGCTGCTGCTAAGAAATGTTTCTTAAATATCTAAACGATAGAGAATCACAAGCTCTCAGGCTTGGGAAGACCCTTCCGTCATCACCCATCAGAACTCTGGGCATAAATCCTGTGATCAGTTTCCATCTGAATGCAAGAGAAAGCTTCACCTCCCAAGAAAACCTCTTCCATCTCTCAACAGTTCTAATTTTAAGAGTTTTTCTCCCTTTACTAAAGCAAGTCTGCTTTCTATAACTTCTCCTCACTAACCCTAGTTTGACTCCATAAAGCGGAGGTTCCAAATACATAAGCCTCAGGGTTGAGGCCAGGGGCACATAGGAGCAGAGCTGGCCGAGAGCCAGGCCATAAGTAGTGATGGGGCTTTGGGCCAGGTAATGGGCACACTGTTCACCTAAACCGCCAGCCACTGCTCTGCAGGGACACGGGCCCCTGTCATCAGATTTTCTCATCAGAAGCCAGAAATTTGAATTTCAGTAAAAATATCCTGGGTTTTGAATATATAAGGAATAAACTGTGGAGTTCAAGCAGCTCTTAGAGCTCAACTAATTCAGACCTTTCATTTTATAAGTAAGAAACTGAGGTCCAGAATAGAAAGTGATGGACCGAAGCCAAATGGTTAATCAGAGGTCGGTCTGGAGGAGAGCAGGCCCAAACACAAGGTCCCATCTCTCCTGTCGCAAAAATGCAGTCTGCAAGGCTTGTTTTTTCAGCTTAAACATGGCTTGTCTTAAAGAAGAAAGGAGATTAAGAGAGAAAAGCGAGCTACCTCTTCCAGTTATGAAGGAAGAAAAAAGCCCTTCAACCAAAGTGCATTTGGGTGACAGATGTGCTAAAGTATTCTGAAATGGGCATCAGCTTTAGTTCACATCCTGTCTCCATTATGAAGTCATTACTGTCCACAGCTAGTCTGTATAGTATCCTCTCAAGTTGAGAAAGTATATGGGGCAGCAGCTACAAGCAGAGACTCAGGAGACATTGCTCAGGTTTGCAAGCCTGGCTCCATCACTTACTACCGGCATGACCAAGTCACTTCCCCTGTCTAAGCCTCAGTTTCCTGGACAGCGCCAACCACAGTACCTACCGCTCAGTGTTATCGTGAGAATTAAATGACCTAATACACAAAGTGCTTACAACATGCCTGACGCAGAGTAAGCACCACACAGGCACAGGGCTACCTTCTGCTGAAGAGAGGTAAACATATTACTTAAAGGAAAATGTAAAACAAAACTGCACAAAAATACTCTAAAAAATATGAGTCCTGAAAAAAAAAAATTCTAGCAGCTAGTTCCTTTACAGAGGTTAAGGCAAAGGTGGACTTCATCCGTTAAAGTAAATGTAGCATGAACCCACGAATTAAAATCTTAGCACCCACTTACACAGGAAAGAGCCTCAGTACATCTACGTTTTCTCCTCAAACCTTGGAGAAGGTCCTAGAATACATGAGATATACTCCATCTTGGGTTCCTCCTCGCCAAAGGCTGAGCTTATTTTCTGAATAGTTACTGCAACCATCTCCTCCCTCGCTCCATCTCTAAGTTACTATTAGGAATCCAGTCTCTCAAAAGTTCTTCCTAGATGTTTAGTTTCCTCCTTTCCCTTTAACTATGTACTAGTGAAAGATGAGAAGATAGCAAACCACACTCTTCAAAAAAGGAAAAAAAAATATGCATCATTTCTTCAACATCACAACTCAGAGACACTTAACCACCTCCAAACACTTACTGATCTACCATGTTTATCATATAAATATATGTAATCCATATATAGATACATCTCATATTGCTCCGATGAGATTTCAGTTTAACCCAAGAGAAAGCACAAATGCCACAGGAGAATCCTCAAATATTCACCAGCCATCAAGAGGGAGCTGGGACACCCTGTCTCGAATCACAGAAACCACAAAGAGAAATTGGCACGATGGCTCTGGTGTCTAAAGCAGGAGAGGGTCAATACAGAGCTCTTTCCTAAGGCTGCCGGAGCCTCAGTGACCCCCGGGGTCTGGTGATCCGTGCAGGAGCTCCTGTGTGTCACTGTGCACAATGCCTATGAGAATTAGCATGTATTGATGGCTAGGTGCCAGCTACGGACGCAAGCACTGTACGTGTGTGAACTCATTTAATTCTCATACCAAACAACTGAGGCTCCCCCATCTCATAAATGAGGAAACTGAGGTCCTGAGAGGCTAACCTGCTCAAAGATCCACAGTGAGGAAGTAGCAGAAGCAGGACACAAACTCAACGGGCTGGCGAGAGGCTAAACTGCTAACTTACCACTTCCCAAAACCGCCTCTAGAAATAGCTGCTATCACTTCCCTCACGGTTCACAGGCATCTGACCAGCTCCAAGGAGATGGTTTAGATCTGGCTGCTTTTTTTTTTTTTTTTTGTGGTACGCGGGCCTCTCCCGTTGCGGAGCACAGGCTCCGGACGCGCAGGCTCAGCGGCCATGGCTCACGGGCCCAGCCGCTCCGTGGCACGTGGGATCCTCCCGGACCGGGGCACGAACCCGTGTCCCCTGCATCGGCAGGCGGACTCTCAACCACTGCGCCACCAGGGAAGCCTGGGTCTGGCTGCTTTTACCTGTACCTGGAAGTGTACTTCTGGGGCCTTCAGGTGGAGGCTGGATTTCTACATAGCTTTTTACTCAAGCCCTCCGGTTGCTCTTTCACAAAGCCAACCTGGGAAGAAGCTCTCTAAAGCACAAAAGATGCAGTTCCTCACATCCTTTTAGAGGGGACATAGAAAGTCTCTGGTCCATGGGTTTTATTTTTCCTTCATAATTGGAAGAGGTAGATCTCTTTTCTCTATTAATCTCCTTTCTTCTTTAAGACAAAACGTGTTTGAGCTGAAAAAACAACGGCGAGCAAGGGAAAAAGGAGAAAAAGGAAAAGCAGAGGAAGAATTAATATTATGTTAAAAAGTAACTGTTAGTCCTCGGAAACGCAAACAAAAACGGCAATGAAGATACCACTTCACAACCACTGGGAAGGCCAAAATCAAAGACAGATAACAACAAGTGTTGATGAGGATGTAGAGAAATGTTCCACCTACTAAATGTTCCTCCTACACTGCTGGTGGAACTGTGAAATGGTGTGTTTCTCTGGAAATCAATCGTGCAGTTCCTTAAAAGGTTAAGCCATACAGTTGCCATATGACCCAGACTTCTCAGAAATTTCACGCCTGGCTGTGTACCCAAAAGAAATGTCCACACACAGACTTGTACATGAATGTTCACAGAAACATTATGCATAATAACCAAAAAGTGGAAAGAACCTAAGTGTCCATTAATTGATGAATTTTGAAAATGTGGTATAAACATAGAAGGAAATATTATTGGGTAACAAAAAGGAATGTAGTACTGAGACATGGTACAGCGTTGACAGACCTTGAAAACATTATGCTGGTGAAAGAGGCCAATCACAGAAGAACACATATTACTTGATTCCATCCATATGAAATGTCCAGAATAGGCAAACAGAGACAGAAAGGAGATTAGTGGTTAACTAGGGCTGCTATATTGGAGAGTAATGAAGAGTAACTATTAATGGACACAGGGTTTCTTACTGGAATCAGTGGTGAGGGTCCTCAACTCTGTTGGCAGAGGAAAAGCCATTAAACTGTATACTTTAAATGAGTGAACTCTATGCTATGTGAACTCTCTCTCAATGTGCTCATATTTTTAGAGAGATTTAAAAGAACTGGTTACAAACTAAAGCTACTAGTCTATCCCAGGATAATCTGTGTCTTTGTGAATAAGAAGCCATAATTGCAGAACTGTCAGAAACCCAAAATCATAAGTGGGAAAGGAAAAATCAGAAAGAAAGGCTCTATGGAAAGGGGAAGGGGAAATGATTTCTATTTAACTGAATTTCAAGATAGTGGGTGTGTTGGGGTCACATCACGGCAGATGCATAGATATTACACAGTGGGGTGCATAACACTAAATTCAGACTTCCTCCTCACCTGAAAGCTATCAGTGCTGAAAATAAAGGATCTAGAGGAGAGGGGAGATTTTTTAAAAATGCAAAGGCTGATGTTCACTTTTTGGAGACTGAAGTAAAAAGTTCACAAGTGTAAGGATCCTCTGTTATATTGCATCCCATGTTCACAGAATAAGAATATTTGATTAGCATCTAAAATGTACACCATTTCCTAAGATAAATTTGAGTGAGAATTCTAAATTCAACTAGAAAAAGTACAGCCTTCACATTCTAGAGCTAAGTGTAACATACTGACAGCCAGACCAGCGCTGGCACTGGTTCACATTCAGGTAGAAAGAGTTAAAAGTTCGCCAAACCACCCTGTCATGGATCTCCTTATAATGAGACTTTAGCAGAAATCAATGCAATCTATGACTAAAGTGAATCCAGTCTCCTAAAGTGGCAATACATCAAACGATAATATGGAAGCCTCATGGCTATTAGCAGATACAACGTTAACACATTTTTGGAAACAGAACAGTTAGATAGTAGAGAATTTCCTTGACATTTTTTTAGCCTAACTTTCAAATTATCACCAAGCCCTTTATTTATTCTCACTACATCTTAATCAAGCATCATTTGTGTGGCAAATCAGCTTACGGCTTCCTTTAAAAACAGGCGAGCCATTAACTGACCCAATGTGTTGGCAGTTCTTTTTAGACAGGAACAAATGATGCCTCTTAACTTTGTGCTCGAAGCTGCAGAGTTTGATTTCACGCATATGCAAAAAGAAACATTTAAAGGATCCTGCAAAGTCAGCTAACCATCTTCTGCGAGTTTAAAGAACAGCAACAATAACAAAAACCCTCCTTCACACTCCCCCCACGGAGGTTTATATATTAAATATGCTTTTAAAGATACTTTACATGACTTAAAACGCTCTTTCCATAGTCCTCCACATCCTTGACTGTCATAAAGTTTAAGTAGTGCTCTTATGACTCAAGGTCAGAGTACAGTCTTTTCACTTACAAAACTGATGAGCTCAAGAAAGTATACCAAATGTTCCTCAGTGCTCTATCCTAACTTTTCCAAGAAGTTAACTGTCCCTTCCTCCTCTTCATGAATTAGTGCACTGCATTATCTTTGGCCCCTGTGTTAGAAGCACTGACCTTTCCCCACTCCACCTGTTTGCATTAGGGTTGACAAGTTCCTTGTCTGAAACAGCTGGTGTTGACTACCAAAGGCAAACCCACTGTACATTTCCCTAATAGGTGACATGAGCTCTGGGAATGAAAACTTGTCCTCAGAGAATGCACCACCCGCCATGTGGCCAAAGCCTGGTACTCCATTTCAGTAGCATTAACTGTTTATTTTCTTTAAAAGCCAGATTTTGGTAATGTTTTGATTCGGTGACTCCAGTCAGAAAATGCATCTGTCACTTCCACTCCCTCCTTCTCCTTCCGGATGCCACAGCCTCAAACCCAGCAACCCCTCTGGGGAAGGAGGGCAAGGTTCTCCGGACGCACAGAAACAACAAGTAACCCTGGACTCAAGGAGCCAAGGCTGCTAAAACGAGCTGCTTTTGTTGACAAGCCTGGGGAGGACTTTGTTGTTCCTACCACGGAAGCACTGTTATGTCAGGCATACAGGGAAAGAGCGAGTTTTAGGACAATCATGGACTTCTCATCCCGGCACCCTGCAATCACTACGAAAAGCTTATTCTTTCTACCCTGAAATCTCCTTCTCGCCATAAAGAAAACCTTCAGCATATTTAACCTCCCAAGCGGGCAAAGGATAAAGCAACACTGTAAAAGCAGGCATATCTTTATGGCCACCATGCTCTTGGTGGCTTTTTGAGGATTGTTACTCTTTACCATCGCGCCCGCCTGTCAGCTCCTCCGGATGACAGCCTGGCAGAGCACAGGATTTTCGGTATTATTTATGACTCGCGTCAACCCAGCGGGCGGCGCGGGGCGGGGTCGGGGGAGCGGTACTCAATCTCCCACGAAGAGCTGAAACCCGACTTGAGCAAGTCGGCAGTGACGAGCGCCAGCACCAGTAACCCTACCCGCCTCCTGATACACAAACGCCGGCCTCAGGAGTATACCTGATGCACACACCCAAGTGAAGAGCTGAGTTATCAGATCTCCCGGTTCCAAACAGGTGCGGGGCCGCTCACTAGCCGAGAACAACATCCGAACCCTACCCCCCACACCCCACCTACCAGATCCTCCTCGGAAAAGTTAGCCCCCCTCGGCCAACCTTCGTCCGAGTGGCGCGATGCTAATTGGAATGCATTCTCTGGTGCCCCCAATGCTGTTAGTCCTCTCTTCATTGTAAACCCCACGAAGTGACGCAGAGCAAAACTTAGTAGGTCCGAGGAACAGAGACGCGTCTTTCGCAAAGCACGGACTTCGCAGGAAGGAGCTAGGAGGCAGGCGCTGGATCCTTCTCGGCGCCTCCATCCTCCTCTGGCTCCCCTCCCCCGCCCCGCGCCCGCCGGGGCCGCTTACCTGCGTGGGACATGGTGATGGTCTCGTTGGTGTTGGAGCCCACGTTGAAGATGACCACGGCGGAGGCGTTCTGCAGGAACGCGTTCCGGATCTTATCCCTGTACGTGCAGTTGCCCTTGGGGATGAGGGCTATCCAGTTCTTGCCGTGCGCCGGGGCGGCGAACTTGGTGTTGGGGTCGCAGGCCAGGCGGTCGTGGGCCGAGCTGGCCATGACCACCTCCCCGCGGGCGTCCTGCTTGGGCGAGTGCTCCCCGTAGCGCCCGCACTCGGTCTTCTCGGTGTGCAGCTCGGCGGTGGTGCCGCCGCCGCCCGCCGCCCCGGCCCCGGGGTCCGGCGCGGGCTCGGCGTAGGTGATGTTCACGAAGGCGGTGTACCATTCTTCCTTCTCGGCCACGGTGAAGTCCAGGCAGAGCAGATGCACGAAACAAAAGGAAAGCAGCCATGTTGAGAGAGCCAGGCTGCGGCACGCTTGGATGAGAGACATTGCCATCTTTATCCGCCGGGGCCCCCTCCCCGCCCCCGGCGCGCTCCCCCCGCGCCGTCCCTCCTCCCCAGCCCCGGCCAACGCCGGGCCGGCCGCTTGTCCTTCTTCTCCTCCTTCTGCTCCTGCTCACTCCCGGGCCCGAGGGGCCGCGGCCGGGACGCGCAGCCGCCGCGGGGACCGGCTTCCGAGCGAGCGGGTGGCGCCGGCCCCTTCCCTTTTCAGCCGAAGCACGGCGGTTGCATCTCGCTTCGCGGGCGCCGGCGGGCCGCGGGCGGAGGGGGCGCTCCGGGCTTGCGGCGGAGTCCGGCTGCCGAGCGTCCTGCTCCTTCGCCCGGCTTCTCCTTCTCTCATAGGGGTGGCAGGGGGCCCGGGAGCGTGCGGGGTGGCGGCCCGGCGCCCTGCAGCCCCGGCGGGGGCGGGCGCGGCTGCTCCGAGCCCGGGGTGTCGGCGAGGAGTCCCGGCTGCCGTCGCCGAGCGCTGGGGCGTGCGGGTCCGGCTGGAGGCGCGGCGGCCGCCCCTGCTGTGCGCCGCGTCCCTCAGGCTGCGCCCGGCACACACTTGCCGCGGGAGGGGCCGGCTCGGGGGTAGCGGGAGCAAGCCGGCAGAGAAGAGTACGCGGTCCGTGTGTGTGTGTGTGTCTGTCTGTATATGTTTGTGTGTGTGTCTAATGTGTGCGTGCAAGGAGGAGCTTAATGTGATGTCAAAGATTCTAGGCTTCTCTTGCCACGCTCCCTCGGTCTCTCTATGGGCAGCAGCGACCCCTGCCGGGTCTCAAATTCAACCTAATCTGCGACTTGGTCCAGGTGGAGGCAAAAGGGGAAGCGACCCCTTGACCTATGAAGAGAGGAACAACTTCCTGCGTCTCAAATGTAGAGAAATGTATGTATCTCTCATAAACAACTTTCCCTAATTACCCATCCTAGGGCCAACTGGTAAGGTTAGTTGGTAGCTGGGTCCTCCGAACACAACGCCTGGAATATCTAGGGCAGTGACTATCAAATTTAAATGTACATCACCGTCACTATCACCAGTGTGTGTGTGTGTGTGTGTGTGTGTGTGTGTGTGTGTGTGTTAAAACTCAGACTGATGGGCCCTGCTGCAGAGTTTCTCATTCCGTACATGTGAGGTGGGTTCCAGAATATGCTTTTCTAACAAGTTCCCAGGTCATGCTGATGCTGCACTGCATTAGAATGAGTATAGAAATGGGCTTCTTTCTTACCCTCTGGCAGCAAACATGTGGCATTTGTTTTCCTATAGAATGAGTGTTTTCTAACTCTGTAAGAAAAGAAATTGGGTGAGCTATTTCTTCACTGTGTTTATTCTGGTTGTCATGACTGGTAACAGAGGACTTAGAGCATCAATAGAGCCTCAATAGGCAAGGCAGGTTTTTTGGGTTATTATTGTTTATAGGATATTCTCCAGTTGTGCATAGAGCTTACAACTAGTTAGTGGAGAGTACAGCCCCTCTAGAGTCGTGTTCTTAAAACTTTGACACAGCACACTTCCTTACCAGTTAAATGTTTGAGTGGTTATCTTTTCACACCAGCAGTTTCTTTGGCTTGAGATAGCACGTCTCGAAAGCAATTTGTATGATGGTTCTTAATCACCCACCTTGTACTTCCCAACTGGCAATCTTTCAGAGAACTCAGGACTCATTCTTGATGAAAACAAAAGTCCACCTTTTCCCCAGGACCTTAGTTAGCATGTTTACAGAAATCTGTTAATGGCTGTCCACCAGTACAACTGCTGTTTTTTCCAGAAGCAGTAGGAACAGCTGGTGGCTGTTAGGGGAGAGCAAAGAATCCCAGCTATACCCAAATTAGAAGCAGGCAGAAAAAGAACTACTTAGAAGCATTTGTCTCTATGGTATTGGATGTGCTGGGTTTCTGTATTTCCCTAACTTATTCATTTTAGAAAATAGGCTTCTAGGCAATTGGGACAGTGCTTTTTATAGTGCCTAATGCCAAAAAGGCAAAAGTGAAGAATGCCTGGCTGCTGGTTCTTGAACCACCAGAGATCTGAGTCCTTTGCCTAAAACCCCCCAGCGAGGTTTTGTACAGATGTCTCACAAACCAAAGTGGTTCCCCATATCTCTCTGTCTCTTAGCAGTTTTTCTCCAGCCACAAAACTTGGTGAATCTGTGTCATTAAGAATGCACAACTACCCCTGTCGTTTTCTTCCCTTAGAGGAAAAGTTAGAGGCTGAGGAGATGGCAGGATCAAGGAGGTAGCATCCTGGCTGAGAGATTGATTAATTACAGGGACATTGGGCAAATAAGTAAAATATTAAATATAATGGGAGCCAGGTTTCTTAGTGTGGGAGAAGGAATTTATGAATATGGAAGGAAAGAAAGCTATAAATATTATCGAACTCAGGTTCTGCTGCTGGCCACTAAAAAGCCAATACCCGAGAGACAGGTGTTGGTTGGAAAGGAAAGGTTGCTTTATTCAGGAGGCCAGCAACCTAGGGAGAAGGCAGACTCGTGTCCAAAAACCAATTCCAAAGATTCTGCTTGACCATGAAAAGTTTTAAAGGGAGAATCATTTGGGGAAGGGGTCAGGGTCTTCATTATCTTCCCCTGTGTGCAGACTTTTTTTCTGATTGGCTGGTGGTGAGGTAACAGAGCTGGTGAGCGGAGTTCCAGCAATATTGTGCTCAGCCTGAAGTTGCCATCCTCCACCTGGGTAGGGGCCTTAGTTCCTGCAGAGGAACTCAAAGATATTGTTATATACATTCCTTGAGGAGGAACCAGGACCCTGCCCCGTTGCTGCACTGCTATTTCTTGACTGTGCCTCCTTTGTTTCTTTCTCCTTCCCTGATAAGCAACTATTTGAATCTGCCCTTTGGAACCCAGGGAAGGTCGAGGAGGCTGAATGAAGCCTATTTACTAAACAAAAAACGGGGGGACACGGAAAGGATTTGTACCCAGGAGGGCCCTACAGGATCCTGTTCAGCTTCATAAAGAGCCCTGAGGTGTTGGATTGGATTCAAAATGAGTGTGAAATCATTATATATATATATATATATACACATATACACCATAGCTATTTTCATTCAGAGGCCAGAGCAACAGACACATCAAGTGGCCAGAAGATCTTGGTTTCTAAGTACCATCCTCCATTAAATGGAACCAGGGCAGATTCTAGTACTTGGGCTGGGAAAGTACAAAGTAAGCTTGGAAACTTTTATAGGAAGTGCTCAAAGCATGATGGGAACATGCTAAAAGGACACATGAGCGGGCAGGAAGGAGCTCCCACTGGCCAAATCTGGGACAATTTGAGTATCAAAATAAATTGTGATAGTAACTGATTACAACCTATTGGATAAGACAGGAATCCATGAATCCATGCCAATATAAATGAATAGATAAATAATGATGGAATAAATAAATAAATGGAAAGAAAAGGGAGAGCTCTTCCTTATGGAATAATGCCAACTAATAAGATTGATGGAAATAGTAAGTCACCATTTGGCAATGTTGGTTGATTCTTGGCAGGACTCCTCAGTGGATGCCAAGGCTGGTGGGTGGCTGTTTGATGTGAAGCAGGATGTCAGCTTAGTCTTAAAGCATCTTCTGAAAAATACTTATTGATCAAGGGGGAATTTATTAGAAAGAACCTGGAAGACACCAAATTGACCAGGTGATCAAGATGGGCATCATCAGGAAGGGAACGAGTCGCATCACGTGCCTCCTGATGTGATGTGTTGAGTAGAGCACAGCCTCTTTTCTGTTGACTCCTGCTCAGAATGCACAGCCTGAGTCTGAACGTGGAGAAACATTGGATGGACCCAGGGTGAGAAGCATCTTAAAAAATGACAGGCTCGTATTCTTTAAAACTTTTCAGCTCATTAGAGACAGAGAAGGATAGAAAAACCAATTGATCCAAATTGAAGGAGACTTAAGAGGCATGACGACTAAATGCAACGAACAAGTCTGGATCGACTCCTGGACCAGATAGGAAAAACAAACAGTTGGCACAATTGAATGAGGTCTGTGGATTGGATGGTAGTGTCCTATAAACGCTGATTACCTGATTCGAATGTTTATATTGTAGCTATGTAGAAGAATGTCCTTATGTGGGGAATATGTACGCTGAATTATGTAGTAGGATGAAGCATTCTGTCTGCATCTTGCTCTTAAATGGTTCAGAAAAGAATAACGGTAATCTCTAAGATCTTGATTTCCACTAGCCACTATTTCAGAGGAGCTGGAGTCCAATTCATGATAAACTAAAAAGTCCATTTGGGGCGTGGGTCTTAATTTGTTTCCAGCCTTGTGTCGGTGATTCTCCTCCAGCACAATGCTCCTTTGTTCCAGTAGTGCTACTTGAACCACTGAGCTGGGTATCCAGTAGGGACTCAAACAGATAAATTTCATAGAATCTACATTTTGGGGCGGGAGAAGCAGACAGATTTTCAGTTGTAGATTATGCCAGGCAATAACAGTTCTATGAAGAAAAAGGCAGCAGAGTGGGATCAGCTGCTCGGATGAGGTGAATTGTGCACAGAATCCTGAAGGACGTGAGGGATCCATATATGTATTGGGGGACGGGTTGTATTAGGAAGAGAGCACCGTACACACAATGGCCCCGAAGGGAGATTGTATTTGATGTGCTTGGAGAATGGCAGAGAGACTACTGAGAATGGAGAAGTGTGAGAAAGAAAGAGTGAAGGAGGTGAGATCAGAAAGATGAGAGGCCTATCGACTCTTTGGATTTTATTCTGAGTGACAGGAAAAACCTTTGGAGAGTTTGAAGCCAGGAAGCGACATAGTCTGACATGCAGACTATGCATGTTTAAAAGTTTATTCTGACTGTATTGGAGCCAGTATGGAAGCAAGAAGAACAAATAGGAGCTATAGCCATAATTCAGAAACGGAGGATGGTGGCTTATGCCAAGAAGGTGGCGATGAACACGGTGAGAAGTGATTGGAGCCTTGATGTATTTTGAGGATGGAGCAGACAGTATTCTCTGGTGCATTTGAAATGGGGTGTGAAAGAAAGAGAGAATACCAGAAGAACTCTACCGTTTGGAGCCTAAGCAACTGGCAGAATGGAGGGGTCGTTTTCTGAGATGAGGGAGATTGCAGGAGGAGTTGGTTGGGATAAGAATCCCGAGTTTTGAATATGTCAGGTTCAAGGTGCCTAGAGATATCCAAATGGCAAATTCATGTAATTTGCCTCAGCAGAGAATTCCAGAAGGAAGATTATTGGATCAAAGCACACGAACGGTTTTCAAGTTATTAGCACATATCTTGGCCAGATTGCTTTTCCAAAGGTTGGCCTCACTTAATACACCATGCCCCAGAGTAAAGTGAGCTCCTTCAAGTATTTGTTTTTGAAATATCACCAGAATAAAGTAGCCCCGATGAAAGATCTCTACAAAAACAAGGTCTGGGCCAACTCCTAGGTACATTCCTCAGAAACTTCAGCAAAGAGCAACACGGCAAGTAAGCAGAAAGGAAAGCAGCCAGATGGCAGTGTGACCTGGCCACATCATTGGAAACATTCTGATCACTATCGCCCATGAGCACTAAGCACACACTACCATGGTCACAATGGTGATAAATTCATATATATCCACAGGTATTCTCAATTAGTTAGTTGAAGAATTATAGTAGGGGCCTATTTTGAATAAATTTAATCCCTTATCCATACATGTTCAATAGAGGACAAATTGAAAAACGATTAAAAGCATTTAAACTTTCTTTAGAAAAAAAAGAAATATCACCAGAACACAGGTTCATGGGGAGTCCCCACCTGAGGGGGAACTCTCTCTACCAGCCAAGCAGCCCAGGCCAGATAGAATGAGTAGGTCTCCCCAGGTCTCTTTGGTGTATAGAGGTATTCTTGTTTTCATAAATGGTAGAGGCAGAATTGACTTAAATGTATGCACCCTATGTGTGTCTGAGTCAGAATTAAAGAGCAGCTCCAGCGGAGAATAGCAGGGTCCCACTTCTCCAAATGCCAGCAAGTGAGACTTTACGAAGCTCTCAGTCTCGACGCTGCTTTGCTTTGGCATATTGCCATTCACGTGCGCCGCATGTTCAAAGGGCATTCTACCGTAGACTTTAAAAGATGGATTAACTCATTTGAAAATACAATTCCTCCTACGTATACACGTTTAATGGCTTAATAAAAGTTTTTTTGTTTTTTTTTTTTGCGGTACGCGGGCCTCTCACTGTTGTGGCCTCTCCCGTTGCGGAGCACAGGCTCCGGACGCGCAGGCTCAGCGGCCATGGCTCACGGGCCCAGCCGCTCCGCGGCATATGGGATCCTCCCAGACCGAGGCACGAACCCGTGTCCCCTGCATCGGCAGGCGGACTCTCAACCACTGTGCCACCAGGGAAGCCCCTTAATAAAAGTTTAATGGGGAGAAGTTTCAATATACAAGATTTGATTCATATTGTATTTTTCATTTGATTTGATTGATTGCAATTTTTAAAAATTGATGCCCGTTCATCCTTCAGGGTAGGTTCTTTCTTCACAATAAGCTCTTGAATAACTATCCCCATGACTGAAAAGAGGGAAAACTCTTTAAAAATATTTTCCATATGTTTGTAGAGGGGGAAGAATTCTCAAAATACAATAGGTGATTCACTTTACATGCGAGGGATGGTGTTATTATTTTAAAAATCCATTTCCTGGGAGTTCCCTGGCAGTCCAGTGGTTAGGACTCGGTGCTTTCACTGTTGTGGGCCAGGTTCAATCCCTAGTTGGGGAACTAAGGTCCTGCAAACCACGAGGCATGGCCAGAAAAAAAAATCCATTTCCTGTGCATTATTATCCTGCGGTATTTGGTTTCCTATGGGCCGTCCCAACGATGTTTTCATCTTCCCCATCTTCCATGTTTGCTTGGAGTGGTGGTGCAATGTGCGGGGTGGAGGCGTGGGGCTTTGGTGGCAGATGAACCAGACTAGGATCTCAGTCCTGCCACGTGGGCAGTTTTCACAGTGCTGAGCCACAATTCTCTCTTTAAAACTGGAGTGATTACATCTCCTTCCAGGACTGTTGGAAGATCCTAAAGGGCACAAAGAAGAGTGAGACCCCAAGGGAGGTCAGCACAAGAGAAGTAGGAGGGAATAAGTCTAGAAAATGTAACGTCCAAAACAATTTTAAAGGAAGACTGTCTATTCATTTTTGTATGTATGGTTGTATTCTTTGTGTTAAGCCCTGTGCTGGATGCTGAGGAACAGACAGGAGCCCTCCTCTCAAGGAGTTTAGAGTCTAGTTTTAGAGATGGACAGAATCGTCCAAAGGAATTGTGAAGTTAGTGGGCGGTAGTTTTAAAAACACACACATAAGAAGAATTCAGTGAGTGCAATAACAATATACAGGGAAATAACAAATATATACAATATACATAGAAATACATAGAAATAACAAAATACAGGGATAATTGAGCCAGGTTTGCAGGTAACCTACAGAGGCCTAGGCTTGCAGAACTTCTCCTCCAGGACTTCTAGCGCCTGCCATATTCCAAGCATCTGATGCCATGTCTGGCCCACAAGAGCATCCACCAGTGTGTTGAATAATAAACAGTAACAAAGAGTTGAGCACTTAATATATATGCAGGTACTCTGTGTTCTAAGTACTTTACATAGACTGACTTACTGAATTCTCAGAATGAGCTTAGTCCCATTACACAAGTGCCTGAAGTCGTGCAGCTAGCAAGGGCAGAAGGGGTAGAGGGTGAGGCTTTTGTACTGCAAGTCTGACCAGTACTGGAAGACCAGGCTACGGTCTTTTTTTAAAAGATTTTTTTTTTTTTTTTTGTGGACCATTTTTAAAGTCATTTTAAAGAATTTGTTACAATATCGCTTCTGTTTTATGTTTTGTTTTTTTGGCAGCGAGGCACGTGGGATCTTAGCTCCCTGACCAGGAATCGAACCTGCGCCGCCTGCATTGGAAGGCAAAGTCTTAATCACTGGACCGCCAGGGAAGTCTCCAGGCTACCGTCTTAAGGGCTATCCTTTTGCCTTGGTATTCTCTTTGTCTTAGATATTCACCATCTTGTTTGTTAACTTGACTCTGATTTGTAACTTCACTTTGTGTGCCTCCGGTTAATTCCTTTGTTCACTTCAGCTCCCGTGAAGTCATTTTTACCTCATTTGTGCTTTCATAGACAATTTACCCTGCTATACCGTTGGGCTGTATTGCTTCTGTGAGACCACGTACTAGCTCTCCAGGCAAAGTAGAAGAACTTTCATAGTCCAAAAGTCCCTGTAACTTCTGCTGCAAGTACAGCAGATGGAAATGGAAGCTTATGGCTAAGTGTTTTTTTTCTTTTTTTGGAGAATGTGCATGAAACTAATGATATTCATTTCTTTGCTCTTTATTCCTTTACTAACTCTCCGAATTTCAAAACAGGATACTTTGCTAAAAAATAACCTTTTTTTTTCTTTTTTGCTCCTTTGAATTATCAAGTGAGTTCCACTTATTTCAGTCTTTGATATGATTTTGACAGTTAATTTGGGCTTCTTTGTCTTTCTTATTAACCACATCCCCTTCCAAACAACTTTATGTCATGGATTTTTTTGACCAACTAGATATGGAAAGTCAGCCTAGAGAAACTCACTTGGGACTTGAGCCAAAATCAACAGAAAACTTTTTCACCACTATACATCTCTTTTTTTCTTTTTCTCATTTTTTTGTACATGGTTGTTCAGTTTTTGTTCTAAACTATTACTTTTCATTGGGTACATTTTTTTAAAAAACTGGCATCTTTTCTTTTTCTGTCCTTTTTAAGACCATCTTGTCCTTTTTCACCAGAAGGCTGGGATGGGGGAGGATGTATCTACAGGTGAAGACATCCGAGAACTGCATGCTGACTGACGATAACAGCTATGGTCACGAGCAGCTGTAAACTGTACTTTGTCAAAATTACCAGATGGGAGAGAATCCAGGCCCTCTTCCTGCTCTCTTAGAGCTGGCTGTTTAGAAGGATGTGTTTATGAATAATTTCCCTTTTACCATGAAGCCCATTCCCACAGAGCTGGTACACAGCAAGCACCACAATTAAGGAGACAGCCTTACGACTGAAAGGCACAGGTGTCAGGGTTTTAATCCCAGCTCTGTGCCTAATTTGCTATCTAGGTCAAGACTGCGGGATGACTCATCACTCATTTCGGCATACAGTCGTCCCTCTGTATCCACGGGGAATTGGTTCCAGGAGCCCCTGGAAGATACCAAATACGTGGATGCTCAAGTCCCTTATATAAAGTGGTGTAGTACGGTGAATACAGTCGGTCCTCCATGCCTGCGAGTTTTGAATCTGTAGATTCGACCAACCTGCAGATAGAGAACACAGACTTACTTTATTTTTGATACTAATACCTAAATGTCCATTGAGCTATAGTCACACAGACCTGTTGCAAGATGACGGCATTACTATTTTTCTATTGACTCATTCACCATATGGTAAGGTCACTGAGAAGGAACAAGAGATAGGAAATAACGTTTATTTATTTTTTTCCCCATATACCAGGTGCTGTGCTAGTTTTCACATGAGCTGTCTGGTCTGAGTTCTTGCCACAGTGCTGCAAATGACTAGTGTGGATGCTCAGATCAGTCCCTTCGGAGTCTACTTCCTCTTCTGTAAAATGAGGGTGTTAGAATTGATGATTTCAACAAACCTCTCCAACTGGAACGTTCTGTGGATTTAATAATTCTCTTGCTCGGGTCACTTACAATTATATGCTTCTTTTGTTGTTATTGTTGCTGTTAGGCTTGATTCTATTAGGGTCTCCAAATGGATCTGTAGAATTTACTTGGAATTTCTAGTTGGGGAAACAACTCACTCAGTATACTTGATAGAACAGGCTTCCACTTTCTAGAAATGCTTCCCTCTTTGAACATAATAAGAATGAAATATGGAGGAAAGTGACACCAAGCATGGCCAGCCGGTTCATCCTGGGGTGAGAGCACTGGGGTGACAAGAGTCAAGGAGAATCCCCATTCATATCCATTATTATTATTATCATTATTACCATTACTATTATAATTGTCGTCATCGTCATCAAAGATCTCACCACTGACCTGATCAGCTTTGCTTTAAATTGGCGATGTAAACCTCACCTTGGCATCTCCAGACAGTGCTACTATGTTTCTTCAGTACGTTCACTTTTCCACTCCCCTTTGAATATTTTCATATCTTTCTTCTTGTCACACCTTCTACACGCTCTTTAGTTTCTTACTCTTAGCTTACCATCTCACCTCAAATTTGATTTAGAAAAAAGGAAGCATCTCCAGTCTCCAGGGACCACTGCTTTGCCAAATCCAATGGAAACATTTCTGTCCTCAGTTTATGTAACCTCCCAGCAGCACTCGACAAGGTCGACCACGGCCTTCTGCTTGAGAAGCTCTCCCCTTTCTTGATTTCCTCAGAACTCCTCTTTTGGTCCCTCAGTGTGATGTGTAACTGTTGGGTTCCCTAGGGCTCTGTGCCTAAAGGTTCCTAAAGATCCCAAGGGTTGCTGTGACCCTTTTTTTTTTTTTTTTTTCATTTCGTTCTCTATTTAGGTGATGTTTCCAGTTTTAGTTATCTTGTCTTTGATACCTACTCATAACTGATGATTCCAGAACCTATTTTTTGAAGCCTCAAACTCATTTATCTTGTTGCCTAATTTCCATGTCCCTGTTGATGATTTATGGACATCACATAATTACTATGTTAGACTCTGAGCTCTTAGTTCTTCCCCTTCTTATGCTCATCATATAGTAAATGACACCATCACCCACTCAGGTACTCAAGCCAGAAGTTGTTCTTGATTCCTCCCTTTTCCTCACCACTGCCCTTCACCCACCTGTATATCTAATCCATCAGCCAGTTCCATTAATTCAATCTTCAAAAAAAATCATAAACCTACTCTCTCCTCTCCATCTCCCCTGTAACCACCTTAGTCCGGACTATGACCCTCCCAGCAAGATGACTATAGTAGTCTCTGAACTGAACTAAGGCTTCCCTCCTTCATGGGAGTCAACACAGCATTTCAAGTGAATTTTAAATGTAAATCTGATTGGGTCACCCCCCGCCTCATTGAATGATTCCATGACTTATGTGAGCTATCCCTGCCCTTTCCTCAGGCTGGTACCCTCCTCTCATCACCTCAGCCGCACTAGTTTTCTTTTCTTTTTGGCCATACCACGTGGCTTGCGGAACCTTAGTTCCCCAACCAGGAATCAAACCCAGGCTCTTGGCCGTGAAAGTGCGCAGTCCTAACCACTGGACCACCAGGGAATTACCCTAGTTTTCTTTTAGATCCTCAAATGGGGCAAAAAAAAGTCCCAGTGCTTTTGCACATGTCTAGAATGCTCTTTTCCTCACTGTTAACAGAGCCACTGCTTCTTCCTTTACTTTTTGTTTTTAATTGAAATATAGTTGGTTTACAATGTAGTGCCAATCTCTGCTGTACAGAAAAGTGACCCAGTTATACACATAGAGACATTCTTTTTTTTTAATAGTCTTTTCCATTATGGTTTATCACAGGATATTGAATATAGTTCCCTGTGGTATAGAGTAGGACCTTGTTGTGTGTACATCCTATATATCTGTAAAAGAGAAACAGAATCGCAGACATAGAGAACAGATTTGTGGTTGCCAAGGGGAAGGGGGGTGGGGGAGAGAACTTGTGGGATTAGCAGATGTAAACTATTCTTCCTGTACTTCTGTTTTTTAATGATTTTTTAAAAAAATAAATTTATTTATTTACATTCATTTTTGGTTGCGCTGGGTCTTCGTTGCGGCAAGCAGGGGCTACTCTTCGTTGCACTGCGCGGGCTTCTCATTGTGGTGGCTTGTCTTGTTGCAGAGCACAGGCTCTAGGCGTGCGGGCTTCAGTAGTTGTGGCACGTGGGCTCAGTAGTTGTGGCTCATGGGCTCTAGGTGCGTGGGCTCAGTAGTTGTGGCTCACGGGCTCTAGGCGTGTGGGCTTCAGTAGTTGTGGCACATGGGCTTCGTTGCTCCGCAGCATGTGGGATCTTCCTGGACCAGGGCTCGAACCTGTGTCCCCTGCAGTGGCAGGCGGATTCTAAACCACTGCACCACCAGGGAAGTCCTCTTCCTTTACTTTTTTTTTTTTTTCTCTCTTCCTTTACTTTTAAACACCATTTTCTCAGAGATATTTCCCCTGACCACCCTTCCCGGAAAAAAATCCCCCTCAATTATTATCTTTCTCAACACTTGGGGGGAAAATAAAATGTGTAGAAGGGAGACCATGAATCCTCACCATATTGCATATATGTGGGCTTTATCCTTTTGTAAAGAACTATAAACACTGTTTGACTAGGTAAGATTTTGTGATCTGTAACGTGACATGCATTTGCGCAAAAGCCACTATTCCAAACACATAATTCTGATCCTCACAGTGCATAGCTTACCAGCCTTTCCAGTCCCCTTGCCACCAGCTGTGCCACAGTGATAAAGATTGAGTTTATTGAAATATTCTACAATTGGCAATTGTCATATGCTATACAGTTGCTTTGGAGTCTGGTTCTCAGTGATCCTTTGCTTTGGAGGAGCCCCGTTCCTTGTTCAGAATGAGCATGAATTCTAGGCAGAAGATTGTCTCCCTATAGGACTTTGTGGCTGATAAGCTCAATTTTCTAGGTGATGTTCACTGATGCTTTTAGGAGCATGAATATGCTTAGACACCAGAAAACAGGACAGAGATGATTCCTTCCTTCAGTGACAAAAGATAAGGATGAGATAATTATATATACATTTTTTTTCATCAGAGGAAATGTAGGAAAAGATTATTTATTTACCTTGGACAATATTTTCTACAGGGCTATGTGTTTCTTTCCTAAATACTAGAAATAAGTGTCATGAAAGCAGAGACCCTATCTATATTCCTAAAGTGTAGAAAGAGCTGGCATATAGTAGATTCTCAATAAAATATATGGAAGGAAAGAAAGAAGGAAGGAGGAACAGATTAGCTAATTAATCAGTGCAACCCTAGTAACAAAAAATGCTACTTCAGCTAAGCATTTAAATTTGATAATAGAATATTTTTATCCATAGGACAGAGCAACATATCCTCTGACCTGAACTTTAGGTATGGAATTTTCTCTAAGGTCTAGATTGAAATGCAGTCCTGGTCATTTAAAGACATTTATTTCACATTTGTATTGCCCCTATTCTAGAAAAACAATTGGTATCGATTTACAAAATCAAATATAATAGAAAGTAGGCCAATTAGAAGTAAAAAAGTAAACTAAATTAAGAGGAGTAGAAAGAAAAATGTGGGACTTCCCTTGTGGTCCAGTGGTTAAAACTCTGAGCTTCCACTGCAGGGGGTACAAGTTCGATCCCTGGTCACAGAAGTTCCACATGCCCCACAGTGTGGCCAAAAAAAAAAAAAAAAAGTGACCATCACAAGAATATATTAATATAAGAATATATTACTGTTCTTCTGTGCTGAATTTAGTAAAAATTTCATAATAGGAAACATATTGGGTTAAGTAAATTTTGTTTGTTTGATAAAAGAATGAAGACAATTTGTCTTTAGAGATATATGTTTTCCTTATTACTGATTTCAGTATATTCGCTTTCATTGTGATTCTTATTATAGTGCGATAATGTCTCTGACTATACTTTTGCAAAAAGCAAAATCATGTTCAAATGGGCATTTCTACCCTTATAAAATTTAAAGGAAAGCATTAAAGCATAATACAACAGACACATTTCTATGGAGCATATAAAATGAAGCTAATAAGGGTGCGTACAAAATAGACTAAAATTCACTTATGTCAAGTACATAGGACAGTAATTTCCTTATAGTAACACTAAGTAAATATTAACTCTTATAGGGAGGGTGGGAGGGAGGGAGATGCAAGAGGGAAGAGCTATGGGGACATATGTATATGTATAACTGATTCACTTTGTTATAAAGCAGAAACTAACACACCATTATAAAGCAATTATACTCCAATAAATATGTTAAAAAATATTAACTCTTAGTGCTATAACTACTATTACTTCTGCTATCACAACTGGTTATCAGGCATCAAACAAGGACCCTAAATGTGTAATGATCTATAGTAAAACTATTACTGTGTTATTAAAGCAAATAGTTGGCAAGGACCCACTACAAGAGAGAAAACTGAAATACATAATCATGTATACATATATATGTGTGTATTTGTATATGTATCTAGCTTTCTAACTAGCTATAGAGGTCATTTTGGAGATTTTTAAAATTTTAAACTCAGATATAGATATTCGATCATATTTAGTGAGAGTGTAAAATCTGGGTGTAGTCTTCAGATTTCAAGTCACTTTACCCTTAATTCTTAATTCTTGACTCACATCCACAGATTTATTGGTGACGATAGTTATGCAAGAGAGGACAGTCAAATCAGTTCATTTAGGTCCCATCTCAAACTTTGGAATAAATCAACATTCTTAACCCTGGCTTCCTATTAGAATCACCTAGGAAGTTTTCTGTTGTGTTTTTTTGTGTGTGTAATATCTGAGATTTGGATTCAGTTGACTTGGGGTGGGTCAATGGTAATTTTAAAGGCAACCCAGGACTTCCCTGGTGGCGCAGCGATTAAGAATCCGCCTGCCAATGCAGGGGACATGGGTTCGAGCCCTGGTCCGGGAAGATCCCACATGCCATGGAAAAACTAAGCCTGCGTGCCACAATTACTGAACCTGGCTCTAAAGCCCACTTGCCACAACTACTGAGCCCGGGAACCTAGAGCTCATGTTCTGCAACAGGAGAAGACACCACAATGGGAAGTCCGCGCACCACAACAAAGAGTAGCCCCTGCTTGCCACAACTGCAGAAAGCCCATGCACAACAAAGAAGACCCAACGCAGCCAAAGGAAAAAAAAAAAAGCAACCCAAGTGCTTCTAATGTTTAGCTGGGTTGAGAAACATAGATAATTTGAATAATATGGAAAAAAGGTGAGAATTTTAAAAAATTAATAAATAATAAGTTATACCTCAATTCTCACACTAGGCAATATTTATAACTAGCTAAATAATTTCCTGAACTTTGCTTGAATTAGGTGTGCTATGTAAGTTTTTTAATGGCAAATAAAACTGTGTAGAATTTAAATAGTTTATAAAATATTATTAGAGTGATCAAAAAAACCCCACTGGCCTATGAAGAAATAAATACCATTTGAGTTATGAATATTTTCTTTTGACATGAATAATAAGACTAAACTAATAAAAATCTGCGAAATGCAGAATATTATGAAGCCTATCTTAATATGAGGCAGGCAACAAAGAAATATAAAGCTATTATGAAGACAACTTTAAAATTGGCTATATAGCTAAATATCCATGGATCATTCCTAATGAACAGGAGTGCGAGTGTGTGTATGTGTATGTGTGTATGCACATGCACATGTTCTTGTGAGTAGTATAGTTGACCTTTTATTACAGAGTAACTTCTGTGGGCTAGCCAATGATTTATAGCCTATTTCAACTCTTGCTGTATTTTGCCATGGCCACACTAAATTGAATAATCTTTAAAACCAGGTTTGACAAAAAAAAAAAAAAAAGTCTCATTTTCTGGTGTTTAGACAAAAAGGAACAGACAGAAATTGTATCAATTGCCCAACCATCTATTCACCCAAGATAGATGTCTCTCCTGGGTCAGGGTCTACTTGGATGACTGTATCTTATGGGAGATCCAATGCTCAGGTTCTACCATGGTTCAGGTTCCCCACTTTCATATCCTGTGGAGCTTTTGAGGAGTCAAGTTGTGTCTCAGGGTATCACCGTGTCAAGATGAATGTAACATCAACCACAGCTGCCTCAGTGGGTGTCCGGGGTTCAGAGATTTTCAGTGTCCCATTGCCTTCTACATACTGCTCATTGGAACATAATCATCTCATTGGTCCTTTTTGCTGATACATCAGAAGGGAGAACTTAAGTTTGCTGGTTAAATCTTCCTAGGATTCAGGAAAAGGAGATATCAGTGGGACTGACTACTTTGTATTACTTATGGATGCACATTTAATGAATCAGAAACAGGTTTGTCCTGTTGACTAAGTCAAAGTAATTTTTAAATTCATGTCACATTATGGATCCAAATGACAGAGACTTTGACCCTATTTTCTTTTGGAGGAAAAATGTCTGTAGGTGAAACACTCCTTATATGAAACCTCTTCAACATTTTTTATCCCAACCCCCAATATTATATTATAACAAAAAAATAATTGCTTAACGTAAGAAATGTTCACAATATCTTGCACAGAATTTTAATTCCATTCTTTAGGAAAAGGGGTCAGCGTGTGGGCGTGACCATGTAATATGAATCAACTATCCTAAAAGTGTGGGTTAGGCCATCTTCTCATTTATGAAACTGGGCTGCACCCTGGAATGATAGGCAACAATTTCTGGAATTATCTGCAATACAGTGCACAGAAAACCTTGTTGAGGGTGTAATGCAAGGGTAAAAAAAAAAGTCAACGTTTGCGATGAGACCGTACACTGCTCCCTACTCAAAGTTGCCATTGAATGTTGGCCAAAATTTGGAAAACTCTTAGACGTGAAACCCACCAAATGGCCCTGCTGGCGCTCATCTTGTAAGTCCTGTATCCCATGCAAGGCAGCCGTATCACTGATACCAAGAGAACTATACAATCTGTTGGAGGTTTAAGGAATTGATAAATAACACCTTCTTTCCCCTTCCAAGATTAGAACAAATTGAGATATAGACAAGGATTCAGACAGATGGTGGCAATATATTTGTTTTATTACTGATAAAAGCTCTTTGGAGGATTTGACTTGTATTCGTTATAAGTAATGCTGTTTTGCTAACAAGCCAACTCGAAAATCTCAGTGGCTTAATACAACAAAAGTTTATTTCTTGCTCATTCAAAGTCCAGTAAGGATGTTCCTGCTTGGCAGGCAGGCTTCAATAAGATCATTCAATGGCCTTTCATAATATGGCTCTATCATCCCCAAGGGCTTTAGAGTATTCTGCTGAAGTCTTTATGTCTGGCCAATAGACTGGGAAGAGTGAGTGTGAAAGGTTACAAAGGAGGTTTGTATGTGCCTGTACCGGACAGAAGTTCAACTCACGTTCCACCTCCTGGAACTCAGTCACATGGCCTCACCTGACACTAAGGAAGGTTGGAAAATTAGGGAAATGTAGCCCTACATTCACAAGATAGTGAAAATGGATTTTGGTGAAAACCCAGCCGTCTTGGCCAAAGTAACTAAATCTCAGGCCAGCTACAATTTCCTCCCTGAATGAAGCAGACTTACCCCTAAAAACAACTGAACTTCCCTGCAGGGTAGAACCTGCTTCCCTAAGCTTTTGAACAACTGAGAGAGGCTCAGAGGGTCCCCTCTCTGTAGGGCAGATAGATTCCAGAGGGAGGGGAGGAAAGTGTTGATTGAACCTTCATGATTCTTCCAATCTCATCAATCAGAGAAAGGTGGAAGAGAGAATCCAGGAGTGCTGCTCTAGGAAAATCATCCACTTGGAAATATGATCCTTTCTTCAGCCTGGCCTACCTCCACCACTGCCAGGGTGATCCGGTAAAACACAGCAGGTGGCGTCACTCCTTTTCTCAAAAGCCCCTAGCGGCACTCCATCTCATTTAGGGTAAAAGGCAAAGCTTTGAGAACAGCCTATCCACATGACTCTCCCCTTCACCTCCTCACTTTGTTTGTTGTCTTTCTTGCTCTCACTTTCCCCTACAAGAGTGTAAATTCTGATTTATTTATTTATTTATTTATTTTTACAAGGCTTTTCATCTACACTCTTTACTGCTGGAAGTCTAGCTCCTGGATTAGTTCCTGGAATGCAGTACACACTCAATAAACAATTCTGGAATTAATGAATGAATAATTATTATTTTAAATTAATTTTTTTGTATTATTGGACTTGTTAATAAGTTTTGTTTTAAATAGTTGTATAAGAATTGTAAGAATAAACCTAGTTTTATGTTTGATTCTATTTAAGTAAATTGTTATAAAAGTAATTTGTCAACATTGGGAGCCGAAGAGATGTTTTTCTTTAAAAGAAGTTTACCTAATTATTACACTTTACTCTTTGAAAGAATCTGAAAACTGAAAGCCTATTAGTATTAGGAGGAAACTTAAATTTTATCTATTCTAACATTTTACCTTAAAATACAACAATTCTGGCATTATGGGAGATTTTTTAAAAAATTATTTTGTGACTCCTTGTTTGCCAAGTTGTCTGGATTTTATGGGCAAGGAAATGATGTTCTTAATCTTTATAACACTTGTATTTACAAATAATTTGAAATTCCTCCAGGAAGGAAATGTGTTCCCATGATAAAAATTTTCATGGAAAATGTCTTTAGTATAACAGCTTTAAATTTCATTTAGAAATGAAAAGCTGTTCTAATGGATTTAACAGGTGGACATTATTGGGAAATACTGATTTCTTGGAAAAAATTCATGATGTAAGTCTACCGTGTATTCTTTTACAAACCTTTCATTTATGTCCAAAGAAAATATTTAGTTCAGTCACAGTGATAAAATTTGTCATTTTCTCTAACAATGGCTTTTAAGCAATCTGTTAATCCCTCTCAAGCAATTTGGGAAATGTTGCTATGAATCATTAGAAATACATGAAGGTCTGAGCTGTGAAGTTTTATTAGAGAATTATGCCACAGGGATTCTTCAGTGGGTAAGACAATGCTAGGATGAAATTCACTTAAGAATTTGGTTATATTGCCTGGAGAGTGGATTAAATACCCACACTGTGGAATTTTCTTCAGTCATATGAAAAGAAAACATGAGAATTTCTTTTTAAAGGTATTGAGTTTTGAGATGAACATAGCTAAGTATTAGTGCTGGGTACCCTCTTGAGAAATAGACATGGAATATCTGAATATTATTTCAGCCTGTGACGTGACACTATCACTTTAGTATAACACACTGCAAATTACAAAATGCCATCCACTTCTTTTTTATTATTTCTTTTTTATTATATTATATATTTTATATATTATCTATAGATTATATATTTTATTAATTATATTATAATTTATATTATATTATATATTTTAGTATATTTTATATAATATATGTTTTTTATTGTTTATTACAATTTTATTATTTATTTCTGTTAAAAAAGGTGAAATTCACCCACAGGAAGCACTGCCCTTAATTTCACTAAAGTGGATAATGGGTCTAACTATGAATTATGTAATAACAAGACCTTCCCAACCCTTCTATTTACTTTATCCTCCTTCTTAGGGCAAACTCTTAATTTTGTCCTGCCCCAGAAGATGTTTGAGATATACTTACCACTTCTGGGAGCTATAAAAGGGAAGTTCAACCTATTTTTTTGTTATTAGGATAAACTTCACTTCATGGTGCACATATATGTAATGTCTTGTGATGAGAAGAAGGTTAAATTAGCCTGTGAAAACAATTCTAGGCAGTGTTTTTGAATAACCAAAGGCTTGTCCCCAGGAATCATTCACAACATCTTAATTATACACTTTTCTTGCAGTACACATAATTATGTTCTTCTTTCCCTGCCTCAAGCTGAAAAAGTTACTTCTTCCAAGTGCTGGAGGTTTACAGTCATTAAAGATGTCAAAGTACTTTTTGGAGAAGCTGGTAGGGAGGCTGAATTAACACACGTAACGGACCGAGTTGTGCCCTCCCCCCTGCCAATTCATATATTGGAGTCCTAACCCCTAGCACCTAAGAATGTGACTGTATTTGGAGAAAGGGTCTTTAAAGAGGTAATTAAGTTAAAATGAGGTCTTTAGAATGAGCCCTAACCCAGCTCGACTGGTGTCCTTATAAGAGGAGGACGTTTAGACATAGATAGGAATAGAGAGAAGACCACGTGAAGACACAGGCGAGGATAGCCATAAAGGATAAAGCCAAAGAGAGAGTCCTCAGAAGAAACCAATCTTGTTGACACCTTAATCTTGAACTTCTAGCTCCCAGAACTGTGAGAAAATAAGCTTCTGTTCTTTAAAGCCACCCAGTCTCTGTTATGGCAACCCTATCAGACTCACATACTCACATACGGATGGGGGGGATGACATAGTTGGTTAAAAAGAGACCAGAGGGATGTAGGGTCTCCTTTACCTATTTTTCTATTTGTTTCTCAACTGGATTGTGGTGGTGTTGCTTAGAGCAGAGATGATGTCTAAGGTGTCTTCAACCCCTCTGCTTCTTGCACACAGTAGGCGCTCATGCATGCCTAGTGAACAGATCAATAGCTAATGGGGGGAGTGGTGGCACCGAGCATTCACATGGTGTAATGCACAGATAAGAGAGCAGGCTCTGGTGGGAGGTGGCCCGAGGTTGAATCCCAGATCTGCCACTTTATTGGTCATCTCCAGGTTTCTCCATCTCTCCGTGCCTGTTTCCTTATGAGGAAAACAGACATCATCATTATACCCACCTCCTCAGTTTGCTGTGATTGTTGAATGCAAATATCATGATTAAATTATTCAAAGTAAAAGCTCTTAGAAAGGTCCCAGGCATATAAAAGGTACTTACTAAGTCTTTGCTATTAAATTAGTCATTTCAAGAATGTCCAGCAAGTATGTGACGGGGGAAGCTCTGCTTTCATTGTTGACATAAAGCAGGACTCTTTGTCCCGGTGACAGTGCTCTAAGTTCTTTGGCCAAATTCCAACTTTCTTTTCTTTAGATGTAAATGTATTTTTTATTAAATCAGGAAAAGAAAGACACAGTATACATGGTATCAGTCAATCATGGCTACTTTGGGTTACATTTTAATACATTTGTGGTCCTGTTTACTCCTCTGTACAAGTATTTAAAAAAACCTCAGGTATTTGAATAATCTTTTGTAAAGTTTTAGTATTAACTGGGGTTATGGGGAGGGTTTTATCAGAACACATCCTGAGAACATTAGGAAGTTACAGACAGACTTGAGATAAGTGCCAGACAGAAGAGATGAAGCCAGAAGCCACCCAATCCTCCCCACTCCGGGAGAGGAAGTGGCTTTTATAAAGCTAAAAAGGAACCTCACAGCTTGCATGTTAAAGAGCGAGGGCACTCTTATGTCAGTAGGGCTGCTAAAGCAGGCAGTTCTCATCAATTGTTGGGTAACAACTATGTTTAGGTCAGAAAGCTAAATACTGGGGGACTGGCAAAGGGTTGAGAAGAGTCAGAGAATGATAGAACCCACATACTCACAAACAAGTGGAGGCCAACTTCCTTGCCTTGCTTAACTTCCTTGCAATCCTGGTGTGTATTAGAGAGAAGAATATGCCCAGATGCAGCAGAAAACTTAGCAGTTGCACCTAAACTCAGACCACTGTCTTGAGTGCACGGGAGACCTAAATTAACAGATAAGTTTAATTTGGGGACAGCTTGTGTGAGAAGGTGAATTCTCCATAAGGTTTGATGGGTAAAAGGATGTAAAATGGTAGAGATGGGGAAAAGATGGAAACCATTACTCACTGAGAACCTAACTTTCAGATTCAGTTGCCCATTTAATCCTCTCAATGAGCCTAAAGGTGGATAGAGGTAGCTAACTTTATGCCTGGCACATAGCGACAGGAGATAGGAACTGTGTGCCTTTTCACAAAAACAAATGCTGGGCGATGTCATCTTCAGGTATATATATATATATATATATATATATATATAACTGAAGTATAGTTGATTTACAATGTTGTGTTAGTTTCAGGTGTACAGCAAAGTGATCGAGTTATATCTCTACATATCTATATTCTTTTTCAGATTCTTTCCCATTCAACAAGATGCTGAATATGGTTCCCTGTGCTATAGAGTAGATCTTTGTTTTTTATCTGTTTTATATATAGTAGTCTATATCTGTTAATCCCAAACTCCTAATTTTTCCTCCCGCTTTCCCCTTCAGTGACCATTAGTTTGTTTTCTATATCTGTGAGTCTATTTCTGCTTTGTAAATAAGTTCATTTGCATGATACTTTAGATTCCACATATAAATTATATCAAATGATATTTGTCTCTGTCTTCGCTTAGTATGATCATCTCTAGGTCCATCCATGTTGCTGCAGATGGCATTATTACAGTCTTTTTTGTGGCTGAGTAATATTCCATGTATATATATATATATATATGTATATATATATATATATATATTTACCACATCTTCTTTACCATTCATCTATTGATGGACACTTAGGTTGCTTCCATGTCTTGGCTATTATAAATAGTGCTGCTATGAACATTGGGGTGCATGTATCTTTTCAAATTAGAGTTTTTGTCTTTTCTGTATATATGCCCAGGAGTGGGATTTCTGATCATATAGTAGCTCTATTTTTAGTTTTTAAAGGAACTTCCATACTGTTCTCCAAAGTGGCTGTACCAATTTACATTCCCACCAAAAGTGTAGGAGGGTTCCCATTTCTCCACACCCTTGCCAGCATTTATTGTTTGTAGACTTTTTGATGATGGCCGTTCTGACTGGTGTGAGGTGATATCTCATTGCAGTTTTGATTTGCATTTCTCTAATGATTAGTGATGCTGAACATCTTTTCATGTGCCTGTTAGCCATCTGTGTGTTTTCTTTGGAGAAATGTCTTTGTAGATCTTCTACCCATTATTTGATTGAGTTGTTTGTTCCGATATGAAGCTGATATTAAGTTGTATGAGCTGTTTGTATATTCTGGAAATTAATCCCTTGTCAGTCACATCATCAAACAGATATTTTACCAACACTTTCTCCTTTGTAAAGATTCCTCTTTTGTCTGAACCTTAATTGTTCCACTAATGTGAAAATTATTGTATACATTATATTTAATTATAACTCTCTGAGCATGTGCAGTAGATGATTAAAATAAAGGAAC
This sequence comes from Delphinapterus leucas, assembly GCF_059928025.1. Taxonomy (NCBI): domain Eukaryota; kingdom Metazoa; phylum Chordata; class Mammalia; order Artiodactyla; family Monodontidae; genus Delphinapterus; species Delphinapterus leucas. Next base: position 115,333,666 of record NC_143133.1, on the reverse strand, counting down.
CCATCAAGGTCCAGATATTTCCAAGCCTAGAGGCCTTGAGAGTGGCAACACCTAGTAGAATGTGTAAGGATGCCTTTAGCTGCAAGTTTAGTTTAGAATTCTCAACTAAAAATGGCTGAAAAACAGTGGACTTTGTCTCTCACGTTACAAGAAGTCCAGAGGTAGATGGTTCTAAGGCTGGCATAGCCCACGGAGCAACATTATCAAGGACTCAGATGCTTTCTATGTCTCTGCTCTGCCACGTTCAGGGCATCATCAGTGTCTCCTCTCACAGTCATAGATAGCCACAGAAGCTTCAGGTCCTATGCAAACGTGACAACACCCCCTCAAAAATTGGGGCAGAGGCAGGTTACTTCTTGTAAACACTTTTTAAATAACAAGAATAACTTACCATGGCCATGCATGCTGCTGCCCCCAGGAAGAATTCAGATCCCATCGACCTGGTTGGGACGTATAACCATGAACAAATCCAGTCGCTGGAAAGGAGCATAGAAGTATGATTGACTTAGCCTCTAGTGATTCATAGAACATGGAAGGTGAACCCTAGAATGAAACTAAGGTTCTCCCAATAAAGGAGAATGGGGAAGGGACAACCAATGGTGTCCACCTCAGTGAGATCACCATAGTCTCAGAGGACCTCATATTTCTTTCTCCTGGTCTATTTGGAGTTGACTTCATATTTTAGCTTTCAGAAGGCAATCTATTTCTCCTATTCTTGGGTCTGAATTGAGCAGTTGCCCATTCCTGTATCGACTCCAAGCATCTTGACTTTCTTGACATGTTTACAAAATCCTAAGGAAGGAGCCATACATGACATATTACCATCTCCTCTCTGTAATGTGCACTACAGTATAAAGAGTGCTTCTACATATGCTTTCACTGTTACTCAAAAGAGCATTGTGAGAAAACCAAGACTTAGGTAAGTCAAAAGCTGTCTTGTCCAGAGTCAAACAGCTTTTATTTGCCCTACGGCTCTGTCTTCTTACTCTTAGCCCAGTGTTTTTCTCTGCGGGTGGTCAGAACAGTGCGGACAACATACCAAACACTCAGATTAACATTTAAAATCTGGAAAGGGACTTCCCTGGTGGCGCAGTGGTTGAGAATCCACCTGCCGATGCAGGGGTCACGGGTTCGTGCCCCGGTCCGCGAAGATCCCACATGCCACGGAGCGGCTGGGCCCGTGAGCCATGGCCGCTGAGCCTGCGAGTCCGCTCCGCAACGGGAGAGACCACAACAGTGAGAGGCCCGCGTACTGCAAAAAAAAAATAATAATAATAAATAAAATAAAATCTGGAAAGGAGTGCATATCATTTCTGTAATTTTTTTTTCCAGGAGAGTTTGAGAAAATGTAAAGCACTATAACAAGACAGCCACTGGAGGTCACTATTATTTCACAAAAGGAGAATTTGTTATTTCAGAAAGAACAGGCTGATCCTGTTTTTAAATCCCTGGTGAAATGATGATGGTGTTTATTATGTAACATTTACTGACTTCCCGAGGCTTTAAGAATTACAATTATACATAGCTCATGCTTAGTGTTTTTAGCTAACATTTACCAAACATTCTGCTGAGCCAACATAGCCATTTTTTCCCGTGACATTTCCTCATATTTAGAATTACCGTTTCTTTTTTATAATATAAAGATGGTGCGATGATTTTGTCAACAGAAAAAGTTCTTTCCTCAAAGTTGATTTTCCCTTCATTGTTATATTCCCAAGGAAGAGTCATCTGTATTTCCCATGGATATAATTTGAGAGACATTTAGAACTCAAATTCTCTTTTTCCTTGGGCGATGCTTGCAATGCATTCACAGATATCTGAAATTTCACTATTAGCTCTTTATTCTTTTTTCTTAAATTTGCATCCCCACTTTGAGGGCCTGTGCACCAGAACAACATTTCCCAAAATGGTGTTTTAAAAATATGTACAGTAGGAGACATTCCATAAAAAGGAGCGTTCCTCAGTCAAGTCAGTTTGGGAACCAGCGCAAAAAATAGCCCCCAACTGGAGCTGGGAAACTATATTGAGCTGGAGGGAAGTTCAACAACAAACAGTTGGTGTTACTTTGTTTAACAAGCTGTTTCCACACCTTTGAAACTTCTGTAAAGGACCAGATAAGGAAATATTTTAGGCTTGGTCGGTCATCCTGGCTCTTTTTTGGAACTTCTCAAATCTGTCATTGTGGTGAAAAAGAGGCTCTAGACAATATGTAAACGAACAAGTGGGGCTATGTTCCAATAATGCTTTGTTTATGGATACTGAAATTTGAATTTCATAAAATTGTCACAAGTCATGAAATATTACTGACATATTGTTTTTTTTCCCCAACCATTTAAAAATTGAAAAACTTGCAGCTATACACATCTTGTACACAGCAGTGGACCAAACAGGCAGTGGACCCAAACAGGCAGTGGACCACATTTGGCCATCCCCTGCTTTAGACCACAAGCCTTCTCTCCTTACCCTTTTTATTTTTCTATTAAGATTTAGGGGACTGTGGAGTCTTCATCTGGAAGCCATCTTGGTGGACATTTTGCTTGTTTTTAATTTTTAATATTGTAAACAATGCTGTAACTCATTGGCTGTATTCTTAGATCCCTTTTTAGATGTATCATTTCCTTAAATAAATAACCCAGGACATATACAGGGACAATTGAGGCACCTATATGTAATTCCAGAAAAACTATGGTTTTGCTTTTATTTCTGGACAGATGACATTCTATCTTCTGTTTGCTAATGATAGTAATTAAATATCTAGTCATTTGGCCTGGAGAGTGGGGAGGACAAAATTATCCAGAATCCACACTTTGATTTATTTATCTATTATTCCAGAAGCTTCGAATAGGGAAAGAAGGATGTGAGGGCGGAAAGACTCACAAGGGATTTGACCACAAATTATTCCAGTAAAGCTGAGGCACATTAGGGAAAACAACATTAATCCCAGGAATAGAATTTTAATATGTTTTGAGCTATACCTGGGAAATTAAAAAAAGAAACAAATCCAGTAAAAGAACTTGACCTTCTAGAATGGCACGCTAGAAATGTCAGCTCAAAGCAGATCAAAATAAGTCTAAAAAGTGAGTAGGAAGAAGTAGGTAGCCTATATTTGGGGGTGTCAAGGTGGCAGACACCCTGGTTGGGGGTAGCTTTGATGGCAGCTTCAGAAATTCTAAGACCTCTTAAAGTTTTTGCATCTTCAGCCTTTGAAAACTATTCCAACCCTATCTTTCTTATTTCTGACTTGTTTACTTGACATTTCAGACATAGTCAAATACCAGTTGTTGGTTTTTAACTCCCAAGCTACTTTCATCTGTTATAATTTGCAACAATTGTGAGAACTTTGCAACAATCCTTGATTGCTTATTTCCCTTGTTTCCTAATATTCTACAGCTATGATCCTGGAAGCTGGGTTCCAGATCAGCAGCGTCAGCATCACCTGGTACCTTGTTACAAATGTATGTTGTCAGGCTCACCCCAGACCTATGGAGCTGGTCCAGCAATCTCTGTTTTCATTAACCCTCCAGATTACCCTGATAGTTTCTGAAATTTGGAAAACGGCTGTTCTATACCCGCTAGTCAGAACACACCGTAAGATAAGAAAAAGAAAGAAAAAGTCTGAAGCCTGTCATGGCTTATTTGGCTAAGGAAAATCAACTGCTACAAGAATAGGTATGGAAGGAAACGACTGGAGGAATTAGAAATCTGCATTACAGGAAAAATGCTGGTTGGTATCCTAACGAATCTTATCCCAAGTGTCATACAATTGTATAAGACGTCTTTGCAAAGAAGAATAAAACGAATAATGGTAAAGCTTTACAAATAATCTAAAAATGTATCTCCCCACGGGAAAACATAGAATAAAATTAATTTCTCAATGAATGTTTCTTAGGTAATTTTTAGCTGGTTATAATTTGGTAAAGATTCAGAGTAATTCATTTAGGAAGGAGAAACATAACACATGTTGAGCAGCAGGAAAAGGTCCAAGAATCACAATAAAAAGGTTAGTACTTGGGCTTCCCTGGTGGCGCAGTGGTTGGGAGTCCGCCTGCCGATGTAGAGGACATGGGTTCGTGCCCCGGTCCGCGAAGATCCCACATGCCGCAGAGCGGCTGGGTCCGTGAGCCATGGCCGCTGAGCCTGAGCGTCTGGAGCCTGTGCTCCGCAACGCGAGAGGCCATTGATTTTAAGGAGGATGTCTCGCCTGGGATTCATAACAGGGCTAGAGCTAGCATGGACACATTTTGACGTAAATTTCCTTCTATATTCCAATATTCTCATCTTCCTTCGAGTGATCTATTCAGGTTTGGATCTACTTTATTTAAGTTATTAAATTCAAGTCTTTAATTGTTGATTATTCTATCCATTTTCACCTTTTAGGTCTAACCTTCATTTTGTTGCATTATTTGCCGTTCGTTTCTTTTTGACATTTATAAAGGTAATTATTGTTCTGGTACCTTCACAAGAACTATTTAGCTTATCATAGTCACGAGTCATTTAACACATTTTTCTAATCTCTGTTACCTCAAATGTCCTCAACCCCTCAAATTCTATGATTCTACAATTTCTAATTTGTGCTGTAGTCTAGAAATCCCAAGAAGAAAAATAAAGGAGATGAATGAATTTGTTCAGAAAAGCATTTTAGAAATAAGAATCCCAACATGAATACTTGTTTTGCACGAAACTAAACATGAGTCTAGACTTAGGGACGGTTCACAGCTTATATAATTAAGCTAATGTTACAGAGCCTTGGAATCTTGAGTCTGCAAATGAAAAGAAGTGGAGTTACTGAATCAAATTGAGAGTTAATGAGCCTTTTTAGGCTTCATCATGTTAAATTATATATTCCATTATTATAAATATCTGTAGCAGTTTTAAGTCAGGTGTTATGCAGTATACTGACGACCATACTTAGGACCAAGTAGCCTGTAATTTCTCAGTTATTTTGAGGAACTTTATCCTATAGATGACATTTACCCCATGTCTTGGGGGCACCTGTAGATGATTTTTTATTGTGACATAAATCACCATATAATGCTTGAATGGCTGAAGGTTGCCTCTAGATTATCAGAGCTGTCAGAATCCATTTTTACACAACTGATGATAAAAAAAAGGAACTCTCTTAATTCAAACTTGTTATTTCTATTACTGTGTTATATAGCTCCTATTCTTTGCTTAGGAAAGTGAAACCTATAAAGATTTTTTTCTGTCTTTGCCAAGGAGAGTCTATGATTAAAGCAGTCAAAAACGACTCATTTTTTTCCTAAGATAACATCATAACTTTTATTTTGATTTCCAAAATTATATCTCCATTACAGTGGGAGTCTTGGGTAGGGTTCCATACAGTCATACTAGAACAGTCAGTAAATAATCTCATTTTGGAAATGGCCACAGTAAGCAAATGGCAAATCACATCATGTGTCAGCTGGCTTCAGAGTGTTCCAGAGAATAATCGAATATTCATTCTTGCTAAAACCTGATTGCTATGTGGGACTGTCGGAGGGATAGCAGTGTCTCTGCTCTGACTCTCTCCACCCAGCTGGATAAGTTTGTGTCCAAGATATGAAGCATCAAGGTGCATTTTTTTGTCCATAACACTTATTAATGGATATTATGTACCAACCACTGTGTTAGAAGCTGAGAATACCAAGAATAAGACATAGTCCTTCTTCAAGAAAGCAAGAGTCTTCTGGAGGAAACGATAGAGCAAAAATGTAATTTTAATACAGTTGTGTAAATATTATGATAAGTACACACACAGTCTATGTAGGAAGCAAGGAGAAAGAGTTTCCAACGTGAGCCTGTAAAGACTGGTTTGTGAGAGGGAGGCTTATAAGACGAAGGCTCTGCCTTCCCTCCAGCCCATCTGGGGTGGTCCTGGGAGAGGGGTGTTCCCACTAAGTAGTAGAAGCAGGACTCAACTATAGATCTTCTCATGTTTTCCAGTGCCCTTTCCACTAACAAAGATGTCTGTTGGGAGAGATTTCCTTCTCTATGGTGATCTACGTGAAGATTGACACTTATAGTGGAATCTCCTTATTGGTGAATTCCATAAAATGTATTTGGAGAAAGAAAAGGGTGGGGTGGGGTGGAGGGAGTAGAAAAGCTCACTGCTTGCCCATGAGTGAGCAGGGTACGGGAGGACTTCTCTTCCCTCAATTAATCGGTTTCCACGTACCTCTCAGGGCTGCTTTAAGACCTTCTCTGAGCACAGGGGTAGATGGTGACTTTTGAGGCTCTACTCCACCTTAAATCAAACTTATAAAAATGTATCCACATCCCCTATTAAATACAACTGACACGTAATTATAAAAAACCTGAGCTGAAGTGCAGTTGACTAGTTGGCATCACGTTTTATTTTGTAGATATTTAATTAAATGGTGTTAAGTTTTCCCCCAATACTTTGTAGCCAATCATTTTCTTCAGGTCTCAGACAGATCTCTATATCCCCTGAAAAGCTTGTCGCTGGTGGGTATTGTGCCTACCCTACCCAGGTGCCTCTTTTCTTGTGATCATCTAGTCCTGATAAGAGTGAGTTAAAACACTTAAATTATATTTTCATCATATTCTCTTCATATATAGTGTATAATACTGTCTACACTATTTTATACCTATTTATAAGATCAGTGTTTTAATTAGCTGTTGCCACAGTATCTCCTCTAGCAAAGAACCACAAAATCTCAGTGGCAAACAATAGGTTTTTATTCTTCTCTCATGGGTTTGCTGATCAGCTCTGTTCAACGTATTTCTTATTTTGTCCTGGAACCATGAGCTAGCTGAGCCAACATGTGCTTCTCATAGTGATGGCAGAGGTGTGAGAGAGCAAGTGGAAACTCATGAGAACTCTTAAGACCTAGAGTTGGAACTGCCAAACTTGCCAAAGCAAATCACAAAAGTCAAGGGCCAGAGAAATACACTCTCGCCACACTGAGACTGTGGCGACAGTGTGGATGAGGGAGGATAGAGGTGAAAAATTGGGGCCAGTAACTGAATCTCCCAAGTCACCTTCAACCCCATGCAATGACTGCTATGCTCTGTGAGTGGTTAAAAGGGTATTACACACTCACCGGTTGACCTTAAAACCTATCCCCTGGATGAGATGTGACCCAACTGTACATCCACCAGCCGGTGAGCTATGTGCCCATGATGCTAAGTCAGCCAGGTGAACTTCCAGGGTTGGAGCCTCCTTCTTCTAGGCCCAAGATAACCATACTCACTTGGGTGTTAATTATACTGGGGTCAAAATCTGGATTTATGAAAACCAGAATATTCATTTTACTTTGAAGCAAAATGTTACTGAGAAGAGCTAAATTCAAGTACGTGGCTTGGTCCATTGCAAAAATGAACTTCAAAATACTGCGCCTCAGAATTAGACTAACTTTCTCATCCAGTCATGGGCAGTACTGCTTTGTTTACTTTTACCCACAAACAAGCTACCATTTAAACATTCAACTAAACAGTAAAGCACAAAGCAAGTAAAAATCTTATGAAAAAGAACCTTCACCACACAAGACTATGGTAATATTTTTAGTATATTCAAGGAATCTACTTTATAACTCTTTCCTCATCTTTTATTCTGATAACCAGCAAAATAGCTCACTTAGTGCCTCGTATTCTTAAGATTTTATGTCACTAGCTCGGAGCTTCTTAGTTTTTTGAGCATCTCTACTGAACACGCTCATGGCGGTTGGTTTTATGTGAAGTCAAGGATTAGTAAAAAATTCAACATATTCAAAAGTTTAATTCTATACTATCTTTAGTGACAATCTATAGTTACATCCGAAACTAGGAATATCACAAAAGAGGAAGCATCCTGGGCTTACGTAGTACACAATCCTATAAAAAGGAAGATTACAATGCTCTCTTTAAAATGTGTTTCTAATTCCCTCCAATGAGCCCACTTTAGAGATGGGAAAATCCAGGCTTAGATCTTTGCTGCTCCATTCTGATACATCCTAAACCTGGTCCATATTTCTACTGAGGATAGTAGGGTCTGGCAGCATGGCAGATTTACAGAGCAGGTACATTGCTGTGGGCATGTAACCTTGATTTCCACCCCCCGCCCCCGCCCCATCCATGATACGGCTTCAAATGTACGTTAATATCAGGGCAGAAACTCTGGCATAGGACATTGCATTGTCCTGGAATGTCAAACTCTCCTAGGAAGCCAATTTTTCTTTAAGAGAATTTCTACAATCTAGATGCATGCCCTGACATTCTCTTTCCTGGATCTATTATTTCTCACACTCAGCTCTTGTTCTGTTTTCTCTGACATAATGGAAGAAAATTAATGGAACAGAATAAATTAAGAGCCTTGGTGCTTTATCACCTTAACCTCTCAGCAAATTGAATTGATACCTTGGGGAGATCCGAGGTGTTTGCTGATAACTCCTTCAGAGCAAAGGGTTTTTTGCTTGGTTTTATTTACGTTTGTGTTCTATTTATCATAAAGACTCTCATACTGTTATGGTGTGGCATAAACGTAAAGTAAATATGATAGCTAAAGTTTTAGGGGGAAATGACAACTTTACACTTTCAAATTAAACTGCAATATTTTGTCCTCAAGTATCTATAGAACTGACAAATCTGGTCATTTGATTAGAAGGAAGTAAGCTAAAAATCTTTAGGTTTTATTAAAAATTCTAGAGTATTTGTAAAATGGAAAAAAAGGTTGTAGAAATTCTCTTTATGGAGGTGTCTGAAATGGGATTTTCTATTTTTGAGGAGAATTAGGGCTGAAACTAAGGATATTTTCTCAATATCTGTTGCAACCTGTGTGTGTGTGTGTGTGTGTGTGCGTGTGCGTGTGTGTGTATGTGCATGTGTGTGCGTGAAAGAGAGAGAGTGCGCATAAGAGCACTCCTGCACATTCTATTTTCTCCAGAGCTGAATTAACAATGCTAGCATATTGATTGGAGGCTTTCTATCTAATTTGAGGTCCAAAGCTGTATCAAGGTTAAAAATGATAATTTCCTCAATAAGAAGTGAAAGAGAAATCTTTGTGCTTCAGATTCAAGGAAGTTAATTTTCTCTTACATTTTCTTAATTTTTTTCTGTGTGAGCAATGTGCCAGAAAGGACAAGTTCTGGAGGAATTTCAGGGCAAAAGAGCAGGGCCATTTCTCAACCACTCAAAATTATCAGCAGAGAGGCCCATTTATCATTCACTTACTGTCTTTAGCTTGAAGGAGATGAGTTCTTGGGGTTGAGCGGGTTGGGGGAGGGTACAGATGGCAAAAGAATGGTGGGACAGACAGAGCTGTGAACTTGTACTGACAAAAACCAGGGCAGAGGAGATTCACACGGATGTGAGTTTAGGCTCTCCAACTGCCTCTTAATGTCAAGTTTAAATTTTTTCTGGTTCAATCATGTATTTCTGCAATGTAAAGTATTCCTGCACAGTTGAATATTCCTACCTAGACTAACACCTAGGAATTTTTCAGGTCTAAACTCAGTGCCACTCTCTCCAGGAAACCTTATTTGATCTCTAAATTAGAATTTAAAAAAATTTTCCTCTCTTAGTAAAATTCCTGCTCCTTTTCTTCAGAGAAACATATGTGTAGAAATCCATGTATATGTATAGGAATATAATGTATAATTACATATTAAGATCTCTTACTTGTTAAAAGTTTCTCTCCCATATGGGACCAAATCCTGTAGCAGGGCAGGTACCATATTTGGAAAGAGTGGCACCAGGTGGTAGACAGCCGATCCATATTTCCTCAGAGGATAACTCAGTAAATATTGCCTCCTTTTCTCCTACTGGAATTTGTGAGTTTCCTTGTCATCATTTCTAATTAAACTTTGATCGGCATTATTTCTCATCAGCTTAGATTAAGCATTTTGTAGTTCTTCCTTCATTGCCAAGGGGATTTAACATTTAAAGGAGTTCGATAATGAGATGTTTTGCAAAGAAAAAGGTCATTTGATTGTATAAACATTCCATATTCTTCTCAAGGTTAAATTTCTTTTCTCAAGATATTCCCTTGTTTATGGGCTTTTCACTGCTAGGGCCGTGTCCTTTCACAACTGCTGAAACCCACTCGTATTTCAGTAAAGGACATTGTCACCTTCTGCCACTCCCACGATACAGTTGAATGGGATTTGGGGAGATTTGTTTCCCTTTTGCTTGTGGATGGCTACAAGCGGTAACTCTGTCCTTGTAACCTCTAAATGCGCGATCGCTGTCAGGCCAGAGCCCTCTAGCTACTGTTCCACCCTTATGCCACATGAAGCCCTGGGAGAAAGAGGACGCAGATTCATTAGTACCACTTACTCTTTTTTTTTTTTTTTTTTTTTGCGGTGCGCGGGCCTCTCACTGTTGTGGCCTCTCCCGTTGCGGACCACAGGCTCCGGACGCGCAGGCTCAGCGGCCACGGCTCACGGGCCCAGCCGCTCCGTGGCATGTGGGATCTTCCCGGACCGGGGCACGAACCCGCGTCCCCTGCATCGGCAGGCGGACTCTCAACCACTGCGCCACCAGGGAAGCCCAGTACCACTTACTCTTAAGCCAGAAGATCTCCTGTTAGTATGACAAGATACAATGAAATCCACTACCCAGTTTGCTCAACTGATCACAAAGTTGGGGTTCCCCAATTCAGATGCACGCACTGATACTCTCTCCTGGGAAACAAAACACAGCTGAGTCAACAAAGCCAAAAACTTTGACTTGGCCGTGCTGTCACCTCTGGTGACCATCCAATTTGTCTTTTTCCTCTTATTCACAGGTATCTCAAATAATTGGGTGTCTATTTAAAACGCAGTGGGCCCTAAATACCAGGTGGTATTCAGAGGTCTTCTCACGTTACAAGAAATCTGGATGTCGGTTGTTGCCCACGTTCTCTCAGTGGCTCACAAAGTCAGGACTCTGGGGCTGGGGGTCTCTGTGACTGTCATGGTCCTACCCACATGGCTGTCAGAGGACTACTGTGGCTTCCAGCAGCCTCTTTTCTGACCCACAGGTGCAGGGGCAAGTGGCAGGGGATAAGAGCTCACTCCCACTCTCTTAGCTAGGAGGGAGCTTCCATTACCTCCCCTTACATTTCACTGACCAGAATTGGGTTACATGACTGTTGCAGCTAGAAAAAAAATTGATTAATCGGTTGTCCAACCCTTAGAGTAAGTAACAGACAGTGGAGAAGGGAATTGAAAATGGGTTTTGAATAGGTACCGGAGAACCCACGACGGGTCCTAAACGGGGACTCTGTCCAACCCTTTATAATTTGCTTTATTACAGGACTAAAGCTGCATTCTTGGTGGTGACCTGCTCTCATACCTTAGTATGTGCCTCCTCTGCTTGGTGTCATACCTGCCATCTGAACTTTCCTTAAAAAACATTCAGCACAGAATCAGCAAATCACCCATTTATATGGTAGATTAAATGTATGAGCACAGCATATACTATTTTTAAAAGATTATACTTTTCTTATTATTTTCAAATGTTCCGCCTTCCCAAATAGGGTGTTATTTCCCTTTTGCTATGGTACTATAATTCCTAGAGTAGTAAATGTAGACGTTTATAGCAGGTTGCAGTAATTTGTTACTTATATAAATAAAGTAAGATCAGTAACCTCATGATTTGGGACATTCAAGAGAAAGCTATGGTGAACTTGTCTATATTTATCATTTTTTGAAAAGGTAATATGAGATAGAAGTGCCCCTCACCCACCCAGCCTTTCTAAAGTACACAGTTTAATCAAAATCTCTTCATGCTAGAGATGTTATCATATACTAGTAACTCACCACTCAATCACAGCATTTTGGGTTTATTCATCAACTCTTAGCACATGACCTGTCACTGAATTTCTACCTGTGGTATTTTAAGTCACTAGTGCCCTTGAAGGGCAAGTGGATTCACATGTCATTTCACCAAGAATGAAAAGAAAAATGGACAAATGTTTTTGGTAGTTGTTAGTAGTTCAGCATGGAATGCTATAAAGTCACCTAATGTACTAAACTTTCACATGAAAGAAAGAAAATAGAATCTGCATAATCTCCCTATAATTGTGATTAGGTGCTGAAATTGATTGACCTGAACTATTTAAATTTTTTCATCTGTATATAATTAATAATAAATGAATTCTGCAAGCTGAACAATTTTTTTGAAATTCATTTATTTGATAGTCTTGATTTGACCTCTTTGAAAATACCCTGTATTTTTTTTTGTTTGTTTGCCTTTTGTTTGTTTCTTTGATTGGGCCCTGGCAATTGCTCATGCACAGAAGTTCTTACTGACTCAATGATGCTTTCTCTTTTGCATACAAATGTTCTTTCTAATTTTTTTTTTTTTTTTTGCTGTCATCAAATGTCCATGTGTCATGATCTACAAACATGAAGATGGTGCTCATCCAAAGAGAGTTCAGTGTTAAAATATATAGCAAAGTTAGGACTTCCCTGGTGGTGCAGTGGTTAAGAATCCGCCTGGCAATGCAGAGAACATGGGTTCGAGCCCTGGTCCGGGAAGATCCCACATGCCGCAGAGCAACTAAGCCCATGAGCCACAACTACTGAGCCTGTGTTCTAGAGCCCGCGAGCGAGCCACAACTACTGAGCTCGTGAGCCACAATTACTAAAGCCCGTGTGCCTAGAGCCCGTGCTCCTCAACAAGAGAAGCCACCGCAATGAGAAACCCATGCACCGCAATGAAGAGTAGCCCCTGCTGGCCCCAACTAGAGAAAGCCTGCGTGCAGCAACGCAGACCCAACACAGCCAAAAATAAATTAGTTAATTAAAATATATAGGAAAGTTAATCAAGCATATATTTAAAGTTGCGTATAATTGTTTTTGTGCTGCATGGTGATTGGGCATAAGTGGTAAGTTACTCATACCATAGCAATGGAGGCTCTATTTAGAGACAGACCCAGCATTTTTATAATCAGTGGTGAGAAGAAGTTGAAAGTGAAAAGAGTGAGAATGGAGAGGTAGTTTGTGGAAAGCCTCTTTCCGATCATAGCCTTAAGAAAAGATACCTAGCACCTCAAGGTCTTTCCTGTATTGATTTCCCCAGGATTCAGAGGGATCAGCATGTCAGTCTACACTGGAGCTTCTTAAGCACTTAGATGTGGGTGCCCTGTGCTGATCATGTTGAAAAGAAAAATTGATTAAAGGAGTAAAGTGTCCAACAGCTATCAACAGGTCAAGTAGGAAAAAAACAAAACCAAACTAAAAAAAAACATTTTCCACTTTTAATTGCTTTGGCATATCACCCCTAAAAGCTGTGGCCATTTGTGTTCTTGTGAGGAAAAGTCAGAAAGTATGTGCTCTTACCTGGCAAGGGCCATGTATTACCTGTTGTAGTGTGGAAAACACTTCAGAAGCCTAGGTGATCATGATGGTAGATCTCCTAACTACGTATTGTCCTTCTGCATGTTCATGATGGGGGAAGGGAGATGGGTCCTTAAATGTGCTCAGTGACCTTTGGTCCCTCACTGGTCTCAGCTGTGAAGTCGTTGGTCTGGGCTGCTCTCTGGGTGGTGACCACTAAGCTGGAACTGGTCCCATCCCTGGTCATTCTGCTGCTCATCTTCAGCTGCTGTAGCTCATGGTTGTCTCTCTTCATGTGGTCTGGGCCGCAGGTACCCCCTGGCTGACGTGGCCTTACTCGGCTCCCTTCCTGAGCCCCTTCAACTTGACACTGGTTTTGATATTCCATCTCAACCCGTTGCTCTTGTAGATTGAATGGCAGAACCTCTGGTTATAGCTCAGCTTTTGTTCACATCTCCCTCCGTATCCAAAGGGCATGTGCAAACTTCTGGGTCTCATCTTACGCAAGACAGCTAAAATTCAGCCTTCCCTCTGCCAGATCGACCCCCCCCCACCAATACTGCTGCAAAGATGCAAGGCACTCTCCTTCTAGAATCCTACATGTGACAAAGAACCAAGCTCTCTACCTTCTGTGTTCCCATAGGTTTATCTATCACATTTTCCCCAAGCAAGAATAAAGACTGAAGACAGAAGAACACACACACACATCTCATCCCCTGCCTCGCCTTCCTCAAGCCCCTTATTTTGCTACAATTCCTTTAATGCTGAAAGAAGTTAATTTTTATTTGTCTTTTCTATTCTCCCAGGAACCCCCTGCTTACCCTTGGGCCAGGAAGGAGGGCTTTTGGGATCCCTAATACCTTAGCCATACTGAAGGATGGGGGAATGATAGAGAAAGACGAGTTGACCAGTAAATAACTCTACGCTGGAAGGTATTTAAAAAAATAGTCTACCTACTTACAATCCCCCTGTAATAAAACTTCCCCATTTTTCAGTGGATATTTACTCTTATTTAGGGGTCACTTCTCCCTTTTCCCAAAATGCAAGAGCTAAATCTTTGCCTTGAATCTACTCTCTGATTTTCCCCAGCCCCCAGAGCCTCCGAGGGTGACTGGGTGAATCTGGGACTGGTCACGTCCTATGTCTAGGGACAGATCTTAGACCCAAGGAAACCCATGCTTTCCCAATTCTGGTGCTTCAGGGATCCTGGCCATGTGGGCAGGTAGAGCTTCCCTTGAACAGAGATGAGTCTCAGGGGATCTTGCTTAGCTGGAGAAGCAATGTATCCCCAGTTCAAAGATAGCAGGCTATATGGGATGCTGTCTCCAAACCCAAATTTACCTCCATGGTCTCTTTGGCCTTGATTCTGTGACCCAGAAGGGAAACAAATGACAGCCGAGTTAACCTCCCTGAGACTAGAATGTCTCCACTCTCTCTCTTTGTGCACTTCTCAAGCCAACCTTTGCTTCATATTTATCAGCTCTGGAAACATTTATTGGCTTAAATATAGGTATGGAGTCTGCTCTCTTTCTCTGAAGCATAATTTTTGAAAAACATCCTGGGCCCTGGTTGCTAGAATAAGGCTTCCTTCTCCTAAATGAGGTTCAGTCCTTTCAAAGAGAAACGGCCTTACTTGCCTTCCCCTTCCTTTCTTTAATCTGCTAATTGTCTGTAGTTGCCTGCATACAAAATTGTGCTGGCATCAAGAAGCTGCAACTCTCAAATTCTCCTCTGGGTACTTGTTACCTGTCAGCGGTGTAAATATGTGATTCCCACAGGTGCTTAAGCATCCCAAATGGGTGCCGTCATGCAGCCAACTTGCAGATTTTTTCACTCAGATGTGGAAAGAAAATGTAGCTTATTTAGTCAGTCTGCTTTTCCTCAGAAGGCTAAACTTTGTGTGATTCAATCATTTAAACAGCCCTTTTAGACAGTACTCATATCTAAAACAAACTAAACATAAAAATGCATGTTTCCTTTTATTTCCACATAGCTCCTGTCCAAGAGGGCATCTGTGTGTTTGGTGGGGTGATATACCTAGAGAAGGGAGGGGAGATGGCGTGCTTGGATCCATAGGGTGCTTTACAAATAATAAATGTAGTAGCAATAAATACAAAACTTATAATACACATACGTAATACTTAATGTAATGCATTGATACACAATAGCTTTAGCTATCTAGATCTATGTATTTTTTCATCCATCTGTCCATCCATCCATCCATCCATATAGACAATGCTTTATGTTGTTTATAAAGCACTTAAAGAATGTCTTGGCACGGGATGCTTCCTGGCCTTGCATCCACCCAGGGCTGACCGTCCCATGTCTGGGGGCCTCCAGGTGTTTGCTGCTACAGCCCGAGGCTGGTATGTCCCAGCCCCGTTTGTTTTCCTACTCAGCTCGGTCAGGCCTCAGCATCTTTCCTGCTTTTGCTCCTCACTGGTTCTGTAGACTATCCTGCCCCTGCCTGCCCCTCGTCCCCAACAGATCCCTGTGAACAAGACGGAGCATAAGCTGGGCTGTTTCTTCCATTTCCAGTCAAGATTTCCGTGACATAATAACTGCTTCCTCTCCTGGGGCATCAGTGACCTGAATCCTGAATGCTTGGTTCGCTAAAGGATTTAGAAAACACGAAATTCCTTCAAGCCAATTGCCTGACTGCAAAACCCCTATTTTGAATATGAGAAAATGAAAATAAATTCTTTAATTCTCTCTCCGTTCTTAACATAATAACCTTAATGTCTTCTCCCCACTTCCAGCAGGCGGTTGGGCGCCTCAGGCAAGCTAGAGACAAAGTCCTGTGTGCAGAAACACAAGAGAGGAAAATACATTAATAACTTTTTTTTGGCGGTATACATTAATAATTTTAAGGCTAATTACTTAAGTATGCAGAGTGTTCAGTAGTGAATAAAATGGAGCAATCTCTGTTTCATGGAGGTTATAGCCTGGTGAGGGAAACAGATATTATATAAATATGTGTATACTGCTAGTCTGTGGTTCATGCTTTGAAGGAAAGCAGCTGGCAGACAGAATGACCGGTTGACAGTGGTGGGAAGTGCAGGTTAGACAGTGGCATCAGGAAAGGCCTCTCTGAGAAAGTGACAGAGGCCTGAGGATGAACAGACATTGGTCAGGCACAGCACAGGGGAAGAGCGTTCCAGGCTGAGGGAACATGTGGGATGGTTCTAAGGTGAGAGGGTGAGAAAAGACCAGCAGTGGCTTCCTTCCCATCTCACTCAGGGCAGAGGCCACGTCATGCTCTCATCCACGGCACTCTGCCATGCGTAATTCCCCATGACCTTTCCAACCTAGTGCTGTGGTGTCCTTTTCTCTCTCTGACCTCACCCCTTACTTCCTTCCTCTTCACTCCCTCTGAAAGAGCCACATTTGTCCCCTCCCATTCCTCAAACACGCCAGGCAAGTTTCTACCTCAGGGCCTTTGCACCTGCCATTCCCTGGCTGAAGGTTCTACTGCCAGGGAGCTGCAGGGATCACGTCTCACTTTCTTCTGGTTTTTTACTCACAAACCTCTCTGTAACACCTGCCGTGGTCACCTTAATTAAAACTGCAGCTCCTGCTACACTTTATGTCACTCTCCCCTGCTTTTAGTGTTCTTCTTAACACCATCATCTAACGAACTGTATGTATTTTATCTATCTATCTATCTATCTATCTATCTATCTACTTATTTACT
Source organism: Delphinapterus leucas (assembly GCF_059928025.1). NCBI lineage: Eukaryota > Metazoa > Chordata > Mammalia > Artiodactyla > Monodontidae > Delphinapterus > Delphinapterus leucas. The sequence goes on along the minus strand of NC_143133.1, from coordinate 115,316,713 downwards.
TTGGCCACGCTGCATGGCTTGTGGGATCTTTATTCCCCGACCAGGGATCAAACCCTGGCCCTTGGCAGTGAAAGCGCAGAGTCCTAACCACTGGACTACCAGGAAATTCCCTAATGAACTGTATATTTTATTCATGTATCTTATTTATTGTCTGTCCCCCATGTAATGTAATCTATGAGGGCAGGAATATTTGTCAGTTTTATTTGCTACTGTATCTTAGCAATTAGAATATTGCCTGGCACGTAGTAAGCATTCAATACACGTTTGTTGAATGAATAAACGAGTGGTTGGCACTCTGTTTTTTGGTGCACTTGGTTTGTCTTCTTCCTTGTCTCATGGTGTTTGCTCTAATTCAGTGCCCCAGTGCTCTCTTATGGGCTTAACCCACTCTGCATCATCTCCGGTTCTTTGCTTCTGATTTCCCAACATCTCCTGGGTTTTTACATGGTGAGTCAAATTCTGTTCCTTCCTTCTTGCCTTTAATGATTATTTGTGGGGTACCTGATATCGAGCAGGACGCTGTGGGGCTCAAAAGCCTTCCTGTGTCCTCCATTTCTTGATTATAGGAACTAGGCTTCATTCAGCCTCCATGACCTTCCCTGAGTTCCAAAGGGCCAGTTCAAATAGATGCTAATTAGGGAAGGGAGGGGATGTGGAGACAAGGGAGGAACAGTTAAAAGAAACAATAGTGCAGCCTTGGGGCAGGGTCCTGGTTCCCCTGCAGGGATACACATAACGATATCTTTGAGCAGTTTTGCAGATACAGAAACCTGCACCAGGTGGGAGAAATTAATGGTATGCTGCCCACAGGCACGTAGACTTGAGACCAGTTGGAACCAGAAGTTTGATGATGCCACCCATCTCCCACTTACCTCCCCACCAACCAATCAGAAGAATGTCCACGAGCATTTCACGCCCTCTTTGAACCATTACTGTAAAACTTCTCACTACTCCCTCCAGGTCAGGACACACAGTTTTGAGGGCATTAGCCCACTGTGGCCCCATTTGCCTGGCAAAGCAATAAAGCTATTCTTTTCTTCTTCACCTAAAACTCTGTCTCTGAGAATTAATTCAGTGTCAGGGTACAGAAACCGGATTCAGCTTCACACCTACTATGTACCAGGCACTGTTCTGGACACTGGGGACATGATGATGAGGAAGACAGTATCTCCGTCTTCACAAGCTTAGACTTTAAGCCATGTTTTTTCCCCACAGATTCTGTTTTGTGACAAACACATCACCCCTGACTCTGCTGCCTCTACCTGCTATAGGGCAGCTGTAAGGGCAGTGGTCAGCCTGGCTGGGCATTCACTACTGAAGTCACCAAATGTGGCACCACAGAGTAGGATGTAGGAGCCAGAAATGAGAGATGAGCCTGTCTGGTGCAAATCTTGCAGAGAGAGGCAGAGATGCTTGGGCAGCTCCATCCCAAGGAATTACTCTGCTGTGAGGGGGCAGTGAGGTGAAGTCCCTAGTTGTAGATTAAACACAAACTGGCCATCCAATTTCCTACTGCTGTTTCACTTCCTCTTTACATGATCAGGAAGATAATTTATTCTGAATTTGTTCTTAGATAAATTAGGATGGCCACTGAGGAAGAATGGCTACATCTGTGTAGACCGTAAAGAGCAATGAAGCATTGCCATCCCAATTCCCATAAGCACATGGTTTTACAAAACTTGATTGCTCACAGGACACGCCATTTGAAACACACATATTGTACACTCTAAATGACACACTTCCAATGAGGCAAACGCCAACAGAAGGTTAACAGAAAAATCTGACAGGTACCCTTAGCCGGCACCAATGCCTTTCTCTCAGGGGGACAGGGGGAGTCCTTATATATCACAATAATTCCTATGAATGAAATTGGAGATATAGTACTGTATACATTCAAAATATTGAAAGATAGCTGAAAGTATTCTAGGGATGATTAATTTTTATTAGCATACTATAGTGTAAGCTGATAAGTTAAAGGGTCCCTGGAGAAAGAGAACAAGGAATGGCCTAAGCCATTTAGTGATCTAAGCCTGGGCACAAGGCTTGCTCTTGAACAAGTCTCAGTAATTAATGATCTTAAGGGAAGGGAGGGAATGCAGAAACAAGGGAGAAGCAGTCAAGAAACAATAGCGCAGCAATGGGGGCAGGGTTCTGGTTCCTCAAGGGATGTACATAATAACATGTCTTTGAGTTTTGCAGGAACTAATGTCCCTAACCAGGTGGAGGATGGAATGATGGCGTTGACTCTCCTGACTTTAATCAACTACAGGTTGGACACTCTGGGCCTTTGCCCGGATTCTATGCTGAATTCTCCTCTGCTCAAGCCCCCTCACGAATATGCATGGACCCTGAGCTTAAAACTTCCCCAATTTTGCTGTTCAGGGAGACGCTGCTTTGGGAAAGATCCCAGGTGTTCCCCTTACTTGCTGTGAACAGTCAACTTTCTCCCAGTCTTCGGCTTGGTTGTGTCTATTGGCCTGACACCCACCAAGAGGGTGAACGCAGTTTAGGGGTAACAATAGCTCATGAAAAAGGATTAGAAACTTTATTTATATAGTACTTTATATAGTATCACTTTATTATATAGTTATTCAGCCATTACATGTTAATGAATGTTCAGTGTTTCAACACGTAACTGAATCCTAGTAGCTAATGTTATTTTGATAGTTTAGGTTGGACCACATAAAATTCTTATCTAATAAATGTCAGGTGTTTTACAATAATAATATCAAACTTTAGAGTAATTATAAATAGAGAGCCACAGACCTTTTTAGGTCTATTTGACAAAACTGACTCCCATCACACTGCCTATTACAGTTTTATAAGTGTAAGCTCCTCCAGGGTAGGGACAAGATTTTACTCATCGTATTTGGGCTCAAACAATGTAAAAGCACCACCATGCAGACCCCACATGTAGAAGGTATGCAATAAGGGTAGAATTAACCAAAGAGCTGGCATGTAAACTGGCAGGCTTAGAAAAACACAATTCACATGAAAGGTGGCAATAGGCGTGAACCCAGGCAGCCAGACAGCCTGGGTTCAAATCCCAACTTTCTTACTTGACTTTGAGTCTCAGTTCCCTGCTCTAAGAAATGCAGGTAATGATGCCTAAAGCTCAGCTTCTCTGTACAATGGCGCTTAATCGAATCGCAGAGACAGAGTTTCTTTCTTTCTTTTTTTAAAAAAATTAATTATTAATCAATTTTTGGCTGCGTTTGGGTCTTCCTTTCTGTGCGCGGTCTTTAGTTGCAGTGAGCGGGGGCTACTCTTTGTTGTGGTGCGCAGGCTTCTTATTGCAGTGGCTTCTCTTGTCGCGGAGCACGGGCTCTAGGCACGCGGGCTTCAGTAGTTGTGGCTCACAGGCTCTAGAGCACAGGCTTAGTAGTTGTGGCGCATGGCTTAGTTGCTCCACGGCATGTGGGATCTTCCCAGACCAGAGCTCGAACCTGTGTTCCCTGCACTGGCAGGCGGATTCGTAACCACTGCACCACCAGGGAAGCCTGGAGACAGAGTTTGGGGTGAAGTAAAAGAGGATAGCTTTTTTACTTTGCCAGGCAAAGGGGGACACAGTGGGCTCCTGTGACGAAAAACTATGTGTCCCAACCCAGGAGAATCTGATGAGGAGTTTTATAACAATACTTCCCGAGGGCGGGGTTGCTGACAAGATGAGGGTGTGTGCAGGGTCTCAGGTGGTCTGTCTCCTAATCTTGATGGGCTTCTCTGGTCCCTGTAATCTGGCCTCAGGTGGTTTCTTAGCTGCTCCTCCCTTGATTAGCAACTGTTCGAATCTGCCCTTTGGAACTCAGGGAAGGTCATGGAGGCTGGCGCCTTGCCTACAAGAAACGGGGGACAAGAAAAAGAGGCCTCTGTGCCCAGGAGCTCCACAGGGCTCTGCTTGGTTTCAGTAATAATAACACCTACCTCACAGGGTGGTGGTGAAGATTAAATGAGTTAATTAAAACATGGAAAGCATGTAGAATGGTCTCTGGTACATGGGAGGGACACAATAATATTGTTGCAGGAAGGGGAACCCCTTCCAGGCCCCACAAGTGGGCTCTTGTCTAACACTCAGAAATGAATTGTCTGAGGAGACTCAGGTGCTGACAAAGCAAGAGACTTTATTGGGAAGGGGCGCCCGGGCAGAGAGCAGCAGGGTAAAGGAACCCGGGAGAACTGTTCTGCCATGTGGCTCGCAGCCTTGGGTTTTATGGTGATAGGATTCGTTTCCGGGTTGTCTCTGGCCAATCATTCTGACTCAGGGTCCTTCCTGGTGGTGCGTGCATCACTCAGCCAAGATGGATTCCAGCAAGAAGGATTCTGGGAGGTTGGTAGGACATATGGACTGGCGTCTCCTCTCTCCTTTTGACCTTTCCCGAATTCTTCCATTGGTGGTAGCTTGTCAGTTCCGCCTTCCTTACCGGGAGCTCCTGTTGTAAGATAAGTCATGCAAGTGGTTACTACTGTACCTGACCAGGGCGGGCGGTGTAGGTTAACAGTTCCCCTAACAATATTAGCTACTATTATGTAAGATAAGCCCACATACTCAAAGAAGAAATATAAAACATAGGACTAATAAGCACTTTTCCACCCCTTCCCCCTACACATCTTTTTCCAGACACGTGCACACACACACATCTTTGCACATACATAAACTACTCATAAAAATGAAAAGAGAAGAGCTTCCTTCACAGGATACCAGGAAAAAGCCTTAATTCTCTCCTGGGGATCCGGATGTAGTGTCTGCCCTTTTAAGTGAACCCAACTTGCCCTTGTGAGCCTGAGCTGGGATTACTTAAAAGGCTTTGCAAAGCCTCCGAGCTCCATCCCTGGACTGGTTCCAGGTCATTTTCTATCTGCCAGGAGTGCTAATCCTTGTTCTTGGTGTGATTAGATCATCATCTTTTCAGATAATAATTTTTGTGGCTTGCTCCCTGCATCTTTTCTTTAATAATGCCCCATGACAATCTCTCTCTCTCTGTCTTTCTCCCTCTGCTGCCCCATACAAGCTGACCCTAGACTCTCAGCTCTGCTTGCTTCAGTGGCTGGGGGTGGTGGTGGGGTGGCGGCAGGGTTGGAGGTGTGGTTAGAATGGAAAGCGCTAGTAACCTGCAAAGTGTCTTGACTTTCTTTGCTCAAAATCTAAGCCTGCAAGATAATTAGAAGTTTTGTAAAGTTGCTAGAAAGGTGAAGTGAATGTGTGCGGGTGAAATGGTTTAGAAGAAACACAAGGGGAGAAAGATTTCCTGCAGTTTTTTGAAAGGTTCTATTGGATTGTGACAGGGTTTGCGGTCTGAAGGTTTTACCAGTAAAAGAGAGCTGAACATTGCTCCCTGACAAAAATGCCAGCATGTGACGTGATTCCAGGAGGACTGGCTGCACGGTATGTTGGGAAGCTGGAATCACAGGTACCTCATTAAAGATTTCCACACGCAAAGCTCGGGTTGGAAGTGACAAAGAGCTGGCAGAAGGCAGACACGTGGACAAAGGTTATGGGATTCTCCAAGTGATCTATGTAGACAGTAGAGTAGAATCCATGTGCCCCTGCCGTAGGCTTTGGTGATGCAGAAAGCTCTGGAACGGCAACAAAATGCCTGTGCATGGAGAATCTCTAAGAAATGACATACAGTTTCCCACCTGTCTGATGGGATGGGGCTCAAAATAGAAATTAGTTTGATATATTCAAAATAAAGAGGCCTCATGGCTCTGGCAGGGGTTTTTACCTTGCGGTGTCTTTACCCTTTCTTCTGCTACCAAAACCCTGGCCCCCTTTAAAGGGATTATATCTTCTCCATTTGAGGACGCTTGATGAAATTGTTGATCAAATCTTCCTATAGCAAAGCAGGGAGGGCACAAGGTCCACATTAGACCAGTTAGACTCCCCCTCTTAGGACTTTGATTCTTGAGAAGAGTGATACAAGTACCATGAACTGTTGGATCTGATTGATCTGTTTTAGAAGCCATTAGTTCCAGCCAACTACATGGGTTGCCCTGGGTTCTGCCCCTCACAAGTTTCGTGCTTCAGGTTTACCGTGGATTCTGAGAATCTTCCTCTTCAATTTAGAAAGGCTTTTAGTAGAAATACAAAGTTAGGAAGAATTGGCATTTGAGGTTCCAACTCCTAAAACTAACAGTTCTCCTAAGTGTTATACCGTCCCACTGTACATGGCTTTGGATTGAGGAACGTGATGAATTGCAGCTGTAGTTGGCCTTGACTCTTTGCCAAGATATGCATTTTGGCATCTCCTTTATTTTCACACACTGACCCTTCTTTTCCCTGCATCAGCCCAAGTGATTGATTCTTTCCACTCCCCTTCTCCCAGAATCTGCTTTACTGGGAGGAGGACCAGAGAGGTGGCCAGCTGACTCCCAAACTCCTGATCAGTTAGAGGATGACGGAGTATCATTTTCAGTATGTCGCAAGATGAGATTTACTTCATTAATATCCAGTTTTCAAAACATTAGCAGGAACCAACCTTGTTCCCATCAGTGGCTGATATCAAGAGCTGGATTAAGTTTTGTCCCCAAACTAAAGTGTTTTAAAAATGATTTTTCTTTTACCCTTTGGTGTCATTTCCTTTTATTTGAGTTGTAGCTTTTGTTGGCTATACAAATGCCATGATAAAATTTTCATTTTACTGAAAATTATTCATCTTAAAATATCAGTGAATTCACAATTGCAACCCAATTTTGAGTATCTTCATTTATTTTTTTGTCAAAAATTTACTTTGGGGGCTTCCCTGGTGGCGCAGTGGTTGAGAGTCCACCTGCCGATGCAGGGGACACAGGTTCATGCCCCGGTCCGGGAAGATCCCACATGCCGCAGAGCGGCTGGGCCCGTGAGCCATGGCCACTGGGCCTGCACGTCCAGAGGCCGTGCTCCGCAACGGGAGAGGCCACGGCAGTGAGAGGCCCACATACCGCAAAAAAAAAAAAAAAAAAATTTACTTTGAATATATATCAGTGTTGTTTTGAATCATTCAATAATAAATTTAACTTTATACTTGTTAGATGCATATTTTCTTGATTTTGAGTGTTTCCATTCCTCCTTTTTGGCAATTTAATCATTAATATTTTAATTTGATTGTGGTGGTAAATATAACTACGTTTTTGTCAAAAACCATAGAACTGTACACCACAAAGAATGAATTTTACTGTATATAAATTTTTTAAAAATGCAAAAAAGCAGGTTTTTTATTCTCCAGTCTCTTGCACAAAATTATAAAATAAGGAGATAAAAATAAACTCAATTTTTTTGTGTAAGCCCTCAATATTCATAGTGGGCAAGCAAGAATATAGATTATTTAGTTACATAGATGTACACATAGATCTTGACACTCAAAGTGCTAAATTCATAAATCTATGTCAACCATTTGAAGTATAAAAGGATGAAGGGAGAAAGTGAATTTTAAAAACATTTATTTCTGATAAGGCTCTAGGGCAAAAATTTGTGAAAGTAAAGAGTAAGAATAACCCATACAAAGATACAAGGCACTATCAAAAAATATCTATGCATAGTGAGAGAGCAAATCTTTGCATTTGGTTTTATAGGACTGTCTTTGTTTCCAGTTCTGGTTTACCACTGCTCCTGAAATAAGTTGAAAAAAAGTAGGCATTTAAAAGTTCAGGTACCAGGCTTCCATGGTGGCGCAGTGGTTGAGCGTCCGCCTGTCGATGCAGGGGACACGGATTCGTGCCCTGGTCCGGGAAAATCCCACATGCCGCGGAGCGGCTGGGCCCGTGAGCCATGGCCGCCGAGCCTGCGCATCCGGAGCCTGTGCTCCACAACGGGAGAGGCCACAACAGTGAGAGGCCCACGTACCACAAAAAAAAAAAAAAAAGAAGAGAGATGGGAAAACTTCCTGGGCAGATAAAATAATAGCCCTGAGTCCACTAAAATGTCAATCATTTTTGTCTTAAACACAGCCAGAGTTTAGTCAGAATCCTAATATTTTGTTAATAAATATATTCTTAAAGATACTTTTATCTGTGTTTATTAGGTATGAGTTTAAAGTAAGACTTTTGTTTAAAAATATCACACTAATGTAGAATAATTATTTTTCAAATTAGTTTTGTTGAAGGTTACACTCTTCTTTAAAGCATTCTGCAAATATTTAAAAGATTTCTGAAATCTTTTATAAAAATGCTTTCAAAATCAGTTTGTGAATTGCACAAGAAAATTATTCTCATTACTTCATAACAACATGTTAAATTTTAATGTCTGTAGTCAAATGTTTTATCATTAGCATTTGTCTTAAGAGAAGAAGACTGAAAGTTATTAAGTATATAGCGACAGCGAAATAATTTCAGAAGTCTTTAGGGATCAGACCACTGCCAAATTAACAAACAATAATATTTCACTGTGCAACTGCAGACTAGTCCATAAAATGGAACGCTGGATGTGGAGAAAGCAGTGGCAATAAATCCTTAAAGCAAAAGTATGCTGTTTGGCATGCATTTAAAAATAAAATTCATGGCTGCTTTGGAACTGCCAAAAGATTTATTTCCAGTTTTGTTTCATAATATACGTTTTGATTATATGACGACGCAGTTGGATCTGTCTTCAGCAGTAAATATACATATCTACAGTAGATATATATAAATATACATATATATATAAAGGATCATAGTACAAAAATATGTGATTATAATGAAAAGTGTGGCCTCTGATCCTTCTGTGTGATTGACTGAGAGCTAATTATGTCCTAGTCACCATTTCATCCCACTACAGTCTTTGTATAGGCAAGGATCACTTCTATTTATTTTACTAGAGACCTAAAGGCACCAGGTCTGAAAAGGTTGTTTTCACCCCTCCTGAAACTTTCAGGGACTTGTTTTTGTATCTTTGCAAATCAGCTTGGGAGCACCTTCAAGGGAGATTTTGTTGCGTTTTGTTTTTGATTTTTCCAAGAGGGCTGCTTGGGTTCTGAGGTGGAGAGAGAAAAGGGTCATTGCAAAGGAAAGGTGTGGCTTTGGGTCAATCCACCACCACCGCCGCGAGTCAGCTCGGGCCTCCTCGGCCTCTAATTATGAGAGTAACAGGAGTATGCTCTCCTGAGCACAGTGAAGAAAAACATAGACTTTCTCTGGATCTCCTCAGAGGGGTAACATTTCTCTTAAGAATTTTGGAAGGATGAGTAAGGCTCAGCGGGAGAGCAGAGGAGAGTGGGGAGAAAAGATCTCCAGGCCAAGGTGATGCTGTGTAAAATGTTCAGGAACTGGAAGCAGTTCACTGTGGACCAAGACCAGTGGCTTCAGGCCATGAAGCGTCCTGGTTTGTGAAGGAATTTGGACTTTATGAGATCTGAGGTCCATTTCAAATCGAGAAGCGATATGAGCAGGCTGCAGTTTGGAAGCATCAGTCTTTCTGCAGCTAGAGGAGGGATGCAGGCGGATGTGGTTAGAATCTCCAGTATTTTCCATGTGAGAATAGATGAAAGAAGTGACCTTATGCAGGGGTGGTGAGAATGGAAGAGCGAGGAGACACGTAGGAGCTATAACTGATAACTTATGATCTGCTGGATGTGAGGATTGAAAGGGAGGCATACTTCCTGCTGCACCCAAAAGATCATTGCAACAAGTAATTACGATGATCCACTCACCTGGTTTAAAGTGCTTTCGTTGACTTTCCAGTGTTTTCAAAGACAAAATTCCTTACCTAGTCATCTTTGCATCTCTAGTACTGAATATCTAGTAGACATATAAGTACATATATTCTTCATCTCCTCTCCTTCTCCCTGTTCTATGAACATGTGCCATTTAAATTGATATTCCCCTGAGGGTGGAGAGAGATTTTAAAGGAGAAAAACTGAGGTTAATGTCAGTGGCAGAATTGGCAAGAGCTCTGGGGACTCACAGGGACAACCCTGATACACGTCTTCTCCATATAAGATAATTAGGGTAAAATTCTCAATAACCTATAAGTTATAATATAAATATAAAGATTATGATTATGCTCTTTTGCACATTTTACATTTGCTGAGTTGGTCCTCGGTCTTTGGTAGAATATTAATCAATGTTTTTAGGGTGAGAGATATGAATGTTCTAATCTCAGTGTGACCAAAAGCTCAGACTATTTATTAATTTTAAAGGACTTTTTTCATATAAGAGAAGCCCAGGGGTATTTTTAAGTGTAGAATTTTGGCAAGGCCATCTGATACATTCCTATAAATGAATGCCTTGAGGCCTTTTCTGAACATAGTTAACCCAGTTAGGATAAACATTCTTAAAATTATCCTACATCAAATAAATATTGACATGCTTTTTAAGGTCATTTGATATAAGACTAGAACGTTAACAGGAGGCTAGATTTGATGCATTTTTTTAAACCAATAAGTGGCATTGAAATTCACTGCATTTATTTTAGAGTATAAACCTTAAATATTAAGAAATCATTTTGAATTTCTGTATCTCCTATCACACCCTAAGCAGCTGGTAAATGTATACAGGCTATTCACATACGATGCTTGTAAAATGTTCTTCATATCCCATTGTTTTCTAGAATGCTCAGAAACTAAAGGACCTGAGATGATAAAATAGAAGATTCTTTTAAGCTATTATTTATCTCTTCATATTTCATTTTTTCCTTTCTGGGCTATGCTTCATAGGTAATAAAGGAAACAAAAAGAATGAGAATTGGGTCTGGGAGGACAAAATTTGAGAGGTAAAATAGTTTCTGTTATTGAGATAGATGATGGATTTATAGAGGCAGGACAAAATGTTATCATTCTTCTAATGAATATTTTTGTTCCAGTTCAAAACATGAATATGTTTCAGGATTTGTGTGTGAAGGGGTATCCATTATAAGGAGAAATATTTCTTCTTGGGAGCCAAATAGCTGGGAACATATCTCATTTCACTATAAAAGACACATATTTTGTTAATAAGAGAATTGATGATGTCTTCAAATCCCACAGAGTAGCCTCTTAATTTCTAGGTCCCAAGGAACAATTCCAAATTCCCCAACCACCTCAGATCAGGCTTTGGCAAAAATTGATTCTAAGAAGTTACTATGTTTCCCAATTTTGGTTGCTTGTGTGTGTGTGTGTGTGTCTGTGTGTGTGTGTGTTGGAAGGGAAGTTGCTCAATTAAAAATAATAATTATGTGCAATTGTGGAGAAGGGAAGAAGTGGGTCTTGCATCTTGATTCTTAAAAATGAAATCATTAAGGCGATACCTTTATAAGATGACGCACTGTGTTTCCAGGTCCATGCATGGTCACTCCTGGAACACTTGTTCTCTATCTCGTCACCTTGAGTTATCATTGCTCTCCAAAAATCAAGCATTGGCAGTGTCTTTCCATCTCTCCCTCTCTTATTCCTGCTTAAAGGAATGTCTGAAAACCAAAATACCAGGTTAAAGAAGATTCCCACAGTCAAGGCAGATCCTAAGGATTCAAGTGAGGGTGTCCGATGAAGAAGATATAAGGAGTATATGTTTAGAGGGTGTGATAAACAAAATCTTCCCCCTCCCACCACCCCCACAGAAGTGACCATGCTGTAATCCTGGGAACCTATGAATATGTTATGTGACCTGGCATAAGGGACTTTGAAGGTATAATTAAAGATAAATTGAACTGAGGAGTTTTTTTTTTTAACATCTTTATTGGAGTATAATTGCTTTATGATGGTGTGTTAGTTTCTGCTGTATAACAAACTGAATCAGCTATACATATATATATATCCCCATATCCCCTCCCTCTTGTGACTCCCTCCCACCCTCCCTACCCCACCCCTCTAGGTGGTCACAAAGCACTGAGCTGATCTCCCTGTGCTATGCGGCTGCTTCCCACTAGCTATCTATTTTACATTGGGTAGTGTATATATGTCCATGCCACTCTCTCACTTCGTCCTGGCTTACCTTCTGACAGCCAAAAGTATAGTTAATACCTCTCACATCATCGATATGTTTCCTTTCCCTCACTGGAGATAATAAAAAAACTGAAGTTTGGGGCTTCCCTGGTGGCGCAGTGGTTGAGAGTCCGCCTGCCGATGCAGGGGGACACGGGTTCGTGCCCCGGTCCGGGAAGATCCCACATGCCGCGGAGCGGCTGGGCCTGTGAGCCATGGCCGCTGAGCCTGTGCGTCCGGAGCCTGTGCTCCGCATCGGGAGAGGCCACAGCAGTGAGAGGCCCACGTACCGCAAAAAAAAAACAAAAAAACCTGAAGTTAATATAATTTCTATGGATGTTTTGGTACTTTTACTACATATATATGTATCCATAAATTATGTATACAATTGGTCTTTTGCATTACAAATTTTACATAAATAGTATTTCAATTTGAATTTTTCTTTAGCATAATGTTTTGGGGTTACCCATGTTGATGCTTATAGATTAAGTTCATGAATTTTAATTGCTGTATAGATTGCCTATAATTTATACCTTTCCCTAACTAAGATAGGTTGTTCAAAAACTTTTGCTATTAAAAACAGTGCTACAGGGGACTTCCCTGTGGTCCAGTGGTTAAGATACCACGCTTCCAATGCAGGAAGCACGGGTTTGATCCCTGGCTGGGGAACTAAGAGCCCACAGGCCACGCGGCCCAAAATAAATAAATAAAAAATAAAATTGGGTCTTTAACAAAAAGTACAGCTGTCATTTCTAAAAACAAAAAACAAAACCGTGCTACAGGTTTAACAATTTATGCTCCTACCAGAATTGCTTAAAATATGTTTCTCCACCCTTTCTCAATTTTTTGAATTGCCAGACTTTTAAATTTTGGCCAATCTGCTGGGTGCAAAATAGTACTCCATTGTAATAGTGATTTAGATATTTTAATGCTATTTAGATTTCCTCTTCTATAAAATTTTCTGTTTATATCTTTTGCCTGTAATTCTTTTCGGTTGTTTGTGGTTTTCTCACTGAATGGTGATTCTTTTGATAATTCTGATCAGTTGATAATTGAGTCTCTATATGAATTTGTTGTCAGTTATATACATGTCAAATTCAATCCCCTAATTTTTAGTTTGCCTTTTCACTTTGCTTGTGGTGTCTTTATTCATGCTGAAATTTAAAATTTTGATTCAGTTACATACATTATTTAATTAAATTTATTAAATTAAATTTATTTAAATTTATTAATCAGTAACATGCATTATTTATTTTCTGTAATTTTTTGCTTTTTGTGACTTATTTAAGAAATCACTTGTACCGTGAGATGAAAAAGACATTCTCATATATTTTCTTACAATAGTTTTATATTTTTGCTTTGTATATTTAGATCTTTAATCCATCTGGAATTTATTTTTATGTATGCTGTTAAATAGGGAGGGATCTAACTTTATTTTCCTCCATATGGATCACCAATAGTCTCCACACCATTTACTGAATGATACCTCTCTTCTCACTGTCGTTAACGCAGACTATTCCATTTACCAAGTTGCAAAATGTATGTGAGTCTTTAGGCTTTTTATTCAGTCACATTTGTCTATTTGTCGACATCTGTTTTAATTACTGGAACTTTATAATAAATAAAGGTATTCTCTTCTGCTGGTGTTTAAAATGGTCTGGGATATTCCTGGTTTAATTATCCATATGAATTTTAGGACTAACTAGTAAAATTCCACTTTAAAGTCCCTCTCAGGATTTGATTTGAATTGCATTGAATTTAGAGAATATTTCAGTTCTGCCTAGTTTTTGTATCCAATTTGTTTATTATAGTTTTGTTGTTTTGTACGGATAATGTTTTAAGATTTGCCCTATATGTCCAATGAATTGATTATACACTATAGTTTTTTGCATTCCCGCCCCCCCCCCCCCACCTTCCTTCTGAATTCCGTTTTCATCTTCGGGAAGCACACTCTCTGGAATTCTTTCAGTAAGGGTCTGTGAATGATAAAGATTCTTTGTCTTTGAATATTTCTTGATTTGGCCATCACTCTTTGTAGTAAATACTGGGAGGTACTACCCAGATTCCTCTTCAGAAGTGAAGGACTTGTTCCCTGAGCTGCTGGGACTGCAGCAAGCTGACAAAATGCAGCTGTCAGTCCTCTTAAGGAGTAATCTGGTCCCAGGTCACAGCCGCTTCCCTTGTCAGCCCACATCCAGTGACTGATGTCACAGGTATATAAAGGCTGGGCCCACTTGCCTCAACTCCGAAGGGACATGCCAGGTTCAAAGTCAAGGCCTTCAGTGAGACTATATTGCAGGCCAACTCTTCCCTCTGTCCAATATGGCTACTACCATTCCTTCCTCAGATGGTATTCCCAAAGCATTTCCTAACAAACTCCCTATACTCATCTTTGACTCAGGGTACGCTTCCAGAGAAGCCAACCCAAGATGGTTGATGTCAGGGTTGAGCCAAGGAAACAGGAGCTAATATGGGATTTTTGACTTGAATCATTGGCCACTGTCAATACAGACTTCCTTATTGGTGATAGATGAGGGACAGATGGACCTTGGCACAAGGTAACAGTGCAATAGTTAACCTTTTATCAGTAGTGAACTGGAATGTATTCTAATGGAAGGTAACACACTACTGGGTGCAGTGTATCAGGCATTTAAGAAATATGAGGGGAAAAAAGAAAGAAATACGAGGGAAATAGCAATCTTAAGGTCAGGGGAACTCGTTTTGTTAAGCAAAGTTGATTCTTTGGAAAAAGCAAAGGGCTGAGAATGATTAAAGGTTATTAAAAATTTAAGAGTAAAATTCAGGCCTCTTTGGTAGCAGATAAAGAAGCTTTTATCTCCTGCAGTGGGAGGGCAGAAAGAGCTGAGGAACAGGCCCAGCACTTAATCGTAAGTGAGGCAGAGCTCCAAAGAAGATCAACAACCACACAACCTAGCTAGGTCGGCCATGCCACGGTCACAGTGCTGGACTGGAAAGAAACCCTGATGCAATGGGCTGGGTTGTGATACCTGAAAATCTTGAATCCCTGGATTCGCCTGAACCCTCTGAGTCTGAACATGGTCCAATTTTCCCCATTAATGGCCTGTGCTCCCCTGGCTTGAAAACCATGCAGAGGCTTCCTCTTTGTAGTATAACCCGTGCTCCCCTCAGGATCTGCCCCCAGCTTCCCTCCTGTCACTGGGTTAATAACTTGGCTTAAGTTACAATGCAACCTGGCCCATACTGTAATGAGTGACAAGAACAGAGTGGTAGTGAGGGAGAGGGGTCTGATCCTCAGAAAATTAGGGAGATGGATAACAGAATATGGTGACTCTGGGAACAAAATGGGATGGGCAGCAATCAAGGATATGGCTCAGTTTGTACAAACGAAAGAAATCAAGGGAGTGTATGACTAGGAGCCAGAGAGCAATACTCTAATAATGAGTCACAATTCTTTGCCCAGTTTTAAAGTCTGAGCCAGTTTTTGGATCTGGAAACCATCAATAGGGAAAAGGTCAGATCCATAGGAAGAAGGCCCTGAAATATCATAAAAGATGTACATTGTAATAATTCCCCCAGTTCTTCCCCAGAGGGTTCTGTGCCATTTCCTTGGCTAACTATTTGTAGGGAAAATGGAAACACCAAAACATTTCTCAAGGGTTTCCCTGGTGGCGCAGTGGTTGAGAGTCCGCCTGCCGATGCAGGGGACATGGGTTCGTGTCCCGGTCTGGGAAGATCCCACATGCCGCGGAGCGGCTGGGCCCGTGAGCCATGGCCGCTGAGCCTGTGCGTCCAGAGCCTGTGCTCCGCAACAGGAGAGGCCACAACAGTGAGAGGCCCACATACCGCAAAAAAAACAAAAACAAAACCAAAAAACATTTCTCAATGGAATGGCAGATACAGGAATTCACCTGCCTTCTATTAAGCTTTACATTAAAGAGATTTATAAAACTGTAAATCATTACCACTCTTCTATGTTTTTTGTTTGGGAAAATATAGTTATTTTTCATAGAAATATGCTATTTATGTTAACATGTGATAGATTTATCAAGATAATTTGTAATAAATAAACATTAAAATTTATCTGTCTTAATTTTTTATATGGTAAATATCAATTGAATATAACCCACATAAACAAAAGCTTGCTAGGGTTCTCAGTTTTTAAGAGGTTTTAAGGGGTCTTGAGACCAAAAGTTTTAAGACTGCTACAATAGACGACATTGCAAGCGAAACCATCTGGGTGATATTGAAATAAGTTGCACAGTCTCTCTGACCAAGTTTCATCATGTGTAAAATTATGAGTTAACACTACACATGTAATTAGAGTGCCAGGAGCACACAGTGATGTTGTTTAGCTGTTACTGATACTACTCTATTTTCTCTGTGAGAAAGCAGGCAATAATATCTGCTAAAATTGATGGAGGAAGTGGTAGAAGTTTGACGAAAGGGGAGAAGATGTGATAAAGCCCTCATGGAAAATGAGAATGATGGGCTTGATTAGGAAAATATAGGAGGCTTGCAGGGCAATTTTGAAAGACCTGTGGAGGTCAGTGACTTTGGATTTAGAGTAGAATCATGATTGTGTAACTTTTTTTCTCCTTAATAACACTCAGATGTCCAGAGTAGGAAAGAAAAGGCAAGCTGTTGAATTAACAGAATTGGGAATGTTCCAGTTGGTTTGCTCAGGACAAAAACATGGAAAATTGTGACTGAAGTGATGAATTGTGTTTTATTAACTGGGGAAGAAACGAAGGGAAGAAAACAGGGGGATAATTGATGGGGAGAAAAGAGAAGGATCATTAGATTCGAAGTCTTTGTTAGGGACAGCTGAGAGAGTTGGTAATTAGGAAGTTGGTTGGTTAGATGTTTGAATTTTGGATTTTAGTGGTGGAGTAGTTCCACCTGATGACAAGGCCTCGGGTACAGTCATGAGAGTGGGTGCCTGTCTTGGAGCAGAGGTGATGGCTACTGGAGATGAAGAAATCCAGAACCCAAGAGGATGGGTCTTCCATTTAGCTATTAATGTGATTCTGGGTGATGGCACAAGTTGGAAGTCAGGTTCCAGAGTCTTCCATCCGTGAGGAGAGGGTAAAACATAGCAACAAGGAAGGATAAAAAGTGGCACTGCTACATAAAAACGAGGATGAATTATGTGAGTGAGGCACTGGGAAGCAAGGGGACACACCCCACCCCCCTAACCAAGACATGAAGGAGTGTGGGAAAATGCGCAACCTTCACTTTAAAGTTTAAAGCAAACGGACTCTGCAGGGGGGTGGGGATGATGTTACGTTTCAGCTAAGGACAGGCAGCAAACACACTAGAGGCTCAGAATGTGGAAGAATTTGTTCACAAAAGAATGGAATTCCAGAAGGCCAGTGGAAATAGACAAAGGAGGGTAGCACAGAACTTCACTGGACAACTAAAGGGACAACTTGTGGAGCAAACACGAAAAGTGGGATGTGAGGGCACAAAATATGCGGGTAGCAGAAAGTTTCCAGAAGAATTAGGCAAGAATTTTCTGTTTGAGTCAACTGATCCACTACCAGGTGGTAAGTTCATTTCCTTTTTCTTTTTAGATTTTTCTCTTCGCTTAGATTTCTCCTTTTCTGAAAACATAAAATTGAGGTAATAAAATTTCCACCCTTTCCCTCCTTCTGTTCCCCCATTTTTCCTCTTCTCTCAGTCATGTCCTCCGGCCAGGATTGGGAGACCCGCCCCCCGCGGAAGGGGGAGGGACGGGGCGGAGCGAACAGAAGTGGGCGGGCCTTCCCCTGTCGACGTGCTGACGTCAGAGGACATCCGGTCCGGCTCCTAGTGCCTGGAAGCAGCTCTGCCCGCTTTCCTCGGGGCTTAGTAGCATTTTTTTCCCCCGGAATCGTGGTCCTCGAATTGGATCTGCAGCCGCCGCGGGCGGACCTCACGCCATTCCCTGCCCCTCGGCCCCCGGAGTGAGCCCGGCCTCCCCGCGAGGGTGAGCGAGGTCGGCCCGGAGCGCGCGCGAGGGAGGGTGCCCCGCGGGCGGGGACGGCCGTTGGTTCCCAGAGTCGCGTGGCACCTCCGCCGACTCTCCCCTGGGCTCCCCCTGTACCCCGCTGGGTCCTCCGGCTGCAGGCTTTGCCTCCAAAGCCTCAGTGGCCCCGGGCCTGTTTTCTCATTTCGTGACACGGGCCACGTCCTGAAGTGGGAGCGTTCCTGGAGAAGGGCTTAAACCCGTATAACGCTGAGAAATAGAATTCACTCTTTAAGTTTACAAGACAAACTAGAGGAGAAAAAAATGAGGCTCAACTTTCCCAGCGGGTTCTCCCCGGGGGACGCAGAAAATTCAACCGGTTATCACCCTGTGATTATTTTTTTAGCTCCTTTGGCGAGGGCAGTACACAACTTTTCACCCTGTAAGTTTTGTCATTGTAAATACCGGAAGGGTGACCTAGTGGACTTGGACGTTACTTCAGGTAACCACCCACTAAACCTCCTTGTCTGGTTTGTTCATATTTTTAAGTCGCAACTAACCACCGCGCGGTTTTTTGATTGGGCGTTCCAACATCAGAGTTGAAACCCGGAAATTAGGACAACTTTATGAGTGACCTTAGTATTGTTCCAGGTACAAGCTGGTGTATGATTTTGCTGTATTGTAATGGGAAATGTGAGTGTCAAGGTGTGCTTTCATGGAACTCTCTCCCTGTATCATGGACACGGCTTTGGTTTCTTTGAATATTTTTGTCTTCAGGAAGGTTGTGTGTCAGTCACCAGTGAAACTTAAAACCGTGCTTGGAGGTTTGGAATTTGTAGATCTTGGATAGAGCCTAGAAGTCTAAATCTGTGCTTTTAGGGAATTCCACAGTTGATTTTTGAGAACCTCTCTTAGAAGAGACTTTTTTAAAAAATACATGTATTTTGAAGAATATTAAGAAATTTGAGATTCTATTTCAAAGCAAGCACATGGACTCATTCATTCGTGTATCTCTTCATTTGTTAAGGCTTAATTTATTTCAGGCAGGGCTGGGAAGCAAACATTGTCAAGAAAGATAGGGCTGGAACCCTCAGGGAACTTGTGTCTTCAGATGGGATGAAAAGCCAAATAAAAATGTGTTATTTAGTGAAGACCTTGTTTTTCTAAATGAGGTAGTTCTTTCAACTACCTGATAAAAGCCAGTTTTAAAGTCCTTATTTTGATATGTGTGGTAAACACATACTGTTAAATTTGAACCCTGTTAAAATTACATGCTCACTGCAGGTAAAAGTAGCGGGAAAGGCAGCTTTCAGGGAGTCAAAGCTACTCAGATGCCTTTAATATCTTTTCGGAGAGGGTAGTTTGGCTTTGTAGTTAATGTCATTTGACTTGACTATTAGATGTTTTATTCAGGTATTACATGGGAGAAATTAGACATACTTGAAGACTTGGCAGCATCAGGTCATCTGAATATAGGGCTTAAAAAAGTGATATAAACTGGGTAAATAATATGCTTTTAAATGATTCTTGTTATTTATATATTCCTAATAATTTTTTTTCACTTGGTACAGAGTAATTTTTAAAGAATATTGAATATCAGAGAAACTTTTTTTGCTCTGTGGGAAAGAAAACCATTTTGGCTGTTAGGATAAATCTTTTTGATGTTTACATTTTTTAGAACTGTTTGGTAATACAAATAAGTGCCTTATTTTAAAAGCCATCTATTTGGGATGATGTGTGCTAAATGATGCATAAAGGCTTAAAATGTGCTTAACCATCAAAATAGCAGGGTTGAGTTTAAAGTTTAATGAGAATTAGAAGATTTCATTCTGCTATTCCTTAGTTTCTTTAAAATAGCAAATGCAACAAGGCAATTATATCGTCTCTGTTTGCTTGTGTAGAAAGAAGGGGAGATGCCTAAAAAAAAGACTGGTGCGAGGAAGAAGGCAGAGAATCGCCGGGAACGTGAAAAACAACTAAGAGCATCAAGAAGCACTATCGATTTAGCTAAACACCCGTGCAATGCTTCAATGGTAAGTTTTTTTGGTTATCAATTGAAAAACTATATAAATCTATGTTAAAGGCATGTCTGTTGTTTTCATTAACACTGAGTAGTGGTGAATTTTGTTTGATTTTGTTATTTCTGAAACCTGTCATATTACCTTGGCTACCATTGGTGACAAATAGATATGTATTGAACAGGAATACATACTAGGAACTGTGTGACATTCTTCAGCTTCTCTAACCTAGTATGCCATCCTCAGTTTGTCCTATTAATTGGAGCCTTTTCATCCTAAGTCATCCTTACCTCTTCCCTTCCTTTGACCGTATTTCTGAGTTGTCCCATATCTTCCTGTTTCCACGCCTCTCTACTTTTTCCGTTCCCACTCCTCTTTTTTTTTTTCTTTTTTGATTTCATTGAAGACATATGAAATGCTTAATGTGACTTAATTCCTCATACGTGTATTGTGTGCCTACTCTGTGCCAGGTACTATTTTAGGCATTGAGGGGAATACGTAGCTGAATGACACAGTCCTGGTTTCCTCAAGCTTATAGCTCAGTTGTTTTCTGTATTACTTAATGTTTATCAATGACAGAAATCCAACCTAAGTAACTTCAGGGAGAAATAATTGATTGAATGAGTAATGGGCTAACTTGTGTAGTTGGGAAGGGCATGGATGTAGCTGGGATGCAGGGACAGCTGGAACCTGAAACAACCTGTAGTTCTGTCTTTTGCTTTTGTTTAGTTCCATTTTCTCAGATTGTTTTATTCCATTTTGGGGGGTTCATAGCCACTGGGTCCATAGCTCCCATGTCTCACATCACATATTGTTGCCCTCAGAGAGGGAAAGAACTCCGATGGGTTGGGCTTGGGTGGGTGCTCAACCCAGGATTAACCAGCATTTGTACTGGGTTGGTCGGGGGGTGAGGGGGAGCGAGATGACATAGCACAGATAGGACAGTGGGGACTCCCTCGTCCGTGCCAGGGTGATTTCTAGAGAAGAGAAGGAAGACAAAGAAATGACTCATACATAAATATATACAGTGAGGGCTAGACTTTGGTAAGTGCTGCAGAAAAGGTACAATTGGGATTAAGGTTCATTAGGACTGAGGTGATAAAGGTGAGTGTGGGGATGGGGTACAGTTCACAGAGGAGGTGGGATCATCACCAGGACTTCCAGTAGGTGAAGAAGTGAGGAGGGACTTCTCAGGGAAAAGTATTAGAATAAGTAAGGCATGGAAAAGAAGAAATACAAGACATATTTTGAGAATGGCTGACAAATAGTGACTTGAATCTAAAGAGAATAGGCCAGTGAGGTTTGAAAAGTGGTTAGAGACCAGATTGTGGAGAGCTTTTTAATACCATGTTTAGAATTCTGGATTTTCTGTGAGCTTCAACATACTGTGTTCTCTACTGTTTCTTGTGTTCATTCCGTATTATTTTTCTGATTGCTTAAAAAAAAAAAATCCAAAAAACAGACCACTACTGTATTTAGCCTCTTTTGTGAAAAGGCCCCTTCTTTCTCTAGTGTGGTATGCCCCAAAACATACCTTTGTTGTTAAAGTATGTATAGATGCTTGTATTCATGGGTGGAATTGGAGGGTTTGGGCAAATGTCACTTAAATTTTAACATGAAAAACGGTATTCTTTATAATTCAAGTAACTTTGCAGTTTTCAGCCAGTAGACAAATTAATGTTATGTTTTTATGTTTTACAGGAATGTGACAAGTGTCAGAGGTAAATTTTTATTCATTTCTTTTTCTATCTATATATAATAATATAGACTGACCTTTTATCTGATATTGACTAAATTTTATTTTATTTTATTTTATTTTTTTTTTTGACTAAATTTTAAAATTTTCTTTTACATGACAAGACGGCAGAAGAATAGAGCATTTTGCTATTTTTGTAATTCTGTACAGAAGTTACCAATTTGTGCACAGTGTGGTAAGTATATGATCAAAACACATGCTTTTCTTTTATCAAACATTTGTTTGGCATTTAATCAGTTTGAACCTGTGGGTTCATCATTATCATTTACAGTAATGTTATACCTTACTATTAATAAGACTACATAAAATGTTATTTGGCCTATCAAAAAACTGTCAAGCCTTGGTTTTGTCTCTTTGATGTAATGCTGGAAAATAATTAAGATACAGTTTAGATAAAGGTACCACGAGTTGTTTTAAACGTGGAAAGATTAGATTTCAGACTAATAACATTTGGTGATGCTGCATTTTTATTTATACTGTCTTAGTCTTGTCGATATCCTTTGTTTACTTTACTAAATTTTGATTTCTGCTGATACTGCCTGCAGTGTGTTAGGCTGTTGAAAATAATTTTATTCCACATTTACCTGGTGCCAGTTTTTGTGATCAGTTGTTTTTCTGTTTGGTTCTTAGCGTATGATTCTTGAATTTCCTCACATGTATTCCCAAGTGAGTGGAATAGAGTTCCTAAGCCACTTACCTAGTTCCCAAGTATAAGTGGAAACTTTTATTCAGAGTAAACGCTTATTCAGAGTAAAACTAAATAGTAGTTCATAGAACAAGATCCATGTTTCCCAAATAGTCTTCCACAGAATACTTGAGATATTAGTAGGTATTTCTTAAAGCAGAGCATACATTTGAGACACGCTGCTTGTTTCATTCCCTCATTCCCACCTGGGAGAGTTCTTTTACCTATGTATGTGTTAAAGGTTCTGAAGACCTCCAGTAGAGAAACCTGATTAATTGTCTTTACTCCAGGTTTGTCCCCCAAACTTTTATTTGAACAAGTATCCCCTTTGCTTATAGGATAATAGTTTCAGGTGAAACACAGTTTGAGATATGCTCATTTAAATGTGTTTATGCATGATAACATTGCAGAAAGTTAGGAAGGCTTAGGGCCACACCCCTGAATGTTTCTAGTGTAGGTCTAGCTTTCAGAGACAGCTTTGAGGTATGTAATTAATGGAAAAGAGAACACTGGCCTAGATAGACCAGTCATTTGCCAGTTTTTATATCCTTATTTACAAAAGACAAATGGATGTAGAGTGAGAAAATAGACTGTGGAGAAGATTGAGATAAGCTGTCGCTAGGCCTTTCCCCTGTTTTCAGCGTTTGTGGTGCTGTGCACGGATACACTTCCCACTCACTGATTCTTGTCTTTAGTGTTGGACAGGGGGCTGCTGCCCCTCATTTCCTGTTTCTCTTCCCATTTCCTGTTGTCTAGCTTTGTTTCTTAGGTAATCAAGGAAGTGGAAAATTGAGCATCTTCTGTTTCTTTCGTGTTCTGCTTTGTGGAGTCTGAGATGCGTGATTAATATGTCACCATTAATCCTCTCACAGCATGTGATAAGTGAATGTCCTGACAGTGTTTCGGGTTGGTAATTCACTGCTAGATAAGAGCTCTTGTGGCTGTATTGTGATTTTTAGCTTTATCATTATATTCCTGATTTTTGTGCTCATTTGGGCACTACTTGACAATTCTTTTAGAAGAATGTTTACCCAGGGGCTAAGTTTGTAAATTTTTAACTATGGTTAAACATTAAAAAAATGAACCAGATAATTTGCATAATTATTATTTGATTTGCTTTGGTTTGATATGTCCTAGGGAAAGAAAGAAGCAGTAACTTCAAATCAGACTGCGTTTATTGTGAATTACAAAGTGTAAAATTCACTTTTAAAGCATATCATTTAAAAATCTCCCTGAATTCACCTGAAAATTCACAAGATTTTTAACTGCTTTAGTGATTATTAGATTACAAAGCATAACCTTCAAATTTTGATTTTAGTACAAACATGAATTATCATATAAGTTCCTAATCTCAAAAGATCTGACTCAGGTAATGAGGTCTCAGTTATATCCATTTTCTTTTTTCAGTTATATAAGCAGTAGATAGTTCTGGTCTCTCTTTATTTTCAAATTATTTCCATAGGAACTTGGGCTAGATAAAAAGAGGAATTAGCGAATATTTGCATGTAGTACTTTGCAAGACTAATAGTGAAAATTTGTTTCTTTGCTAGGGAAAACAAAGTGCATGATGAAGTCTTCTGACTGTGTCATAAAACATGCTGGTGTCTACAGTACTGGCCTTGCCATGGTGGTAAGCTTCTTGAGTTATCTTTTAGACCAGTAGGTTTCCGAGGATAAGGAGAAGGCATTCTGACCAAATGTAATCAGTCTGGAGTTATCTGGATTATCTGTGGCATGTTTTTGTATGATTTTCACTTATTACCCACTTGTTTTTGACTGCTTTCTTTTTTCTTATTGGGAAATGTATAAGGAAGGGAGACTCATCTAATGTTGACCTAAACAACATTCATTTGTTAGTGATACCTTTCTAATATATCTTAATTAGACATCACAAAATATTATTTACTATACTGAAAGTGCTGCTAAACTAAGATTCAGTCTTCTGGTTAAATAAGCAACGTAGTTCCAAAAGAACCTAGGATTAATTGTTTTTTTAAAGCTTTACGTTTCAAAAAAGAGCACGTAGTTAACACAGAATTATGCTCTTTACTACATGTAGTTACATGTAGTTCATTACATGTCGTTATCTCTTCGTTACATGTAGACGTTTCAAAGAAAATTCATTATTTTAAATAATAGAAGCAGTTGCATTGTGTGAGGCATTTTGCTCTTTTTTTCAAAAAAAATGTTATCCTTTTGACCAGTTTTACTATATATTCTATTGTGTGAATTTATTCTTAGGTCCAAATGTCAGTCCATGAGGAAAGTAATATTTATAGTAGAATATTCATAATTTTCCAAGAACACATAGTTTTCCATCATGAGGCAGACCTTTATATTTTTCATGAGTGGCTATCTTATAGAAGAGTTGGAATTATTCATAATCATCTCGTGAAAATTCTTTAAGTATAGGATCGTCAGTGCTATCTTTATTCAGAAGCTGTTGTAATCTTCCTTGGTAGTTTGCTTATGTCTAGATTTATCAAATTATTACTTTTTTAATTCACTGAGTTGTATGAGTATGAATGATCTCTTATATAAAGAATACATTAAAGTAGAATCATGCATCATTAGCTCTAAATTCTAGAAAAGTGATTTTTCTGGCCATCTTCTATTTGCTGATTAAGATTCCCTCTCCCCGACTCTTCCCCCTGATTTGCCCTGGGAGCCTGACTTGTGTGGTGGGCTGGATCAGTGTCTTACTTAGGGCTTCTTTTTGGGTTCAGCCGCCCAAAAAGGACTTTGGCAGGAGACCCGATGATAGGAAATTATGATCCGGGTGTTTATTCTCCCAGCTTACTCCCTACCAGCTTGTCCTGATTTCGACATGGATTGGCCACCAGTTCCTCCCCATATGACCAGGTAGTCCTCTGCATACAGCTGGCTCTCTCTTGCGGTTGTAGAACCTCCCTCCCTTCCCTGCCCTTGGCCCTTCAGCCCCAGGGGTAGTATCTGCATCATCCCTGACGTTTTCGAAGCCCTTCCCTGTTCTTTGTGAATTATCTCTTTAAACTCCCCTGGATTACCCAGTTTAATGTGTCATTCTTCTCTTGCTAGAACCCTGAGTAATCCAAGAGATAGATTCGAGGACTTGCTATCTGCACTGGTAATCTATTTTTACAAGTCCCCAAACATTCTTCCTATTTGCTCTTTTCCACTTTTGTTACAGTGCCTTGAATAGTAGAACAGTGAATTTTGAGGGTTAGAAGACCTGGATTTGAATCACAGCTCAGCTCTAATGTAGCTCTAGAACTTGGACTTAGTCTCAGGCCCCTGTCCCTCCTCACCTGTAAATGAAAAGCCATCCAATTCCATTTCCTTAAGATTCTTTCTAGCTCTTAGTGTTGTGTAGATGTCATTGTGTTATTAAAGGTGTGTGTAGTCTTACATTCTTACCTTGACAGAGAATTGGAAAGTCTTACCCTGTCATTTAGTTCCATATATTTTATTTTAGTTTTATTTAACAAAGAGATATAATAATGATTTAATGCATAAGTTGCCTTAAAAAGATGCTGGCAGAAGTTTAATATTTTCTCTCTGTTATTCTAGAAAAGCTATATATTTATTTTATAAATTACACAGATAAGAAGGAACTTTCTTAAGTCAGGAATGTTAGTATTTGAAAAAACTTCATTTAGTTACCAGAATTGCTATAGACAGGAATGCTTAAATTATGGGCTCTAGACTTCATTTGATTTATTGTAAAATTCAGTTTGGGGGCAACACTGTCAGCTCTTTGACTTATTTTAATGATTAATATTAGCGTTAAGTGTATAGTTTCCCTTCTGCTTCTTTTTTTTTTGATTTATAGATTTGTATATTGTAAATAGCTATTGGTGAAGTAGTTTGATTTTCAGGAAACACTCTTTAATTTTGGCTTAAACAGTACATTTTCTTAATGAAGCCACTCGTTATCACTGAAGGTTGATAAGTGGCTAAATGTATATGATTTTGGTGGTTGCCACTGCTTAAACTATGGCTGCAGCCAGTTGTGTCAAAGGTTAATTTTTCATGTTCTTTGGTTGCAGGGTGCAATATGTGACTTCTGTGAAGCTTGGGTTTGTCACGGTAGGAAGTGTCTCAGTACACACGCCTGTGCCTGCCCGCTTACTGACGCTGAGTGTGTGGAATGTGAACGGGGAGTCTGGGACCATGGTGAGTGGTTACATACAAATGACGAGCTTTGCTGGAAGTGAAGGCTGACTTTGAAACGTTCTGGATGCTCTTTTTTTATGATTTTTTTTTTTAGGATACTATCAATCATAAGTACTGGCACTGTTTTGGTTGTCAGTTTAGTTGGAAAAGGGATTTATACCAGCAGTAACAGGCAATACTAGGATTTTTACCTAGGCAGGTAGGGAGGGGAGTAAAAGGGGAGGAAGTGTCTCCGAGCATTGTGAGTATATATGGGTAGCCAGGGTACAGTGGGAGTTCACTCTTTTATGGTTCAATTTGTCAGTTTTCTTTGTAGCCTTTGCCAGAACAAAAACTGCCGTGATATTTTAGTGTAAATCTGAAATAACTTGCCATGTGAATCTGAAATAACTTGCCATCTTTTCTGAGCAGTTTTACAGATAAGTTTTTAAAATTAAACTTTATCATATTTACATTTGTGGGTTTTGTTCTTTAATCCAATAGGAGGCAGAATTTTCAGTTGTTCTTTTTGCCATAACTTTCTTTGTGAAGATGATCAGTTTGAACATCAAGCCAGCTGCCAGGTTTTAGAAGCGGAAACATTTAAATGTAAGTTTTTATATATTGGATGTTCTTTATACCCAAGATTCTTAATAGTATAAGTGTTAAACTTAATGAAAAAGGAATCTAGTTTTTCATGCGGCCTCTTATGGACTGTAATTTAATTCAATATCTATTTTCTGTTGGTAGAGAAAACTTAGAACGCATATAGTCCATTTTTGTCCAACAGTGTGCCAGTGACATTTTGGTTGGGTCAGTTCTTCATTTTGTGGGATTGATCAGGCATTGCAGGCCTTGCAGCATCCCTGATCCTGAATGCTAAAAGTCATTTTCACTTCCAAGTTATTATAACAACTAACATACCCTCCCCCACCCTGTTTTCAGGTGTCCCCAGATAAGTGGTATACCCCTAGTTTGTTCCTGCTAGTTGGTTCCAGTGACTCTTAGACAGGAATGTGCATCAGAAACACCTGTGGAGGTTTTTAAAAGTACAGGTGTCAAGGCCTCATCCCTGGAGATTCTATCTTTAAGTGGGTGGCAGGTGTCGGGCATCTGTATTTAACCTGCACACATAGCTCTCATGTGTATTCTAGTTTGAGAACCAGTGTTTCGTGGTATCATCTTTAGGGATAGATTGCATTTTATTTTATTTCTATTCTGTTGATTCTCAGAAGCTCAAGTTTTAGATTCAGACATTACTCGAATTCTACTTATTGGCCATATGTTTTTGGGCAACTTACCAAATCTTTCTAAACCTGAATTTTGTTATGTATTAAAGAAAGATGCTAATTTTTTCAAGGAGTCAATTGAAGTGAGAACCCATATAAAGCATAAGTATGGCACCTGTCACTTAGAAAGCCCTTATTAAATAGTAGATACCACTGTAGGAAAGACTCAAATTCCAAATTCGCTTTCTTCAATTTGGTTCTTGTTCTGCTATGAAATGCCAATCCCTATACTTATCTATAAATTTAAAGTTGATAAGTCATCAGTCTAAGACACACATACACACACATATGTAATTCTTGTGATATTTATAAAGAAAATCTCAAAAGATTAAAGGAACATCTCAGAGTAGTTAGCCTTTCTGAGCTGTTCCTAGGCTTCTGCAGAATGTATAGTATAAAAATTGAATTATTTTATTTGGGACTTGGGAACTTTGTGTATTCCGTAGCATTTAAACCCCAAAGACAGGCAACTGTAAGTGATAAGGCTATACTTCCATCAAGAAGTTTTAGTGATTCAGTAAAAGACAAAGGAAAAATAAAGACACTGAATAATTGAAAGGATTTTAAGATAAATTTATTACCATGCCTTTGATACCTCATATTAAAGTCATTCTCATTGCACATTCACAGGTTTCCTTGGTTTACTGTAATTTATCATCTCTTTCCTTTTTTTTCATTGCTTTATTTTTTCTTTGCCATTTTTCCTTCTCCAGTTGCCATCCACTACTTGAAATATTTTCTCTGAAGCACTGTCTTAATCATACATATAAGTCCCCAAGATAGTTTGTTTCTATTCCCTTAATTGGTCATATCTCATCATTTTTGGATTTGAGCGTACAACTATGAATTGGAAGATACGGAAATTCTATAAAATACTTCTTTACCTGTATAACCAGTGGGAAGTATGTTTTGAGGGGAAAAAACAAAAACAAAAAACACATGTGTGTACTCTGCCTTTATTTTTTAAAATAATGAAAGTGGCCCGGGGACTTCTAATTTAAATGGCTTATTGTCAGCAGGCTTTGATGTATTCTAACCTGCTTTCTTTTAAAATACTCTGAAGACATAGAAATAGATTTAAAAAGAAAACCATTCCCCAGTCTCAAACTAGGAATGTCACAATATTTTTTAGAATCTGGGAGAAATGCATTTTTTATATAAGTTCAAGATTTTAACTCTTGGGGAGAAAAATAACAGGGCAGTGAAGTGGAGTGCCTGTGTGTTTTTGAGGTGTAATTAGGGAAAGAAGACTGGCAAGGCCACATCCCATCCTAGTGGTTTGGGTTTCCAGCGGTAAGGGTGAGGGTGTGGTAGACAACAACGAGTTTCTTGGGATTGTGTCATTGTGGCATGTCAAAGATTCAGGTGGTGGGGATGGGAGAAGATTCTGTATCAGAAATGCCTGGTGCACAGGGAAATTGGGTTGGGCACTTTGTACTTTTCAGTCTGTGTTCTGGTTCTGTACTTGAAAGGGATTTATAGCATTTTGGTGATATATATCCTCTTTTGACTGAATGAAGAATGAACCTAATTACTCTCTGGGCATACCTTCAAGTAGAAATGATTGAGATTTCAGGTTTTTTCCTCCACAGACTGAAATAATATAGTTATTATTGGAGTAATTTGGTATACTTAAATATTCCTAATATATATATATAGTAAGTACTCAGTTGATTTTTACTTTTATTATTAGCATGTAGGACAGGTAATATAAATCCATCTGAAATAGCAGTGTCACTGTGGAAGGAAGCAGGATGGTTGGACGGAAGCAATAAAAATACACATAATTGAGAAATCATCATTGAGTTTTTAAAAAAATACTTTCCTCTTCAGATTGAAAAAGCTCCCCATGACCCAGGCAAACTTAAAAGAATCCCCAACTTAGAAACATCTGCAATATTTGAATTATAAAGATAGATTTCCTTTTGTTTTCTTTACTTTTTCAAAACCTCTAAGTAAATTGAAAGTTAATAGTTTATATTTAGACTATATCGGGGTAAGGCTTAGTTTGTTTTCTTGTTTCTATACCTCTCTTAATTATTTTTGTCTTTCATTTTTTGGCATATTCAATATGTGCCAGACAAATTGGCTTTTCTAAAATATTTGCTCTTACGTTTAAGTGCATTATTTGCATTAACATTTGCATTAATTGTAGATAATGACCAAAATTAATGTGGCTTACTGACTAAAATAGAGATAAAATATTTTAGGATTTTTCCATCTGTTTTCCTGCCCACTTGAGTATTATTTTCTCTTCATAGTCACGCTTTTCCACCTGAAGTATTCTATTCTCATATTCGAAGTTTGCAAAAAATGGCAATAGCCTACAACACGAGGAGAGAATATATATTAATGGAGACAGTTATTCTTTTAAAAATTGAAGTTATATCTTTTTTTTTTTGGCTGTGTTGGGTCTTCGTTGCTGCACATGGGCTTTCTCTAGTTGTGGCGAGCGGGGGCTACTCTTCGTTGCGGTGCGCGGGCTTCTCATTGCAGTGGCTTCTCTTGTTGTGGAGCATGGGCTCTAGGCGCACGGGCTTCAGTAGTCGTGGCTCGCGGGCTCAGTAGTTGTGGCGCACGGGCTTAGTTGCTCCGTGGCATGTGGGATCTTCCTGGACCAGCTCTCGAACCCGTGTGCCCTGCATTGGCAGGCGGATTCTTAACCACTGCACCACGAGGGAAGTCCTGAACTGTTATATCCTTAAGTGAAGAGTCCAGCCAATGTCACTGAAAAAATGTTTTACCATTTCAGTTTCCTAAATATCATTAATGAAGCTTGCCATCTCCTAGTTTTGGAGCAATAGAAGGAGATTGGAGGATAAAAGAATGCTGTGTCTGTGCAATTGCTGGGTTACTTGCATCTGGCTGGGGATTCCATCTCATTTTTTGTATCCTCTAGGTTATGAGACAGAGAAAAAAACGTTGATAATTGATCTAAGATAGTACATTAAGTATAAATCTTTGGAAAATAGTGTTTTCATTCCAAGTTTGAAAACGGATATTATGTACTTTCCCTCACAGGTGTTTCATGCAATCGGCTTGGTCAGCATTCCTGTCTCCGTTGTAAGGTATACTTTTATATTTTTTCGTTTTTGTTTTTAAGCCCCATACTCATCCACCAGCTCTTGGATTATTTATAGCTATAATAAATCTACAAGGGTCCTTAAACATTATGTAATTTACTTCTTTTATTTTAGAGATTGTGAATGAAGTTGAGACAGCTTAGAGGCATTTCATAGGTCATCTAGTTGGCTTGTCTTAGAGTTGACACTAGTGCGTGTGTCTCCTGAATCTTAGCTCAGTGTTTTTGTACCTTATGTTTATAGAGAACATTCTGACCAAAATGATGGGAGCATATTTCACCTTATGTCAAAATGCACTTGCTTGGTAGAGTTTGAGTACAATGAAGATTTCCATAATGTTGTGTTTCCTTAGACCTTGTCTCTAGCATTTCCATTTGTCAAAGATCACTAAACAGATGCAGCTGATTCACTGCCTCTCGGAGTCATTTCTCTGGTTCCTACTAATACTCCTAACCCTATCTCTTAATTCTCCCCCAGCTCTTCTCCAGTTCTGTCTGTGCTGTTTCCTCTGCCTTAGATCACTCTTCCGTCTTTGCTTACCCTGCTGCACCCCCATTCTCCTGCCGATCTTGGTTAAGACTTCACGTCTCCCAGGCAGCCTTTCCTGAATCCTGGGTCTGGTTTGGCGCTTCTCCTCTTCACTTCCCTTGCAATGCGTAGTGTGTGTAGCTGCCTCTCCACTTGTCTGTGTCTCCAGTTAGACTGTGTGCTCTGTGCAGGTAGATAAGCTGGTCACCATTATGTCATCAGAGGCTTTGTGAATACTCATATTTACGAAGAAATGTGTCTACATATAATACCCTGCATATATTTTCTGTCTTGTGTTTAGGCCATAGTTCAGAAGAGTCCTGGCAGAGACCTCTTCCTTTAAGGAATTGAAATCGGGAGCATGACCAGTCCCAACAAAACTCTTAATCTCTGCCCTAGCAAAAGTATATCTTTAACTTTACATTTCCTTGAAATACTAAGTGATGACTTCATATATTTTTTGAATTACTTATTTAACTTGCTCATTTTTATTTCACCTATACAGGCTTGTTTCTGTGATGATCATACAAGGAGCAAGGTGTTTAAGCAAGAAAAAGGAAAACAGCCTCCCTGCCCTAAATGTGGACATGAAACTCAGGAAACTAAGGATCTTAGCATGTCAAGTAAGGCTCTTGTTAAAATACCACTGGGGTGATTTTGCTTTCTTGCTTAGACGGGGTTTATCTCTTCTTTTTCTCTTTCTCTTTTTGTTTTCGCCTTTTCTTCATATTTGAAAAGATGAATGTGTTCTCTCATGCAAATGGAATTTTAGAGCCTTGGAAAATTTGTGGGTAAAATTTCCCAATTTAACTTAAGAAATATACCGTCATTCACTCTGATATTTGGCATTTGCTTCAGTCAATGACATAGTGAATACTGAAATTTAAGACCAAAAAGAATGATTTTTCTGTTTTTGCTGAGGCTTCATTTTAAATAATTGAGTAGCAATAAATCCTCAATATTCAAGTGGTGGCAATCTTCAGTACTTGCAAGTTGGAATTCATTTTGAAGCTATTCTTATGTGTGTGACATTTGAGCCGTGATGCTTATTATGTTATACGTCACTACTGTAGGAAATTGTTTTACAGTTTTCATATAACTTTTCTATGATGGAATGCAATTACTACAAACATGCTTACAGTAATGAAGCTCACAATTTTGTTGAAGAGAATTTGACTCTTTACCAAACATATAATGGAAACATAATTCTAAATGACTCTGACAATACTTTGTTTAATCAAAGATAGAGTTATACAGTGAGGTGAGACATTTTTTACACTTACCTTTGTTTTGCTACTAAGGCAGAAGAAATGACAGCCTTTGTCTTCTAGGACATCTGAATTATAAAGTAGCTTTCTTGAGAAGAGTGTAATGACATGGAATCACCTGTTCTGTGATTTGAAAATGCACTTTTAATTGATCAAACAAAGGGCATTTTAGTTTTTAATGTGCCTTATTTAACTTATGTATGGAGAATGCTATTATTCTTAATTCATTTTCCTGCTTTGTCTAGAATTAATGAGATGACACTGTCATCTTTATCATTTCTTATATATGATGTGTATGTAGACTCTAAGTAGGATTGAACTGATTGTTGTTTCTAAGGTCTCCTTTCTTTCCAGTTAAATGTTAAGTGAGGAAATAAGGAAAATGTGACTGACTTCTTCATTTGAGAGTAAGAAGCAGCCAGTCAGGTTCATGTAACTTCATATATTGTAGAGGAAGATGAGGATGTAGAGAATTGGAGGTAATCAGGTGCCACATACACATCTGTCTTTCGTAGCACGCTCCCTGAAATTTGGCCGGCAGACTGGAGGTGAAGAGGGAGATGGAGCGTCTGGGTATGATGCCTATTGGAAGAACCTTGCATCTGCTAAGTATGGTGATACCAGCTACCATGATGAGGAAGAAGATGAGTACGAAGCGGAGGATTATGAAGAGGAAGAAGATGAAGGTGGAAAGGATTCAGATGCTGAGTCATCAGATTTGTTTAGTAATTTGAATTTAGGAAGGACCTATGCCAGTGGCTATGCTCACTATGAGGAACAAGAGAACTAGGAAAGCTGCTTGCCCATTGGTGACCTTGTCTGAGGAGCTGGAATGTGTGTGCTTGATGAATCGTGTGTGGCTATACAGACGTACGTACTGTCACTTAGCCTTATGTGAAAGACTAGTCACACTTAACTGGGGCAAGGAGTAGGGCATAGCATTTTAATAGGAACTGATAATCAGGCTTCTAGCATAAGAAAAATGAATTTCAAAAATGAATTTCAAATCGATCCAAGCAGTTGAAGCATCATGGATTGGATTTTACTGATTTCTGTAATCTAGTAGGTTTGCCAGTTAAATACATATTAGGATAAAGGAATAGGATGGTAATATATTTGTTTGAAATTAAATTGCTGTTTTTATTAACACTGCTTAGAAAATCGTTCTGTCTGATTTTGTAAAATGTATTGGGTAAAATGAATTATTGTAATTTTTCTCGTTTGTCTGCAGGATAAAAGTCAGATGTTATATGCTAAATTTTCATTAAATATTCATGTTATCTTAAGTAGTTATATGTGTGTTTTAGCAATTGACTCATTCATTTCTTTCTTCACAGCATGTGTCCTGAACAATACCTATTATTTATGCTTAAATGTATAGACAAAGGTGACTATGTAGCCATTTTTCAGAATCAGTATTATCACACATGTTTTACCCAGGAAATTTCATTTCTCTGAGTAAATCTAGTATCTCACTTATATACTTTTGATGTTTTATTTGATTCCTTATTCTTAGTATTTTAAATCTATTTTGGAAAGCACTCCAATATTCTTGTATAAACTGTTTCATTTTTTTGTCTAATATGCAAGATAGGTAGCAGAGATTAATAGTGTGTGAGAGACACAAAGTGATGCAGCTGAACCCCATCATTCGTGGTAGGTGGAGAACAGACAGTTGCTGGCACAAGTTCCAGCGGTTACAGTTCACACTGACAGTGAATTGGGATGGTGTGGTAGAAAGGAATGTGTCATCAGGCCGGCATTTGAAAAGTATGGAGAAAATTGTAGCCATATGGATAACAGGTAGGATGGCTATTGCTGAGTCATTTTTATTCCGTAGAAACATAATGAACAGCTGAGGGCAATAACAGGCAACAGAAAGCCAGGTGTGAAAGCCAGAGGGCCTCCAGATGCACTGGAAAAAGCTTTCATCTCTTGCAGCAGGAGAACTGAGAAAACTGAGGACCAAGCCAGGAGTTAGTAGTCTGAATGGATAAACTTCAAGCTGCCCGTCACGGCAGGTCTATTATGCAAAGGTCAAGGGACTGTCTGGGAATATCCAGGACCCTGACGAGTGAGATGGAGACATTTCAATGGATGCTGCTGAAGATTCTCACTCCCTAGACTCCGGAACTTTCTGAGCCCCCAGTCGCAGCCCACTTCTCTCTCTTAAGGGCAAAGGCGCCTCACCTACTCCCAAGCTAGATGATGATGCAGAGGTCTCTTTCCCCAGGCAACCTGTGCGCCCTTGAGGACTTGCCCTATCTCCATGCCACTAGACCTAGAATTAGGGTTGAGCAACTGTTAATTAGGGTTAAGTAAAACTCAGCCAGAGAGGGGCTGGGCCTGATGAGACAGGAGACAGACTGTACCCCAAAGGAGCTGCAAGAATTGGCCTAGATGTGTTGGGACGAGCAGGAGAATGATTGAGGCTGGAATCTGAGGGTGTTGATGAGGAGGGACAGGACAAAATTAGGGGAGAGTTTGATAATAGCACCCACATTGGGTCCCTGGGTTGCAGGATAAGCACTCTCTTAATAGGATTTAACATCCCGGCTAGGATGCCAGGAGATGTGAACTCACTACCAGGATGGCTTCTAGAAACATGGAAAAAGCAACGGCCAATTCTAAACAAAGTTGAGTGGCAAATGGTGGAGGAGAGAATGAAAAGGTTGAGGGAAGTGGCTATGCCAGAATGGATAGATTTCTCTTTGGATGATTACGTTCCACAGGAAGGCCCAACAGACATACCATTTAACAAGGCCCTAAAGACACGTGCTGATGAGAGGAGCACGAGGGTCCCCCGGAAGTTCAGTGATGACTCTCTAGGCTACTTCTGACAATAGAAACAAACTATTGTAAAACTTAGCTTGCTGATGGCAGTGGGTGATAAGACCCTGAAGTAATAGGTGGCCAGTGGCAGTACCTATTTGCCAAGAGTCAGTGGGGTCACAACTATGGTAATGACTACCAAGGTGGGCGTGGTTAGTCAAGGGGACCTGGCCTGCAGCGAGTTACGGAGAAGGTTAATAGAATACAGCAAGCTTAGGGGCAAGATAAATGGGTAACAATGAGAGTACTACTTACTTTTTGTACCACTGGACAACATCAAGGATAGGTAACATGGAGGCCAAAGGGTGGTTGTTCCGATAAAAAGTTATCATCCCTTGCTCAGTTTCTGGACCTGAGTCACTTTTCAGACCCATAGCCCACCGATGAAAGAGGTCCCCAGGAGGAAGGTCCCTGTAGCACCAAGGCATCTGGACAAGGTAGTTAGTCCCCCAGTGCTTCCCCCAAACCTGGAGACATTCACTCATAATTCTACTCTGGGGAAAGGAGGAAAATAAGATATTTCAAGGCCTGTTGGACAGAGTCTTAATTGATACTGCTATCCAGAGACGCAAAGTGTCCTTTTTGCTCCCTTCTTAAAGTGAGGGAGGCGTTGGATAATAACAGGGGTCTTGACCAAATGCAAGGTTACAGTGGTTTCACTGGGTGTTTGGAAGGCTAAGTGGAAGCCTCTGAAACTTAACTACCCTCCTACCTCCTTACCGCAGCCAAGATAGTGAGCAAAAGGCAATGGTATAGCCTGGAATGATGGCAGAAATTAGTGGCATCCTTAGGGATCTCAAAAATGCAGAGATGAAAATCCCATCCCATCTATATTAATTCACCAGTCTTTCCCCCGCTGAAACTGCATGGATCCTGGAAGATGCCTATAGGTAACTTCAAGTTCAGCCAAGTAGTCACCTTGATTGCAAATGCCGTGCCAGATGTGGCCTCTTTGTTGGAGCAGATATATGGAACCCAAGTCCAAGGAATGTAGTCTTGGATTTTGCAAATGATTTCTCTTCATCGAAAAAGGGGATCAGAAACAGTTTGCATTCACATGGAATGGACACTATACTTCAATAGTTTTGTCCCAGGGCTTTATTAACCCTGCCACTTTATCCTAAAGAATATGCACCTGCTTCGTCAATGATAGCATGCTGAGGATGGATGAGGAAGAAGTAGCTAGAACACAAGGCAGAAATAGAGACCCCGATGTAGAGAACAAACGTACGCACATCAAGGGGGGAAAACGAGGGGTGGAGGAGTGGGGAGCGGGTGGTGGTGGTGGTGAGATTGGGATTGACATATATACAGTGATATGTATAAAATAGATAATAAGAACATGCTGTATAAAAAAATAAAATTCAAAAAAAAAAAAGCTAGAACAATGAGGCCTTAGTAAGACGTGTTACAGAGAGTAGGGGATAAACCTTATGAACAATATGCCACACCAATAAAATTTTTAGGGTCCAGTGGTCAGGGACAGGCTGGTGCATCACCTCCACAGTAAAAAATTGCTACATACACCTCCTGCCATGAGGAAGGCAGCACGACGCCCGGTGAGCCTCCTGGGTTCTGGAGGCAGCGTATTTCATACCTTAGGATAATGTTGTGGGCCATATACCATATGATGCTAAGGCTGCCTGTTCTGCATGGGACCCACAGCAGGAAGGAGCTCTGCAGTGGGTCTGGGTTGCAGGGGAAGCAGCCCTGCTTTCTGAGCCATAGGATAGGTGCTGTTGTACTGGAGATCACAGTGGTGGAGAAAGGTGTTTTGTGGAGTGTGTGGCAAGCTGCAGTAAAAGAACCACAATGCAGCCACCTAAGGCTCTAGAGAAAGGCCATGCCCTCTGCATTTAGAGACTTAGACACCTCCTGGGCCAGCATGGACTCCAACTTATCTATCAAAGCTACCATAGTTACCACCACTGCAAAATGTCAAACCTATCAGCGGCAGAAAAGAATGCTGGGCCTCTGGTAGGGCATCACTGCTTTATGAGGCAAGTCAGAGCAGTCAGCCTAGAAAGGCCAGTGGTCCGTTCTCAGTGGAATAGGTTTGCCTTTCCCTTCTGTAGGGCCTCATCCAGCATCAGCACCTGAAGGCTTGGATTCACTGGCAGGAGAAACCACATAACATTGTGTCAGCTCAGGGGACCATCTTTAAAGTTAAGAAGGTGCAGGAATAGGCCTGTGACCATGAGATCCACTGGTATCACACTCTATGCCACCCAGAAACTTCCTGCCCAAGGATATGTTGCAGTGGTTGCTGAAGACTCAAGCAGCAGCTCAGAGGCAGTACTCTGCCAGGATTTGACCTCATCCTTCAAAGTCACCGATACGCATTCAGTCAAAGATACTTCTATTCCATTGTGTTCCCAATAGAGAATCCATGTGTGTGTGAGAGGTGGGGTGGTAGTTAAACAGTGTATTTGTCTTCTTGGGCTACCATAACAAAATACTACAGACTGAGTAGCTTAAACAACAGAAAATTATTTTCTCGCAGTTTTGGAGTCTAGATGTCCAAGGTCAAGGTATTGGCAGGTTTGGTTTTTCCTAAGGCCTTTCTCTTTGGTTTGCAGATGGCCACTTTTTCACTGTGGCCTCACATGGCATTTTCTCTGTGTACACATACACCTAATGTCTCTTCCTCTTCTTATAAGGACACCAGTCATACTGGATTGAGGCCTATCCACATGACCTCATTTAACCTTAGTTACTTCTAAGGCCCTATCTCCAAATACAGTCACATTCTAAGGTATTGGGGGTTAGGATTTCAACATGTGAATTTTGAGAGGACAGAATTCAGTCTATGATTAATACTGTGCCCCCCAAATTCGTGTCTACCCAGAACCTCAGAATATGGCCTTTTACGGAAATAGGACATTGGTAGATGTAATGAGTTAATTTAAGATGAGGCCATGCTGGGTTTAGGGTGGGCCCTAAATTGAAGACTGGTGTCCTTATAAGACAGCAGAGGACACACACAGACACACAAGGAAGTAGGCCACGTGAAGACCGAGGCAGAGATTGGGGTGACACAGCTGCAAGCTAAGGAATGCCGAGGATTGCTGGCAACCACCAGAAGCTAGGAGAGAAACGTGGGACAGATCCTCCCTGAGAGGCTCCAGAAGGAACATACTCTGCCAACACTGGATTTTAGGCTCCTGGCCTCCTGAACTGTGAGAGAGTACATTTCCGTTGTTTTAAGCCACCAAGTTTGTGGTAATTTGTTACGACAGCCCTAGGTAAACACCATGGGAACTAAACATGGAAGCAGGAGTTGTCATCTCTCCCAGATTCACTGGGGAACATCTTGCTTCCCATCTCTGCAACTGACTCTGGGATCTGCTGGTTACAATTCTATGTCCTCAAGGGGGACACCTTTCTTCAGGGTACCCAATATAAACACTCCATTGAACTATAAACTGTGCCTGCCAACTTGGCTTTTTATGTCCAGGGACCAACAGGCAAGAAGATAAATCACCATCTTGGTATAGATAAGTCTCTTCATCTGGAGGAGGTATGGCTGCTTTTATATGATGGGGACAGAGAGGAATCTGGGTGAAAACCAGGGGATTCACTTGAATTTTCTGGGTGTTCCTTGGCCCATTTGTGATGGTAAATAGACATGGCCAAACACCCCAGCGCATGTAGGGCATGGCGACTAGATCCCTGGAGGATGATGGTCTGGGTCGTGCCACCAGGTAAGCCACTGAAACCGGCAGAGGAAGTAGCAGTCAGTCTGCTTCTGGGTCGGCCTCAGCTGCAGAGCTGCCTCAGCTGGATCAAGCCCTTCCTGGGGCACAGGATAAATCTGGTGACTGAGCGACTGATTTGGCTATTTGGGCTCAACATGCCTCAACCAGGACAAGTAGCTATTAAGTTAATATCCCTATACAAAATCTAGCAGCTGACACTTAACGTGGGGTAAATATAATTTCCTCGTCTGCATTCTGGTCATGGGTTGGCAAGTTCTTTGCTGGACTATCGTATTGATGTGTGTGAGGGTGACTTTATAAGCCACCTACAAGCTTCTGCTCATGCAGAATGTATTGGTCCATTTCAGGAAGTGAATAGACCATATCGCATGCGCCCCTGTGCTTTACAGAATGACCCCGGCAACTTATTTGACTAATGGCAACAATTTAAAGGATGCAGGTTAATATATTCTTAATCATATTTTGTGGAATCAGACATAGATAGTACAATGATAAGTCAGACATATTGAAGCGCTCTTAATAATGAATCCGTTAAAACACAACATATCTAAAGGCCAGAGGGTTTCTGATAAAGAATCTTTGTAGGAAGGCAAAAGAATTTGCTAAGTGCAATTTGCTAAAATTTCCCAAACTACATTGAGACTCTTAGGTGCAAGCCTATCCAGACTCTCAGCTCTTTCTCCTCCTATCAGGGCATCTGCTGGGCTCCACCTTCCCTGCATGGCAACTTGCAAAATCTTTTAAGGAAGTAAGTTGGCGCAACTGTAAGTTTCATCTTGTTAGTTTCTCATCTCTTAGGGATCATTTTTGCCTTTATTACCTGATGTCCTGTGTCTTGAAAATGGTTATTTCATATATTTTGTCCCTTTTTTCTTCCAGATGGGAGAGTAAATCTGGTCCCTCCTACTCCAATATGGCTGAAGTGCAGACATAATCAACATATATTTTATTACATAGAAACTAGTTCTGCAGAGCTGACTCTTCTTTGACATATTTTTCCATCCACATTTATAAGGATTCTGTTAGTATTTTTAATCCATCAAAGAACAAAGGGATGAAAAAAATCTCCTTGCAGTACTGTGCATATCTACTCCTAACTCTGTTAACTTAGTTGTATTAGTAATCTCGTCTTAAAAAAAATCTTGTCAGTGGTTTTCTATCAGTAAAATAAGAAAAATTCTCACTACCAACATTATATTTAGGTGATATAAGTTTTAAAAATTATATTTATTGAAGGTTTAACGTAAGTATGTGTTTTTACTTGTCACGACAACCAGTGATTATTTTTATTTAAAAAAATTTTTTAAGTTACATTTTTATATTCACAGAAAAAAGTCCTAAGGCTAACTTGGTGAGAATTCTGTAGTTTTGACGAATCCCTGGGGGGACATTTTGTCATTAATTTCTATACCCTGAAAAGTTAAGCATCTATGTCTCCATGGTGATGGAGAGGAAGGGATAAATAGAAGAGCAGTGCTCTGCAGATCCGTAGCAGATTTACAAAGTTAGAAAGGACCCTAAGTGTCATCTAGTTTAGTTTCCCACCCTACCACCCTATTCTGGAGCCTTCTGAAGATTGCTAAGTTTATCCCAACTATTTCAATACTGTGCTTTTTTCTTTTTTTTTTTTAATTTAAGAACTGCATAGAGTTGCATCTATAGCTTAACAGGAAATGAATATTATCATACAGAATAAAGTTTGTTAACTCATGTACCTGAGGCTTAAATAGATAGGATCATGGGCTGACTGTTGCATAGATCTTTGGCATCATTAAAAATCTATCTTTGTGCAGTAGGCAGAATAATGGCTTCCCGAAGAGGTCCACATCTTAACTCCAGGAAACTGTGAATACGTTATGTTACATTGCAAAGAGGAATTAAAATAACAGATGGAGTTACGTTTGCTAACCCGCTGATTTTAAAACAGGGAGATTATTCTGGATTACTTGGATGGGCCGAATGTAATCACAAAGATTCTTAAACTTGAGGAGGGGGCAGAAGAAAAGGTCACAGCGATATAATGGGAAAAAAAAAACTCAGGTCTCCCTTGATGGCTTTGAGGAAGGAGACCAGAAGCCAAGGAAGGGGGGAAGCCTCTAGAAATGGAAAAGGAAGGGAATTGGATTCTCCCCTGGAGCCTTCAGAAAGGAATGCAGCTGCATTAAGACCTTCAGTTGAGTCCAGGGAGACCTGTGGCAGACACCCGACCTACAGAACCGCAAGATAATATATTCGCATTGTTTTAAGCTACTAAATTTGTGGTAATTTGTTACGATAGCCACAGGAAACAAACAGACTTAGTTATTTCTAAAACCTTAAATGAAAGTGTTATTTCTAAAACCTTAAATAATAGTGTTAAGGCTTTGGCCTGTTAACACTTTGTTACTGTTTCTGTAACTGTAGAATCAAATGTTTTCACGTAGAATGATTAATATTTCCAAACAAAATTTAAATGCTGTCGGTTTACTGTGAAGATTATTAGGTAAACCACAAGTGAGGTGCAGAAATCTATAGTGATGCAATTCCCCAAAAAGAGAAAGCAAAGGGTAGAAAACATATTCCACAATATCAGCACATTGTCTGGTAGTGTTTACATTAATGAAGAAATCTAAAACTGACTCATGAAACTATACTCTTTGGGATACTGCAAAGGCTGCAGTGTCACCAGGCTGCAGTGAAAACCAAAAATGCTAAATTATTGATACTGGCAGTCATCATGGCTGTCATATTTGGTCTCTGGAGTTCTTTATTCAGTACTGCCTATGAAGTTTTTGTAGGCCAATGAGGACTAAATCATTAATGAAATTTCAAAACAAACTCATTTTAAACATTGGAGAAGCAAGGTTTCATTACAGTACAACTTCCCTGGGCTAGATGTATGTTGAAAATTCCACATTGGAGTTAATATAAGAAAATGTACAGAGAGAAAAGAAATGGTCTGTGACTGAATTTCATATCTGAGACCTTGCACAGCCCTGAGAATGTAACTGCGGACTTGCACGAGTCCATGGGATGAACCAGTTACGAGGGCATAGCTGTTTTTGTCCAAAATCTATGAGCTAAACACAGGTATAAAGTTCAGAGTACGAATAGCAGTAGACTCTCTAAATAGCTCATGCAGCTGTGAAGCAAAAAAAATTTTTCCATGGTTAATTCCAGGAAATGACTGTATAGGAGAACCACAATTATAAATATGCAGGGCTCACGTACACACACACACACACACACATACACTATTAAAGTTTGAGATTTACGTGTTACCTGTGTAACATCTCTGTAAGCTTGTATATTCCTCATATTTTGTAGGTTTAGTACAAAGCATCCTTTATTTACTTGAATCTAATCCTAGATATCGTTTTTCTTAGCTTCCAAAAGAAAAAAAAAAACTGTTGAAAAAAAACAATGAAAGTAGGGTTCCCATAGTCTACATAGTTTTGACCTTGAAGTCTCTGGTGCCAACTACTGTCTAAGCACATGAGTGTATAGTATACCCTATGAGCTCATCAAATTATCTTCCTTTGCTAATGGTATCTCTATTTTAAAAAAGAAATATACTTAATGCTGCCAGACAATCATGGGGAAAAAAGAAGTAGTGTCACTGAAGCTTTATTTGGCTGGAAACTCTTTTTGTTGGATAAAAGGAAAGTTTAAAGAAAATATTTTTCCTCTGAATTTCAATCTGGAATGCCACCCAGGCCTCTCTACCCAGCTTTGAGCTTGAGTCTAAAG
The DNA here is from genome assembly GCF_059928025.1 of Delphinapterus leucas. Taxonomy (NCBI): domain Eukaryota; kingdom Metazoa; phylum Chordata; class Mammalia; order Artiodactyla; family Monodontidae; genus Delphinapterus; species Delphinapterus leucas. The sequence goes on along the minus strand of NC_143133.1, from coordinate 115,273,897 downwards.
AAAACGTTTGATCTTCTCTGTCTTTCAACTTGATAAAATGTCCTTCTTCTTTGAAATCCCCTTTTTGTTTTATGTGTGCTTGCCAATGTGTTTTAGAAATGTAAAGCTCTTGGGGGTAAGGTACCAGTCATTTCTGCTTAACCTTTGAACATTTCCTAAGCATGTACTCCACCAGGTTTGCATTCCAAAAATATTGCTCATTAAAATCTTATTCATCCTATAGTTTGGAGATAATAGTAGGAGGTGTTGGATTTACCTTCTTCACTTAGAGGCTTTAAAAAAATAAAAATTCTCAAAGGTAACATTTCATTCCATTCAACAAGTATTTCTTGAGGCCCTTCTGCATGGCAATAGTTAATGTTCAATGAAAGATTAACTGACGTAGCCAGTGTGATCAAGTTCTGTGGTTGATATTTAAAAAACTTAAAAGTGATTCATGGATTCAAAAAAAAAAATGTATGCTCTTATTGGGACAAGAAAACATAACTTGTTGCCCAAGGACATTACTTGGTCAAGTAACAAAAGAATACCAGATTCCAGCCCCATAACAGCTACCTTTCATTGGATGAAATAAATATGCAGAGAAAAGGGCAAAGTTATACTTTATTATCAGGTGGGGCTTTTGCTTTAATCCTAAACAGAACCCTATGAAAAACTCTTCCCTAAGTGCTACCAGCCGGAAATGCCCACTCCATGTCTCTCTTTCATGAAAGTAGGGTGTGTACATGGGGCTGAAGAGGAGCCAGAATAGAGACCAAAAGATCACAATAGAGAACAGTACAAGAAAGAACCCTAATTTATCAAAATGTGTCTCGTGAGCCTACATAGAATAACAAGGATAGCCCAACCCTTTTTTTTTTTTTTTTTTGCGGTACGCGGGCCTCTCAGTGTTGTGGCCTCTCCCGTTGCAGAGCACAGGCTCCTGACGCGCAGGCCCAGCGGCCATGGCTCACGGGCCCAGCCGCTCCGCGGCATGTGGGATCTTCCCGGACCGGGGCACGAACCCGTGTCCCCTGCATCGGCAGGCGGACTCTCAACCACTGCACCACCAGGGAAGCCCCCAACCCTTTTTCTAAATGATCTTCTCTGACTCAGTGTTTGGCCTTCAGTAGGAGGGCTCTGTTGTGGCCTTAATTTTTGTAGAAATAAAATGGAAGTAAGAATATTCTGATTTTAGATCAAACATCCATCAGCTTCTGCTGTGGCAGAAAGCCCGGTACTATTAGGAAGAATGTATTTGCTAAGAGAGCCATTAATAAGTAAGAATATAATCATATGTAGTTCCAATAAATGCATTTGCATAATTTTACACTATATCTCAAAGAATAAGGCGTTCAGTGATAAAATCAGATATTTATTCCGTCTGGCATTTGTCATTTACTCACTTTTCATTTTAAAAAGGCACTCGTTTTGGCTGGCTTTCAGAGGATTCCTTACTCCTCAGCACGTGGATGTCTTCTAATACCAGACTGCAAGACTGCCATGACCTTCATTTATATTTCAACTGTGAGCTAAACCTAGAAATAGACATGATAGCATCAATCGAACATGCTGCTAAATTATCAAACTATGCCATAGAGACACTGTTTTAAGGATGAACAGAGTATTGCTCTTAACAGTTATAGGAAAATAAGAAAAACCAACATGACTGTGGCAGAGAGTGAGAAGGACCTGCCACCCACAAGAAAAGGAAGACCTGCATCCCCACAGGGCTCCCTGGTCCAGTTGGAGGGCTGCTGGGTGAACCTTGAAGAAGTGATTGATGGAGCTGCAGCCACCCACGCAGCTTTTGGTAGAAGGGGGGCAAATAATCGAAAGAGGATTTTGGTCTGTAATGTCACCCCCTCATCCATCCTTCTTAATGCCAATCTGGCTTCTACCCAAACCCCACCAGCCAGTTTTCAGAGACTGTCTTCATGGAGTGTACAAGTGATCTCCATGCCCTACATCCAGGGATCACCTCCCTGTTATCTTACTTAGCCTTTCCTCAGGGTTTTACACAGATGGTTGCTATCTTTCCCTTCAAACATTTTTCTTTGGTTTCCACTGTTATCACGCCCTTCCAGTTTTCCTCTTACCTTACTGACCCTTCCTTCTCTCCCTTGCTGGCCTCACCTTCTTTCTCTGCTTTAAATGCTGTATCTAAGTGTTGTAACTAAACATGTAACCATACACATTCTACTTACATAATCTCATCCAGTCCCAAGGCTTTAATTTTATCTTCTGAATATAAGGTGACTTCAAACACAAAGTGTTTTTCAGTTTTCCCAGTGAGAAGATCAAAAGAAAAGTGTTTAAAATTGTATTTTAACAGCTGAAATATATACACTTTTAGGGATATAGAGACACTAGCTAAATATATGCTTACTTGTTAATTTGATTGCACATATTAACAATCACATATTATATAAAATAATATATTAATGTAGAGATATTACTTTTTCCATTCTTACAGTCCATGAAATACATACATGCAGAATCTTCACTGTGGCCTTGGGCATCAGTCTCTGTCATCATCGGAGCCACTTTCAATTCATTAAAGACAGTTTTCCAGAATATTTCATCTTCACTTCCATTTAAGTGTTTAAGATTTAGCCCTTTTGGAAATTTAAAAATATATAATTTAAAAAATATTCTAATATAATTTTTAAAGCATGTACTCCATTTACAGTTATTACAAAATATTGTCTATATTTCCTATGTTGTACAGTAAATCCCTGAGCCTATGTTACATCCAGTAGTTGTACCTCTCACTCCCTCACCCCTATGTTGCCCTCCCACCAACCCTGGTAACCACCAGTTTTTTGTCTATATCTGTGAGTTTGCCTTTTTTGTTTGTTTGTTTTATTCACTAGTTTGTTGTATTTTGGCCCTTTTGGAATTTTGTATGATATTGTCATTGGACATTTTATCCCATTAGGGATATTTGTACAACATTTTTTGTGCAACATCAGGACAGCCATTTGTTCATTTGTCCTGTAGATGCATTTGTGATCTCCACAAAGTAATCACTATCTTTCTTTAAGTAATTTCAATAGATTTGCTTATAAGGACACCTAACACTTAAAATTGTGGGGTCATACCTTCCCTGATAGTTAAATCTATGTTTTATTTAGTTGCCTCCATTTTATGAAAGGTGGCTTCCATCAGCATCTAAAACTAGAATTAACTGCAAACTATTATATATAGAGTGGATTAACAACAAGGTCCTATTGTATAGCAAAGGGAACTATATTCAATATCATGTAATAAGTCGTAATGTAAAAGAATATGAAAAAAATATATATTCACATATATATTATATATGAATCACTTTGCTGTACATCGGAAACTAACACAACATTGTAAATCAACTATACTTCAGTAAAATAAATTAAAAAAAAAAACAACTTAATTGAAGTCCTCTGTGCCTGAGTTTTCCCTAAATATTACTTTTGATTTTCAAATAGAGTTATCCGCTAATCTGAGTTTTTGGTGCCCTTGAGATTTGTTTGTTGTCTTTTGCACAGAAATAGAGTTGATTTCTGGTTTTAAAATGTAATAATATATTGAGTTATCATATTATAATGCCTTTTGTTCCTTAGAGGTTATAAATCTCTACATTCTATTTATAAATATAGCAAATGTTAACAATATGTTCAAAAGGGCTTTTGAAAAATGTTTGATTCTGTTTATGAGCTTAGTTAATAAAACATCTTCAAATATTTTAAACTACATTTATAAATTTAACCTATTTGATTTCATTTTGAACTACTTCAACTACCTGGCTTTAAAGGATAAACATTCCCAAATACTAAAAAAAATTGTATAAATCTAACAAAATAAACTTATATATATGGTGAAACTCAAGTTATTGTAAATGTTTCAATACTATAATGTAGTAAGATGTAAACTCCAAATCCTAAAGCATAAATTACTCAGATATGGATTTTAAGTCATCACTTAAATAGGCCAAATTCTCTTAACCATTACAATGACATATATCACCAAATACACACAGATTCCTTCTTTTTAAAAATTATTTTTATTAAAAAAACCTTTTATTGAAGTATAGTTGATTTACAGTGTTGTGCACAGATTCCTTCTTAACACAAAATTATTGATAGCTATATTCTCGTCTTGATTTTCTAATTTTCTTAAAATTAGTTTTAGATATTATTGGGATTGAAAAATCATGTTTATTTAGAAAGACAGCTACTGAGGCTATTTAATACACATTCTTACCTGGGTTTGTTAACTAGCTGGAACCAATCTGTTATTTTTGGTAAACGTTTATTGTCACTTATAGCTTATCAATAGGTGAAAGTTAGCTCCTCTTCACAACTAGGAGATTATGCAGACAAGTGTCAGCCTAGATTCTGCCTGCCACACCAATGCCTTTTAGTGAGCAATCACTAAGTCACATCACAGTAATGTAACCTGTTCTGTAAGTCTGCTGAAGTCACAACTCTCTGTTCTTTTTGGTGATAAACAGCCTCTTATATGAAAGACTTACCGAAGGCAAATTCAGCAATATTCTTGTGTCAGGATTTGGCTGATCATCTATTAGAGACAGGCAACCAAGAATCTTCAGAACCAGCAACTGGACGTGAGATCATTTAGGGAATCCAGCCTCGGGTGCTGTACCTAAATGTGTAGTTTACAGGGCTCTAGATTTTGATTCATCCAAATGTGGGGGAATGTCTCTATGATATTCTAAACGATATCTTAAACAACACTGAACATTATTAACTTTTGTCAATGAGAAGCCATGTGTCATGCAAATTATCAAAGCCCCAGCTTTGCTAAGAACTAAACTTAGTTGACGTGCATTTATCAGCCACATAAAGAATGTGAACTTTCCAATCAAATGCTAGCTATCTATACCTGAGATGCGAATTCCTGCTTTCGGAAACTGGCCTTCCTTAGATGTAGACTGGAACAAACTGACATAAAATTATACCACTGATTATATTCAACAATTTTAAATAAATTACAAATATAAACACACTGGTGAAAGATGCGTACTCATTAAGGAAGAGAATTAACATCCTAGTTAATTAAGTTTACATACAACCAGAGAATCCAGGCATGAAACACACTGGATTCCTGTCAGTCACTATGGTGGAATACATAGAACTTTATTTATAGTTGCTATGACTCTATAAATCAAAATAGACACATAGACTTCTTATTTGGATTCATAGTATATATACTACCTAACTCTTTATTGTACCCATAGAAATTAGCATGTCCTACTGAGACTGGTTACTTGTCTGGATTTTTCATTTCTTTGGCTTTTGGGAATCATAAGGAATAGAAATACCTTTTCTCTTGAGTTCTAAAAATCTTTGAATTTGATTTAATCCTTTGTTCTTATATATAGTCTTAGAATTCTCAAACTCTCTTATGGCTATGTCTAGTGATTGAATTCTACATATTTCTCATGGCTTTGTCTGACTTCCGATAACAACTCATAAGATCAGTCTACTGATATAATTGTTATTATGCCCCATCCTGTGAGCCATTCAAGTATAGGAGCTCCTCTTCTGAGCGATCATTTTTCGGAAGAAAACAAACCATGTTATATTTAGGTATATTGTGGTACATACCAATAACCTCCCATCTACGTCTAACCTAATCACTTTACTGAATTCTAGAGTTGTATTTCCAACCAGGTACTAGACATTTCCACTTAAATGATAATAAATATCTCAAGCGATCACAGACAAAATCAAACCATTGAATTCTGCACCCCACCTCTTCAATCTCTCCCTCTCTGTGTCTTTCATATGTTAGTACAAAAGCACCAACATTCATCCATATGCTCAGACCTAAAATTTACGAGTTATTCCTGATTTCTCTTTTTCACTTTTCCATTTCTCCCTCCCCACCCACCCCCCATCATCAAGTTCTGTTTCCTCCACCTATAAGACAGATCCGAAATCACCCTTATCCAAGTCACCATCATGTCTCAACAGGGTGATCTCAATATCTGGTAACTGGTCTTGTCTCTCTATCATCCATTCTTTTTTTTTATATATATAAATTTATTCATTTTTGGCTGTGTTGGGTCTTCATTGCTGCGCACAGGCTTTCTCTAGTTGTGGCGAGCGGGGGCTACTCTTCGTTGTGGTGCGTGGGCTTCTTGTTGTGGTGGCTTCTCTTGTTGTGGAGCACGGGCTCTAGGCACTCGGGCTTCATTAGTTGTGGCTCGTGGACTCTAGAGCGCAGGCTCAGTAGTTGTGGCGCATGGGCTTAGTTGCTCCATGGCCTGTGGGATCTTCCCGGACCAGGGCTCGAACCCGTGTCCCCTGCATTGGCAGGCAGATTCTTAACCACTGCGCCACCAGGGAAGCCCTATCATCCATTCTTAATACAGTGATTTTGTTAAAATTGAAATTAGATCTTTCTCCTCTGCCCGAAATTCTCTAAAATTTTCTTACCACCCTTAGAATAAAATCCAAACTCCTCACTTTGTCTTACAAGATAGGACCTTTGCTGAGTCTTTGACCTCATCTCCTAGCCTTTTCCTTACCTGCTAGACACCAGACAAAGAGCTTCTATTTTCCTTAAACTCTCTGAACTTATTTCTGCCACAGGGCCTTTGCCCCAACCCCTCTGAACAGAAATCCGTCTCCTCTTATTGTAGCAACATTGACTCTTTTTGGATAATTAGAATTTTGTTGTAAATTTTACTTCCATAGAAGTACCTCCTGCCCACCTAATCTAAAGTAGCCCTTAGTCACTCTCTGTCATGTTCCACTATTTTAATTCTGTCTACTGCACTTATCAAGACTTACATTTTTAAAAACTTTAACTTTTAAAAAAATTTTTTACAGTAGGTCTTTGTGAGTTATCTATTTTAAATATAGCAGTGTGTACATGTCAATCCCAAACTCCCAATATATCCCTCCCCCCATCCTTCCCCCTTGGTAATCATAAGTTCATTCTCTAAGTCTGTGAGTCTGTTTCTGTTTTGTAAATAAGTTCATTTGTATCATTTTTTTTTTTTTAGATTCCACATATAAGCGATATCATATATTTGTCTTTCTCTGTCTGACTTACTTCACTTTGCATGATAATCTCCAGGTCCATGTTCACCATTTTTCTTCTCCAATAACATATGCAGATCATGTTTATTTTGTTCATTACTATATTGCCAGGGCATATGGGATTTGATAGGCACTCAGTCTATATTTTTAAAAGAATAAACATTCAGAATATAATCTATATCTCAAAATGTCTTTTGACAATCCCCCTTTGCATATCCCATAGGCACCACATCATTTAACTCCATAATTGCCCTTTCTCCTGTAGCCCCTTAATCACCTGTCAATGTGACTTTTTTTGATACCCTAATGGGTGGCTTAGGGGCCCAGAAAAGATGAGAGCTACATCTTCTTTAACATTTTATTTTTAGTCTAACCTACAAATTTATTATTATTATAATTATTAATTGGCAAGTTTAATCACTTATGTTTGTTTTAACCATTTACTTCCTTTTCTCTAAACATTCTATACTACATTTAAATATCGATATTAGATTTCTTTTAAAAGTACTTCATTTGAGTCACTAACAAAAATAAAACCTTTCCAAGTGCTTAATCAATAATCAATTCTTATAAATCTAGTAAACTAAATTTATTTGTTTAATTTGTTTTTTTAAAAACGATTTTATTGGAGTATAGTTGCCTTATAATGTTAGTTTCTACTGTAAAGTGAATCAGCTCTATGTATACATATAATCCCCTCTGGTTTGGCTTTCCTTCCCATTTAGGTCACCGCAGAGCATTGAGTAGAGTTCCCTGTTCTATACAGTAGGTTCTCATTAGTTATCTGTTTTATACATCATATCAATAGTGTATATATGTCAATCCCAGTCTCCAGATTAATCCCACCCCCGCTTTCCCCCTTGGTATCCATACATTTGTTCTCTACATCTATGTCTCTATTTCTGCTTTGCAAGTAAAATCATCTATACCATTTTTCTAGATTCCACATATATGCGTTAATATACGATATTTGTTAGTAAATTAAATTTATACCTATGCCTAATCTTACATTCTCTGAAACGTTCCAATATTGTTTATGAACTAGTAGAATTGCAATTTAAGACCCCAAGTCTAAGTCAGCTATCATTTAGACATTTTAGATTAGAATTATAAAATTAATCCAATAAGAAAAATTCTCTTAAACCTAAAATATCTAATATGTGCAGATTTTTTCCTTGCCACAAAATATTACTATTAGAGATTTTATTTACTTAATAATTTTGATACTTAATGCAACTCTTCCTGGAGTTGAGAATGTAATCATGTTATCTCATACAATTTTGAGGTTACCACCCCAGGTGATTTGCAGGGGTGGCTTCTCAGCTGACTGAGGTTACATAGCCATGAGCAGTTTGGGCCGAAAGTGAGGTCTTACACTGCAAATATGCAAGGTGAACTTTTTGTTTTTATGCCACCACCTGTCTGCCCAAGCTTTCGAACTGTGATGTAAAGGCAGATGGGGTGGACTTGAAGTCTGTTCACTGGATTCCCGTTACACAGTCCCTAGTTCTCACAGCGGGTGAATCTGCAAAGCCCTCACAAGATTTGCAGCTCATTTTCTTCTCTGCGTGAATTGGATTTTTTCTTTCTTTGCCTTCTAAGGTATTTAATTGTCATCTGATTGGGTTCTGCATATCATTTAAAATATTTTTCTCACTCTCTTTTTACAATTTCAAGATCACGTTAATGACATCACCCCAAGGCTAAAACCTGAAAACATCAGTACATCTGCCTTTTTCATCAACCTTCTCCATATCAAAATTATCACCTCTCTTGATTCTATCATTGATGTCAGATTCATTCCATCCTTCTCATTCTCACTGCCCTTGCCTTAGTTTTGTGATTTTTTTTTTTCTCACTTGGACTCTTGTTCTTCTCCACAACTATCCAGTGTTCTTGGTATTGCACACATTTGTCAAAGTGATTTTTCTTAAATGCAAATCTGCTGATATCATTCTGTTTAAATCTTTTCATGGAGATGATCATACTAAATGAAGTAAGTCAGACAGAGAAAGACAAATATCGTATGATATCACTTATATGCAGAATCTTAAAAAACCCAATACAAATGAACTTATTTACAAAACAGAAACAGACTCACAGACTTAGAGAATGAACTTATTCTTACCAGGGGTGAATGGCGGGGGGAGGGATAGATTGGGAGTTCGGGATTGACATGTACACACTGCTATATTTAAAATAGATGACCAACAAGGACCTACTGTAAAAAAAAAATAATAATAAAATAAAATATTTTCATGGTTGTAGGTAACCTCCAGGATTAAGTTTAAACTTCTTAGCATGGCATTCTCATCCATTCATTCATAATCCATTCATTCTCCCTCCATCCTCTATCCACCAAACAAATAGTTCCTACTCACAGCTGGGCATTCCATTATCTCTCTCCTATTTCTATCTGTAAAACCTTATTTATCTTTAAGTTTTTCCACTCCCCTATTTTCTCCATCACCCCCTCTACAAATGACCTATGACCTACAAATGATCTATGTACATTCCTCAAAATTTCTATGACTCTTGGGCTTCCCTGGTGGTGAAGTGGTTGAGAGTCCGCCTGCTGATGCAGGGGACACGGGTTCGTGCCCCGGTCCGCGAAGATCCCACATGCCGCGGAGCGGCTGGGCCCGTGAGCCATGGCCGCTGAGCCTGCGCGTCCGGAGCCTGTGCTCTGCAACGGGAGAGGCCACGACAGTGAGAGGCCCGCGTACCGCAAGAAAAAAAAAAAAAAGTTCTATGACTCTCATATCCTGTTAGTTTTGCTTCTGTCTGGAATTCCTTTCCTTCCTCAGCCACTGGACTACCTTGAACTCATTTCTCAAAGTTTAACTCAAGCACTGCTTTCTCTAAGCTGTCTTCTGTGACCTGACTCCTCATTTGGGATTAATTACAACTTTTCTATGCTTACATACACCCTTATGAATTTACATATTTTAGCATTAATTATAGTGTTGTAATTCATGATTTTGTTGTCCATCTCTTCAAATTCGTTGAGTTTTTATCCCTATATCTCCAGTGTATAGAACAAATTAGGCATTCTAAAATTTATTTTTACTAGGTGAGTTAATAAATACATAACTAAATGAGTGAATGAAAGATGGCCATCTTTCAGATTGAATGTGTTTGGTCACCAAGCCACTCTTAGGGATTATCTTTACAGCTTGATAGTTCGAAAAGTTCACCTTCATCTTCAGCCAAGGTGTTGGGTTGAGTCTAAATCTCTCATTTGAACCATCAATATGTAGTCTGCAAAATCCTTAGGGAAGCTTTGTATTTAACACAAAGGCTAAGCCTGGGAGACTGCTTTCTTCTTTATCATTCATATCCGTTCAAAAGGCCTCTTTATATTAAAAAAATATTTTAAAATAAAACCTAGATTCAGAAAGCCACACAAATCAAATATGTAGATTAATTATTATAAACCAAGCAACCCTGTCAAGAAGCAGAATTTTTCTAGTTATGCCAGAAAACACTTCCATGTATCCCAGCCTCATCACGACTTGCTCCCACCCTTAAAAGTAGGTCATCACTTTTAGGTAATCACTTCTGTTTTAAAAAGTAATTGTGTTATCCCAAGATGTATACCTAGGCATTATATTTTAGCTTTGATGATTAAGAAAAACTTAGATATATCGCTTAAATGCCTTTTAATCTATAGACTCCTCTTCTATCCTTTGCATTTGCTGGTAACTTCTCTGTTGAAGAATTCAGGTCATGTGACATGTAGAGTTTTACACAGTCTGGATTTTTCTAATTTTCTACTTTTGGTGAGGCTCCGTTTATTTTTGTGTCCTCGATAATTCCTGAAATTGGCACCTGGATACAAAGGCTTGATCAGACTCATGTTTGATCTCTGTGGCAAGACTGTAGGTGGCTTCATGTACCCTCACCAGGTAACACACGCCATCTTGTTGTCTCTCTTTTGGAGAAGTCAGCAGCCATTGCATATGGATATGTGTATACATAGCCTAGATCCATGAGTTCATTCGAAGCTGCAATTCTTTTTCTTTTATTTACTGCGATACTTTCATAAAGAGGCAATTCCCTCCTCTACTATAGGCTATTTAGTGGTATGGTTCCTGTAAGAAATGCATAATAATACTTGATTCTTTCCTTTTATTTTCTAGTTTTCAAAACAAATAGTGGATTCCCTGGTGCCCTTTGAAACTGACCAATTATTTTTTCTTAGAATATCATTGTGAATTTTGGGATTTAAACATGTTACAGGTTTTAGCCTACTGTGTTATTCTTGTTGGAGCTCAAAGTAACCTATTTTTGGCCAGGGAGGACCTCTTCAACTTGGTTCCTGAGTCCTTTGGATATGATTCTAGTTTTCTTTGGTAGTTTTTTTTGCTATGTGGAATGATAAGATGTTCCAGGCTTATTGAGTACATTTCCTGCCCTGCATATAAAATACCCAGGTCTCCAAGAAACGTTCTTCTAATGAGAAATTCTATTTGAAAACCACAGCTTAGGTGCAAGGGATGATCATTGCTACTGGAATGATCATGCTGGCTGAAGAGGCCTCTTTATTTTTTGAAGAGCCATGTCCTAAGAGTACTCACTTTTTTAGCCCAAGTGTATAGGGTCAGAAAAATTGGGATCAACTATTTTCCTCTACCCTAATTTTTTTTAGTTAACTAAGAATTGGTAGAAAAATTTTACTTCATTTTTATCTACTTTTAAAATATGAATGCATTTAGTAACTCCATGCCCTAGACATCTATCTTCATGGTCATTACCTACCTGTGCAGGTCAGAAGCTATCAAGATCAAAATGAATTTAATGAATAACATAGCCCAGGGTTATTTCAGAGGCTGTCTTAAAACTTGCAGAGCTGTGGTCCTGCGCAAATTGTTTTCTGGAAGCCTCAGGGGCAATGCTTCCTCAGTAAGAACCTGATATAAATTTGAACTAAGCAAACACACACGGTGCAAAAGAGAGCAAGTGTTTGATTTATCACTGTGTGGATACAAACAAAAATGACAGAATTAATTCTTCCCACAATTATTTCATCATTCAAATGGTTTTTATGAAATAAATTTGGTTTAAAGAAATCAAATTTCTCATGTGAAAGAAATTTAACTTCTCATTTTTTACACAGCTGTTATGTCTTTGAATCAAATATAAATACTGAAATGAGAATCATTTCCTTATTAATAGTCTGCATATCAACTCCAGCCATATAGATTTTTCAATTAGATGTTTGTTGAGTGAATACTAGTAACTATGAATTGTTAGGTCCCTACTAAGTGCTGGGTACTTTATACATGTTTTGTTTTGTTTTTCTGTTATCCTCACAGTAACCCTGAAATGTATGTAGTCATTTCTCCCATTTATAGATTAGAAAATGGAGGATGGTATATTTGAAGAAACAGCTAGTCACTTTGAATCTGAGACTTCCACTTAGGCGTCTCTGATTTCAGAGTCCCTGTTTTTATCTATTTTTGTACACAGCTGGCCAGGCTTGGACTACACAGACAGAAAAGAAATTGCATCTCCATTTATGAGCAGACCATGAATGGTCTTTGTAGATAATTTGTTATTAATGTCTCTTCTACTTCCTCAGTACTATTGCTGGGAATGTGTTATGATGTGATTTCTTTTGTGTTGTGATTCCCACTGTTTCATCTGTGTGAAACTCATAGGATTTAAGCTCTGTTAAGCAGTTCAAAAAGGAGTCACAGTAGCCAGTGTGAACTTCCATATTAGTTGTTTTGAAACCTGGGGTATAGACAGCAGGTGTCTTAGAGTGATAAACTAAGAGTGTTCCTTTAAATAAGGAATCTGCCAACATCTGCAAAAGACTTCATTGGAACAAAAGGAGGCAAGACCTCCTGCGGGATAACCACCGGTACACCCTACTGGCGGTCGCCTTAAGATGAGACGGATGTTCCAAGCTACTTAAGGGCTCTTTGCTGGAGGACCGACTCTGTGCTGCTGAGGGCCCTTCCCGATGATGGGCCCAGGCTCTGTATGAGCAGAAGGCAACTTCCTACTCACACCTGTTGGGAGACCCATTTGCCAGCCCGGAGACCACTGCTCCTGCTGAGATGCCTCCATCCCGGACTTTTCTTGGAGTGGTTCATTACCCCTTTTCCTATGTTCCCTATTCAAACTAATCAGCACTGTGTGCTGATTATGAGCAATAAACCAGTGATTCGTGAATTGGACATTGGCTGTTTTGTCCATTTCCAATCCCGTGATCCTTACGGGGCCTTACCACTGTGCTCGGCGACAAAGGGAATGAAAAATGGTTGTAACATTTCAATGAATTATGAGAGGGATCGATCTTAATACCCTAAGTGGCTAATCGCTTCAAATTTAAAACAGTTAACAAACATAATCAGGTAGACAACTGTGTATCTACTAATTACTGGGCATTGTGGGAGATACGAAATGAAAAAGGCATGGTGCTCATTCTTTTAAAATATTATTACCTAACGAAGAGGTAGATATGTATGTAAATAATATAAGTGTGTTTCCTTGCTGTTAGATACTTCAGGTATTTATTTGGAAACGATGGGGGGCCTGTGAAGGATCTTGACAGAAGAGTCTTAGGTAATTTGAGGCTGGGATAGGAGTGTGAATGAAGGAGCAACATTTCTCCCATTGGAAGGAATGAGCCTTTCAGAGAGAGAAAGCTCAGAGAGGTGCCCTGGTTTTAAAGTGGTGACAAGGAGGCTGCTTGACCTTGCAGGCTGTGAAGACCTGCAAATCTCAAACAAATAAGCCCTCCAGGCCTCTGAAATCTGATAGAGTTGCCTTTATATACTGGCAAGGGGACAAGTTCACTGGCTCCAAGGGCCAGTGCTTCTTAACCTCTGAGTATAGCAAAGAGAGTAAAGAATATGTATCAGAGTAGCTCTTCTTTATTTGGTTAGACGGATGGAGGTGGCTGAGCAGACAGGATAAAAAGTTGACCAAAATGCTTATGGAGGAAACTGAAATCCATATTACTAAGCAAAAGAAGCTAGTCTGAGAAGGCTACATACTATATGGTTCCAATCGTATGGCATTCTGGAAAAGGCAAAACTATAGAGATAGTAAAAAGGTCAGGGGTTGCCAACAGGCTCAGGGGAGGGGAGAGATAAATAGGCAGAATACAGATGAGTTTTAGGACAGTGAAAATATTCCATATGCTCTGTATGATGTTATAATGATGGATATGTCGTTATATAACATGTTTATCTAAACCCACTGAATGTACAACATCAAGCATGAACCCTTAGGTAACCTATGGACTTTGAGTGATTATAATGGGTCAGTGAAGTTTCATCCTTGGTAACAAACATACCATTCTAGTGAGTGTTGTTGATAATGGGGAGGCTATGCAAGTGTGGGGGCAAGGAGCATATGGGAAATCTCCGTACCTTCCTCTCAGTTTTATTGTAAACCTAAAATTTATCTAAAATAAGAAGTTTAAAAAAATGTTATGGTGGGGACTTCGCTGGTGGTGCAGTGGTTAAGAATCTGCCTGCCAGTGCAGGGGACACGGGTTCGAGCCCTGGTCCAGGAAGATCCCATATGCCGCGGAGCAACTAAGCCCGTGCGCCACAACTACTGAGCCTGTGCTGTACAGCCCGTGAGCCACAACTACTGAGCCCACATGCCACAACTACCAAAGCCACGTGCCTAGAGCCTGTGCTCCTCAACAAGAGAAGCCACCGCAGTGAGAAGCCTGTGTACCACAACAAAGAGTAGCCCCCACTCACTGCAACTAGAGAAAGCCCGTGCGTGGCAACAAAGATCCAATGCAGCCAAAAAAAAAATTAAAAAGTTATGACATCATCAACTGTAGTGGTATGAAGTTAAGTACTGGCTGAGCTTTTTCCTTGCCCCTAGGAGTTAACTCTGAAGATACAGGATTACAATGGAGAGAATGACTATATTAGTTATCTATTGCCGCATAACAAATTGCCCCCAAACTAGTGTCTTAAAACTATAAACATTTAGTATCTCTCAGTTTCTGTGAGTCAGGAATCCAGGAGTGGCTCCCTTGTGTGGTTTTAACTGAGTGTTCCTCATGAATTTGCAGTCGGATATCAGGTGAGGCAGCAGTCATCTGAAGGCTTGACTGGGACTGAAGGAGCTACATCAAAGATGTTTCACTCATTTGGCTGGCAAGTCATTGCTGTTGGTGAGAGGCCTCTGTTCCCTTCTACACGGGCCTCCCACAGGGCTCCCTGAGTGTCCTCTGGATTTCCCCTAGTGTTCTAAGAGACCAAAGGAGAAGTGGAAATTTTTGTATTCTGTGGTTACACAGAATACCTTGATTCAATGTGCGAGAAGTCTCTAAGAGTTTTGTAGTATCTGGTCTTACATTTAGGTCTTTAATCCATTTTGAGTTTATTTTTGTGTATGGTGTTAGAGAATGTTCTAATTTCATTTTTTACAAGTTGCTGTCCAATTTTCCCAGGTGGAATGGATAAAGAAGATGTGGTACATATACACAATGGAATATTACTCAGCCATAAAAAAGAATGAAATAATGCCATTTGCAGCGACATGGATGGACCTAGAGATTATCATACTAAGTGAAGTAAGTCTGACAGAGAAAGACAAATATCATATGATATCACTTATACGTGGAATCTAAAAAAATGGTACAAATGACCCTATTTACAAAACAGAAATAGAGACACAGATGTAGAGAACAAACTTATGGTTACCAAGGGGGAGGGGAGGGAGAGATAAATTGGGAGATTGGGATTGACATGCACACACTACTATATAGAGAGTAGGTAACTAATAGGAATCTACTGTATAGCACAGGGAACTCTACTCAGTACTCTGTAATGACCTATATGGAAGTAGAATCTAAGAAAGAGTGGATATATGTATACATGTAAGTGATTCACTTTGCTGTATAGCAGAAACTAACACAACATTGTAAATCAACTATACTCCAATAAAAATTAATTAAAAAAATTTTTTAATGTGGGAGAAGCCTTCACACAAAGGCATAAATAACAAGAGATAAGGATGACTGATGACACCTTGGAGACTGTCCACCGTATTGACTTACCCAGTTCTCCAGGGCTGAGTTGGAGGCATGCGATTATTGGTAAAGGATTCCTAGCTGCTTGAGGCTCTGCACTAGAGTCCAAAATGGTCCAACGACTTTTGCTATAAGAGAGAAAATGGTAATGTGATGAGCAGAATTATGGCCCCCAATCCTCAGAACTTGTGATATGTTAACTTGCACAGCAAAAATGACTTCATAGATGCGATTAAGAATCTTGAGATGGGAAGAGTATCCTGGTTTATCCAGGTGGGCCCAGTGTAATCGCAAAGGTCCTTACACAAGGTAGACAGGAGGGACAGAGGAGATGTAGCCACAGAAGCTTAGCTTCAAGTGATGCAGGACCATGAGCCAAAGAATACAGACAGCCTTTAGAAGCTGGAAAGTCAAGGATTGGAATCACTCCTAGGGCCCCTAGAGGAAACGCAGCCCTGCTGTCACCTTGATTTTAGCCCTAAAAAATCAGACTTTTGACCTCCAGAAATGTAAGATAATATATTTTGATTTAAGCCCCTAAGTTTGTGGAAACTACAGCAGCAATAGGAAAGTAATATAGGGAGTGAGAAGAAGGATGACTTTTTGGAAGGGCAAGTGGGGTGTTCTTTTCAACTCATTCCTCTTCTGAACCTTGAGAGGTTATCATCTGTAAGCTCTGTCTGAGAGGAGGAACAAACATTTCCCCCCATTGATTGGATGCTTGTTGAGCTTCCAGGCTCGTAGTCTTGCCCTGCTACTACCAGAGACTGAGAAAAAAATGTTGGGGAGGGAGGGCATGGTAGCACAGCAAGGCTGAAAGAAACAGTGCCCTTTTGAGTTCCTTCTTTCAAGAGAAAGAGACAACAGAGTTGTCTGAGCACGAAGGCCCTGAGGTGGGGAGTACCAGAGGATGGATGTGATTGGAAGTACCTGCTGCCAACATGAGGTGAAGAAATACAGGAGCCAGAAGTTGTAGGCAAGTCTCACAAGGGAGTCTGGTCCCCAGGAAAGGTACTTGAGATTAGGCTGTTTCCAAAAAATGGATTGAAATTTCAGAATGGAGAAGATGACATTTTTGTAAGCAAAAGGACACTGCCTTAATGATTAAAAGTGGCTGAAAAATTATGGAATCCCTCTGAGATGCCCATAAAGTAGCCTGCTGAGAGGGAGTTTCCACAGAGCTGACGTGGTGCAAGTTCCCAGCAAATTAAAATATTTTTGTGTATGCGCCTCAGTATGTTGAGATGCTTCAACCAAGCTAGTTATAGAACCATTCTTTTCAACACTGAATAACAACACTGGAGGGAAGGTAATGATATCCATCCAATTAAAGATACACCCTGGTGCCAGAGGCTACATTTTGCATGTTAATACATTTTCTCCAGTCTTAGTTGTGCTATGTTTCTCTTGACCAGAGCTGTGAGCCCTGGGTAAATTACAGGGCTGTGTCTGCAGCCTCCTGGATCCTGGGAATGATTGCAAAGCATGGAATACCATAATGAGCCTCTAATGACTGCTAACATCCTGGTTAAATCAGGAAGGAAGTGGAGGAAAATGAGCACCCAAGTGTTGCTTGTCAAACAGAAATTGTGTGTTGTGTTGTGGCAAAAATGTACAAAAGATGGATGACACATTTGAGAGTAGGAGGAAGTGAGGTTTGATTTGAATCCCCTTGGGATATTTGTTTTAAAATATTCAGATGTTTTTACTAATTATTAGAGAAATGCAAATCAAAACTACAATGAGGTATCACCTCACACCAGTCAGAATGGCCATCATCAGAAAATCTACAAACAATAAATGCTGGAGGGGGTGTGGAGAAAAGGGAACCCTCCTGCACTGTTGGTGGGAATGTAAATTGATACAGCCTCTATGGAGAACAGTATGGAGGTTCCTTAAAAAACTAAAAATAGAATTACCATATGACCCAGCAATCCCACTACTGGGCATATACCCTGAGAAAAACCATAATTCAAAAAGACACTTGCACCCCAATGTTCATTGCAGCACTATTTACAATAGCCAGGTCATGGAAGCAACCTAAATGCCCATTGACAGATGAATGGATAAAGAAGATGTGATACATCTATACAATGGAATATTACTCAGCCATAAAAAGGAATGAAATTGGGTCATTTGTAGAGACGTGGATGAATCTAGAGACTGTCATACAGAGTGAAGTAAGTCAGAAAGAGAAAAACAAATATCTTATATTAACGCATATATGTGGAACCTAGAAAAATGGTACAGATGAACCGGTTTGCAGGGCAGAAATTGAGACACAGATCTAGAAAACAAACATATGGACACCAAGGGAGGAAAGCCGCGGGGGTGTGGTGGTGGTGGGATGAGTTGGGAGATTGGGGTTGACATGTATACACTGATGTGTATAAAATGGATGACTAATAAGAACCTGCTGTATAAAAAAATAAATAAAATAAAATTCAAAAATTCAAAAAAAATTCAGATGTTTACATAGGTGGAATTGAGAGAGCTTTCTCAGAATTTAACAACCAAACTATTTCCCTATTCTTTTAAAACTGCTCAAAGTGTGAGATTGTAAATTTTGGGTATGATCTCTCCTGTGAAACCGAGCCTTGAAAATTACATAGTGTCTGCCTTTTAACAATGAATTGAAAACAATAGATTAATCAGAGCTTTCACGTTTTATGTAGCTATTTAAAAAAATGTGGGTAATTTGCTGATGAAATTATTTAGATTTTGAGATGCCTCCTACGCTTCAGCTTATGTATATTTATTCAAGCTTTCAAAATATCTAAGAAGAGACAAATCAGCCTTAAAGCATATTCTTTAGTGTCTGAACTTGTACAAAATCCTAGGGCAAAGGGTAGAGTTGTGACCCCATGAAAGGTGTGTGGTAGAAGGGACGTGACCTGGGTTTTGTAATCACACAGACCTTAGTTCAGGCTTAAATCTTTGATTCAGTGTCACCCTGGCTGTGTAAACTTGACAGGTTATGATATCTCTTTGAAGGTGCAGTTCCTCACTTACAAAGTGAGTGTAACCCCTTGTGCTTGTATGGGGGTCACTGTTATACATGAAATACCTATTTTGTCTCTTTTCATTATGTGCTTTAAAAGTTTGTATAAATATATAGAGACAGAAGGATGAAAATATCAAAACCTAAATGCTTGAAACATCTACAAAGTTTTATATATCATACTCCATAGGAAAGAATGTCCTTGTTTTATTTTAATGTAGGTTCTTACAAATTAATGCACCTTCATTTCTTTTTTAAATTGAGGTATAATTTACATATAATATATTAGTTTCAGGTGCACAACGATGATTCGATATTTGTATGTATTGCAAAATGATCATCATAATGAGTCTAGTTAACATCCAACACGCTACATAGTTATAAAAATATTTTTCTTGTGATGAGAACTTTTAGGATCTACACTCTTTGCAACTTTCAAATATGCAATACAGTATTGTTACCTATAGTCACCATGCTGTGCATGACATCCCCAGGACTTATAACTGGAAGCTTGTACCTTTTGACTCCTTTCACCCATTTTGGCCATCCACCTACCCCTGACCTGTGGCAACCACCAGTCTCTTCTCTAATACACTATTATTTCTAAATTTGAATAGTACATCACATTTTATTCTAAGTGAATTATTATTCTTTGTCTCTAGAAAAGACGGTGTACTGGGCTTAATGTATAAGGTGTATAAAACATGTAAGGGAGAAAATGTAAATGAGTATGACTATAAAAGAGTAACTTATAATGTTACAATTATAAAAACAATTATTTCAACACAATTTCTTCGGAAAATCTGTGGCATATCAGGCATTGTCCTAAGTAAAGTGGGTAAAGTAGTGCATAAAATATACAAAATATTTATTCTCATGGATCCTGCATTTTTCAAACAGGAACTTGTAGGGTTATCAGGAAAACTGAAGCTAGGATTTGCAAAATTCTGAAATCTACTAAAATGGAATCAGTAAAATGGGATTCTATTCTGAAGGAAGGACTCAGTCCACTTAGGAAAGGATGGTGTAAAGTTAAGGCAGAGTTCTGGTAGAACTAACTAAGTCCTACATCACTGCATTTCGTTAGCACCATCTTAGGCTATGCTGACAGTTCATTTCAGAAGATGATACCTATTAAACACCAGGCCTTGCTAAGAGTTGGAGGGAAAAGAAAGTACACTCATCTTTTCGAGGAAAGCTTACATTCTGGAAAAAGATAATTACTGAAGGCAATATATGACATATGATATAGTCCATGAAAGAGGAACAAACAAATGAACAAAGAATAAAACCACAGCAGCAACAACAAACTAGATATGAATTTAAAAGGATGGAGAGATCCAATTTGATTTAAATAGGAAAGACATGCTAGAGGGGGGAAGAAAATGCGACTGACCTTGAAGACTGGGTAAGGTTTATTCAGTAGAGATGGTGGTGAGAGCATTCGAACAGAAGACTGAGCCCTCTACATAGGAATCCAGGGTCCAGTTGCAGGACATAAATTGCATCACTGAGTTATTCACTGAGTTGGAGAGCATACATATAAAACGTTCTGATCTGATTGTCCATTTTAATTGCCAAAATATTTGGGACCTCACATTTTAGAAAGAATACGTGAAACAGAAACTATTCCAAGGTTGATGAGAGACCCCGAAATGTCATTTGAGGAAACGTTGAAAGAGCTGTAAACTTATCCTGAGAAAAGAAGCCTAGAGGATGCAACAGAATCAGAACTTAAATTGTGCAAAGGCTTGTCTTGCGGAACTGGGCAGAAGTCGAGTCAGAAGGTGGATGGAGTTTACAGCTATCAAATCTTAACTGTCTTTGGAGATGTTCAAGCAAATCAGGGCGACCTTTGGCTAGGAAATTTGTTCCTCACTGGATTGGCAGGTGAATTAGATAAAACGTAAGACTATCCCAACATCAGTATTCTACAATCCTACATGCAATTGTGATTCTCTTCATCTTTAAAATAAAACAAACTAGTGACTATAACAAAAAAAGAAACAGACTCACAGATATAGAGAACAAACTAGCGGTTACCAGTGAAGAGAAGGAAGGGGGGAGGGGCAAAATAGGGGTAGGGGATTAAGTGGTACAAATTACTATGTATAAAATAAACTACAAAGATATACTGAGCAGCACAGGGAATATGAGCAATATTTTATAATAACTATAAATGGAGTATAATCTTTTTTTCCTCTGAAATTGGCTTTTTGAGAATGAGATAGTCAAGACTTACTTATTCTTTTCTCTCAAAAGAAAGATTAGGATTAGGGATTTTTTTTTTTTCTACATCTTTTTTTTTTTTTAACATCTTTATTGGGGTATAATTGCTTTACAATGGTGTGTTAGTTTCTGCTTTATAACAAAGTGAATCAGTTATACATATACATATTTTCCCATATCTCTTCCCTCTTGCGTATCCCTCCCTCCCACCGTCCCTATCCTACCCCTCCAGGCGGTCACAAAGCACCGAGCTGATATCCCTGAGCTATGCGGCTGCTTCCCACTAGCTATCTACCTTACGTTTGTTAGTGTATATATGTCCATGCCTCTCTCTCGCTTTGTCACAGCTCACCCTTCCCCCTCCCCATATCCTCAAGTCCATTCTCCAGTAGGTCTGTGTCTCTATTCCTGTCTCACCCCTAGGTTTTTCTTAAATTCCATATATATGTGTTAGCATACGGTATTTGTCTTTCTCTTTCTGACTTACTTCATTCTGTATGACAGACTCTAGGTCCATCCACCTCACTACAAATAGCTCAATTTCGTTTCTTTTTATGGCTGAGTAATATTCCATTGTATATATGTGCCAAATCTTCTTTATCCATTCATCTGATAATGGGCACTTAGGTTTTTTCCATCTCTGGGCTATTGTAAATAGAGCTGCAATGAACATTTTGGTACATGACTCTTTTTGAATTTTGGTTCTCTCAGGGTATATGCCCAGTAGTGGGATTGCTGGGTCATATGGTAGTTCTACTTGTAGTTTTTTAAGGAACCTCCATACTGTTCTCCATAGTGGCTGAACCAATTCACATTCCCACCAACAGTGCAAGAGTATTCCCTTTTCTCCCCACCCTCTCCAGCATTTATTGTTTCTAGATTTTTTGATGATGGCCATTCTGACTGGTGTGAGATGATATCTCATTGTAGTTTTGATTTGCATTTCTCTAATGATTAATGTTGGAAGATTTTAAATCACAGTTTCAATTTCAGTGCTTGTGATTGGTCTGTTCATATTTTCTATTTCTTCCTGATTCAGTCTTGGCAGGTTGTGCATTTCTAAGAATTTGTCCATTTCTTCCAGGTTGTCCATTTTATTGGCATATAGTTGCTTGTAGTAATCTCTCATGATCTTTTGTATTTCTGCAGTGTCAGTTGTTACTTCTCCTTTCTCATTTCTAATTCTATTGATTTGAGTCTTCTTTTTTTTCTTGATGAGTCTGGCTAATGGTTTATCAATTTTGTTTATCTTCTCAAAGAACCAGATTTTAGTTTTATTGATCTTTGCTATCATTTCCTTCATTTCTTTTTCATTTATTTCTGATCTGATCTTTATGATTTCTTTCCTTCTGCTAATTTTGGGCTTTTTTTGTTCTTCTTTCTCTAATTGCTTTAGGTGCAAGGTTAGGTTGTTTATTTGAGATGTTTCCTGTTTCTTAAGGTAGGATTGTATTGCTATAAACTTCCCTCTTAGAACTGCTTTTGCTGCATCCCATAGATTTTGGGTCGTCGTGTCTCCATTGTCATTTGTTTCTAGGTATTTTTTAATTTCCTCTTTGATTTCTTCAGTGATCACTTCGTTATTAAGTAGTGTATTGTTTAGCCTCCATGTGTTTGTATTTTTTACAGATATTTTCCTGTAATTGATATCTAGTCTCATAGCATTGTGGTCGGAAAAGATACTTGATACAATTTCAATTTTCTTAAATTTACCAAGGCTGATTTGTGACCCAAGATATCATCTATCCTGGAGAATGTTCCATGAGCGCTTCAGAAAAATGTGTATTCTGTTGTTTTGGGATGGAATGTCCTATAAATATCAATTAAGTCCATCTTGTTTCATGTATCATTTAAAGCTTGTGTTTCCTTATTTATTTTCATTTTGGATGATCTGTCCATTGGTGAAAGTGGGGTGTTAAAGTCCCCTACTATGATTGTGTTACTGTCGATTTCCCCTTTTATGGCTGTTAGTATTTGCCTTATGTATTGAGGTGCTCCTATGTTGGGTGCATAAATATTTACCATTGTTACATCTTCTTCTTGGATAGATCCCTTGATCATTAGGTAGTGTCCTTCTTTGTCTCTTCTAATAGTCTTTATTTTAAAGTTTATTTTGTCTGATATGAGAATTGCTACTCCAGCTTTCTTTTGGTTTCCATTTGCATGAAATATTTTTTTCCATCCCCTTACTTTCAGTCTGTATGTGTCTCTAGGTCTGAAGTAGGTCTCTTGTAGACAGCAAATATATGGGTCTTGTTTTTGTATCCATTCAGCCAATCTGTGTCTTTTGGTGGGAGCATTTAGTCCATTTACATTTAAGGTAATTATCGATAGGTATGTTCCTATTCCCATTTTCTTAATTCTTTTGGGTTAGTTATTGTAGGTCTTTTCCTTCTCTTGTGTTTCTTGCCTAGAGAAGTTCCTTTAGCAGTTGTTGTAAAGCTGGTTTGGTGGTGCTGAACTCTCTCAGCTTTTGCTTGTCTGTAAAGGTTTTAATTTCTCCATCAAATCTGAATGGGATCCTTGCTGGGTAGAGTAATCTTGGTTGCAAGTGTTTCTCCTTCATCACTTTCAATATGTCCTGCCAGTCCCTTCTGGATTGCAGGGTTTCTGCTGAAAGATCACCTGTTAACCTTATGGGCATTCCCTTGTGTGTTATTTGTTGTTTTTCCCTTGCTGCTTTTAATATGGTTTCTTTGTATTTAGTTTTTGACAGTTTGATTAATATGTGTCTTGCCGTGTTTCTCCTTGGATTTATCCTGTATGGGACTCTCTGTGGTTCCTGGACTTGATTAACTATTTCCTTTCCCATATTAGGGAAGTTTTCAACTATAATCTCTTCAAATATTTTCTCAGTCCCTTTCTTTTTCTCTTCTTCTTCTGGAACCCCTATAATTCGAATGTTGGTGCATTTAACGTTTTCCCAGAGGTCTCTGAGACTGTCCTCAGTTCTTTTCATTCTTTTTTCTTTATTCTGCTCTGCAGTAGTTATTTCCATTATTTTATCTTCCAGGTCACTTATCCGTTCTTCTGCCTCAGTTATTCTGCTATTGATCCCATCTAGAGTATTTTTAATTTCATTTATTGTGTTGTTCATTGTTGTTTGTTTCATCTTTAGTTCTAGGTCCTTGTTAAATATTTCTTGCATTTTGCCTATTCTATTTCCAAGATTTTGGATTATCTTTACTATCATTATTCTGAATACTTTTTCAGGTAGACTGCCTATTTCCTCTTCATTTGTTAGGTCTGGTGGGTTTTTATCTTGCTCCTTCATCTGCTGTGTGTTTTTCTGTCTTCTCATTTTGCTTATCTTACTGTGTTTGGGGTCTCCTTTTTGCAGGCTGCAGGTTCATAGTTCCCGTTGTTTTTGGTGTCTGTCCCCAGTGGCTAAGGTTGGTTCAGTGGGTTGTGTAGGCTTCCTGGTGGAGGGGACTAGTGCCTGTGTTCTGGTGGATGAGGCTGGATCTTGTCTTTCTGGTGGGCAGGTCCACGTCTGGTGATGTGTTTTGGGGTGTCTGTGGACTTATTATGATTTTAGGCAGCCTCTCTGCTAATGGGTGGTGCTGTGTTCCTGTCTTGCTAGTTGTTTGGCATAGGATGTCCAGCACTGTAGCTTGCTGGTCGTTGAGTGAAGCTGGGTGCTGGTGTTGAGATGGAGATCTCTGGGAGATTTTCGCCGTTTGATATTATGTGGAGCTGGGAGGTCTCTTGTGGACCAGTGTCCTGAAGGTGGCTCTCCCACCTCAGAGGCACAGCACTGACTCCTGGCTGCAGCACCAAAAGCCTTTCATCCACACGGCTCAGAATAAAAGGGAGAAAAAGTAGACAGAAAGAATTAGTAGAAGTAGAAAGAAAGAAAGAAAGAAAGAAAGGAAGGAAGGAAGGAAGGAAGGAGGGAGGGAGGGAGGGAGGAAGGAAGGAAGGAAGGAGGGAAGGAAGAAAAAAGAATGAAAGATAAAGTAAAATAAAATAAAGATAAAGTATAATAAAGTTATTAAAATAAAAAAATAATTATTAAGAAAAAACTTTAAAAAAACAAAAAAAAGGACAGATAGAACCCTAGGACCAATGGTGGAAGCAAAGCTATACAGACAAAATCTCACACAGAAGCATACACACTCACAAAAAGAGGAAAAGGGGAAAAAATCACAGATCTTGCTCTCGAAGTCCACCTCCTCAATTTGTGATGATTGGTTGTCTATTCATGCATTCCACAGATGCAGGGTACATCAAGTTGATTGTGGAGCTTTAACCCGCTGCTTCTGAGGCTGCTGGCAGAAATTTCCCTTTCTCTTCTTTGTTCTCACAGCTCCCAGGGGCTCAGCTTTGGATTTGGCCCTGCCTCTGCGTGTAGGTCGCCGGAGGGCGTCTGTTCTTCGCTCAGACAGGACGGGGTTAAAGGAGCCGCTGATTCGGGGGCTCCGGCTCACTCAGGCCGGTGGGAGGGAGGGGCACGGAGTGCGGGGCGGGCCTGCGTCGGCAGAGGCCGGCGTCACGTTGCACCGGCCTGAGGCGCGCCGTGCGTTCTCCTGGGGGAGTTGTCCCTGGATCCTGGGACCCTGGCAGTGGCGGGCTGCACAGACTCCCCGGAAGGGGGGTGGGGATAGTGACCTGTGCTCACACACAGGCTTCTTGGTGGCGGCAGCAGCAGCCTTAGCGTCTCATGCCCGTCTCTGGTGTCCGCGCTTTTAGCCGCGGCTCGCGCCCGTTTCTGGAGCTCCTTTAAGCAGCGCTCTGAATCCCCTCTCCTCGCGCACCCGGAAACAAAGAGGGAAGAAAAAGTCTCTTGCCTCTTCGGCAGGTCCAGACTTTTCCCCGGACTCCCTCCAGGCTAGCTGTGGCGCACTAACCCCCTGCAGGCTGTGTTTAGGCCGCCAACCCCAGTCCTCTCCCGGCGCTCCGACTGAAGCCGGAGCCTCAGCTCCCAGCCCCGCCCGCCCCGGCGGGGGAGCAGACAAGCCTCTCGGCCTGGTGAGTGCCATTCGGCCCTGATCCTCTGTGCGGGAATCTCTCCGCTTTGCCCTCGGCACCCCTGTTGCTGTGCTCTCCTCCGTAGCTCCGAAGCTTTCCCCCTTCGCCACCCCCCGTCTCCACCAGTGAAGGGGCTTCCTAGTGTGTGGAGACCTTTCCTCCTTCACAGCTCCTTCCCACTGGTGCAGGTCCCGTCCCTATCCTTTTGTCTCTGTTTATTCTTTTTTCTTTTGCCCTACCCAGGTACGTTGGGGGTTTCTTGCCTTTTGGGAGGTCTGAGGTCTTCTGCCAGCGTTCAGTAGGTGTTCTGTAGGAGTTGTTCCACGTGTACATGTATTTCTGGTGTATCTGTGGGGAGGAAGGTGATCCCCGCGTCTTACTCTTCCGCCATCTTCCCGGAAGCCCCTAGTATAATCTTTAAATATTGTGCATCACTGTGTTGTACACCTGAAACTTATATACTATTATAAATCAACTATACCTCAATTTAAAAAAAGAAAAAAATATTCTACACTCCTATTTGCAATTATGATTCTATTACTTAAAAAATATGTTTGGATTACTCGTGGAAAGATGAGCATAGTGATGTTATTTTTAAGTGTGGGAAAAAACTCTTGAGGGGAAATCTTTCTTCTGAATCTGTGTGGTCTGGTGATCCCACTCTAGCCCTAGAGGTGATGCACATGACCCACGGTTAGATAATCAGACTATCCAACTGGCCTGGCGATGATGATTACCTGAGGAATGGGCACATGACCCATTCAAGCCAAAACTGTGCAACAAGATTTTCAGTGGGATTCCTGGGAAGGGTCACATCTCCTCCATGCTGGAAGTAATGTTGAGAAAATATAGGGCATGGAGCTGTCACCATCATCTACCATGTGAAGCCCAAAAAAAAGCCACAATTGGAGGTAAGAAATAAGTGGTAGAAACTGAGTTCCAGTAACATTGCTTGAATCCTCAAGGTCAACATGTGTGAAGCCAAACACAGGTACCTCTGGATTTTTCAGGTTATGTAAATTAAGAGATTTCATTTTCTTAAAATTTTATTTTATTTATTTTTTATACAGCACGTTTTTATTAATTATCCATTTTATACATATTAGTGTATATATGTCAATCCCAATCTCCCAATTCATCACACCACCACCCTCCCCCGCTGCTTTCCCCCCTTGGTGTCCATAAGTTTGTTCTCTGCATCTGTGTCTCAATATCTGCCCTGCAAACCAGTTCATCTGTACCATTTTTCTAGGTTCCACATATATGTGTTAATATATTTGTTTTTCTCTTTCTGACTTACTTCACTCTGTATGACAGTCTTTAGATTCGTCTGCATCTCTACAAATGACACAATTTCATTCCTTTTTATGGCTGAGTAATATTCCATTGTATATACGTACCACTTCTTCTTTATCCATTCGTCTGTGGATGGGTCTTTAGGTTGTTTCCATGACCTGCCTATTGTAAACAGTGCTGCAATGAACATTGGGGTGTGTGTGTCTTTTGAATTATGGTTTTCTCAGGGTATATGCCCAGTAGTGGGATTGCTGGGTCATATGGTAATTCTAATTTTAGTTTTTTAAGGAACCTCCATACATAAAGTTTCTTTTAGTTTTTAAGGAAACTCCACTATGGAGTTTTTTAAGTTCTCCATAGTGGCTGTATCAATTTATATTCCCACCAACAGTGCAAGAGGGTACCCTTTTCTCCACACCCTCTCCAGCATTTGTTGTTTGTAGATTTTCTGATGATGCCCATTCTAACTGGTGTGAGGTGATACCTCATTGTAGTTTTGATTTGCATTTCTTTAATAATTAGTGATGTTGAGCAGCTTTTCATGTGCTTCTTGGCCATATGTACTTCTTCTTTGCAGAAATGTCTATTTAGGTCTTCTGCCCATCTTTGGATTGGGTTCTTTGTTTTTTTAATATCGAGCTGCATGAGCTGTTTATATATTTTAGAGATAATCCTTTGTCTGTTGATTCACTTGCAAATATCTTCTTCCATTCTGAGGGTTGTCTTTTCATCTTGTTTGTAGTTTCCTTTGCTTTGCAAAAGCTTTGAAGTTTCATTAGGTCCCATTTGTTTATTTTTGTTTTTATTTCCATTAATCTAGGAAGTGGATCAAAAAAGATCTTGCTGTGATTTATGCCAAAGAGTGTTCTTCCTATGTTTTCCTCCAGGAGTTTTATAGTGTCCAGGCTTACATTGAGGTCTCTAATCCATTTTGAGTTTATTTTTGTGTATGGTGTTAGGGAGTGTTCTAATTTCATTCTTTTACATGTAGCTGTCCAGTTTTCCCAGCACCATTTATTGAAGAGAATGTCTTTTCTCCATTGTATATCCTTGCTCTTTTGTCATAGATTAGTTGACCATAGGTGTGTGGGTTTACCTCTGGGCTTTCTATCCTGTTCCATTGATCTATATTTCTGTTTACGTGCCAGTACCATATTATCTTGATTACTGTAGCTTTGTAATATAATCTGAAGTCAGGGAGTCTGATTTCTCCAGCTCCATTTTTTTTCCCTCAAGACTGCTTTGGCTGTTCGAGGTCTTTGGTGTCTCCATACAAATTTTAAGTTTTTTGTTCTAGTTCTTTAAAAAAATGCCATTGGTAATTTGATATGGATTGCATTGAATCTGTAGATTGCTTTGGATAGTATAGTCATTTTCACAATACTGATCCTTCCAATCCAAGAGCATGGTATATCTCTCCATCTGCTGCTATCATCTTTAATTTCTTTCATCAGTGTCTTATAGTTTTCTACATACAGGTCTTTTTTCTCCCTAGGCAGGTTTATTCCTAGGTATTTTATTCTTTTTATTGCAATGGTAAATGGGAGTGTTTCCTTAATTTCTCTTTCAGATTGTTCATCATTAGTGTATAGGAATGCAAGAGATTTCTGTGCATTAATTTTATATCCTGAAACTTTACCAAATTCATTTATTAGCTCTAGAAGTTTTCTGGTGGCATCTTTAGGATTATCTACGTATAGTTTCATGTCATCTGCAAACAGTGACAGTTTTACTTCTTCTTTTCCAATTTGTATACCTTTTATTTCTTTTTCTTCTCTGATAGCCATGGCTAGAACTTCCAAAACTATGTGGAATAATAGTGGTGAGAGTGGACATCCTTGTCTTGTTCCTGAACTTAGAGGAAATGCTTTCAGCTTTTCACCATTGAGAATGATGTTTGCTGTGGTTTTGTCGTATATAGCCTTTATTATGTTGAAGTAGTGTCCCTCTATGCCCCCTTTCTGGAGAGTTTTTATAATAAATGGGTGTTGAATTTTGTCAAAAGCTTTTTCTGCATCTGTTGAGATGATCATATTGTTTTTATTCTTCAATTTGTTAATATGGTGTATCACATTGACTGATTTGTATATATTGAAGAATCCTTGTATCCCAGGATAAATCCCACTTGATCATGGTGTATGATCCTTTTAATATGTTGTTGGATTCTGTTTGCTAGTATTTTGTTGAGGATTTTTGCATCTACATTCATCAGTGATATTGGTCTGTAATTTCCTTTTTTTGTAGTATCTTTGTCTGGTTTTAGTATCAGGGTGATGATTGGCCTCATAGAATGAGTTTGGGAATGTTCCTTCCTTTGCAAAATTTTGGAAGAGTTTGAGGAGGATGGGTGTTAGCTCTTCTCTAAATGTTTGATAGAATTCACCTGTGAAGCCATCTGGTCCTAGATTTTTGTTTGTTGGAAGATTTTTAATCACAGTTTCAATTTCACTACTTGTGATTGGTCTGTTCCTATTTTCTATTTCTTCCTGGTTCAGTCTTGGAAGGTTATACCTTTCTAAGAATTTGTCCATTTCTTCCAGGTTGTCCATTTTATTGGCATAGAGTTGCTTGTAGTAGTCTCTTAGGATGCTTTGTATTTCTGCGGTGTCTGTTGTAACTTCTCCTTTTTCATTTCTAATTTTATTGATTTGAGTACTCTCCCTCTTTTTCTTGATCAGTCTGGCTAATGGTTTATCAATTTTGTATATCTTCTCAAAGAACCAGATTTTAGCTTTATTGATCTTTGCTATTGTTTTCTTTGTTTCTATTTCATTTATTAATGCTCTGATCTTTATGATTTCTTTCCTTCTGCTAACTTTGGGTTTTGTTTGTTCTTCTTTCTCTAGTTCTTTTAGGTGTAAGGTTAGATTGTTTATTTGAGATGTTTTTTGTTTCTTGAGGTAGGACTGTATTGCTCTAAAGTTCCCTCTTAGAACTGCTTTTGCTGCATCCCATAGGTTTTGGATGGTCGTGTTTTCATTGTCATTGGTCTCTAGGTAGTTTTTGATTTCCTCTTTGATTTCTTCAGTGATCTCTTGGTTATTTAGTAATGTATTGTTTAGCCTCCATGTGTTTGTAATTTTTAACGTTTTTTTTCCCCCTGTAATTGATTTCTAATCTCATAGCGTTGTGGTCAGAAAGGATGCTTGATATGATTTCAATTTTCTTAAATTTACTGAGGCTTGATTTGTTACCCAGGATGTAATCTATTCTGGAGAATGTTCCGTGTGCACTTGAGAAGAAAGTGTAATCTGCTGTTTTTGGATGGAATGTCCTATAAATATCAATTAAATCTATCTGGTCTATTGTGTCATTTAAAGCCTCTGTTTCCTTATTAATTTTCTGTTTGGATGATCTGTCCATTGGTGTAAATGAGGTGTTAAAGTCCCCCACTATTATTGTGTTACTGTTGATTTCCTCTTTTATAGCTGTTAGCAGTTGCCTTATGTATTGAGGTGCTCCTATGTTGAGAGTATATATATTTATAATTGTTATATCTTCTTCTTGGATTGATCCCTTGATCATTATATAGTGTCCTTCCTTGTGTCTTGTAACATTCTTTATTTTAGAGTCCATTTTATCTGATATGAGTATTGATACTCCAGCTTTCTTTTGATTTCCATTTGCATGGAATATCTTTTTCCATCCCCTCACTTTCAATCTGTATGTGTCCCTAGGTCTAAAGTGGGTCTCTTGTAGACAGCATATATGGGTCTTGTTAGTGTATCCATTCAGCGAGCCTGTGTCTTTTGGTTGGATCATTTAATCCATTCATGTTTAAGGTAATTATCCAGTTGTATGTTCCTATTACCATTTTCTTAATTGTTTTGGGTTTGTTTTTGTAGGTCATTTTCTACTCTTGTGTTTCCCACTTAGAGAAGTTCCTTTAGCATTTGCTGTAGAGCTGGTTTGGTGGTGCTTAATTCTCTTAGCTTTTGCTTGTCTGTAAAGCTTTTGATTTCTCCATCAAATCTGAATGAGATCCTTGCTTGGTTGTAGGTTCTTCCCTTTCATCACTTTAAATATGTCATGCCACTTGCTCTGGCTTGCAGAGTTTCTGCTGAGAAATCAGCTATTAACCTTATGGGAGTTCCCTTGTGTGTTATTTTTCGTTTTTCCCTTGCTGCTTTCAATAATTTGTCTTTGTCTTTAATTTTTGCCAATTTGATTACTATGTGTATCTGCATGTTTCTCCTTGGGTTTATCCTGTGTGGCACTCCCTGTGCTTGCTGGACTTGAGTGGCTATTTCCTTTCCCACGTTTGGGAAATTTTTTACTATAATCTCTTAAAATATTTTCTTGGGTCCTTTCTCTCTCTCTCCTCCTCCTGGGACCCCTAAATGCAAATGTTGTTGTGTCCCAGAAGTCTCATAGACTGTCTTCATTTCTTTTCATTCTTTTTTCTTTATTCTGTTCCACAGCAGCGAATTCCACCATTCTGTCTTCCAGGTCACTTATCTGTTCTTCTGCCTCAGTTATTCTGCTATTGATTCCTTCTAGTATAGTTTTCATTTCAGTTATTGTATTGTTCATCTCTGTTTGTTCTTTAATTCTTCTAGGTCTTTGTTAAACATTTCTTGCATCTTCTCGATCTTTGCCTCCATTCTTTTTCCGAGGTCCTGGATCATCTTCACTATCATTATCCTGAATTCTTTTTCTGGAAGGTTGCCTATCTCCACTTCATTTAGTTGTTTTTCTGTGGTTTTGTCTTGTTCCTTAATCTGGTACATAACCCTCTGCCTTTTCCTCTTGTCTGTCTTTCTGTGAATATGGTTTTTGTTCCACAGGCTGCAGGATTGTAATTCTCCTTGCTTCTGCTGTCTGCCGTCTGGTGGATGAGGCTGTCTAAGAGGCTTGTGCAAATTCGTGATGGGAGGGACTGGTGGTGGGTAGAGCTGGCTGTGGCTCTGGTGGGCAGAGCTCAGTAAAACCTTAATCCACTTATCTGCTGATTGGTGGGGCTGGGTTCCCTCCTTGTTGGTTGTTTGGCCTGAGATGACCCAACACTGGAGCCTACCCGGGCTCTCTGGTGGGGTTAATGGTGGACTCTGGGAAAGCTCACACCAAGGAGTACTTCCCAGAACTTCTGCTGCCAGTGTCCATGTGACATGTCCTTGTGAGACATAGCCATCCCTCACCTCTGCAGGAGACCCTCTGACATTAGCAGGTAGGTCTGGTTCAGTCTGTCCTGGGGTCACTGCTCCTTCCCCTGCGTCCCGATGCACACACTACTTTGTGTGTGCCCTTCAAGGGTGGAGTCTCTGTTTCCCCCAGTCCTGTCGAAGTCCTGCAATCAAATCCCACTAGCCTTCAATTCTGATTCTCTAGGAATTCCTCCTCCTGTTGCTGGACCCCCAGGTTGGGAAACCTGATGTGGGGCTCAGAACCTTCACTCCAGTGGGTGGACTTCTGTGGTATAAGTGTTCTCCAGCTTGTGAGTCACCCACCCAGCAGTTAACGGGATTTGATTTTATTGTGATTGCGCCCCTCCTACCATCTCATTGTGGCTTGTCCTTTGTCCTTGGTTGTGGGGTATCTTTTCTGGTGAGGTCCAGTATCTTCCTGTCGATTATTGTTCAGCAGTTAGTTGTGGTTCTGGTGTTCTCGCAAGAGGGAGTGAGAGCACGTCCTTCTATTCTACCATCTTGAACCAATCTCCTAAGAGATTTCATTTTTGTAAGCCTGTTTCTAAAGTGTTGTCTGTCACTTGCAACCCTGGGCTCCTAACTGATCCAGAGCTAATGGTGCAACAATTTAAGAATGGAAAAATAAAATTTGGCATATCTGCTTGATAGCTAGTAGGTAGTTACTAAAAGTTACACTTATGAAAACTATGGATCAACATGGGATGAGACAGGATACAAAATACAGTTGATCCTCCCTCATTATTTGTGGATTCTGTATTTGTGAACTGGCCTACTTGGTTAAACGTATTTGTAGTCCCAAATCATTACCCACAGCTCTTTGCGGTCATTCATAGCCACGTGTAGAGTTGAAAACAGTCTGGGTCATCTGATGCCCACGTGTCTGGCTGAGGTTGAACAATGTGTCTCTCTGCCTTCTTGTTTCAGCTCTCATACTATAAACAAATGTTCTTGATTAGTGTCTATTTAGTGACATGGTTTCCAAATTTTTGTGCTTTTTGTTGGTGATTTCACTGTTTCGAATGGTCTCCAAGTGTGCTGCTGAAGTGTTGTCAAGTGTTTCTAAGTGCAAGAAAGCTGTGATATGCCTTATGCAGAAAATAAATGTGTTAGATAAACTTAGTTCAGGCATGAGTTATAGCGCTGTTGGTGGTGAGTTCAATGTTAATGAATCAACAATGTACAGTAAATAAAGTATCTTTAAACAGAAACACACACAAAACATAGTTTTGTATGATTGGTTGATGAAATACCGTGACCAGAGGCTCACAAGAACCTCATATGATTCCCCCAGGAAAAATGGTTAGTATTTGCTGCAACTTTATAGAACATAATTACTATCAGTAACTAGATTCAACTATATGTAAAAAGTACACTCAAAATGGAGAGATCAGGAAAAAATGAATCAAAATAACAGTGGTTATGCTAGAGTGATGGAAATATACCTTTTTTCATCTTTTTGCTAATTTTCAAATGTTTAAAAATAAAATAATAGCACTATGGTGAAAAACATAATATGCATTTAGAAAATACCACACAAATCAAGAATACCAACAAAACAACCCTCCAAAACATGTTAGACATTTGACAGAGTCAGTTTAAAGCAGTATATTAAAATTATTTCATTACTTTGTCTCTATTTTATAAAACACACACACATACATACACACACTAAAATCTTTGTTTTGGTGTAACTCAGCTTGGTTGTCTGATTAAATCTGATTTGACTCTGAATGATTTTTTCCCCCAAATCAACTTTTTATCTAAGAAATGTGCCCAAGTTCTAAATGTGTAGATTATAACAACCAGAGCAATGGAAAAGATGCTGAGGTTTATCTCTTCTAACATCCCATTCAATATAAGTGTTCTCTTCCATCCCCCAAAGAAAAGCACCCAATTTTTTTAAAGTTCTTTCTCTATAAACGAAATTTACCACCAAATAATATGTTTGGTCAATTATAACTGTTATAAATATTTCTTGTATTTATCCATATTCCTATCATAGTCTGTCTTTTCTAACTACAGAGGATAAATCAAATTCTCTTAATACACTATAACTCTTGAAATATTGTAAGAGAGCCATCATGTTATTGCTGTGGTTTTTCCTTTCTAGGCTAAATATTCCCAGGAACTTTATCCATTCTTCATTAAGAGTTTTTCTCAAAATCCTTTGCTGTCCTGCTTACCCTCCTCCCCTTGAGCTCTGCCTGATCAATGCCTTTCTTAACGTGGTGAAATCAGGACTGTGAAAAACTCAGGATTTGCAGGTCCAATGATACTACTGGCCCTCCCTCCACCCCCCACCCTGCCACCCCTGGCCTCACTTTCAACAGAGGAAATTCACAACGGGGCTGAGAAATCCTGGCTTCTGAAACGAGTACACTGTCTCACCACTTGACTACTGCAAAGGGAAAACACTCATCGTGGTGAATAGGATTAGTATATATATTAACGTAATAAGCAGTTTATAAGCACAGCTCATATTTCTTGTATTTTCAGTTTTTCATCTCTTTCTATTTTCTAGTTCTTTCTCTTTCATCAATGATAAATTCAAACAAATCATTCCATTTTGATCCCATTCAATCTTCTTTATTTGTAAGTTCTGCTCTACCAGCTTTTAGGTAAGTTATAGATTTCTTTAACAATATTGTTCACATAAGCTACTATTAAAGCTTTCTCAAATTCTTAGGAGTATTTTTGTCATAGTACTTAGTGAAAATTTTTGGTTCCGGATTTGTTACCCTTTGTTTTCACGTCATATTGCCAATGTTTTTATCTGTTAAGCCTGCTGATGATATAATGCAATTTCAAATCTCCTAAGATTACTCATTGAATAACAAAAGTAATCAATTGTAGGGTACTGAATGATACAGAAGAATGTGCAAAGATTTTTATTGTTAATTATATTTTAGAAAATGTTTGTGCATTCAGCTAGCCCTAATGGTAAAATTATATATTTTAGATTTTTCTTACAAATAATTTTGTTGTTGAGTAAGGTGTCTGTCTTAATTAATGTCTAAAATTGAGTCACGTGTTTTATCAAAATCATAACAATTTTGGAATTAGGAACAGAAGCAGGAACATCGTTTTACATTTATATTTCCATATACTTTTCAACACAATCCTTCCTTAGTTCACTTTAATATTAAGTATAAAATACTTTTATCTTTTATGTAAATATTCATCCCACAGTGATTAACTTATCTAACTGCTCCATTCATATTTCCATGGCAATTTGTATTCCCAAATTCCACATCTATCGGTAAAGGAAAGATTAGGCCAGAGTAAATAGGCTGGGGAATGTTGTATAACTTGACATCCAGAAGGGAAATTTGATTTTTTTGATTTTCCATGGTGTGGAAGATGTTTGGGTCGTTCACCAGTGTTTCTGGTTCTACTCTTTCTAGGCACATGAGGGTGGGGCACAGAGATGAGAAAGGTATCGTATTTCCATGTCTTCTTGAGGTTTGGTGAGATCTGTGACTCAAATTAGCCAATAAAACATGAATAGAGGTGCCGTGTGATGATTGGTGCCCAAGTACTTAGTGCCCATATAACCAAGTAGGACCCCATGGGACCTTCCTGGGACAGACCCCTCCCCCCATGACCTCTGCCTGCCTCTTGTTTGTAGAAAAGCTGTACTCTCTCAGGCTTCCCCTGAGTCACAAAATCCTGGCTCAAGAATTAATAATTGAAAGGATGTGAACATGTAGTGACAAAAAAGAGCAGTTGGGCCAGTAGAACTGGTAAGAATTTTTTTTTTTAAGTTTTTAATTTTACTTTATTTTTTATGCAGCAGGTTCTTATTAGTTATCTATTTTATACATATTAGCGTATATATGTCAATCCCATTCTCCCAATTCATCCCACCACCACCTCCCCCACCACGTTCCCCCCTTGGTGTCCATACATTTGTTCTCTACATCTGGGTCTCTATTTCTGCCCTGCAAACCAGTTCATCTGTACCATTTTTCTAGGTTCCACATATATGTGTTAATGTATGATATTTTTTTTTTCTCTCCTGACTTACTGTATGACAGTCTCTAGATCCATCTACGTCTCAACAAATGACCCAATTTTGTTCCTTTTTATGGCTGAGTAATATTCCATTGTTTATCTTTATCCATTCATCTGTCGATGGGCATTTAGGTTGCTTCCATGACCTGGCTATTGTAAATAGTGCTGCAGTGAACATTGGGGTGCATGTGTCTTTTTGAATTATGGTTTTCTCTGGGCATATGCCCAGTAGTCGGATTGCTGGGTCATATGGTAATTCTGTTTTTAGTTTTTTAAGGAACCTCCATACTGTTCTCCATAGTGGCTGTATCAATTTACATTCCCACCAACAGTGCAAGAGGGTTCCCTTTTCTCCACACCCTCTCCAGCATTTGTCGTTTGTAGATTTTCTGATGATGCCCATTCTAATTGGAGTGAGGTGATACCTCATAGAACTGGCAAGAATTTAAACAGTAAATCAGCCATATATCAGTCACAGAATCTTTAGTTTCCCCCTGAAATACGTAGATAACAGTATCTGATGCACATTTCTGAGTTGATTTACAGATGCTAAAACCCCCACCAAATGGAAGAAGTTAACTGCTTGATGACCATGAACACATAGCCCCCAGACCACCAGAGCCTGAGGACTGATAACGTGACACTGCCCTGTTACCTCACCATCAACAAATCAGAGAATTGTGCAGGAGCTGATCACACACCCTGCGACTCCCTTCCCTCATCTTGCATTTAAAAATCCTTTCCTGAAACCCATTGGGGAGTTCAGGCTTTTTTGAGCATTTTTCTGTCCCAGACTCCTTGTCTGGCACCTTACAATAAACGCTGCACTTTCCTTCACCACACCCTGGTGTCAGTAGATTGGCTTTACTGTGCATGGGTGAACGGACCCAAGTGTGGTTCGGTAACACCCATAGGAAGTGGCCTAGCTGTGCTCCTTCCCTGCTGTGTGATCTTTGCCGCCAGGAGTGTTGCTTTGCAAACCAGCCCCCATACATGGAGGCATGGGGCGACTGAAAAAAAAGAAGCAGACCACTCCAGATTGGTAGGCGGCAGAGTTAATAAACAAGGAAACTTACATAGGAGGCATGTCTCATA
This sequence comes from Delphinapterus leucas, assembly GCF_059928025.1. Lineage (NCBI taxonomy): Eukaryota > Metazoa > Chordata > Mammalia > Artiodactyla > Monodontidae > Delphinapterus > Delphinapterus leucas. The sequence continues at coordinate 115,236,094 of NC_143133.1, read as the reverse complement.
GGCTGCAAGATGAGTGATCTCCACACCCGCCCGCCGGAATCTTAAAAGTTTGTTAGAAGCCTTAGCTGGGTTCAGTCATGTATACTGTCCAGATGGTCTCAATGACACATTGCTCTCTGAAAGCCGCGTCCTTGAAAGCGGCTCCCGCTGTGTGAATGGTGGGTAAGTGCTCATTCTGAGGACGGGGCGGGAAGAGCCTCTGTTTGCCAGGGTCCAGCTCATGGGTCAACCCACGGTCAAGTCCTCTCGATGATCCCCTTAACAATGAGGCCAAGGCAGCCACCAAAGCTGAGACTAAGCCTCCGGGACAGACAGCAGAGGACTTTGGGTGAGTAAGAAACACTTTTGTTGTGCTAAACCCTTGGTATTTCGGTGTTTTCAGTCACCACGGCATAAACTAGCCAGTCCTGACGGATGTACATGGATCCCATTTTTATTTTTAATCAGGTTGTACCTTAACTGGCCGTCCGTGAAATTTTCCTCTGATACCTATCTTTGACTGATTTTTGATAACCAATTGTCTTTTTTTCTAAGGAGTGTAAAGCTTTGGAGCTTTTCTGCCTTTTTACTTGTACCTTCTTAAATGAAAAGCATTAGACATAGTGTCTGGGTACAATGATTCCTAATCCATTTGTGCTGGCTCCAACTTGAGAATTTTTTCAAGCATCACAGGAGGACATTTTCCCATTGGTTTGACTTTATGGGTGAACACAGTACGCTACAAAAACAGGGAATGAGATGCCAACTAGATAGCAGAAAAGGACTTTGGAACTGCTGAAAAAATGGAAAGTCATTAGGAAACAGCATGCTTGTCTAACTTTGATAAAAATGACAGAAGATTTGACATTCTCTCTTCTTTAGAAATGCTTGTTCTTGAATAAACCAGTGAAGAAGTACTCATTTTAAGGCGGAGACTTTTTAAAAATTCTCTTTCTCTTGGCAATTCTTTTATGCCACTATAATCTTTGTATAATAGTGGCCTCTGGAAGGAAGAATTCAAGATATTTTATGGAGGAGGAGGGAACACCGTAGTTCATTTAACTTGAATTCTTATCAGGTCTTTAGAAATCGTAGTCTGCCATTCCCCAGCCAGAGAAAGGATAATTTCTGATGGAAAAATCAGGGATGTTTGAGAATTCTGAAAAAAAACTCCATTTATAAAATACATTTAACCCATTTAGAAAATACACTCATCCAGAGAATATTCATTTACAGCCTAAATGAGGCTTGAATTGACCCAGCAAAGAAGGTAGTTGCAGTGCCAGGTCTCAAATGCAGAGTGCTGGGCACCCTTTAATCTGAAAGTGATATCACTGTATATTGCAATCAGCATGATGGCACCTGCTCATTAGGAATTCATTGAGTGCTCATGTGGGTATAACGCACTTCCATTTGTATTCTGGAACCATATAGCAACTGGGAGCTTAAAAGTCATTTGATCAATCTTGTGTGGAGCTCTTGTTTTTACTCCAGGCGAATTAATGTGAAGATCATTGTGACATGTTAAACAGACTTAATTGTTCATCGATCAAGCAGTAACTCTGAAATGCACACGCTTCACGATGTAATATTTCCTCAGATTCTGAGGGTAAGAAAAAAATGTTATCTTCTTAGATTGAGTGACAAAGATAGAGGAAGATGAACATGAAATATATGTAAAATTTATCAGTTTTTTTTTTTAACATGGTGTTACTTTGGTTTAGGAATACAGAGAGTATTTTATGTATGTATGGTTTGCTCATAAAATCATAATTTCTTGTACAGTAATTCCTCTAACAATTCTGGCTTTATAGATCCGTGTTTTGCTTTATTTTAATGAATTTTAAATGATTCTAAAAGGCGCTACAAGCTGTTGAACCTGGGAATTTAGTATCTCTTCCCATTTTTGCTGAGCTGTGTGAAGCCATCATAACTTAAGATTAGACAACATCTTCAAAGTAACAGTGAAAGAAAAGAAATAATGGTGGGAACTGGGCTTTTGTGAACTCTACCATGTTGTGCAATAGAGAAAGCACTTATTTTCAGAAAAGAGGTTGAAGGAGAGAAAAAAAGAGGAGAAACCCCTCTGCTCTCAAACATGCATGCAAATGTTGCCACGTGGAACTTTTCTAAACAGTCTTGTTTTACGAATGGTCAATATATTCTGCTTCATCATCTTAGCTTTTTTTTTTTTTTTTTTTTTTTGTGGTACACGGGCCCCTCACTGTTGTGGCCTCTCCCGTTGTGGAGCACAGGCTCTGGACGTGCAGGTTCAGCGGCCATGGCTCACGGGCCCAGCCGCTCCGCGGCATGTGAGATCTTCCCAGACCGGGGCACGAACCCGTGTCCCCTGCATCGGCAGGCGGACTCTCAACCACTGCGCCACCAGGGAAGCCCCCACCTTCTTTTTGCCATCTTAACTTCTTTCTGCTTCACTAGACTTTATGATCTATGAGGACAGGGGTTCTACTTTCTTATTCATCACATGCCAGTGCACATGATGGCTTCTAAATAAATAGTTGTTAATCAAGTCCTAGAAACCATGATTTTAAATAGTCATTGGTTAACATCTTCTTCCTTTTATTAAAGAAAAGATATCTCACTTAACCATTTTAACAGCTGAACAGTGACTTTTTCCCCCAGTTTCCAGAGATTAGAAACAAATAACACATATTAACCTTGATGAATGAATGAATGAAAGGATGGATGAATGGAAGCCCTTTCTATTGTCTGTCCTACTTCTAGTCTCTTGAAATCTACTAAGCTGGCTGAGAACATACCTCCAATTTCTAGACTGACAGTTGAGTTAAAAACAAACCCAAACAAAGCAAAAACACAGGCAAAGAGGAAACTAAGTAAAGGGTATTTGTTTGATACCTCAAAATGGATCGTATCCTACTTTATAAATTAAGTCAAACTTGGAGTTCTACCCATGACTGGGTTCCCAGCTAATCCTTGGTTTTTCAAGTTATCTATAGATACTTGTGGTCTGGAAATCCTGTCCTAAATGAATAATGGGTAAAGGAATGTCTGTACTGAAAACTCCAAAGCTTAACATTTTTCTGTTCTATATAAAGTAAATCCCCTACATATGAACAAGTCCTGTTCCAAGAGTGCATTCGTAGGTCCAATTTGTTCATAAGTCCAACAAAGTTAGCCTAGATACCCAACTAACACAATCGGCTATGTAGTACTGTACTGTAATAGGTTTATAATACTTTTCACGCAAATAATACATAAAAAACAAACAAAACAAAAAATGAAGAAAACGTTTAATCTTACGGTACAGTACCTTGAAAAATACAGTAGTACAGTACAACAGCTGGCACACGGGGGCATGTGTGCATCTTTGAAAGTTCGCAACTTGAAGGCTTGTATATAGGGGACTTACTGTACTGGGAATTTCCAACAGAATTTCTGCTGAAATCTAAGTCTCAAAAGATTTATTATTTTCTAATATACATTTCAAATGAATTTTTATAAATCAGAATGTTCTTTGGCTTAGCTAAATTAATAAAATATATGAATATGCAAACATTAATAAAGAGGTAAATGATGTTAGTAATTTAAATATAACTTGGAAAAGCAGAGAAGTGGTCTTGGTAAAAGCGCATTGGAAATGAGTTTTGATTATTTAGTCATCTAAGTTCAACTAATGTGTAGTCTTTAGGAAAAGACTCATAGTTATATCTCTTTATACTGGAAAAGCAACTACAAAAGGACATTTGGTTGTGTGAAAGCAATATAAATAATCTTTTATTAAAATTATATTTTTAAACATAATGAAGGTATATCGGGGATTGGGAGTTAAATGCAAAGTACTAAAGAGAGAGCTTGAAAATAACTTAAAAATACTGTTTTTTAAAATTTATTTCTACTCCTAATTTCAGGCTCAGCAGTGGCAAGCACTCATACCTAGAACAGATGTAAATAGTACAATTGCATGGTGGGTAGACTGTTAAAAAGAGGTGGCTCTGTTCTCCTGGAGATCTATTTATTTTTCAGTTAACGAAGAATAAGAAGCCTTTTTGCTTGGGGGATGGATTAAAAAGTATCCCATTTATGTTTGGTATATTTAATTAAATGTTTGGCTTGAGCTTATAAGGAATTTCTATTTATTTTAGTCAGTTCAGATTGTAATAGATCATTAAAATTTCCATTAGAGATTATTGCTGACATTATGATAAAAAAGTTTAACAGAATAAAATCTTCTCTGTTATTAAATTTTCCACTCTTCTTTGATATATTTTTAATCTGGTGAATGTTTTAATTTCATCATTTCTTAGTGGTTTCCTGCTTTTATAGTTTATGACTCAGATAATGCTATTTAATCAGTGGGTCAGACTAATAAACCCAAGGTCATGCTCACTAAAATCTCAGCATAAACAGATTTGAATAAGGGTTATCTTGTCATTGCATTACTGTTTTTGTGCAATTGCCCATATAGTTATTGCCCATTTTTTGTTGAAGCTTTGGGAACATGAACAGCATGTCTGTGTAACTTGATCTAAATAATTTTTAATAACATATTAAGCCAGGGTAGATTAAATAATGACAATAATAATGATATCAATAATAATTTTAACAATTAAATACCAAAAAATAACATTTATTTTAGACCTAATCTATGCTGACACTGTGCTAAGAATTGCATATGTGTTATCTCTGTGAGATAGGTATTATTATCTCCATTTTATACAAGAGTTAATTGAGGTTCCAGAAGGTTAAGTAATTTGCTAAAGATTTAGAGTTATTAAATGTTAGAAGTAAAACAGCTTGCTTTCCTCCAAAGATCATAATATTCTATTACACAAGTTCTTACTGATAGTTGAATGACATGTATACCATTAGGTATGTTGTGTTTCACCATATTCTCATCATGAAAGAGCAGTGCTTCTTAGACTTTAGCATGAGAATCCAGTTAAAATGAAGATTGATTCAGGAGGTCTTGGATCCTGCATTTCCAACAAGCTTGAGACCCTGCATTTCCAACAAGCTCCCAGGTGACACCGGTATTGCTGGCCTGTGGACTACCACTTTGGGTAGCAAGCTCCAGAGTAGAGATGCCCAATATGGTAGGGAGAGAATGTGGGGAAACATGTTCGTTGGGCCGAGTTTTCCTTTTCCAGGAAGAATCTCATTTGCCTTTCTCCACCTCCTAAAATCAGTGCTGAAAAGAACCATGAATACTGATGGGAGTGCCTGCTACACCTTTCATGTGTTTTGGGATAGAAAAAGATTGAAAATGACTGATCCAGCCAGTCCAGAAGCTAGAACGCTAGAGGCCAGTTTGAGGCGTGGTTGACAGTGTGAGCGCTAAGATGGAGGGGAACGGAAAGTGAGTTAGGGAAAGAAGAGAGGTGAGAGAAGGAGAAAGATGAGAGAAAGTGGAGGGAGATAACCAGTTACATATAATGGTGAGCAATAGGATGGTGCTGGAGATTGCCAGAAAGAGCCAGTCTCAGATCACTCCAGCATGTAATTTGAGGAAGTTCCTCATCTCAAAAATACAACTTCCCTCATTTTGTTACAGGGCCTCTCAGGTTATAGTTTTGATTCAGAGCAACCTCTATGATAATATACTGTGTCCTTTAGCCTCTGCTACCCACTAGCAATTTCAGGGAGAATATTTCGAACTGGGTAAAACAATAATTTTTCACCTTCGCTTTAATCTTTGACATAACTGCTCTAGTGCTATCTTGTCTTTATAACTTGGTTAATGTATTAGTGTAATTGGAAAGAGTGACATGGAATGGGAGGGGTCGAATTCCATTAGTTACTTTGTTTCTGAGAAGCGTGTGTGTGTGTGCGCGTGCATGTGTGCATACTAAAACAAAAGTGTGCATGTACACACACACATACACACACACACCCCTTCTCATCTCATATCAGGGGACACCTGACAAGTGAAAGCTAATTTCTTCAGCTGTGTTTTAAACAAATACAGGCACTGCTTTTATAATTCCTTGTTTGAAAAGACAACTAGGTGAAAATGCCTTGGCCAGGTTATAGAGGTAGATGCCAGGTGGAAATACAGAGGGCACCAGGTAGCTTATGAAATACAAATGGTATTTCTAGCTTGTTATTGCTTCTCCAAACCCACCATAAAATAAAACCTTATGGGAGGTCCTGGTAAAAGAAGGAGTAACAAGGGCAAACTGTGGGTCAAAAGCACCATTACTTGAACATAATACTGAAGTCATGAACCCAAATTTTAATGGTCCCCAGAGAGGTTCTTTATTTTTTATTTTTTTTGCGGTACGCGGGCCTCTCACTGTTGTGGCCTCTCACTGTTGTGGCCTCTCCCGTTGCGGAGCACAGGCTCCGGACGCGCAGGCTCAGCGGCCGTGGCTCACGGGCCCAGCCGCTCCGCGGCATGTGGGATCTTCCCGGACCGGGGCACGAACCCGTGTCCCCTGCATCGGCAGGTGGACTCTCAACCACTGCGCCACCAGGGAAGCCCCCACAGAGAGGTTCTTGTTTCAAAATGCAATAAACCAACAGCAACTGCCCCAAACTTTTTGATCCAAGCCTACTCAAATTATCTCCTAGTAATGTGCTCTTCTATGGAACAGCTGACTAAAGCACTGAAACTCACTATACAACCAGTTTATGCCACTATGTCTATGATGGGAGTTTTCTAATTCTTATAGATGTGTTTACTTTCATCAACACCTTAGTATGTATGGTTCCATCTGGATGGAATCTGTGCAATCTATCTCAAAATTTTAAAGAGATATCCCTGTTTATTGATTCATTAATTTTTATGTTTTCAACCTACAATTTATGCTGATTTCTTCCTTGAGAAATTGCAAGTGTGTGTTTTTTAGCCTGGTAGTTTACATAAGTCTGTAGATTTTAGTCACAGTTATTTCACTATCATTGACCATTGCTCTGCACCTTATGACTTTGGGGAGAAAACTAGCAAGAGTGACAGAAGATTGCAACATTTATCAATAATTAACAGATACTGACTTTGTGGGCAGTGGACATTATGGTCTAAGCTTCATGAACTTCTAATTGAACCTGAGTTACTACTGCTTCTCCAGAAACTGCATCTTAACTGCTGGTTAAGATCAGGCCCGAACCTTTCATGATGGATCAGAGATGGATTTAGTATCCTTTTCTTCCAAATTTGATTCTAAATGACTTGCTTTGGGTTCGGTAGGATTCATGTCCCCTGCTATATAAGAATTAAAATAGAAATACTTTATTGTCTTCTATATAGATGGCATGGTTTGATTTATCCCAAACCATAAGGACTTAAGATTCAACCTGCCTTTCTGATGCACTATAAAGTCTGGAAACAATGCAATTGACATAAACTGTTTTAGAGTTTGAATCATGATTTTTGGAATACATAGTTCAGAATATACTTTGTTTTTATTCATCAACTTTATATTGCCTGAATTGCTGACCAGCTTATGAAGTCCATCCATCACATTGCTTTCTCTGTCAGAAGAAAATTTACTAACCAGGTTTAGTATTTGATTGAAATTAAAAATTTTTTCCTGATGGATTAAATTATCATAATTTTAAACTATTATGGTTATTTTTCTCTAATTCTATATTTAAGTGATAAAAGATAATCAATTCTGGTTTAGTAATGGTCTATTAAATACATATAAAAATTAGAGTAGGTCTTCCCTGGTGGCGCAGTGGTTGAGAGTCCGCCTGCCGATGCAGGGGACACGGGTTCGTGCCCCGGTCTGGGAGGATCCCGCATGCTTCGGAGCGGCTGGGCCCGTGAGCCATGGCCACTGAGCCTGCGCGTCCGGAGCCTGTGCTCCGCAGCGGGAGAGGCCACAACAGTGAGAGGCCCGTATACCGAAAAAAAAAGTAAAATAAAATTAGGGTGCAATTAGGCTATTACTATTAGCTACTGGTCTAAGTTATTGACTAGTTGGTGTTATTACTGATTTTATTCATAGTTTTCTGCCTTAATAGCTATAAACAGGTTTATTTAAAATTCCCTTATTTACTGTGCCCTGGTCACAGCCCAGTGCCAATGGGGTCCAGATGGAGGGACTGGACTATGACAGGCTGAAGCAGGACATTTTAGATGAAATGAGAAAAGAATTAACTAAAAGAAGAGCTCATTGATGCAATCAGGCAGGAACTGAGCAAGTCAAATACTGCATAGAGAATCAAACTAAGGAGAGATAGGACTTTAATCTGGAGAAAGGAAAAAAAACCCTACAAAGAACAACTGTGTTAACAACAAAGCCCTTACATTTTGTGAGCTGTAAGAAGAAAATGGAGACAAGCAGTCAGAAGGAGGGAAAAACCAACATACTTTGAAAGCCTTCAGACATGGCTGTGGCGATAAGCTATTTCCCTCCCAGTTTGCTGCTTTTTTCTGACCTTTACAACAGGATGGAAGAGAGTCGTATAGGAGTTCCTGTATCAGTTATGCAGAAAATACTGAATCCATCAGGCAAGATCACTGCATTGAAATATTTTCAAGTCAAGAGAAAATCGCACATTTTCCACAATCCATTGATAAAATAAAGAGGAGAAAGGCTTGAGAAGTTTTTTTCAGAGAATGGTGATGAGGAATTTAGCAAGTTATGCTATTGTATTGTAAATGTTTCTCTCAGGTTTGTCTTCCTATCATATTTGATATTCCATGAATTATTGAGTTCAGCCCTATGTAGGTTAAGATCATAAAATGTGGGACAAATGGAATTGTATGTGCTTTCAAAGGGTGGTATTTATAAGAAAGTGCCCTAAAAATGATTTGTTCGGAGTGAGGAATTTTAGAATGATAGGAAGTCTCTCAAGTTTAGCCTTCATGCAATTGTGTAGATTGAAACATAAAATTCAACCAGAATTTAAAGATTTAGATGCCTTCCTAAATTGTTGCAATCATTGCTTTACCAAATCTGTGACTCTTACATAACACAAACCAGTGGTCAAATGTAAAATAGTATATTGTAGATTTACTGTAGGTTTTCAACCTTTTTTAGATTTATGCATGTGGACATTTTTATAATGTAATTATAACCACCACAAAATTAGCTTTTTTAATTGCAGACAGTATGCATGTCAAATTAATATGTAGTGGCCTTTTCAAGGCCTAGTCCCAGGGAAAACATTTTGTAGAGTATAGGGGAGTGGGGGGAAGGGAAGGAATAATGTTTTATTTAAAGTTAATTTCTGCACTATCTTCGTTCTCAGTTATCTGCATGAATAATAACGAGGAATATTTTTTTGTGACTTTAATTGGTAAATATGTTTACAGCACCAAGTACTTAATCGTTTACATCATGTTTTCAGCTATTTGTATTTTGACTTGAATAAGTTCAATGGTCTGAAACATGATCCTGAGCTTCACATGAATTACGTCTTACTGTGGAACTCAAAATTTCCATCCCTGAATTTGGCAGTTGTTATTACCTAGGCGCCCTGCAGTTATACAGGTGTTCACGTACACGTTCCTAACTACAAAGCTGCCTTTGAATCTTGTTATGCTGAAATACTAGAAAAGTAACAATGATGATAGCAATTAAGGTCACAGAAATCATTAGATAAAGGGAAAACAATGAGGGGGGTCCTGCATAATTTTCTTTTAATAAATAGAGACTTAGGTGGTGCGAAGAAGGAACTAGATACTCTACTTACCACCGTGTGGGCGTGCGTGCGTGTTTGTGTGGGCACTCACGTGTGTGCATGTTATCCACTCCCTTTTCTTTGAAACTTCTAAGATTAAAATAGGGGAGAAATCCTGTATGTTGCAATGATAGAATTTTTTGAAATTTTAGGAAATCAGAATTCTCCAGGCTCTCCATCTTGATTTATGCTTGAGTTGTTATCTGCTGTATTTGCTTTGAAACCTTTGATTATCAGTAGTTTTACTAACATTTTGAATAAATAATCCACTTTCATCTGCTTTCTAGATTTCTTAATCTAAGTTCGTAAGACAGACCTTGTTGATAGCATAGTTTTCTAAGTGCTGCAAGTTTGCAGCCATTACCACTTCAAAGAGGTTTGAATGAGGGAATTTTTTTCCCTTGCTAAAATAGTTCCTGTTTCTGTAGAAACTTCATTTTTAGATCTGTGGTGGATGAGCTATCATAATTCAAGTATACAGTTCTTTTTTTCTATTCATTGTCATCCAATAGTGAAGACATTAAAGATGCAGCAAGCTTATGAAGTACTACTTTCTAAAAGAAATAGGAGGCATTTTCATCTTCATTATTGTACTTTTGGTTATGCAAACACTTTGATGATACACATGTTTATGTCCCCCATAAATCTGGTCAGAAATCACTTTTGATTTTGTTGATTAAGTTAAACAGTCTATAGTAGGGTAGAGTACTAGGTACAAGTGGTCCAAAGTAAGATAAAAGACTATGGTAAAAATGCTAGATCTTAAAAAAGAAACTGGTTTATGCACTAAACGTTTTGTGGCTTCATCTAATATTAACGTGATGTCTGTGTAAAATGACAAAAAGAACCAGTGTTGAATCACGTTTTACTTCCTGTCATTCTGCAGTATCCCAGATTGCTAAATGTGTTCTTTCCAAGAAGTCTGCTTGAATTACTGTGTACATTTACTGTCCTATGTGACAGTTTTGTCATTGTTAGAGATTTCAGTAATTAAAATGGGAAACAGAAGCTTAGGTTATTTTCCTTATCAAAACTATGTTCCTTGGAGCCACAATATTATGATGGTTTTCGTGCTCTTGTACATTGGATGTCTTAAGCTGAGCGTAGTTTAGGGGACCCTTTCTAATTACAGGAAGGTACTTTTTCCCTTCAACACTGTGGTCTGACCTATGACAGATCTGTACTATACACTATGTAAATGGCTAACAAGTCGATTGCAAACCAACTGAATGTACAAATCAGTGCTGGTGCTAAAATCTCTTCAGAATAGTCATCATGATCTCAAAGTTTGTTTCAAGATTTGCATCAAGTGTCAGTCAAAACTAAAGATGAAACACTAATGAATGTTTCATTTTCATGCTTTAGGTGTACTTCCTTATTAGAGTTTTTGGTTCTCTGCTATTTTTATTGTACTGTTTCATTTAAATTTCCTACATGCTAATTTCATTTGTGCGATTGAAATAAAATTGCAGTATATAAAAAAAAAATTCCCTTATTTAAAAATTTTAGTTTAGGGTGTTTTGTATTACATTTTCCTCATTTTTCTAGAGAATATATTTGTGGAAAGAAATACAGGAGCTTGTATTTCTGTACTAATATTGGGCCTGGTCAAAGTATTCCTTGTAATTAGTGATTAATTTTTTTCTTTCTGCCTAATATGAAAATTGGAGAGCAGTCTTTTTTTTTGTTTAACTAAAGCAATTCATTTTTTAAAACAAAGAAACAAAAATTCCTATACACGTGGAGAATTTTCTTTCATTGAGTTCCATTACTGATAATTAAAATTACATGAAATAAGAAGTACAGGTCAGTGAGTCCCCATTATAAATAGCTAAGTCTGAATTGGATCTTCATAAAATATTTCTGACTTTTTCACACTTCTTAACAACAAAAAATCATCTTCCCCTATGTTTTTCTATAATTACTTCATAGATATGTTTTTCACTCAAAACAAAGGCATATGGAACCAGAGAGCCATAATGTTTAAATTTTTAATTGAAGTAAAAATGTATTGTCTTTTAAAATAAATATCATAATGTCAATATGGACTGTTAAAGAATCTCCTTTGGGTTTTGAAGCTGTAATTTAGGAATGACGCCCTAGCTTCTCGAGTGAAGTACCACAAAGGAACAAGTAAGTTCCTTCAAACCTTTACAAACCCCCCAGCCGAGTTTGACCCAGGCGGGGAGCTGAGGGGCAGGGCACTAGCTCGGCTTCCCCTGTGAGCTCTGGTCTATCCCAGGTGCATGGGAAATAGAGAAAGTATAAAACACAATGCCAGTTCCAAAGGAGTTACCAACTTAAATGAGAAGTCAAGACCAACATACACAAAAAGATTCTGTACAAGCCAGGTCTGCGTTTTAGGAAAACGAATAAAAAACTACAGATGCAGAACTGGGAACCAAACTTTGAGTCCTTACAACCAGAAAAGAAAATTGTGATAAATTACTGGAAACTTGGAGACTGGGGTGCATTTCTTCTGAGAACTTTCTAGGCAATTTACCAGAATCCCTTGCTTAGACATGCTTCCTGAGTGCAGCCAGGCTTCCCCTCTTCATCTGGAACATTCCACAGCTCCAGGCATTCCCACCTCCCACGGCCATCCCCCGACCCCCCCCCCCCCCAATGAGAAGCTCTGTGGAGTCTCACTTTCCCTGGCTTCCTGGTGCCTCTGCCTCCACCTGGTTTAAAAAGCCATTAAGGAAACTGTAAAAGATGCCAGCAGCACCAAGGAATGTGTTAAACATTCAAAAAACATCACGTTTGGAACTCTTTCTGCATTCGTCTGTCTTAAACCTGAAGGGTAAGGGTGTAAACTGAAGAGATTGGACAACTTTTCTTCCTTTCACTGTCTCCTAGTCTCCAGCACAATTCAGGAGATTCAGGGCAGGAGTAGGGGTGTGGGAATGTTGATTTCTGCAGCCAAGAATAACCCCCCCCCCGTTTTTTCTTTGGCCACACCTCACGGCATGTGGGATATTAGGTCCCCGACCAGGGATCGAATCCATGCCCCCTGCAGTGGAAGCACAGAGCCCTAACCATTGGACTGCCAGGGAATTCCCCACCCCTTCCTTTTTTAAAAAAAAAAAATTAATTTTTATTTAATTTTTTATTTTATAGTTGCTTTACAATGTTGTGTTAATTTCTGCCGTATAGAGAAGTGAATCAGCTATACGCACACATATATCCCCTTTTTTTGGGATTGCCTTACTTTTTTTAAAATGAGTATCTCACTCTGCATCCAGGAATGTAGCCAACCAGGCGGTAGAGCTTCCCCTTCACATATAAACGTGAACTCTCCAAATAAACTCCCATGGGTTCTAAATATCTTATTTCCCATGGACCCCATATGTGAAATCCACATTTACTCATTCATCTGGTATTTATTGGGCATCCTTCATCTGCCACGCTCTGCTCTCGGTGCTGGGCCTCAGTAATGCAGACAATGGATGGATGAAGCCATTGCTCCCACAAGACACAAATCTACTACATGTCACGTGATGAGTGCTAAAAGGAAAAATAGAGAACAAAGGATGACAGGGTCTAGGGGAAACTAGGAAAGCCTCTCTCTCTCTCTCTTTTTTTTTTAACATCTTTATTGGAGTATAATTGCTTTACAATGTTGTGTTAGTTTCTGCTGTATAACAAAGTAAATCAGCTATATGTATACATATATCCCCATATCCCCTCCCTCTTGTGTCTCCCTCCCACCCTCCCTATCCGACCCTTCTAGGAGGTCACAAAGCACCTAGCTGATCTCCCTGTGCTATGCGGCTGCTTGCCACGAGCTATCTGTTTTACATTTGGTAGTGTATATAAGTCCATGCCACTCTCTCACTTCGTCCCAGCTTATCCTTCCCCCTCCCCATGTCCTCAAGTCCATGCTCTAGTAGGTCTGTGCCCCTAGGTTCTTCAGCACAATATCAAGAAAAAAAGCCTCTCTTTAAGGTGACAATGAAATGAAAGTGAAGGTCAGAGGGGTTTTGGTGGAGGATCATTGCAGCCAAAGGGATTGGAAAGCACAAAGGCCCTGAGGGTGGGCTCACTTTTGTATATTAGGGAGAGAGGCATGGGAAGAGGTGGTAAGGTTAGGGAGGGAGCTAGGAACAGGTTTCTGTAGGGCCTTGTAAGTCATGGTCAGGAGCTGGGAGGGCGCTGAGGAGAGGGGTTACATGATCTGACTTGGGCTTCAGAAGAGTCATTCTGATTGCTGTGTAGGAGCAGGTGACCCTTGAGGAGGCCAGTACCAGAGCCCAGATGAGAGACAGTGGAAGCTTCCAGTAGGGTTTGGGTAGTGGGGGATACTAAGAATTGGTTGGATTCTGTGTTCTCTAACATAGGGTCTGGAATCCCAGCTCCAAGGAGACTCATACATTTTCAAGGAGGTTAACTGAAGAAACCCTGCTCTCTGCTACTTTAGTATTCATCCAGGTACAATGTGGGTCAGCCTACATCGGAACCCCTGGGGCTTTTGTTAAACAGAAGAGATTTCCCAGCCTTGCCCCCAGCCTCCATGGAATCTCTGGCAGAGGAGACCCAGGAATATGAGATTTAAACAACTCCTCATGTGATTTAGATGCAGGATAGCTTTTGAGCCATGGCCTTGTCCTTACAAAAAAAAAGAGACAGTTGAGCTTTGCAAAGGCTTGTGTCTCATTAGGCATTTCAAGCACACACTTTAAATCCCTGCAGGCCAGAATTGAGAACACACTGTGAGCTTAATAGTAAGAATTGTAAAAGCTCACTGTTTTTGCCTGAACTCTCAATATGGGATGCCTCCAGCAGGCTGTCATATTTCAGCCTTATCAGGGGTCTCATGTAACTTTGTTATTTTTAGATTGATTTTCATATTCCTGAACCTTCTGGGTAAATTTGATTCTTAACCTTAGATTCGAGATTATGAATACTAACAGATGGACCTAGAATTTTCTTAAACTTGTGTCTATATGAGCCAAATGTGTGACGCTGTATTTTTTTTAAATTGGAGTATAGTTGCTTTACAATATTGTATTAGTTTACACTGTACAGCAAAGTGAATCAGCTGTATGTATACACATATCCCCTCTTTTTTCTATTTCCTTCTCGTTTAGGTCACCACAGAGCATTGAGTAGAGTTCCCTGTGCTATACAGTAGGTTCTCATTAGTTATCTGTTTTATACATCATATCAATAGTGTATATAGGTCAATCCCAAGTTCCACAATGTTCATTGCAGCACTATTTACAATAACCAGGACATGGAAGCAACTTAAATTCCATCAGCAGAGGAATGGATAAAGAAGTTGTGGCACATATATACAATGGAATATTACTCAGCCATAAAAAGGAACGAAACTGGGTCATTTGTAGAGACATGGATGGACCTAGAGACTGTCATACAGAGTGAAGTAAGTCAGAAAGAGAAAAACAAATATCGTATATTAACGCGTATACATGGAATCTGAAAAAATTGGTATAGACGATCCTATTTACAAAGCAGAAATAGAGACACAGATGTAGAGAACAAAGGGATGAATTGGGAGAAGCTGTATGTTTAAGGGATGAGAAAGGAGATTGGGCATAGCTTTCTAAGGCTATTTTGCTTTCTTATATATCAATAAGTGAATATCTCTATTAACAAACTAGTAATGTAATAAAATAGATTTCCTTGGCTTCCAAAACAGAAAATAATGCTTTGAAATGAGGCAGGGAGGAATAAAGCATGAAATTATAACTAACCGTTTCTTCCATCTTGCTTCCTCCCCCTCTCCTACCTTGCTTTACTGCTCATATTTAATCATTTTTGTAGATAAGAACAAATATTACACTCTCACTATTTACTCTGAAATCTTTTGCCATTGTACACACTTGCATTGCAGTCAGAGTATGAACATCATTCTATATTCTGTGTTTTTCCACAGTGTATATATATTGTTACTCCCTGAAAGTACAATTCTGAATGGTTTTATAGTAAAGCTTTGCTATACTATACTGCTCATGTAACCATTTCTTTGTAGCTTGCCGTTTGTATGTAAGTTTTTCCAGTTTTATGCTGTACAACAATGAAATATGACACTGCTCTAAACATCTTTATATAAATTACTTTATTTTCTTTGAGGCTATTTTCTTAGTAAATGTTCCCAAATGTAATGATTACTGGACTAACATATAATAAGAGATTTAAAAAAATTGTAACTTATTGCCATATCATTTCTCAGAGAACTTGGACTGGTATTCCATGTTATGCCAAGAATAACGTTTCCTCTTCATCAGAGCAATATAAAATTTAAGCGCTTTAATTTTTTTGTGTGCCAGTTTAATGGATAGGACTTACCCTATTATTTAAATATTTTCATCATATTTTCTGCTGTTAAAATAGGGTACTTATAAATTGGTACATGAATTCAGGGCTGGAACATGAATTTAGGGCAGAGTCAGAGGGACAGCTTTCCTACAAATGGCTTCCTGGCTCATCAGCGTTATTTTTCAGTCTTTTTGGCCCGTTTTGCAGGACACATCCTGACCGAAGGAAAGTTTCAGTTACTTCAGGAGGCAGCTGCTCTGTAGGGAAGTTCAGCTTCTGGGCAGAAGAGGGCGCTGTTTGCTCGTACCAAGGCGGAAAAACCTGTCTGACCCATTTAGGGAGGGAAATCCATGGCCCGTCACATGGGGGACTGATGACCTCTGCGTTGGGGCCACAGCTCCAGCCATACCTAAGGAAACCTGTTAAGCATTCAATCTGCTATTATTTACTGAACTCTACAGAGTTCCAGCTGCCTGGATGGAGACCATTTGGGCATTTACATTGCCTACACCAAGGAGTTGGCCCCCAGGCAGGTGTCTTTGCTGGATGGAGTGTGAGTTTCCCCCAAAAGGCACCAGCCTTCCCCACTGCAAGGCTCCTGGAATCCAAGAGCTTAATTAGGGCTTGGTGAGCAGCGAAAGCCAGGAATTTAAGAGGCTGGAATAGCAAGGAGACAGGGAGTGTAAGGACATTTTTGTGAAAAGTAAAAAGCACTACCCGAGATTTTCAGGCCAACATATTTCTGCATCTCTTTTTTCCCCCTTTAAAAAAGCCACATAGGAAATGTACAAATGCGTTATTGTTGCAAAAGGTTAAATCATAACATAGAGAGCTCAGCAATCCTTAAAATTCCCTTTTGCCTCTTCAGTCCACTCACTCCCTTCCACAAAGACCACCACTGATAATAGTTGGATGATTTTGTGAACATGTATGGGTTCATTACCCACCTATCTTTTTTCCCCCAAATTGCGTTCTTACCCTATATATCATTCTGAAACTAGTTACTTTTTTCACTTAACTGTAAGACTTACCACTGTTTCCCTAAGAGTTCAGATAGGTCTACCTTATTCTGCATAACAATCTGTAATATGAATGATCATGAATTAATTAACCATTATACTAATGAGAGACATGTATGATGTTTTCAGTTTTCACTCTTACAAGTAATGCAGAGTGAATGTTCTTGTATATAACTTTGTGCACAGACTTAGGTGTTTCTGTAGGATGAACGCTAGATGTAAAAATTGCCGGGCCAAAGTTTATGTGCATTTAAAATTTTATTATATGTGGTCAAATTACCCTTCAAGAGGGAGAATATAACTTAAAGCCATTGATCTGTGTAGTCTTCAGACTGTTTGACAGAACTAAGCAGAAAAACGTCTTGAAAGAATTTTGTAGGCCAAAACTTGAGTGGGCTGGTAGATTTGCAGAGCTGCATTTGCTTCACTCCAGTTAGACCATTATAAACTTTCCTAAGTGAGGTTCCTGAGCTCGGCTGGCAGGAAGACTTTGTTCACTGCAATAGCTCTCTGTTGTCTTTTTCTCCGGTCTGGCCAAAGAATTAGGATGAAGGAAGGAGCTAAGTGTCTTCCTGACCTGTAGGAAAAGGCAGGGTAAGGGGGGAACACTCCACACACTCGGGCGGCCCATGGAGACGGAGAAGACAGGAGGGCATGTCTTCCCAGAGATGCTTTGTAACTGATCCAGCCTCTATTTCTGCTCTTGTTCCTCTGTCATCCACTCTGCTAAACCAGAGACTTCATCACGTTACTCCTCTGCTCAAAGCTTGCCAGTGGGTCCCCCAGCCTGTTAAGCCCTTCTGTACTCTGACTTCTGACCCTGTGATTTCATTTCCTACTCTACCTCTTGGTTCTCTCTGCTCCACTCACACTGGCCTCATTCTGGCCCTAAACACGCAAAGCTGAGGGGGGCTTCAAGTAGACGCCCAGGAGTAGATGCCCTGAAATGTGCCCTCTGCCTTGGGTGGCCTGATAAAGTTAAGAGCCACTGCACAGAGTCTGACTGGGGCCAGGAATTTGAAAGAACAATAAAAGGGCTGCTAAGTGCTCCTGTGGTCAAGCCTGGAGAGCACACTTCAGGGAATGTGCCGGCATTGCCCTGCACCAGAAGTGGGCTGGAAGGGAGAGATTTCATTTTGGTACTTAACACTGAGGCAAGGCCACCTCTGATGAAAGAGGCCAGGGTGGACTGCAGAATGCAGAGTAACTGTGGAAGGAATTCAAAACCAGGAATACTTCGGGGGAGAGGTGTCCCAGCATGGAAATCTCTGAGGCCATGAAAGAGCATCATTTAGGAAGGAGATGGCTCGGCATCTGCTGACCCAGCAGGGACTTCACTTTAACCATCTGCCAGGCCCACAAAGTCCAAGGAAGCCTCCCAGTCAAATCAGAACTGTGTTAGCTCCTCATGTCTCCTCACCTCACCCTTCTGTTTATCTCCCACCCCAGCCTTTGTGCAAGCAGAATAAAGTGTGGGAGCAGGTGGACATGAGGTAAGAGATAGGCTCCAGGCTGAGCAGCTTCAACTGGTTTCCTGCTGCCCATAATATGTCCTGCTAACCTCCCAGAAAACTGCGTGCTGAAGTTCTTCTTGGCTGAGAGATGTGTGTGCACACCAGGAAGGACCCTGAGCCGGACCAAATATGTGCACAAGTGAGATGACTGGCCAGAGGCAGCCCAGAAAACTGCCCCCATGTAAGCAACCTAAGCCCCCCCACATTGAGCTCAACTACTCCAAGTTTGCCCACACATACTTTGCTTCTAGTAAACGCTGTTTACTATTTTATAATCTTAGTCTCCTTGCTGAATTCTTTATTCAAAGAAGACAAGGACCAAGGTCCTTCTTCTAGGCATTCCAATGCCAGAATCAGGCAGAGGGGGTAGAGAACAGGAGGGCTGGACCCATGAGCCTCCCTCCTACCACCCCCGGCCACGTGAGCTATGAGAAGTGAGGAGATTAGATAAGATAGAGAAATTCAGATGCTTGGTATCTATGAGATTGGAAAGTCAAATTACCGAACTGAGACTATGTTTTATACAAAAGTGAGCAAAAGGCTCTACCATCTGAAAGTTGCCGGAAGTTAGGGACTTACCCAAACCTTCATTCAGAGGCAGAGGACTCCCACTGCAGAGTGTAGAAAGCATGGCTGCCAATCTTGGTGGTACAGTAGGGTCACCAGAGGAGCTTTCAAAAATCCCAAGGCTCAGGGCTTGCCCAAGACCAAATAAAGTAGAATATTTCAGGGTGGGGCCCAGGCACCAGAATCTGTAACGTTCCTCATGTGATTTCAATGGTCAACCAAACAGTGAGAGACGAAAATAAAGGTGCATTTTGATCATAATCAAGAGACCGTCCTCTATACTAGAAATGCTTCTATTTATGTGTTAATTTCAGGGCCTTTATCATCCTTGAACTTCATCAAGAACTGATTTACAAATTACAGATTTAAAAGTAAATTTTAAACTTTTAAAATCTTTTGTGCAGTCTGTTTCCTAACTCTAGAAAAGATACTCTTTAAATATTTATATCGACCAATCAGTCGATCGATCAATTGATAGTTAAGGGCTTATTACAGACAAGAATGTAAATTGTGCCTGACATTGAGTTGTGTTGTGAGAAGGACCCCAAGTTGTTAAAGTTGAAAAATGCATGAGGATTTTTATAAATATGCCGCAATGTGATGAGCTCTCGATGACGTTTATGATGAGATATACTTTAATCTACTGATATAGATCCAGTTGATTTAGGTACCTCTGGCATTCAGGAACACTGCAGAAAGTTTTGGTTGCGTTTGGCTGCCTCGCTTTAGTACCAAGAGGAAGAAACTTGGAGAAAATTGCACCTTAGTAGAAAAGGGAAGAGCCTCACTTGTGATTTTTTTTTTCATATAAACCTTCTCCCTATGGTGTTTATTGATTCCCAAAACCAAGCATTTGGACGGACTGCATCAGAGTCACTTTGGGAGCTTGTGAAAAATATCGATTCCTTGGCCTCACCCTAGACCTCTAAAACCAGCCTTTCTGGGGACAGCAATATGTTAAGAAGTGTTCCTGTGTAGTTCTGATGCCCAGCCCAGCTTGGGCAGCCCAGGCGAATGCCAGCTGATAATGAGACCTTAGACTAAGTATAAAACCCACAGTGGGGAGAGAGAAGTCCTCAATTAGGGAGCAAAATACTAGCTGTTAAGAAGAAGTGTTAGTGGCTGTGGGCTGTTTTCTCAGGGCTAGCTGCCTGCGGAGCCATCTGAAAGATTCCTCAGTGAATATTTTAAGTCATTTTAAGAGGCTTTGGGGGTGCTTTCTATATTTTGAGTGGGGTAGGGTGGGGGGGTTCACATGGAGAATTTTCACAAAGTTTTCTTCATCTGGCTGAATGTTGAAATGGTTAGTTAGGGAAATAAGAAAGAGGAAGAATCTTAGTCTCTCGAGTGGGCTCCAACATCTCATGGAGTATGAACTCCCTTCCTGTCTTTCATGAATCTTTCATCATTTTTCTTTCATCATCTTTCTCCTCCAAGTAGCCCAGGGAAAAAGGAATAGGCGTAGAGGCCAGGACATTGTGAAATAAAATCCTGGTGCTGCCACTTACTCGCTGTGTGAATTTAGCCAAGTTCCATGACCTCTCTGAGCATCAGTGAATTCATCCATCAAGGAGGGTTAACTCCATGTGGGGTTTGTGAGGACTGAATGAATTAACACATTTAAGCATGCATTGAACCAATACTGAGGACCTTCTATAAATCAATGCCCCTGACTCCTGGGGCACAGCAGATGCTCACTGAACCATAGCCAGAGATTAAAGAATGGCTGATTCAGTAAGTTTCATGGGATCTCAAATCTATAAGCAGTGCTAAAATATTTCTGGAAATGTTCTAAGGGAAAATAATGGTTACAAGAAGTCATCTCAGGGGTATCCTATGTGGTGGGGAGACGTTCTTTCATAAGCTGCCTAGAATGGGAGTGGAGTGGAGAAGTGTGGGTGTGGATGAGTGAGACCATGGACCTTTCTTTGCCTGAGACAGTCTCAGCTGATGCGTGATATAATAGTTCAATCTCAAAGTATCCCAGGCTGGAAGCTAAATCACATTGTCATCCTATTTAACGATCATGCTCTAGTAGCATTCAGTGGTCACTGAACCACCCCTAGAGGGAGAGAGTTTACTGCAGAGCTTCAGTGGTCCTGGGCGGAATGTGCAAACCTGGGGCTGGAGCAGAACTTCTTGGATCCTTGAGGAGAGGCTGAACATTTTGCCAGCACCTTCCCCACTAAGTACTCAGTCCTTCTTCTAAATACATGTTGAACAAAATAATAGTTTGAAGAAACCCTAACAGACCCATGGTTCAGGCTAGCCCAGATGGGATGACACATTCTTACTACCTGCACAGTAAGGTGGGAGGGTCATCTATCCGTTAGAGAAACGGGCTAAGCACTCGGAAGCCCAGACCTTAGTCTTCAGCACTATTTAACCTACATCCGACTCATTTTGCTCAGTTACTTCTAGCTGTCGTCCTTGTACATGCTTCTCGTAGGCTCCTGCTAACTCCTGATCAGGCATATGCTGGAAGTGGGGTCACCAAGTTTGATAATCAAATTTAAAATAAAAGTTAAGTCCTGAGCGGTGACCCAGGGGTCTCTCCTGTGAGTTGTTCTCGTCCCCTTCCTTGCTCTATTGTTCCTCTCGGCATTGATCACCATTTGACATACTTTATATTTTACCTTTTTAGAAAAATTGTTTATGTTCCTCAACTTGAATGTAAGCTCTGAGGACAGTGGTTTTTTTCCTTCTTTTCAATTGGTTGGGGAAACTGCTAACAGTTATCTAATCTAGAAAAGTATCTGACATACAGTAGTTCCTCAAGTATATTTGCTGAAGAAATGAATGAAAGAATGGAGAAATGAGTGAAATGATGACTGAGTCCTATTAATGTCAACAGAGATTTACTAAGCAGGGCTTCACTAGCAGGCCTTAGTGACAAACTTTATAACTGATATATTTTCCTATACACCTTTTTTTTTTTTTTCTACTTAGGATTATATTAAATGAAACAATCGTCAAGGGTTCTTCTGCTGGCTAGTTCAACTTTTCTCTTTGGGTGGGCTCAGGGCTCTTTCTGGTATCATTAATTTATGTGTTATTATGTTTTTGGTATGAGAAGTGACAAGGAGCTAATATAAAGGGAAACTTTTTTTTTAATTAAAAAAAAGGTGGTTTTTTTGTGTGTTTTTTTGCAGCACGCGGGCCTCTCACTGTTGTGGCCTCTCCCGTTGCGGAGCACAGGCTCCGGACGCGCAGGCTCAGCGGCCATGGCTCACGGGCCCAGCCGCTCCGCGGCATGTGGGATCTTCCCAGACCGGGGCACGAACCCGTGTCGCCTGCATCGGCAGGCGGACTCTCAACCACTGCGCCACCAGGGAAGCCCAAAAAAGGTATTTTTTTAAGCAACTCATCTCTTTCTCTAAGTAAGCAGAGACTGTAAGTCTCCTTGAAGCAATTCTATAGTCCAAACTGGCCTGCTGGCCCTCTTTGTCATGACAACATGAGATGGGCTGGTACTGTTGCCTTGGGCAAAGAGTGTAACATTCCGTTTGCAGTGTTTATGCCTAGCAAAATCTCTGTCTTCTCTGTGTTTGGAGAACTCTTTGGAAGGGAGTGATGGACTAATTTGGATAAGGGACCCAGGAGCCTTTTGAAAGGGAAGGGACTGAATCTTTAACCTAGAGGTCAGCAAACATTTTCTGTAAAGGGCCAGATAGTATTTTGGGTTTGCAGGCCATATGGTCTCTGTCACAGTAATTCAAGAAACAACCTTGCTGTTGTAATGCCAAAGCAGCTATAAACAATACTTAAGTGAGTTTGCACAGCTATCTTCCAATCTGACTTTATTTAGGGACCTGAAGTTTGAAATTCATATAATCATCTCATGTCACAAAATATTCTTATTCTGATATATATTTTTTAATCACTTAAAAATGTAAAAATCACTTTTAGCTTGTGGGTCATGTGGATGTAGACAGTGGGCCAGAATGGGCCTAGCTGTAGTTTGTCAACCATTGCTCTAATCCTTGATTCCCAACATAGAAGATAGTCCGAGGGTTCCATTGGTTGGGGAGGGACTTATTCCCACACACAGGAAGCTGTGTTGTGCTTTGAGAAACATTGGCCAGTGTTCACGTATGAGAGAGAACCATAACCTGGGGTCTAGTTGTGGGGTAACCAACCTTATGAGCTCTGCAGGGGTTTGCTGGCAATGGCATGATCAAAGCATTAGATGCCCACGCGGGGTTGTGTAGGGCCAGTGATCAGAAGGCAGTGGTCTGACCAGGCACCTCAGTGTCTCTCTCTGCTGGGTGTTTGGAAGAGGGACTAACCCTTTTTGAAATCAGTGAGCCTACAGCATCTTTGTACAACTTGTGATGGAGCTGGGGAGAATTCTCCAGAGGGAGTTACTGGGCTTCCTACCAATATGGTTATATAGGGTCAAGCCAACCTTATTGGTAACCCAAGATGGTGAAGAGAGTCATACCTGTTATACTTATTTCTCTTTAGTCCCAGGGTCTTCTAGCTTGGCATCTCCCGAGAGCTCAGTAAGTACTTAGAGTATTGAAGTTTACAGAAATGTAAGCCACTACCCATTCCTGGGTCAATGTTTTTTCAAGAATTTCTGAGATTTAAAGGAAGGGACAAACATTTATTGAACTATACCACGTCTGGGCATGGTGCTATGGGCCACCATATATATTATTTGCTTTCATCTTCTCCAGAAGGTAAATATCTTTATTTACAGGTAATAAGTAACCTGTCCAATATCTTATGGCTAAAACTTGATGAAGTCTTTTTTGACTCCAGCCCTGTCTAGCTCTTTACACCTCCACTGCACTTCAGTAGATGAATGTTACCCGCTGTTTTATGATGTAGGAGGAAAAGTATATTTGATGTATTGGCATAGATCATTGTCAAGACCCCTCACTGTCATTAAAACTCAAATCAAAATCTATCTCCTTTTCATCTGGCTACTTTTCTACTCATGCCAATTTCATACTTAGTTTGTAGGCTTTGATAAGATGCTTTAAAATATAACGTATTTCAAATATTCCTTTACGGGGGTGAGTTCTATCTTCCTAGCCAGTCTGAAATTTCTCCCAGAGCATCACAGACTCTTACGTTTGCGATGTACTTGGAGGACCTCCACCCCTGGTGTCTCTCAAATACCTTTCCTTTAACTTCCACCACTGGAAAGCTTATAATGCTTCTCATCTCCCTTTTCATAAACAGAACATTTTCACTAACTTCAGCTGTTGCTCATTGACCAGACTGCTCACTTTTAGACCCCTTCAGTTTTCTCTTTCCTTTCTCTCCCTCCATTATTTTCCCATCTTACCATAAGGTCTTGGTCAGAGGGAGGGAGGTACATAATATGCTGAAGTGGCCAGGCAACTACAGATGTGATGATGGTTTCCTCCCTTTGGAACTAGAGAGGAGACGCTGTCAAGACAGAGCAGCCTGGTTCTACCCGTTTCTCCTGGAGCAGAGGGCCATAACGTGGGGTGTGCCTAGACGGTTTGTAGTCTGCTCATCTGATGTGGTCCAGGCTCAACACCTGATTCATGTCTTCTACTCAGATCAGATATTCAGTAAGAGTCACCAATATCAAGAATCTGTATATAATGATACTAGAGGGCTAGTTCTTAATGAACTTTACCACTAAGGACCACTAAAGGATTTACTGAGCACATCAGAATCACACTTTTTCAAAAGAACTATGCATATTTTGTGCACTTATACATACAAATGACAAAGGAAACATGGTAGGTTGAGATACCGGTTTATGATTCTTACTCATGTCTTAGCTGGAGATAACACGTCCTTCAACAGTATGCCTTAGGACCTACTTTTTAGCTGCTGTGAATCCTGACGACGTTTCGCACTGTTCTTGTCACATGCGATATGGTTTTACTTTAGGGACCTTATAACTGAACATGGATAGTTCTAAGCTTCTGATTGTTCACTGTATCCTTTCTCTTGCATCTGTTTTTACTTTCCAGGGATCTTTTGAACTAGAGTATCTTTTGATTTTTTTGTACTCTAAAGATGGGAGAGTTTTGAAAGCGCTTTTGGCAAGCCAGGAATAGAAATGGAAAATCCAGGTCACATTTGCACAGCCACGTGATGCTTCCTATGAGTTGCCACTGTGGTCCTCCGGCTACAGTGGCTCAGGGCTCTGCTCCCTAACTTCCGCTTTCCATTTATCTGCCGGTGATGGCAGCCCACGAGAAACACCATGCAGAGTTAGGACATGATGCTTGGTTAGAGCCCAACAGGTGCTAGTCAAGTCTAACTCTCACCGGGTCTCCCACAGAACTCTGGGAAAGCATAGACGATGTGTTCGAGGCTGCACATGGGGACTCCACACATGCGCATGGAAGGGGCACTAACTTTGGGTTTGGCAGGGGCCCTGCCTCAAATGCTACCAGTACCCTACACGTGTTTATGTGGCTGGTCCTCCCCACTTACCTAGAGGTCGGTTTAAGGAAATAGACAAAACTGGAACATAGCTCAAGAACTGGTAGGATTCTAATGAAAAGCCAATTAAAGCAGACAGATGGCTGACACACACACTTCTAACTTTCTTTAGGATATTTAGAGGAGTTATTTTTATAGCTTGTGAAGACGATGCCTGACAGCAGGTGTTAGTCACCATCATTTAGAGTGCATCTAAGAGAGCCTTAGGTAGGGAGGGAGGGATACTGACATTTTATTTTGTCATCTTCCTATTAAGATGCCAAACATACTTTTCAGACAGCATTTTTAATGATTTCAGAGGACAATTTATCATCTCTCTTCTCTGAGCAGCTGACATACTCACTCAGAATAGAACATCCTTTCCATGTCTTTATAAAACAAGTGTTGCAAGGAAAGCATACCAGGTATGTTATTCTTTTCAAATTATAGTATTTAACTGAAATACAGGTCTTGTTTTCTATTTATTACAAGGGTTAGAACTGAAGTTAAATTGCCTGACTGCAAATAAGAGCTCCAGGGATCTAGTCCCACCTGTGTCATTGAAATAGCAGTGAGAGCCAGATAAAGTCATTTTAGGTTTCTTGGAACATTATTTTCCTATTGGAAAAGAGTCCTTGGGAAAGAGAGTTTAAACAGTGAGGGAGAGAAGAGCACTCAATGGAAGACAATTTTGGAAGAAATTTGTTAAATTCTGACAACTTTACCAGTTAGTTTTATGACTCTTTATTATCAGGTACATCACTGAAGACCTGTAGAGAGAAAGTTTATGTAAAGAATAAAAAAATGAATGGAATGGGGAGTAGGAAAGGGGTACCAGAGAGCAGAAAAGTAGACACAATTAGAGATGTAATTGGAGAGATTTTCAGGGAGGATTTTTTCCCCCAAATACAAACACACAACAAGGGTAAAACAACTCAAAAGAGCAGGTGGATTGGACTCACTGAGGAAAACAGGACAAGATTATAGTGTGTTAATTTAGGAACAGAAGTCCCAAGGATAAGTCCTTAGGGACAAATTAGCAAGCCCTTACTTAAGAGTTATGGGATTGGAAGAGCTGATTGGAAAATGAGACGGACGACTCACAAAGTATTGTTGTGTTGCTTTTTCTACCAATGAAGGAGCTTTAGGAATGGAAAGTAATTTTGAAATAAATATCTGGAAGGAAATACAGAACTCTTCTTGGCTTAATTTTTGCTAACAGTGCTAAGCAATTCAATTTGTACCTATGTGTGTAACAATTATTGAGAAATGAAATTACTGCTGGAAAAATAAAACCTCTATTAAAGGAGATATTGCAAAATTTTAAGGTAAATGTTGGTGGAAAATAAAATAAGCAGCAAACTTTTTCAAATTATATACCTAAACACAAAATCACATATTTCTGTTAAAATATTGGCAGTGATTTTCAATTTGATAAACCCTTGTGAGCACCTACTATGACTATTCATTTGAGTACCAACAGCAGTACTCCAAATATTTACTGAAATAAAGCACTGAAAATTTAAGGAATATTTCCTGAAATATGCCCCGTCTCCCATTATTATGGCAAATCATGGGTTATTCTTTTATAAGCTTAAGATCCTCATTGGACCTAATTTTTCAATCAAAGTGATTTTCCTCCTTTATTATCATGCATTCATGTCTCCACCTAAATATTTTGGTCTTTCTTCTCTTCAGACACCTCATTGAGTAACATCTGATCAATTCATTTTTGTATTTTTATATGGAAGAGATAATAGAATACAGAGTTACAGATTGGGATGTGGAATTCATCTTTAGCAACAGTGACCTCTTCATTATGGTCAGGCCACAATTATTGAATAATATTTGAGGACAATGAACAAATTAGTAATTAGAGAATGTTAGAATTGGAAGGAGCTATGGAGCTCATCTATCTTATATATATTATTTTATAGACTTAATTCCAATCAATAAGAACTTACAGACTCCGTGTCAGCACTGGGCTGGCTGCGGGGATTCAAACATGAAAGAAATGTAAGCTCGGGGAGACCCAGTGACGTATCCAAGGTCAAGTGTTATGCTAGATAACCTCCACTTTGATCCACTTTCCACATTCTTCACTCTGCTCTGTATCCTTGGATGCTGACCCGTAGGGACATTGTATCAATAACATTTCTAGTTTTCTGGCTTCTGGTTGAGATTGGACTATGGGGAACACTGCCCAGAGATCAGAAAGCAGGGAGGAGAGTGAGGTCAGGGTATTTATCCTACTGGTTCCTTCCCTGTGGACTTGCTACAAGGTGGCAGCATCCTTGAACTATCAAGTAGCCCTCTCCACACAGTTCTCCCTCTCTGGGTTCTAATAACTATTCTCCTTTTTTGCTTCCCAGGCTATGGGTAGTAGAGGCACTTCACAGTTATTAACCCCTGGTTCTACATCATCCCTTGTGGTTTCCCTATACTCTGCCCACATCTTTGTAAATAGTTCTTTAATTAAACTCTCCTCAAATGGCCCAATTTTAGCATGTCATCTGTTTTCTCTTGGGACCCTGAGGGATATATAACTAGAAAGATTCTCAGTTTACCTGATTTATAATGGCCTTTGAGATTTTGTAAATCAATTTTTATTTAAGGTTCACAAAATTCTGACTGCTGACAGAACTTAGCAATTTTTAAGCCATTGATAGATGAGGGAATTGCAGTAGGAACAGGATGGCAGAGTCAATAATGGTGGCACCAGAAATTTACGTTCTGTTTGCTCAAGTTGGTATTTAAATAATTGGTGACTCAACTGCATTCTTTGATTCTGAATTCTATCAAGTGGATTTCTGTTTGGCGACAGATAACTGTTCTGCCCCTCCTCTGTAAAAGTGATAGTAAAGACAAATCATTGTGTTTTGACTGGATTGTTACTGTCCTTGATTGACAAAGCCGCAAAATTGAGACAGGGTTGATCTAGACCTGTGAAATAAGGGGTGCCTTCAGAGGTCTAAGGAAACCTTGATGTCTGCTATCCCTACCCTCAGCCCTTGAAAATTCTATTAACCACGGTCTCATGGTTAAAATTCTCCAATAGTAGAGCCCATTCTTAAGCCTAAGACTTTGATTCTTGTTCAAATTGTACTCTCCTTGAAAATAATAATGCTCTAAAAAACTGGTGGTTAAAAAAGACCTCAGGCAAAAGTGTTTTAGATCTTTCTGAGGAAGTTTTGATTTGGGAACAGACAGAGATCTGAAGGGTTTGGATCCTAGACTTGGTGTGTAAGTGAGAGGGGAGGGTGGTGGGAACAGGGGAGACACTTTCATGTGAAGTAAGTGTATGTTATTAACTTTCCAGACTTGGGAATAAGATATGGTTTAAGAAAAAGTTGAGAAAACTCTCAGTTACAGAATCAGGTGCAAGGAATGCCAATTGGGAAAACATTGAAAAGCTCTTTGAGTGAACTGTTCCATTTTGTAGATCCGGCCTTTGGTATTAGACATGAATATATATTGCAGTTGTAGTGAATAGGATCCAGTGAAGAACCGATACTAGTATTTATTGACTACTTACCATACCCTAGGCAGTATTCTAAGTGTTTTATATGTATTAACTCATTTGATCCTCATAACAATTCCATGAAGAAGATGCTGTTATTGGCCCCTGTATTAGTTTCCTAGGGCTGTCATAAAAAAGTACTGCCAACTGGGTGGCTTACAAAACAGGAATGTATTGTCTCACAGTATGGCAGGTAGCAAGCAGTCCAAAATCAAGGTGTGAGTAGGGTTGGTTCCTTCTGAGGGCTGTGAAGAAGAATCTGTTCTGGGCCTCTCCCCTAACTTCTGGTAGCCTTAGACACTCCTTGACTTGTAGATGGCGTTCTCCCTATGTCATACTATCTTCCCTCTGTATGTGTCTAACTCCATGTCCAAATTTCTCATTTTTATAAGGACACTAGTCGTGTTGGATTAGGACTCATCTCATCTTAACTGATCATCTGCAGAGGCCTTATTTCTAAATAAGGTCACATTCATAGGCACTGGAGGTTAGGACTGCCGCATCTGTTTGGATGGACTTCAGCATCTATTCCACCCATAACAGTACCCACTTTAAAGAGGAAGAAACTGAGGCCCAGAGAAGTCAGCTAAGTTGCCCACCATCATGGAGAAAGTACGTGGTGTTGGCAGAGTCCACACTGTATCGCCTCTCATAAAAGGAAGCCCAGATGCAGGAAGTCTGGATTGTGATACAACAAATGATTGCCAGGGTTGTGTATGATTGAAAGGTCTTACCATCTTCTATTCTGAAGCAGCGGTGGGCATGCTTAACTAAGCCTTATAAAATGATTTTAAATTGAGATTTACCTTAGCATTATCTAAAGGTATGTCTGTTTGAGGAGATTGGTTAACTGGCCTTGGAGAAGATTTTACAAAATTAAAGACAATTTTTTCATGCCTACTGTTTTTTATTGAAATATAATTTTCATATTGTAAAATGTACATTTCCTAAGTATATAATCTGATGCATATTGGTAAATGTATATACCTGTATGTTAACTATGAGACTGAAGGTCTTTCACATTACTTTGCAATTTTCCATGCAAATGGAAAGCAAAAGAAAGCTGGAGTAGCAATTCTCATATCAGACAAAATAGACTTTAAAACAAAGACCATGACAAGAGACAAAGAAGGACAGTACATAATGATCAAGGGATCAATCCAGGAAGAAGATATAACAATTGTAAATATTTATGCACCCAACATAGGAGCACTTCAATACATAAGGCAAATACTAACAGCCATAAAAGGGGAAATCGACAATAACACAATCATACTAGGGAAATTTAACACCCCGCTTTCACCAATGGACAGATCACCCAAAATGAAAATAAATAAGGAAACACAAGCTTTAAATGATACATTAAATAAGATGGACCTAATTGATATTTATAGGACATTCCATCCAAAAACAACAGAATACACATTCTTCTCAAGTGCTCATGGAACATTCTCCAGGATAGATCATATCTTGGGTCAGAAATCAAGCCTTGGTAAATTTAAGAAAATGGAAATCGTATCAAGTATCTTTTCCGACCACAATGCTATGAGACTAGATATCAATTACAGGAAAAAATCTGTAAAAAATACAAACACGTGGAGACTAAACAATACACTACTTAATAACCAAGAGATGACTGAAGAAATCTAAAAATACCTAGAAACAAATGACAATGAAAACACGACAATCCAAAACCTATGGGATGCAGCAAAAGCAGTTCTAAGAGGGAAGTTTATAGCAATACAATCCTACCTTAAGAAACAAGAAACATCTGAAGCAAACAACCTACCCTTACACCTAAAGAAATTAGAGAAAGAAGAACAAAGAACCCCCAAAGTTAGCAGAAGGAAAGAAATCATAAAGATCAGATCAGAAATAAATGAAAAAGAAATGATGGAAATGATAGCAAAGATCAATAAAACTAAAAGCTTGTTCTTTGAGAAGATAAACAAATTGATAAACTATTAGGCAGACTCATCAAGAGAAAAAGGGAGAAGACTCAAATCAATAGAATTAGAAATGAAAAAGGAGAATTAACAACTGACACTGCAGAAATACAAAGGATCATGAGAGATTACTACAAGCAACTATATGCCAATAAAATGGACAACCTGGAAGAAAAGGACAATTTCTTAGAAAAGCACAACCTTCCAAGACTGAACCAGGAAGAAATAGAAAATATAAACAGACCAATCACAAGCACTGTAATTGAAACTGTGATTAAAAATCTTCCAACAAACAAAAGCCCAGGACCAGATGGCTTCACAGGCGAATTCTGGCAAACATTTAGAGAAGAGCTAACACCTATCCTTCTCAAACTCTTCCAAAGTATAGCAGAGGGGAGGAACACTCCCAAACTCATTCTACGATGCGACCATCACCCTGATACCAAAACCAGATAAAGATGTCACAAGGGACAAAAACTACAGGTCGATATCACTGATGAACATAGATGCAAAAATCGTCAACAGAGTACTAGCACACAGAATCCAACAGCACATTAAAGGATCATACACCATGATCAAGTGGGGTTTATCCCAGGAATGCAAGGATTCTTCAATATACGCAAATGAATCAATGTGATACACCATATTAACAAATTGAAGAACAAAAACCATATGATCGGGCTTCCCTGGTGGTGCAGTGGTTGAGAGTCCGCCTGCCGATGCAGGGGACACGGGTTCGAGCCCTGGTCCGGGAAGATTCCACATGCTGCAGAGCAGCTAAGCCCATGTGCCACAACTACTGAGCCTGTGCTGTAGAGCCTGCAAGCCACAATTACTGAGCCCACATGCGGCAACTACTGAAGCCCGTGAGTCTAGAGCCCATGCTCTGCAACAAAGAGAAGCCACCGCAATGAGAAGCCCGTGCACAGCAATGAAGAGTAGGCCCCTCTCGCTGCAGCTAGAGAAAGGCTGCGCATAGTAACGAAGACCCAACACAGCCAAAAATTAATTAATTAATTTTAAAAAAGAATGGATTTGAGAGTCATAACACCTGGGCTTCAAACTGTATGATTTGGGAAAATTACTTAATGTCTCTGCACATCAGCTGTTTTCCTCCATCAAAAGAAAATGATAGGTTGAACCACTTGAAATTACCAATATGCAATCATTTTTTACCTACAAAAGTGGCGAATTCATTTGGTTAAACCACATGATAATGTTAACTTGAAACTTAAAAGAGTTGTTCTGAGTATTAAATGCTCTATTCTGTTTAAAGTACCAGTATAGAGCCAGGAATAGAGAAGTGTTAGACGAGTGTTGGTTGTATTTGCCCTTCTAGTGTCAGGCCATCAGAAAAATTTTTCTTCACATAACAGCCATTCACTTAATCATATGAATGGCTATGATTTTTTTTTAAACATCTTTATTGCAGTATAATTGCTTTACAATGGTGTGTTAGTTTCTGCTTTATAACAAAGTGAATCAGTTATACATATACATATGTCCCCATATCTCTTCCCTCTTGAGTCTCCCTCCCTCCCACCCTCCCTATCCCACCCCTCTAGGTGGTCACAGAGCACCGATCTGATCTCCCTGTGCTATGTGGCTGCTTCCCACGAGCTATCTATTTTACGTTTGGTGGTGTATATATGTCCATGCCACTCTCTCACTTCGTCCCAGCTTACCCTTCCCCCTCCTTGTATCCTCAAGTCCATTCTCTAGTAGGTCTGTGTCTTTATTCCCGTCTTGCCCCTAGGTTCTTCATGACCATTTTTTCTTTTCTTTTTTTAGATTCCATATATATGTGTTAGCATACGGTATTTGTTTTTTCTCTTTCTGACTTACTTCACTCTGTATGAAAGACTCTAGGTCCATCCACCTCACTACAAATAACTCAATTTCGTTTCTTTTTAGGGCTGAGTAATGTTCCATTGTATATATGTGTCACATCAACTTTATCCATTCATCTGTTGATGTACACTTAGGTTGCTTCCATGTCCTGGCTATTGTAAATAGAGCTGCAATGAACATTTTGGTACATGACTCTTTTTGAATTATGGTTTTCTCAGGGTATATACCCAGTAGTGGGATTGCTGGGTCTTATAGTAACTCTATTTTTAGTTTTTTAAGGAGCCTCCATAATGTTCTCCATAGTGTCTGTATCAATTTACATTCCCAACAACAGTGCAAGAGGGTTCCCTTTTCTCCACACCCTCTCAGCATTTATTGTTTGTAGATTTTTTGATGATGGCCATTCTGACTGGTGTGAGATGATATCTCATTGTAGTTTTGATTTGCATTTCTCTAACGATTAGTGATGTTGAGCATTCTTTCATGTGTTTGTTGGCAGTCTGTATATCTTCTTTGGAAAAGTGTCTATTTAGGTCTTCTGCCCATTTTTGGATTGGGTTGTTTGTTTTTCTGTTATTGAACTGCATGAGCTGCTTGTAAATTTTGGAGATTAATCCTTTGTCAGTGGTTTCATTTGCAAATATTTTCTCCCATTTTGAGGGTTGTCTTTTCGTCTTGTTTATGGTTTCCTTTGCTGTGCAAAAGCCTTTAAGTTTCTTTAGGGACCATTTGTTTATTTTTGTTTTTATTTCCATTTCTCTAGGAGGTGGGTCAGAAAGGATCTTGCTGTAATTTATGTCATAGAGTGTTCTGCCTATGTTTTCCTCTAAGAGTTTGATAGTTTCTGGCCTTACATTTAGGTCTTTAATCCATTTTGAGTTTATTTTTCTGGATGGTGTTAGGAAGTGTTCTAATTTCATTCTTTTACATGTAGCTGTCCAGTTTTCGCAGCACCACTTATTGAAGAGTTTGTCTTCTCCACTGTATATACTTGCCTCCTTTATTAAAAATGTGACCATATGGGCGTGGGTTTATCTCTGGGATTTCTATCCTGTTCCATTGATCTATATTTCTGTTTTTGTGCCAGTACCATATTCTCTTGATTACTGTAGATTTGTAGTATAGTCTGAAATCAGGGAGCCTTATTCCTCCAGCTCAGTTTTTCTTTCTCAAGATTGCTTTGGCTATTTGGGGTCTTTTGTGTTTCCATACAAATTGTGAAATTTTTTGTTCTAGTTCTGTGAAAAATGCCAGTGGTAGTTTGATAGGGATTGCATTGAATCTGTAGATTGCTTTGGATAGTAGAGTCATTTTCACAATGTTGATTCTTCCAATCCGAAAACATGGTATATCTCTCCATCTATTTGTATCATCTTTAATTTCTTTCGTCAGTGTCATTATTTTCTGCATACGGGTCTTTTGTCTCCTTAGGTAGGTTTGTTCCTGGATAGTTTATTCCTTTTGTTGCAGTGGTAAATGGGAGTGTTTTCTTAAGTTCATTTTCAGATTTTTCATCATTAGTGTATAGGAATGCGAGATTTCAGTGCATTAATTTTGTATCCTGCTACTTTACCAAATTCATTGATTAGCTCTAGTGGTTTTCTGGTAGCATCTTTAGGATTCTCTATGTAGAGTATCATGTCATCTGAAAAGAGTGACAGCTTTACTTCTTCTTTTGTGATCTGGATTCCTTTTATTTCTTTTGCTTCTTTGATTGCTGTGGCTAAAACTTCCAAAACTATGTGGAATAATAGTGGTGAGAGTGGGCAACCTTGTCTTGTTCCTGATCTTAGTGGAAAAGGTTTCAGTTTTTCACCATTGAAGATGATGTTGGCTGTGGGTTTGTCATATATGGCCTTTATTATGTTGAGGAAGGTTCCCTCTATACCTATTTTCTGGAGGGTCTTTATCATAAATATATGGGTGTTAAATTTTGTTGAAAGCTTTCTCTGCATCTATTGAGATGATCATATGGTGTTTTTTTTTTTTTTTGCAGTACGTGGGCCTCTCACTGTTTTTGCCTCTCCCGTTGCAGAGCACAGGCTCCAGATACACAGGCTCAGCGGCCATGGCCCACGGGCATACACATATATGTATATAGGGAGAGGGAGAGAGAGGCTTCTCATGCCATAGAAGAATTGGTACATTCATAAAAGTGAGCAATTTTCTGCTCAGTGTATGAGCTCCTCTCTACTAAGATTATAAAATAGTTTATTACTTTTTAATAATGATAAATGTAATATAGAAGTGCTTATTAACAAGTCCTATATCTCTAATTAGAAAGATTTGGGTTATAACAAATTCCAGGAATATAAGCCTGAATACGTTACCTGATATTCAACAGGTACCTAAGAACACATGAATGTGATGAGTTTGTGAAATGGATCAGAGATTGGAGATGTTGTGCTGTGAGAACCAGTGCATCCATCAAGGAGAAGGCTGGGGTCTGGGATGTGATCCAGAATAATCCTGAGTAACAGCAAGCAGTAAGTCTATGCTCTTCATATGCTATGTGTGATTTTGCCACTTTATAAAGATACTCACTGAGCAGGGCTTGGTGAGGTTCTCCATTCAAGTGACACCTGAAGATCTGGTTTCAGGGCTACAAAGATCGGTAACAGCAATTACGTGTTTATGTGGGTGTGCACACGTGTGCCTTCATACAAGAACAGAGAATAACATAAAGCTGCACTGTTTAACTTAAATTGTCAAATATCATAACTATTAATGATTTATCTCAGATGTTCTTTCAGAAGGTTTTACATCTCTTAAAAAAGGCATTCTTAAAAAATTTGTCATTGAGGTTTATGAAGTATAAGACCAGGTTCATTGAGCCTGATTTTTTTTTGCTGTTGCTGGTGCCTATATAGAGGTTGGTAGTAGGCTGCTGTATAAAGCAATTCTTTAGTGGAGGATATCCCACAGAGGGGAAGATTTCAATGGGAACTTGATGTGGGGAAGCCAAGGGTAGGAGTCGGAAATAGCATGAATCTGGGGAGTGCTGACTTGCCCAGGCAAAACTCTCTGATACCCACTTCTTACCCCTACATCGTCCTCTTCATATGTATGGTCAGGCCACCCAAGATGGCTGCTCTCTTGCTCTCTGTACATCCCCTGCTTGACAAGTGCCTGCTTTACCTACACCCTATTCACATGACTGATCTTCCTAAATACTTGCCCCGGCCCCAGCTAGTGCCTGCTCCTAACTTTAGATCAGAACATCTCCACCATGAGAGCTTATCAGAGGGGTGGTGAGGGGCATGGTCCTCTGCTGGTTTCCCTGGTAACTGATGAGCCAACCTGATGTCAATGCCCCCTGTAACTGGTAACCTCCCCCTCCCCCTGGGAGGGATTTTGCTGCCATGTCCGCCGCACACGGTGAGATGTCGCTCTAGGACCTTGCTTCAGATGAGTAAGCTCCCCCATCCATTAAACCAGTGATGTCTCTGTCGCTAACTCCAGGCTCTTTCTTTGGTCTGGAAGCTGGGCAAGTACAGACGAGCCTTGTAGGCCTGCAGCGTACAGCCCAACATCGTATTATTCATAACAAAAGTTTTCATCCACTAATCCAGAAGTCAGAGTAAAACATCTTTGTCTTCTGACCATGAGTGTGTTCAGTCAGATTCCAGTTCTGTTCCTCCTTTGGGGTGTGACTTGAACCAGAACGAATGGGTGGGGCCGAGAAATGTATGTGGCGCTAGAGATATCAGCTAGTTTATGATTGCCAGATTTCACAAACAAAAATACAGGATATCTGATTCAATGTGAATTTCAGAGAAACAATGAATCCTGTCTTTAGTATGAGTATGTCCCAAATATTGCATGGGACATACATATACTAAAAAAAAAAAAAAAAAAAAAATGTTGTTTATCTGCTTTTCAAGTTTAACTGTATTTATCTGGCAGCCCTTTTTTGTCCAAACTTTAGTGGAGGAAGCTACCATTGAAAGGTTGCCAGAGTTTCTCTCCAGATATTTGCACAGTGACGTTTGATTGGCCCCCTTTGGATAATCAAATGTAAAGAAAAGGGAGGCTACACCCAGCATCCTGGGCACAGAGTTTCACAGGAATATTTTTGGTGGCTTGTCAAAGGCCACTCATGCTTCTCAAGACCTCCTTGGTATGCAGAGAAGGTAACAGGGTGAGAAGCAGGCATGTTGGCATTGACCTAGGAGTCTCCTGAGAGGAAAAAATTAAGATTCTCCAATGCCTGTTATTGGAAGTGTTTACATAATTGAAGCCTGAATAATGGACTAGGTCCTGACTGACATCTTTGTAGGGGAACAAAATTCATCACCCCAGAACGTCTCTTTGGCATGACGATTATTTTGAGGTGAAAACTATCAAGGCCAAAAAGACTTAGGAAGAAACTCTGACCTTCCTCTTGACTGCCTAAAATAATTGACATAGAGGGCCTGTTCTGAAATAGAACCGTCACATCTGCAAAAAGTACGTGCTAGGTGTGGTGTGGAAAACTCAGTAGGGCCTAGCAATCAGAGTCCACTCTGCCTCCAGTTGTCTCTACAGGATCCAGCAAATGTTTACTTACCAAACATTTGCCTTCCTCCCCTTTGAAGTCCCAAACCACTATCCCCAATATCCTCTTTTGTCTTTAGCTGGAGTTGGTATTTAAGGTGAGGATTTTAGCCATTTCGGTAAGTTACTCAGTTTTCTTGGGTTTCTCCCATGTATGCATGTCACTAAACTTTTGTTTGATTTTCTCCTGTTAATCTCTCTCAATTTAAGGTTTGCATTTTCTTCACAATAGTTCTTTCTGTGATGTTAGATGTTTTTTTGCCACTCAACATTCATCATGAAGAATAGGCCAAGCACCATCTTCATCTAAGTTACTAAGGTCAGCATGGACTGTTCTGCTGAATTCTAATACATTGTACCTTTTGTCATCCATCCAAAGTAGGATACTTAAAGCATAAAAGGGGAAGGTAAAAATAATTAACAGGCAACAATTGTTCTATAAAAGCTATCAAATGAGACTTTCCCCGGGGAAACTGGCATGTACTTTCTCCCTACACATTCCTAGAAATTCTAACTTGATTGGTCTGGGGTCGGGGCGGGGAGGTGGGGGGAGGCCTCAGAAGCTGACCAGGTGATTCCCATGAGCACTTGCTTGTGAACCACTGACTAGCATCTCCTTGAAGTCTTCTGCACTGTGTCCAATGGGGCCTCATGTCTTTTACATTCTGAAACGAGTAGTTGACTATGAGTGAGTATCTAAATTCTGGGTGTCTGTGTTTTGTCCATAGTTGGCATTATCCATTGCTTTTTCTGAGTTCTCTTGCTACCCTTTCTCTTTCCTTCCTATGACTCTACAGATCAGAATGAAAAGTCTTGAGGCCAGTTTTGTTGATTTTTCTTTTAAGAGAAACTTAATGCTCAAGCAGTCTCTCTGGAACCATGACCTACCACAGAGAAAGTAGATTAAAAATGATGGTGCCCACTGGGAAGAGTGTGTTTACTCATTCCTGAATCCAGGTCGTATTAGTGAACAGAGATTAATGGCACATCCAATTAAGGTGGGCACTAGGAATTGCATGTGAAATTGCTCAACCAGTCACTAGCCACAGCATCCCAGCACCTCTGGTTTGCCCAGGGAAGGCACCTAACTGTTGGCTCTTTTGAATGAGAGAAAATCCCATTTATTACTTAACTAGGACTCAATCTGGTAATGCAGATCTTTTATATCACTGTTTATTGTCTTCTTATAAAAAAACTGAACTAATTTTGAAAACTCTGAAAATGATGTGGCAATCAGAGTTATCCACACCACATCTGTGGTCTCGGAAGAGGGGTGCTCCTTAATCATCCATGTGTCATACCGTGTGATACCACTTAACCACTCAGAGGTTATAGGATAAGGGTTGGCAAGGGAACCCAGAGTAGCCATAGGCACAGCAGGAAAGATGACACAAGCCAATATAATTTCCTTTCTCTAGAACATCACCTAAGGGTTGGGGGAGGGCAGTTTACAGGTAGGGGTGGAGCAGAGTTTGAAGGTTGGAATGTAAGAAAAGGTGGGGAGATTGTGATGGGTCTCTTGCAACCCAATGATATGAGTAGATCAGGAACTAAGAGAAAGCAGATGCATGCTGTTGAAAGTGTGGTATGAGCATCGATACTAGTCTGTGTGCTGTTACTTACCACTCTGGGATAAGCAAAGAGAAAGAGAGGTAAGTTTTAGAATGTAAAGCAATTTAACATTACTGCTACATCCAAATGTACAATTTTGTGTTTTATCAAAGTATTGGTCCATGATGGATTGGGGAGTCGTGGGTGGGAGACGTTTCCTAACCACAGAGAGTTTGACAAGCACTGGGTTAGAAGCAGTGGGTCGTGGTACAGGAAAAAGGAACCACCTGCAGAAGCACAGAGTCATATTCATGGGGCTGAGTATTAACGAATATTCATGTGAGTAGCCGTTGCTGAAGCCCTTAAGGCCACCTTGAGTCCCAAACCATCTTAGCCTATTTTTTCTTGGGTTCTGGTTTATTGATGTTTGGGTGAATTTCTGTTCCTTGCATCTATAAAACTGAAGAACATTAAAAGAAAGCAAACAAAGAAAACATCTACAGAACTGTGTTGAGTGTTTTAATTTATTATATAATAGGATTGAGGAATGTGTTTGATTTTTTCATTTTGCATATTGTCATACCATTTTAGATTAGAAATGCATGATTTAACAATTTATTGAATTAATGATGGAAGTGTTGTATGGACTAGTGAACCCAAGAGGAAGCCAGCTGGACAGCAGGGAGGAACTATATGGTTTATGAGAGAAAAAATGTTCATCGTAAGAAAGGAGCCTGGCACAGTTATTCAGGGTGTAACATGCATTTGTACTTGATCCTGTCCTGACACTGACCCCTGGAACATCTATGTTCTCTGGATAGTAATGTAAAACTAAACAAAATGTATCATCAAATAATTCTGCTGGGAGTTCCTTCCTCTTTGCTTGCCAAAAAAAGGGTGGAGCACATGGAAGGTTAGGGGTTTTTCTCCTTATCAGAGACACAAATGCAGGGGATATTAAGCTCCAGGGAGCTGTAGGGGAGACCTGATGGCACAGCATTATTGGTGGTCAAGAGCAGCTCAGTCCCAGGTGTGGGGAGCCGGCCCAGAAAGTTGGCCATGGGCTTGACCAGCAACATGGTGTGGTGGTTTGGAAAGTTTCACCATGGAAGAGGTGAGTGATTGTGGAGTATAACCTAGAAAGATAATGAATGCAACATCTAAGCACACGGGGATGACAGAGATGCAGGTAGCAGTGCAAGTTACAGGTGAGGCAATTCTACATTTCTTCCTCCTCTTTGAACCAAAAAAAAATCGGAGACATTCATGAAGACCCAAGTAGGAGGAAGAGCTGATGTCTGGTCATTTTGTAGGCAGTGCTCTTGATCTATTTGATCCATAAAGTATTGTAACCCAGGAACCAGCTGAGTCACACTGGTGATTTGTTTGGGGGATAGTGGAATATACAGACTCAGACAGAAAAAAAGGAGTTAGGGAAGTCTTAGCTGTGAGTATGAGGATAAAGTTACGTAGGTAGATTGGGGCATCAATAATTGAAGACCACAGATGCCAGACTCAGGAGCCTGAGTTTATCCTGTAGGTTAGAGGGGCCACTGAAGATTATGACAAAGTGGAATAATTAGTGGAAGGACAATTATACAGTATAGATTTAGGTTGAT
Organism: Delphinapterus leucas; assembly: GCF_059928025.1. Lineage (NCBI taxonomy): Eukaryota > Metazoa > Chordata > Mammalia > Artiodactyla > Monodontidae > Delphinapterus > Delphinapterus leucas. The sequence goes on along the minus strand of NC_143133.1, from coordinate 115,195,678 downwards.
CCTAGAGTGGTGTGCAGGAAGGTTTATACAAGGGGATCTAGTACGAAGTCTGCAGAACTGACGGGAGCCTTAATCAGGGGCATGAAAGAGGAAATGCTAAGGAATGGATGTGAAAGACATTAACAAAAGAAATATTGGACTTCCCTGGTGGTGCAGTGGTTAAGAAACCGCCAGCCAATGCAGGGGACACGGGTTCGAGCCCTGGTCCGGGAAGATCCCACATGCCGCGGAGCACCTAAGCCCGTGCACCACAACTACTGAGCCTGTGCTCTAGAGCCTGCGAGCCACAGCTACTGAGCCCACGTGCCACAGCTACTGAAGCCCGTGTGCCCAGGCAACAAGAGAAGCCACCGCAATGAAAAGCCTGCTCACCACAACAAAGAGTAGCCCCTGCTCGCCGCAACTACAGAAAGCCAGCACACAGCAAAAAGACCCAACACAGCCAAAAATAAATAAATAAATTTATTTTAAAAAGAAAAATATTTATAAGATTGAGGTTTTATTACATATCTATGTGGGTAACTTAGTCATTTTAATCTCTTATACTCACTCTGATTGTTATCCAGAACACATATTAAGCTACAATTCAATTAGTCAATATAAAGAGTAAGTTAAATAGACCTAAACACATCTTTCAAGAGTTCTTAATGTAAATAGGAAATCATATATAAATATCCACTGAACAAAGGCTGTAAAATCTCATTGATTAAAAAAATAATTATTGGGAAAAGAGATTAAAATAGTAGATATTCTCAGTTACAAAACATTTTAAAAGAAATGAAGTTTTTTGGCCTTCAAGTTTATATAGAACTAGGTACCCTAGGTTAATGTTACACAGAAGAGGTTTTGTTTTAATTAACAGCTAAATTTTTTATAATGAATATTAATCTTCATATGTAATGTTTTTCTAAGTAATACTTTAAAATCATAATTTTGTAAACACTAAATTTGTCCAATCCATTAAAGACAATTTTGGATAAACTTGATCTGAATTAAAGAGGGCCTTAAGAAATATGTAATTATATTTTATGAAGGTGTAAGGTAACTTAGAAATACAGAGAATAATACAGAATGTGGCAACAGGATATCAACACTTTAATTGTCTACCAAACCATCTGGGCAGATTCTGGAGGAGGAGAAATTCAAGGAGTTATTTCCATAGTATGAGAAGCAAAATATTATACGCTCGGGCCCTTGGCTCCTATATAGTGGTGCAAACCGCTTTATGGAGGCTGTGGTAATGCAGGGTGTTGAATCAGGTATTTGAGGTCTCTCTTAAAGAAGGGCAGATGTGGCAATCCTCTATAAGGTATATTTTTTAAGGATAATGGGAAGAACGCTTTCTAAAAGTTCTTTCCTACTCAAAAGTGTTGCTGTTTGCCATTCCAAAATGAGAGGCAAAATTTCTTATTTTCCAAGGCTAGAAGGATTAGGTATAGGATGGCAACAGTAAATTCTCAACAAGTTGTTTGTGAATCATATTAGGTACTTTATATTCGTAGAAAAGTGGTGTGGGGTACTTCCCTTGAAAAGGGTAAGGACACCTTGAAAGGAGAAAAAATGTCCTTCTGCATGGGCAGAAGAGGCTCCCTAACCATGTAGCCAACTTCAGAGTTTGCACATTTGATAGCAATTATTTTTACTTATCAAAGTGTCAACACTTCCTGATTTTCAGGTTCAACTAATAGCACAGTTATCTCAGTTTAGATTTACACTAAAGGTGATAAGGTGAAGCTTAGATGTTATGGATTTCCTACACCTATATGTAATCTTCTAAATCTTCCATACTGTATATAATCACACCAATTCTTTTAAAATTATGACCTGAGCAGGGGAAAAAGAAACCTGAAAAAATGAATCAGTCTTGAATTGCCTCTGAATGTGTTCATATAAAACAATCATAACCTACTGTCTTTCAGATCCAGAAATTTTGCTCTTCTTGGGTGAAAACTGTTCTTAAATGATTTAATCCTCTGTGTGGGGTAGCTACTTACAGTATTCATTTTTGTCTAATAAAATAGCATTTTTCTGAATAGTAATACATGTTCATTGTAGAAAATTTTAAAATATAGGACAATAAAAGAAGTAAAGATGAATGATACCATCTAATGGTAACAACTGTTAACATTTCCTTCTCATAATACTGTGTGTGTGTGTGTGTGTGTGTGTGTGTGTGTGTGTGCATCCAAAGAATACATTATCTTTCGATGTTTGAGGTAAATTGACAAGATAATTAGTAGGAAGTTGGATTATTCTGCCCTTCTCCCCTGCACTCTCCAAGATCACAAACAGATAAGACAACTATTCTGGCTCCAAAGAGTTGGAAATCTGGACTAAAAAACAAAAAATACTCAGCCATAAAAAGAAACGAAATTGAGTTATTTGTAGTGAGGTGGATGGACCTAGAGTTTGTCATACAGAGTGAAGTAAGTCAGAAAGAGAAAAAACAAATACCGTATGCTAACACATATATATGGAATCTAAAGCAAAAAAAGAAAAAAAATGGTTCTGAAGAACTTAGGGGCAGGACAGGAATAAAGACGCAGACGTAAAGAATGGACTTGAGGATATGGGGAGGGGGAAGGGTAAGCTGGGGCGAAGTGAGAGAGTGACATGGACTTATATATACTACCAAATGTAAAACAGATAGCTAGTGGGAAGCAGCCGCATAGCATAGGGAGATCAGCTCAGTGCTTTGTGTCCAGCTAGAGGGGTGGGATAGGGAGGGTGGGAGGGAGACGCAAGAGGGAGGAGATATGAGGATATACGTATATGTATAGCTGATTCAGTTTGTTCTACAGCAGAAACTAACACACCATTGTAAAGCAATTATACTCCAATAAAGATGTTAAAAGACAAACAACAACAAAACAAGCAGGCCAATAAACAAAACTCTAACTGGTCAAGATGTGAAATGATTGTTGGATCCCTGATCTTTTACAATGTGGAAGCACACTGAGAAATCTGCTCTTACCCTAAGGAGGGCATTTTCCCAATGGTCTCTTCAGATGTGATCAAGAAGATAATAGAAAAGGAAGGACAACCCAGAGTAAAGGCAAGAGCCATGGAACACAATGGACAATGGACTTAGGCACTATTCTTAGGGCTTAGACTGGCACCCAACCAAGGAGAAGTCACCAGCTCCAGAGTATGGAGCCCTGACAACGTACACCTGGAAGGATTTCAAAGTTGCTATGAACCAGTGTCTGCTGCCTTCTTCCTGTTATTCTCTTTTTCCCATGGGACCATTTATGGCCATTATTCTGTCTGAATTCCACCCACTGTACATTGACTATGTGTGGGTCAGGTAACATATAATTTAGTTCCTAGGTTTCTAGATCAAGAGGACCCACATCTGTACACATGTGGAGATATTCACGAGACTTAGACTTTGACCTTGATGTCATATTGGTTTGTGTCTCTTGAGAGAGGAGATGAATGTGTTTTGCATGTAGAAGGAAGGAAATACATATTTGGGACAAAAAGGGAGAACTGTGGTTGATTGTATTATTGTCCTCAAATATTCATTGCCTCTTTGGGAGAGAACTATGCCTCCCCATTCCTTCTGCATCAGGCTTGGTCATGTTACTTGCTTTGGACAAGGAAATATGAGTAGAAACGGGAAACTGTTCATGGTTCTTTCTTCCCTCTCCGCCCCATCTCAGAAAATAGTTTCTTCATCAGTTTATGTTCCAGGACAAAAAGACCTGTAATAGATTGGATCATGAGCTGTGAAGGATATGTAACATGATCAAGAATTAAACTTTTTTTGTTGTAAGCTCCTAAGACTATGGGTTCATTTGTTATTACTGCATAAGTTAGCTAAGTTGATTGATTCTCTCTCTTTCTCTCTATATTTTGATTTTTTAAGGCAACATTTTGATCATGTGGCATAGCCAGGTTTCTATCCTGTATTTTCCTCCTAACTTTATTTTGAAACATTAAAAAATTTCCAGCAGTGGTCTTCAAAATATAAAGACAAATAGATTTTTATTCTTAAAATCAACTGAAAGGTAGGTGCATGAAAATGTATAGACCAACAAAGGTGCTCTGAGTTAGATGTTGGCAGTCATTTACGGTTTGTTCCCTTTACTTTTTCCAGGTGACAGTTGGATTTATATCATGGCTTCATGAGTTAATTAAGCTTAGTCTAATTTAAAAGAATGGTAAAACTCTGGTTGGTTTTCAAAGCACCTCTGACCTCTGACTTGTGTTCTAATAATTAAGACTTTATGACTCAAAATTGTGGGCAACACAGAGAACTTGGACATTCTTCCTCCCGTTCTTGTTATTCCCTTATTTCTTTTTCTCTTTCTTAAAATAAGAGAGAATCTACTTATTGACTTAAAGGGAATAAGGAAAAAATATATTCACAGAAATAGATGAAGCACATATGCTTTAAAAAAATCTGATATATGGATTGTAATTGTTGCTTATATTCATTTTTAAACTTCACATTAAAGAAGCTGACATTCCTGTGGCCTTGGAACTAGGCGCTGGCTTTCCAGGAAAAAAGTAACTCAGATAGGGCTGTTTTATGGCAATTAAATGGCTTAGAGAAAGGCTTTTAACAATTCAGAGCCTGTCAAACAAGAAGACATTATCTAAATGGCTTTAAAAATAAGATTTTAATTTTATTATTATTCCTCATCCATTTGGGAAAATAAAGTTCACGGGAGAAATGCCATTATTATGTGTCTTATTTTAAATTTGAACAAACAATTCTGTCATACCTTCTGTAAGCTCCCCCCCCCCACCGCCAATCAAGACAAAGGTTGAGAACTGGGAATTATTCCTCAAAGAAGAATCAATCTGAAAAATAAATGAATTTATATTTCTTCAGAATATAATTCAATAAATTAACACTGACTCAATAATTTACTTATTAACTTTTATTTCTTAGGCATCTGTATCATACATAGCACTATAGACAAATACAATAAAAGCAAAATATAATATGACTAGAAATAGCTTAATTTAAGTCAATTTCCTTCCAATAATTTTAGGACAAATAAGTGAATTTTGATATTTTTTGTAACAGTAACTCTTCACTCCAAACTGTTGATGAATTTAACCATCTCTTAACTTGCTCAAAAGACATGTTATCTTGGCTTTGGATTTAATTTTACAAAGTGATGTTTCCTAGCTTCATAATAAACTAAACACTGTATTTCCAAGGGACTCAATCAGAAAGGATAGTATATATCCATGTTTCAGTTCCTAAAAATTCCTTTACATGTCTCTGTTTCATGTCTTATCAGAATCAATACAGCAGGCCACTGCGAAAGACATCGCCTGAAGCTGGCTTCTTAAGGAGTTGAATTTGTCCTTAAAGTTTAAGGACAAACATGGCTCTTTGAAAACAGAATTTAACAAAGTTAATGAAAGAAAAATACAGGTGATGGCATGCAGATACATCATTACTGCTTCATAATATTTATAAGCCAAAAAAAATCATCTATATCGGGGAGATGGCCTTTTCTACTTAGTTTGCAGGCAATTCTGTTGCATAATACAATTTTAATAATCTTTGGTTTTGTAGTACAACCTATGTTTTTATTAGAGGATAGCCATTGAAGCTAAAGTAACAAAAAAAAGATCCACAGATTTCTTTATTCTATGACTCGTCTTTTTAAAGGATACAAAACAGAGAAATGACTCTGCTTTATTATACATGTGTACACACATCTCTTAGAAATTTAAACATGCTGGGATATAGTGATGTGTTTGGGAAGGGAAAAAGGTATCTGAAAATGTTATTAGACTTGCAGTTAAATGTTGTGGATTAAACACACACACTTTACCTTCCCTTTCTACGAAATCCCAACTAAAACAATATTAAAACAGTAAAAAGGTGCTTGATCCAAAAGACAAGAACACGAGATTTTTTAAAAGTCACCAAAATATTGGTAGATGGAAGAGCAGAGTGGAAGCACCTAAAAGGTAACTGCCTACAGATGTGGGGCAACAAGAAGCAGGTCACAGAGCTCTGGAAGGCACCAAGGACCACTGGAGGAAAAGTAGGAGTGGAGATGAAGCTAAAAGGCTTGATGAAAGTTTTGTATAAACAGCATTTCATTCCTTGCGATACTGCCCACAATGCAGGTGAGTCTATCAACTACTCCTTCCCTCAGCCCCTGTAAAAGAGAAGAGATTTGCTTCCTAGAAAAACTGAACCTAGAAAGTTTGGATTTGGGGACATCAGAAACAGTAGAATAAAAGATGTGATGGTACATCAATCAAAGAGGACTTAAGTGAACATCTAAATATTATGTAATGATAAACCCTTTGGCCTTCTCCCCACCTCAACATGCAGAATGTGGGCAGTGGTGGTTTAGATCCAATAGGTAATATATTGGCAGATTTCTTTCTGAAGAACTTGATTGGCTGAAGAGAAAAAAAAAAATCTACATTTTTTGACATTTCTGGTTCAGGAAAGCAATGAAGCCTACCAGTTGGGATGGTCTGCCACTCAGACAGAGTTATCAATGTGACTAGATAACCAAGGACCACTAGATAGATGAAGAAAGTATCTCATATGAAAGTTAGAGATGAGAACAAGATGAAAGGAACTCAGAAGAAATAAAGTCAATATAGAAGCAGATGGAAAAAGTAAGATAAAGAATCATTAATATTCTTAGGGACTCAAGGAATATATTTTGTCTTTGAAGCAATAACAGGAAGTTATAAAAAATTTGGAGAATAAGAAAGTCATAAGAAGTAAAAAGTTTAATAGAAGTATAAAAGGTAAAGTGAGGACTCTTCCAAAAAATTAGAACAACAGTGAAAGATGAAGCAACTAGGAAAAAAAATTTTTTTAATCAGTGGAACAATCAAAGGCAAAACATTCAACTATTAGGCTTTTGAGAAAGACAACAAAAAAAAGCAAAGAAAGGGAGGAAAAACCTTAAAGAAAAAATATGAGAAGATTTCTGAGTATTTAAAGCTATGAATTTCTAGGTCGAAGGAGTCCTATGAGTCTTCAGAAATGAATGGTAAAAAAATGAACGTCAACACATAACATCATGACATTTCAGAACCTTAAGCATCCAGAGAGGAACCTAAAAGCAGCCAGAGAGAACTTACAGGTCACCCTTGAAAGACAGTCATCAGACAATGGAGCAGTCCCTTCAAAGTCCTGAGGAGAAGTGAATTGCAACCAACCTGGAATTCCATACTCTGCCAAATTATCCATCAGCTGTGAATGTAGAATAATATTTTTAGGTGTGTGGCATCTCAAAAAATGTGTACTGTCTCTCAGGACACTACTCGGAGAGCATGCTCCACTAGAAAGAGGAATCAGCAGTATGTTGTATATGAAAGTCGTTAATCCTGAGTGTTCTTATCACAAGGAAAAACATTTTTTTCTGTTTCTTTTACTTTCTATCTGTATGAGATGATGAATGTTCACTAAACTTATGGTGGTCATCGTTTCATGATGTATGTAAGTCAGATCATTATGCTGTACATCTTAAACCTGTACAGTGCTGTGTGTCAAATATATCTCAATAAATTAGAAAGAAATAAAAAGAGGGGTCAAAGAGAAAAGGAGGAAGCCCATGGATCTGAGTAAAAGGGCTACAAAACAGAAGTGAGATGAAGGGCCCAGCTAGGTGATGGTGAAAGGAAGTCCCAGCGTAAGAACAGTAAGTCCAGAAAAAAAATTAGCCCAGATGCCTTCAAGAGGTAGGCTTCCAAAGTAAAAACAGAACTGATATATTACCAGCTGTGCCTTTGACAGCTGAAAATTATGCTTCCAACAAGCGCAAGTCAGGGATGTAATCAAAATAATATTTATTTTATTATTATTTTTAAAAAATCTTTATTGGAGTATAATTGCAATACAATGGTGGGTCAGTTTCTGCTTTATAACAAAATGAATCAGTTATACATACACATATGTTCCCATATCTCTTCCCTCTTGCGTCTCCCTCCCTCCCACCCCTCCAGGCGGTCACAAAGCACCGAGCTGATCTCCCTGTGCTATGCGGCTGCTTCCCACTAGCTATCTCCCTTACGTTTGGTAGTGTATATATGTCCATGCCTCTCTCTCGCTTTGTCACAGCTTACCCTTCCTGCTCCCCATACCCTCAAGTCCATTCTCTAGTAGGTCTGTGTCTTTATTCCTGTCTTACCCCTAGCTTCTTCATCAAAATAATATTTTTGTCTTCCGTTGTCCCTTTACAATTTTTTCAGTGGTTGGTTTTCCCTCCTTTCTTCTGGATAAATTCTCAGAAGTCCACATTGCTAATTGGCTCACTCTTAGAAAATAAAAAACTCGGTGGGGGTGGTGGTGGTGTGATGAATTGGGAGATTGGGATTGATGTATATACACTAATATGTATAAAATGGATAACTAATACGAACCTGCTGTATAAAAAAATAAATTCAAAAATTCAAAAAAAAAAAAAGAAAAGAAAAAGCTCTGGAGGCAGTAACAAGTTTGTTGTTCACCAAGCCTGTGAACCACTTTTCTTTTTGCGCAAAGATAGATCTCATGTCCCAGCCTCTCTTGCAGAGAGGTCAGATGAAGGGGTTCTGGCCAAAGGAATGTAAGAGGAAGTGATTTATGACACTTTAGGGACTGGCTCATAAAAATTCCCAGAGTGAGAAGCTTTGTATTCCTTCCCCTTCTAGCAGACTCATGCAGAAATGAACTTGGTGGCCCAGGGAGCCACATGTTGATGATGGTGGAGCCAGAAAGTGGAAAGAGACTGGATCTCTTTGCTTGGTACTTGGAGCAGAGCCACCTGCCAATCAAGAACAGATATCTCAAGTGATCAAAAAATAAACTTCCATTGTCATGCTATAGCCAAACATTTAGCAAAACTGTCCTCTGGAGACTTGCAAGGTAGACCATGTTTCTACTAGCTTATATCTTTGGGGAAGGGTTTGGAAAACGTCAGAATGATGGGCATCACCATGTGCTTTCATCAAAGTCTTACTAGAAAGAGATGAACTCAGGAAAGAATTGGGGATTTGAAAGCAGAAATGAAAGGGATTAGAGAAAGACCAAAAATTTGAGCCCTTGAATTTGGGACTTTCAACTTCAAATATACTCTCAGTATGTAAACTGGAGTATTTGTTCCCAGACTATAACGAAGACTCTGCATTTGGTTTAACATCCAATCTCTATCCCGTACCTGGGGCAGACCAGCTGCTTTCAGAGGTCAGAGAGGGGCCAGTGTTTTTGCTACACTTTCTGCCCACTTATCTGCCATTTTCAAGCTGTTATTACTGATGCTGTGGGTTATGGGAATGGAGTTCAGTGTGAGGAAGGGGAAAGGGGGCAGAGAATTTCATACTAGCCCTGATTCCTTGTAAAATGGGCAGATGCCTGGAGCCGATTTTTCTCTCTAGGCTGCTTTGGTGGTTCCGCAGGGGTGCGACCTGCTGGGCTCATCTGGCACAACGCCTACAGTGCAGGCATGCCTCTTGAGCCTGTCTACTCAGCCCTGAGTTTAGGGAACCACTTTCTACTGTCTCTTCCTGTTAGAAGTTCATTGCCCCTTACCGAAAGTCCTCTTGGTCAGGGATAAAAATGGCTCTAGGCTAGCTCTCTTCCTGAGGTCTGCATCTCCTCCACCAAATATTTACTTCGTTGCCCAGACAGCTCACCAACTACCCCTCTTGCCTTTCATTAAAGCTGTCAGATTCTAGGGAACAAAGCTTGATCTCCCTAAGTTATCCCAGTGAACCCCTTCTGGAAAAGGGTAACATCCCACCCTGTCCCCTTGGAGAAGGTGAAATTCACAGCCTAGCGTCCGAAGCATGCACGCACACACATGCATATCTCTTCGTAAATCATATCATCATCTCCAATCTCTTGACCCTTTTTATATTCTCCTGTGGTTTTAGAACAGCCTGAATTTTTCTCTGGTATCTCTTTTAAAAATCTGCATTTTGGTTTGACACTTCCCTTTGGCATTTCATATATAGTATTTTGCTGTGACTTAGCTGGAATTTCCAGTTTATACTGTTAGATGGTATTAGAAAAAGTTTTACACTTCTCTTGGAAGATTGAGGAAGAGAATTATAGGCACACACACAAAAACAATTACATAACAGGGATGTTGAAAATTAAGCAGTTTTAAATTACACACAAAACAGAAAGTTGTATAAGAAAAGAAACTACCTGCTATCTCTCCACCCCATCTCCCATCTGCACTACGGCAAGGTAGTCCTCAACATTCAGGGAATGCAAGCAATAAGGATGGGCTATCTTAGTCCTAAATATTCTTAGCAAATCAACTTCCTCTCTATAGAAGCATGAAGGTGATGGTTGCAAAAGATGGCTTTTTCCATATCAGATTGCCCATTCCAAAATATGAAAAATAGCTAAACAAAATGCATTCCTTTGTGTGACTGTTATCTTTTCCTTAAAAGAAAAGTTTAGGCGTGGTTAATGGGCTCTGTGTCCATCCCATTTCTAAAATTAGAACTCTCCACTTCAGTCCTTCTCTCTGGGTCATTCTTCCTGACATCTAATCATTCCCCAAGTACAGTCAATTCTATGCTGGTTCAATGGCTGACATCCTAAAACACTGAAATTAAGAGTGCTGTGGCCAGATTGTCACCTTCATTCTGAAATATCTCATAAAGAAAACGTGAGAATAAAAATAAGCACATTCACAAGTAAGAAAGGCTATGTCTGACTGGGAGAAAATATTTGCAAGTGATGTGACTGACAAGGGCTTAATTTCCAAAATATACAAACAGCACATACAACTCGATAACAAAAAAAATGAACAACTCAATTGAAAAATGGGCCGAAGACCTAAATAGACATTTCTCCAAAGAAGATGAACAAATGGCAAATAGGCACATGAAAAAAGGCTCAACATCACTAACTATTAGAGAAATGCAAATGAAAACTACCATGAGATATCACCTCACACCAGTCAGAATGGCCATCATCAAAAAATCTACAAACAATAAATGCTGGAGAGGGTGTGGAGAAAAGGGAACCCTCCTACACAATTTGTGGGAAGGTAAATTGGTGCAGCCACTATGGAAAACAATATGGAGGTTCCTTAAAAAACTAAAAATAGAGTTACCATATGATTCAGCAATCCCACTAGGCATATCTCTGGAGAAAATTCTAATTTGAAAAGATACATGCACCCCTATGTTCATAGCAGTACTATTTACAATAGGCAAGACATGAAAGTAACCTAAACGTCCACTGACAGATGCCTGGATAAAGAAGATGTGGTATGTATACAATGGAATATTACTCAGCCTTAAAAAAGAATGAAATAATGCCATTTGCAGCAACAGGGATGGACCTAGAGATAATCATACTAAGTGAAGTAAGTCAGAAAGAGAAAGACAAATATCATATGATATCAGTTATATATGGAATCTAAAGTATGATACAAATGAACTTATTTATGAAAAAGAAACAGACTCACAGGCATAGAAAACAAACTTATGGTTACCAAAGGGGAAAGTGGGGGAGGGATAAATTAGGAATTTGTGATTAGCAGATTCAAACAACTATATATAAAATAGATAAACAACAAGGTCCTACTGTAGAGCATAGGGAACTATAGTCAATATCTTGTAATAACCTATAATGGAAAAGAACACAAAAAAATGTATATATGTATACACACACACACATATATATACATATAAAACTGAGTCTCTTTGGTGTAGCTGTACACCAGAAACTAACACAACATTGTAAATCAACTATACTCCAATTAAAAAAAAAAAAAGAAAGGCTATGTCTATAAAGGTTCCTCATCTTTTTCATCTGCAGAAAATACTTATTTTGCAGGTTAGGGCTTTCTATAAGTCAGAATAAAGGATTGTTGTTACTGCTTTTCTCAGTTCACATAGGCAGAGTTATTTGCCCCATTTTCTGTGATTATGCTACTGTTACTAGCACATCCTATGCTTTGTTGGTGTGTTAAATGGCATTTGCATACTGTAAGAGAGAATGCCTTGAGGTTAAGGATCTTATTCACCTTTGTGTCCCCATGTCTAAGAACCATGCCTAGAACAAAGGAGTCAGTAAACGCTGAATGAATGAATAAGTGATTGAGTGAAAAAAATGAAGGAAAACTAGGGCAAAATCAAATATGACTTCCTTTTGTTAACATTTTTAATCTTATTATAATTTTTGTGTGTGTCTGTCTCCTCTTCTTGACTGTGAGTCCTAGAGGGTATGAATCTTTTCTTGCTTATTTCACTAGCTTCAGCATTTAACATTGTAGCTGGTGCCTAAAATGTAGTAGTTGCTCAGTTAATGTTTGTGAAGTGAATAAATGAATGCATTAATTTATGAGATGTGCAAGAATAAGCACCCTCTGTAGCCTATGTCTCATGCTTTCATTATGCCAACTCTTGTCCTCGTATTTTGGCGACTCAAATCTGTAGTTGAAATCCAAAAAAAATGACTTTTTGGATTCCCCTCTCTCCTACCAACTTCTAAAATATCAACTTTGTTTTTTAAGATAATAATGTTTGCTTTTTCTTTTCTCCTTTTCTTTTCTCTTCTATTTCTCTTCTCTTCTCTTCTTTCCTTTTCTTTTCTGTAACCCAGATCTTGAATGAAGACCATGTTAACAAGTGCAGTCAGGATAAGTCTTTTATAGAACTGATACTTTAGTTTATAGGTGCCATCTTCTTTGTCCAGTTAATGCTGTTGCTGTTGGATGACTTAATAAAAATTCCTGAGGCATACAGATAAACGGACTACAGAGCAAGGTTATTACATGGGTTTCCTTCCTGAATAAGACTTATTGCAGAATGTCCCTGGCCTTAAGTAAAAATAGATAAAATATTAGCATTTTCAGGGCCCTAATCTTATATAACACAAGTGCACTGCTCTTGTTTTAACCCTGGCTTAGCACTGCTTGACATCAGAAGTACACCCAATCCCCATTTGGAGGCAAAAAGAACAAAATCGCTCTTCACAAGATGGATCTAGTATGTATGTATCCAAAGATCAGCTTTGTATTGCAATCTCTGAAACCATTCTCAGGCTTGCAGTCTGCTTCTCTGTCCAAAAGACAAAAAAACAGTGGAAGGATGAATTTTTAAAATCACACTGTTATGGGACAGTTGAAAATTTAGTTTGCTCCCAGCTGGGGGAAAAAAGAAATTAGCCCATAAAGCTGGAGTGAAGGAAAAATTTTAACATAGCAAAACTGGCTAAATCTGTCATGCTCAGTTGTGCAACAGAGCAAAATGAGATGAGTGTATTAGTGGCAGTTGAGAAAAATGGTTTTTTGAATTCAGTTTTATATGCGAGTAATTTAGGAAGTGTGGTATAAGAGTCATTAAGTACAAAATACCATCAGCGTCAATGTGAGTTGTATTCTGTCTCTGTTTGGCTCTCTGAGTGACATACCATACCTTAAATCTGATGAAGAAGCTTTTTTGGAGGCTAACATGGAAGGGCATGAAAGCAAACTCTTCAAGCAGCACAGGGTTTCCTGGGAAAGGGGTCCCTAAGACAACGTTTGCCCGCCATCAGAGGAAGCCTTTGTTTCCAACACATGAATGGAGTAAAACCAAGAAGAATCTTCTTGTCAGCCGGCCACCCACTTCCCATGGGAAAATCAAGACGAATGTGGGCAGGACCAGGGAGCTTCTTGGAGATGGTTTCAAGCAGGGAGGCAGGAGTGAGAAATGCAGCTTGAATCAGCAGTCTGTGACACAAGGAAACGTGAGCCCCAGAGCAGCTGTGGCTCCAGGTCTCCTGCACGATTACATCAGTTGTTGTTTTGGGTCGGGATGAAAAGGAAGAAAATGCCTTCTTCCCCTACCCTCTCCTGGCCTGAAAAGTTATGGTATGTGAAGTGCGACCCCTTGTAAGTATTGGTTTGAAGTTCTTACGAACCTAGAGAGAGTTTAAAAACCCACAAAACACACTATAAATCCAAGATCTCAGGGGGAAAAAATATTTTTATGAGTCCCTTTTTATTGAGTACTTGTTGAGTCCGGTACAGCATGACCAGTTTAACTTGACCAGATATTTCCTATTTGTGACTAGATTAAGGTCATTTTAAGTTTGCCTCATGCCTTGCCCTCAGGGTAAAGCCTCAACCCTTGGTGCTTGTACACCAGCATCCTTCTCTTTTATGGAAGTTTTCTTTTGTAGCCACTTAGTTCCTCGGAAAATTGGCCATGGTTGTCTCACCTCTAAGCCTTTGCTTCTTAATGGGTTTCCATCCGGATTTCTAATGGTAACCTCAAGATTCAGCCACTTTGAGCTGGGCTTCTACAGTTTGGGTCAAGTCACCCTTCCCTAGCTTCCTTCAGCCCCCCAGCTCACATGAATGACCTCTTCTCTAAATCTGTAGCTTCTACATTGCCCCCTGAGGCAGCTGTATCTGCCCTCCCCTGTTACTGGATGTTTTCTCAAGTATCTTCTGGTCTCCATGGCTGCAGATTCCATTGTATCCATCACAGAGTTTTGTTTTTATGGAATTTTTTATGTGTAGTGTGGCAACATCTGTGCTGTTTTACGTGTGAGTGTGTGCGTGTCTTTGTGCACTCACATACTAGTCCTGTTTTTCTTTTTCTCATTCCAAAGTACACTGATTTATTCACTCTGCCCCCACTCTTGGCAGAAACATCAGTGAACCACCTCTACTAACCCCATTACCATATCAGGGGCTGTAATGGACCAACGCACTCCAGGCTTGCACCGTTCATTCTCTATGCTGCTCCTCTGCTTACAGAACCTCAGCTCAGACTTGGGGTGGACACAGCTGGCTCAGTAGTTGCGTCAACAGAATAGCCTACATGCTCAGTCAGTGTAAAGCATTCTAACAGGGGCTGGGGCAGAGGAAGAATTTCCAGTTAGGAAAACATAAGATGCTAATTCACCATTCTTCTGTCCTTAATGAGACAGAATCCATTTAAACATCATATCATCCAGTTTAGGGTATCGTTTTCATTTATTCATTCATTTGCTCAATTATTCATTCATGAGCTCATCTGTTGTGTATTGAGATCTAGTCTGTGTGAATACATTTAGGAGGGAGGTGTAGCAGTTATCTGTTGTCATAATAATGCTACATTATAACCCACCAGAAAACCTCGTAACACACAACACTATAAACATTTATTTAATTCATAACTCTGTGGGCCAAAGGGGTGTTTTTTCTTATCTGAGCCAGGCTTGACTGATCTCAGCTGAGCTCACTGATCTGTCTGTCATCAGCCGGCAGTTTGACAGGGGACTGGCTGGTCTAGGAGGGCCTTGGCTAGGACTGGTGAGATAGCCTGGATTTCTTTCATGTGGTCTTTCATCCTCCAGCAGGCTCACCTGGCCTTGACTACATGATGGTGAGGAGACAAGTATGATGGGAATGAACAAGACGTAGCCTCAGAAATGGCACAGAGTCTCTTCTGTCATATTCTATTGGGCAAAAGAGAGTCAAAAGGAGAGCTCAGATTCAAGGTTGGGGTGGAATGGATGGGGAATAAATGGCATCTGTTTAAGGGAGAAGCTGCAAAGCCACATGCAAAGCACATGGGTTCAGAGAGGCCATTTGGGCCTCCCATGCATTTGACCTACAGGTAGACAAACCCCAAGTTAGAATATAATGTAATAAGGCCAAAAAGGAGTATGTGTACGGTGGTAAGGGAGAAACACATTATTTACAATATTCTTCTACCTTCATTGAAGTGTTTTTAAAGAAACAAGAGGAAGAAGGATGTAGGAAAGAGGCCAATAAACAATTCTTGCTCTTCGTTTTTTCCCTTCTTCCACCAATACACACAAAGACACTCCTGTGGAGATCTCCATGGTGTTCAGGACTTGCCAGGGCAGCCATCCAAAGATGTGGGCCTGAGCAGTTTGGAAGTCAGGTTCTATCTGCAAAGGTGATGTGAGTGCATGTATTCTTTCTCTGGTAAAGAAGATGCTATTTGGAAACTAAGCTCTTATTGAAAACTTCAGATGCTTTCCTGAGTCTTCAGGGAAGGCTTTTCTGGGTTACGTTTTGGTTTTGAAGTCAGTAGTGGATGCTAAGCTTCCTTTCAGTTTCTCGTTCTGCATTTATCACTTGGTCTTATTAGATTTCTAGATCTCACTTGTCTGTCTGATTTAGACTCCTGTCAACTCCCAAGGCAGAGAGGGCTGCCTGCTGTATTTTACAGAACTTAGTAAATGCTAGCTGTGGGTTGAAATCAACGACTCTTACACTTTCTCATCCTGCAACTCAGAACTTTCAGCATCATACCAATAACCTCTCAAAAAGTCAATTGCTGTGTACCTTTGGGTGTTGTCACAGGACAAGAGCCAGTTAGAACTTCTCTACTGTAGTTCCCCCAGAGCCCTTAGCAATTGAAAATGGAGAAGAGAGGGGAAGTGACTGCATGGTTGAGGAGACTAGCTAACCCCAAAGAGGTGCTTCAAACTCTTGAGTTGCAATCTGCTTATCCCTTTTTGAACTCCCAACAGTATCCTATTTGTAGAAGAAATAAATTGAAAAGGGTAAGAACTTTCTAGCTCTAAGGATCTCATGTTCCTGGAATGGCATTGCAGCAGCATTTTATTTATAAATTTTAAGAATGAGATAGGCAAACGCATGTGTGCTAGACTAGATGTGTGTGTGATACCATTTACCAGAAAACATTTTTTGAGGTTATCAGTTTTCCTTACTTCTTTGCTTTTGACATACTCATCTTGATTTGAGTCTACTTTCTTCACAAACAGTGTACATGAATTTGTATACAGCTGGTCCTCCATATCCGTGGTTCTGCATCCATGGATTCAACCAAGTGTGGATCAAAAATATTTTAAAAATCCCAGAAGGTTCCCCAAAGCAAAACTTGAATTTTTGCACACTGACAACTTGAAAGTTTGCACACTGGCAACCATTTACATAGCATTTACATTGTATTACGTTTTATAAGTCATCTAGAGGTGATTACAGTATGCAGGAGGATGTGCATTGGTTATAGTCAAACAGTTTGCTGTTTTATATAAGGGACTTGAGCATCTGCTGGTTTGGGTATCTGTGGGGTGTCCTGGACAACAATGTCTCCGGGATACTGAAGAATGACTACCTGTACATATACATGGCACTCAGATTAAGAAATAAAGCTAAAGATATATTCTGAAAACCATTGGTTTAAACCTTTATTTTACAGGTGAATAAACAGAAACAGGAGGAAAAACATCTTGCACAAGATCTAGCTAGTTGTGACGGGTGTCCTGACTCTCATTGCACTTGTCGCGTAATTTATAGAAACGTGCTTTTACACGTGGGATGGCTTAGAAGTGCTGGAGGCGGTATCCAGAAACTTGTACTGTAGTTCGTTGGAAGGAATGCTACATACCAGCCAAGTGCAAACAGACATGACATAAAGGCGGAGTCAACTGAAAGGAGGGGGTACAGCATGTGCTACCTACATGACATAATTAAGACCATAAGTAGCTCTTTCTAGTCCCCAAATATTCCCATTATTACTGGAGTAGCCATGCTTGCCAGCTTGCTGGGATAATCTTGCTTTATCTCTATTATCCTGGTGTGATTAACTTTCACTTTTAAAAGGGTCCCTGTTTAGACAATACGTTCCCAACATAGTGGGAATGACACCATTTCCTTTTCTTTTTCACAGTAGCTTTATTCTTTTTTTAAAAATCTGTTTATTTTTAAAATTGAAATATAGTTGATTTTATGATGTTGTGTTAGTGTCAGGTATACAGCAAACTGATTCAGTTATACACACGTATTTATGTATGTGTATATATATATATATATATATATACTCTATAAATATATATGTATATATTCTTTTTCAGATTCTTTTCCATTATAGGTTATTACAAAATATTGAATATAGTTCCCTGTGCTATACAGTAGATCCTTGTTGTTGATCAGTTTTATATATAGTCATGTGTATCTGTTAATCACAACCTCCTAATTTATCCCTCACCCCACCTTTCTCCTTTTGCTAATCATGAGTTTGTTTTTACTGGATGACACCATTTCTTTATGTCATATAGGGTTTTCAGTTTCCAAAACCCATTACACTTACTTAATAGAAATATTATTTAGAAATCTAAAACCTCAAAAAACCTTACCATCTATTGGAAGCAATTAGCAAGACAGGATTTAATGAGTTTGAGGGAGACCATGAAAGACAGTCTTCCAAAGGGAAATCACAAGGCCACCAAAGGCAAACTCCTGCCACCTTCCACTGGTGCCAGAGCCCATTCCACTGTGAAGACTGGTCACCTGGAAGGTGCTGCAGGGCCAAGAGAACATTTCTTGCTCAACGGCTTTAATAGACAATTGCCTTCTCATTCTCATACATAAACATGTATGTGGATGCATAATGGCATTGTCACTACTATTTTGAACAAAATGTTATCTGTTAGATCTATTGAGAATAAGAAAAATAAAAGTTTTTATTCTGCCTTCACTTATTCCTTCTCTGATGCTCTTTTTTTTTTAATGTAGACCCTTTTTTTCATTTTTCCTGAAGAACTTCTTTTAACATTTCTTATAAGGTAGGTCTACTGGCAAAAAATTCCCTCCATTTTTGTTTTTCTGAGAAAGTGTTTATTTCTCCTTCATTTTTTAGGGATAATTTTTCAGGGTACAGAATTGTAAGTTGGTGGGGTTTTTTTTTTCTCTCAGCACTTTAAATATTTCATTCCACTCTTTTTTTGGCTTGCATGGTTTCTGAGACGAATTCAGATGTAATTCTTTGTTCCTCTATAGGTAAGGTGTTTTTTTACTCTGGCTTCTTTCAAGACTATTTTTTCATCTTTGAATTTCTACAGTTTGAATGTAATATGCCTAGGTGTATTTTTTTCCCCTGCATTTATCCTGCTTGGTGTTCTCTGAGCTTCCTGGTTTGGTGTTGACTTTATTTTGGGGAAATTCTGTCTTTTTTTTTTCAAACATATCTTCTGTTCCTTTCTCTGCTTTCCTTCTGGTATTCCAATTATGCACATCACAGCTCTTACATATTCTGTTCCATTTCATTGTCTTTTTTCTCTTCATTTTTTTATTTTGGAAGTTTCTATTGAGATATCCTCAGACTCAGAGGTTCTTTCCTTAGCCATGTTTAGTCTACTAATAAGCCCATTATAGGCAGTCTTCATTTCTCATATAGCATTTCTTTTTGATTCTTTCTTAGACTTTCCACCTCTCTGCTTACATTGCCCATTATTTCTTGCATTCTATTTGTTAAAGCCCTTAGTATATTAATTATAGTTATTTTAAATTCCCAGTGATAATTCCAACATTGCTGCCATATCTGAGTCTGGTTCTGATCTGTTCAAACTTTGTTTTTTGCTTTTCAGTATGTTTGTAATTTTTTCTTGATAGCCGTACATGGTATACTGGGTAAAAGGAACTGCTGTAAATAGACCTCCAGTAATGTTGTGGTTATATGTAGGAGAGGGGGCGCATTCCCATGATTAGGTCTCCGTCTTTTGTGAGTCTATGATTCTGAACTATGAACTTCACATAGGCTTCTCAGTCCATCTCAGTCAGGATGGCTAGTGTCAGCTGGTGTGGGTATTTCTCTTTTCTCACTTAGGTTAGGCTTTGATAAAGTCCCAATAGTTTAGGCTCTAGTAAGCTATAAAATAGTTTCTCCTGAGGGAAAACATTTTTAAGAAAAACAGAATGCTCTGGTGTATTTCAAAATGGTTCCTTTTCCCCTCCCCCAGCCTGAAGCGCAAGGGGATTTTTTTTTTTTTTCCTGATATTCTCTTTAAGGACCTAGCCAAGCTCCTGGAGGTAAAACTCACAGTGGTGTCAGCAATTCCAGCACTCCCTTGCACCCCCATGACCAGGCCCCCTGTGGAGTTTTTCTCTTTCAGATTTGTCCACACTGAGCTCCCAGCAATTCATCAATTACAGTTCAGGTCTCCTACTCCTGGCACTGGTTCCCACAGAAGTTTGTGGGTTTCTGCTCTGGTAAGTTGTGACTCTCTATATCACTTGTTTTTCACTCCAGTCTTGGGGGTAGCAGTTTGCCCTGTGACCATTTCTCTGGTGGATCTAAGAAGAATTGTTGATTTTTCAGTTTGTTCAGTTTTTTACTCGTTGTTAGGACAAAGTGATGACTTTCAGGTTCCTTACATGCTGGACTAGAGACTGGAAGCCTGTTCCCTATCTTTTAACCCTCATTTGTCTTAGGACTAAAGTAGGCATGTATTTAACAATCATCCCCATTCCATCTACTAATTTTGGTTTCCTGAAGATATTTTTCGAAGTGCTTTCTCAGAATAAGCACAAAGAGTCAAGATCCTCTTAGTTCTTACATATTGCTAACTGTTTGTACCTTTTATTTTGAAAAGTAAGTTTCACTTGTTAAAAATCTTTGGATCACATCTTCTTTTGTTGAGTATCTTAAATATGTTCCTCCATTTTCTTCAGGCATATCACAGTGCTGACCAAAAGTTTAATGGTAACTAAGGCTTGCAGACCCTCGGTGATCTTTGATAATTTCTTTCTCCTGCTGTCCATGTCTTGTTTAATCCTCTCCTCTTGAGTGGATAGAACCTATGACTAGTTTCCAACCAATAGAATATGGCAAAGGTGATGGGATTAGGTCACTTTTTAAAAAAAATAAATTTAATTATTTGGGCTTCCCTGGTAGCGCAGTGGTTGAGAATCTGCCTGCTAATGCAGGGGACACAGGTTCGAGCCCTGGTCTGGGAAGATCCCACATGCCGCGGAGCAGCTAGTCCCGTGAGCCACAACTACTGAGCCTGCGCGTCCGGAGCCTGTGCTCCACAACAAGAGAGGCCGCGATAGTGAGAGGCTCGCGCACCACGATGAAGAGTGGCCCCCGCTTGCCACAACTAGAGAAAGCCCTCGCACAGAAACGAAGACCCAACACAGCCAAAAATAAAAATAAATAAATTAAAAGAAGGCTCAACATTAAAAAAAAAAGTTATTATTTTATGGCTGCGTTGGGTCTTCGTTGCTGCATGCGGGCTTTCTCTAGTTGAGGTGAGCGGGGACTACTCTGTTGTGGTGTGCGGGCTTCTCATTGCGGTGGCTTCTCTTGTTGTGGAGCACGGACTCTAGGCGTGTGGGCTTCAGTAGTTGTGGCTCGAGGGCTCTAGAGTGCAGGCTTAATAGTTGTGGCACATGGGTTTAGTTGCTCCGCGGCATGTGGGATCTTCCCGGACCAGAGCTCGAACCCGTGTCCCCTGCACTGGCAGACAGATTCTTAACCACTGCACCACCAGGGAAGTCCCTGGTATTAGGTCACTTTAAATAAGGTTCCACTTTGGCAGATTGAAGAAAGGGGCTTTTCCTTGCTGACTTTGAGGAAGTAAGTTCTCATGTTGCGAGAGGGCCTATGGAGAAGGTCACATGACAAGAACTATAGGCAGCTTCTAGGAGCTGAGAGAGGCCCCTGTCCAAAGGTCAGCAGGAAAATGGAGACTTCAGTTATACATCCTCAAGGAACTGAATTCTGCTAACAATCTGAATGATTTTGAGAGCATTTCCCCCAAGTCAAGCATCTAGTTTAGAACATAGTCTAGGCTATACCTTGATTTCAGCCTTGTGAGATCATGTGTACAGGACCCAGTTAAGGCATGGAGCAGAGGAGCCAGAGAGCATGGTGGACACACCTGAGCAGAGGGGAGTCATTTGGGGGAGGAGGGACAGAAGCCAAGAGGAGAAAATAATGATAACACCAGAGTGTCTGGATAAGCTTACATTTTGTTCAATGGAAAAGGATGGCAAGAATATAAAGTGGAATTAATTAGACCAGGATTGGCAAACTTTTTTCAGTAAAGAGCCAGACAGTAAATATTTTAGGCTTCTGGGCCATATGGTCTTGGTCACAACTGTTCAACTTTGTCGTTGTAGTTCAAAAGCAGCCACAGATAATACATAAATGAATGGGCATGTCTGTGTTCCAATAAAACTTTATTGATAAAAAAGGAAGGTGGGCCAGATTGGCAGGTGGGCTATAGTTTGCTAGCCCTTGTGTTATATTCAAGGTGCTGAAAGGAATTTCTTTTTAAAATCATTTTCAGAGGAAATTTCAAACCAAGTAATCAGAAGAGTCTAAAAAATCCCCATGTATCATCGTCCAGTCTCCATAATAAAGAACCTTCTGCCATTCTTGTTTCATCAATACCTCAATCTAACTCTACTCAAATTTTTGTTTTAGATTTCTTTGTATTCATACTTGAAATGCACAAATATTAGCTATATAATTTTAAGAAATAGATGCACCATGTAAATCACATGCTTGTCACAGCATAGAACTTTAGAAATGGCTGTTTTTAAAAAGTTGTCTTAGTGCCAGTACCTCCTGTGGCCTATCAGAGACTCCATGGTGCTAGCCAACCATGGCCTTTTATCTGGTTTCTCAATAAAAAGTTGATGATAATTTATTAGAATGGATCCAAGGGCATCCTGGCTTAAAATATAAGATAGAAACAGCCATTGTTGGGAGTAGAACTAGGGTCTCTCAGAGTAACCCACTATAGCCTTGATCAAAGGCTTCTGAAACATTGTAGCTCAACTTGGCATGCAGTAATTCACCTAGTTCATTTGGTTGATATGACAGCTTTCGACTTGTCAAGGGGTTGGATACTAGTCTCAGATTTGACCTACCTGCTGACTGCTTCAAAGATATCTATGTTGCCCTGCTTTTGCTGAATAACGAGTGGCCCATTTAGAGGCAGGCCAATTCTTCATTTGATTTACCAGAGCAAGTTGTTTATAACTTAGTGGAGAGTTAGGCTTTGGTAAACTGAGCTCTATCAGATGCTCCAACATCATGGTTACCATGTAACCAACAAAAGAACATAGCTGGGTTTGATCTAGTCAAGATGTTTGGTTAACTTCATAGAATAATAATTACCTGGATATTCTGTCTACCTTTCATCATCCTATGGCATGTTCATAGCATCACTTATGGTGCTTACTCATAATGAGATCTTTAAAGCTGAGGATGTGTAATAGAGCCACAGTTCAGTGAGGCTTTGATGTTGTGCAGGCTGCCTTTTGTTTGGTTCTGAGATGTTCAACAGGACAAGGGTCCTCTTAGTTTTGAGACTCCGTTCAGTTAAATTGTTCATTCCCTTATTCATTTATTCATTCAATATATATTTCTTGAGTGTATAGTAGAAGATGGCTGAAATGCTTAGAGATGACGTGGGGCTTTAGGAGGATATCATTGGTGATGGGCTCTGAAGATGAGAGGGTTTGGGGAGTTGGGAGGTGTAGGAGATGGGATTTTATTAGGCAATATACAGAAGCTGTGTGGTGATAACCTGGGAGTCTTGAGCAACTCGTGGAGACTGCCATAAACTTAGAAAAGGTGTGTGATGGGACTTTTCCTGATTGTCCCTAAGGCCTATGACGGAGAGGGAGGCTGTGAAGGATAGGAGGGCTTCACCAACAGACCCCTTTCACTCCTTCAGATCTCTGGTTTCAAGTTAAAACTCTCACAATATCTTCCTTGCACTAATGCTAATACACCTTTCTTAGAGATTAGAGAAATGTTTAGACTTAAAAAGATCATCTTGTTTACTCCTTTATTATTCAAGGTTGGAACTGAGACCCTGGGACATTATTTTCTCCATTTCATTGAACAAGTTATTATCAGAACCAAGTAAAATAACCTGAAGCCTCCCTGTTGTCTTTCCACTCTATCAAATAGATAAATAGGTCAAATAGAGAGTCATCCATGGCGAAGGGATAAAGGCTATTTATTGCCATAGGGATAGCAGAGTAAACATTCCCTGATGAGGTGATAGAAATAAAGTCTCCTTTTCTCTGGCCTACTAATGTCCTGACTCTAGCGTTTGTGAGGGTAGAAGAGGTGAGGAAGTCTGACATGCCCAGTTGGGCAAAGGGGATAAAGAGCAGAGGCTCATAGGCAGAGAGGCAGAGAGAAAGGGAAGGACACCTGCTTGCCCCATCTCAGGCCACCTCCCTCTCAGATGTTCCTATAATCAAGGCTCTGTCCCAACATCCACTAACTAGAAAGCACCGTAACTTGCGTCGCAGGGGCAAGTTGATGTCAAGTACTTGTTCTCCTAATAAGGCAATTAGTACAGAAGAGCCCTAAAACTTTAGCTTTGGTAAATTCTGATTTTGTGGCTTGAGGGAGGTATACTAGAGAGAAATGTCTGCTAAAGCATACTTTTACTCCCATAGTCATTATTTTGTGTGGAATCCTTTATGGAAATTGCTTGCCTCCTCCATGCCCAATTTTCAGAAGTTTGACAGAGATGAATTGAATATTATTTGAAATGTTTTTATAAAGGCAAAATGAAATCTGGTCAACAAAAACTAAACTAAAGGAAAAAAAATGCTCAAGGAAAATTGTCCCTCTTCAATAAAAATCCTACAACACATGTTTAGTTTCATTAATCACCAAATTATAAATATTTTAGTTTAAGTTTGCAACCGTTTCAAAATCCCAGCTGTGCCTAGCTCATTAAAAATAATTTTATTTAATTAAAGCTAATTTTTAATCAGCCTCTTAAGTATTCATGAGAGGCTCCTGAATCAATCAGTAATTTACAAATTTTATTGTTAAATTTGATAAAGATTAATTTATCCATGCCTTCAAAGATAATACATTTGCAATTAAAAAGTCAAATAAAGCTAAATCAAAAATAAAAATTGGTTTGATTTAATTTTTTTGTTTTCATTGTTTTATCGAAATATAGTTGATGGACAATATTACATAAGTTACAGGTGTAAAACATAATGATTCAAAATTTTTAAAGCTTGTCTTCCATTTATAGTTACTAGAAAATACTGGCTATATTCCCTGTGTTGTACAATACATGCTTGTAGATTATTTATTTCATACACAATAGTTTGTACCTCTTAATCCTCTACCCTTATCTTGACCCTCCCCTCTTCCCTCTCCTCACTGGTAACCACTAGTTTGTTCTCTATATTAGTGAGTCTGCTTCTTTTTTGCTATAGTCACTAGTTTGTTTTAGTTTTTAGATTCCACATATAAGTGATATCATACAGTACTTGTATTTCTCAGCCTGACTTATTTTACTTAACATAATACCCTTCAGATCCACCCATGTTGTTGCAAATGGCAAAATGTCATTATTTTTTATGGCTGAGTAGTATTCCATTGTGTCCCTTGTATGTATACACACACACACGTCACAACTTCCTTATCCATTCTTCTGTTGATGGACACTTAGGTTGCTTTCATATCTTGGCTATTGTAAATAATGATGCTATGAACATTAGGGTGCATGTATCATTTCGATTTACTTCTGATATTTGTGTGTAACTGAAACATACACCATCAGTGCCCACCACATCCTAGATATTACCATTTCAGTGCTCTCAGTTCACTTCCATCTGCCAGTATCAGCACTTATATGCCTGAGAGTTTTTCTCAGAAGCCAGCTCTATCATGTGTATCACAGATCAGTAGTACCGTTATCTCCCAGCTCCAGGAGTGGACCTCAACCAATGACTCTTGAGTGTGTCAATGTGAACATCCCAATTCCTGCATCCCAAGGGTGGGAATCAAAGGGTAGAAGTAAGAGTGACCTCATTTACCATTACTCCTAGTAATGCACTTGACTGATTGAGACTCCCATCACAGCAACTTCAGGTTCTGTTGGTCTAGAGATCCTGATGTCAAGTAGAAAGATATTTCTACCAGGAGTATATAGTAAGAGTTACACTAAACTAAAGTTTGGTTACCATCTAGTCATTTTGTGTTCATCATGCCAGTTGATCGGTAATTGCTGGGATAATTGACTTGATTATCAAGAGGAAACAACGTTACTGTTACTTAAGTGGGCAGAGAGAAGTATTTCTAAAAATCGGGAGATCTACCAGGATTTACATTTGATGCTTCCATGTCTAGTAATAGATGTAAATGGACCTCTGCAGAAACAAAGGCCTGATAAATGCAGTTACTAATAGCATCTACCTCATTGGTATATTATCAGAATAAGTAAGTTAATATTTGTGAAGTATTTAGAATATTGCCTGACAAAGAAGTTACAAATAGACCACTGGAACAGAATCGAGAGCCTATAAACCCAAGCATATAGGATGATCAACAAATATTTGACAAAGGATCCAAGAATACTCGATAGAGAAAAGACAGTCTCTTCAGTAAATGGTGCTGAGAAACTGGATATTCACATGTAAAAGAATGAAACTTGACCCCTATCGTATAACACTCACAAAAAGTAACTCCAGATAGATTGACTTAGACATGGGTCTTGGTAATGATTTTTTAAAAATCACATGTAAATCACAAGCAACAAAATAAAAAATAAACCAGTGGGATTATATCAAACTAAAAAGTTCCTGGACAGTGAAAGAAACCGTCAACAAAGTGAAAGACAACCTATAAAATGGAAAAGAAAATTTGTAAATTATATATTTAATAAAAGGTTAATATCCAAACTATATAAAGAGCTCATACAACTCAATAGTAAAAAACCAAATAATCCAATTAAAAAATGGAGAAAGGACCATAATAGACATTTCTCCAAAGAAGATAAACAAATGGCCAACAGGTACACAAAAAGATGCTCAACATCGCTAGTCATTAGGGAAATGCAAATTAAAACCACAAAGAGGTATCACCTCACACTTGTTAGAATGGCTGTCATCAAAAAGACAAGAGAATAAATCATGGCATGGATGTAGATAAAAGACAACCCTTGTGTACTGTTGGAGGGTTTGTAAATTGGTGCAGCCACTATAGAAAACAGTATGGAGGTTCTTTAAAAGATTAAAAATAGAAATAAATACCATAAGATCCAGCAATTCCACTTCTGGGATATCTGCACTCTCCCTGTTCAGAGAAGCATTATTTACAATAGCCAAGACTTGGAAATAACCTAAGAGCCCATTGACAGATGAATGGATAAAAAAGTTGTGAGATACACACACACAGACACACACACACACACACACACACACAATGGAATATTTTTCAGCCATAGAAAATGAGGAAATCCCACCATGTGCAACAACATGGATGCACCTTGAAGGCATTATGCTTAGTGAAATAAGTCAGACAGAGAAAGACACATACTGTCTGGTCTCACATATGTGGAATCTTAAAAAAATAATAATAATAAAAAATATATATATATGTTAAAATAAAATAATATTTAAAGTTTCCTTTTTCTTTGGAGGAAGTAATGGTAGATTTATATTTAAAACTGTTTTTAAAACAAAATTTAGAAAGTGATATTTTCTGGCTATGTTAAAGTTATTGGCATTCTTGAATGAGGGAGATTTTTGTTGGAAATAACTTGATACATATACTAACTAAAATAAATCTATGTCCAATTTTTTTTGCTGACTGGTGAAAAAAATAACATGTTGGCTTCTATTTCATGTGCAAATTATCAAATAAACAAGTGAATTAAAGCACTAAGACTGGCTTCATCATGCATTGTTGGTTAGACCTTAAACTCAATATTGAGGATCCAAGTTACTTAGAATTTCACAGCAAGTTTAAATATGCTGTGAACTTGGCAGTTTCTTTTGTTGCTTTCTCCCTGCAGGTCCAAGATGGAGATGGCTCTCAAGGCATAAAAATACTTTTGCATGTTGCAGGCATAGGGGATTTAAAATATATGTTTTGGAAACCTTTCTCTAGCAAGTGGTAAGATTCTATATGCCAAGTCTCAGAGGGCTTGGGTAAGAGTCTTTAATTAGAAGTTTTTCTATTCTAGAGCAAAAAAATACTAGATTCAATTTCATATGTTAGTTGTAGAGTTACAGGAAAACTCTGGAACATTATTCAGGGCAATCTCTGTCCTCATTTAGACATAGCCCCAGAGATAAAATCTGCTTGTTGTAAACTCAGACTTAACTCCTGTGACTTCAGTTGACAGTTGATAAGTTGACTTTAGTGTGGCAAGCCAGGCTCAGTTTGATTTATTGTGTGACCCTGGTTGCTGGCACAGAAGAAAGTTGATTTGACTTGTTTTGGTTGCCTCCTGACAAGGTTTTCCTAACTTCATTCCTAGCCAAGCATCTGAGCTACTTTCTTTCCCCTGTTGTTTTCAAGCATGCTACACTGACAGCTTTATCAATACATATTTTTCCTCTTTTCCGGAGCTACTGCTATTTCATTCCACCACTAAATTAAAGCATCCAGTTACATGAGGATTTCCCCTCATTTCCCCTGGAGTTTTTTCCTTAGCACTGGATCTCCTGGGACCTTAACCAAAGCTAGTGATGACTTCTATTTGCATATGGATGGTATGACCATGAGATTTTTTTGCCAAGCTTTAATTAATGTTTTTTTTTCTTTTTTTTCTGATTTCAAAAGCAACATAGACTTATAGTGGAAAACACTATGAAATATGAGATATAAAAATGGAAAGTCATCCATTATTCCATCCCTGAGAAGTTTTATGTATGTTATTATAGATTTTTTTTTCCCTATGGGACTACTTTAAAAGGGATTCTATTATATATTCTCTTTTGCTACTTGAATTGTCCATCATACTCATCATGGTCCTATAGAATATCTACAAAGCTATAATGTTTGTTACTCTCTGGAAGGATGTGGATTTGTTTAATTATTCTTTACTAGGATTCATTTGGATTGCTTTTTCCCCTTCTAAATAAGTTCACTACTTTTCTATTACAAGAGGACACCTAGTTTCAGTGAGGAGATTCCTTCATTGAATTCTGGATTAAGACATAGTGTTAAAAATACACACACGTACACACACACATATACAGTCAGTATTAAAATATCTAAGAATAGTTCAGCGTCGGTATTGACCAATCAAAACAAATGTCAGCCCTGAGAAATCTGTTTTCTACAGTTAATATGTTAACTGATGCACAGACACAAAAGAGACAAACTTTAGACAACAAACACAACTTATGTGAAAGTTAACCGCCCAAAGGTAATGTCTGGCTTCATTAACTCTCTCAACTTTTTCCATTACAACTTATCCTAATCCTTACCTTTCTCTCTTTATAAACCTTAGCTGAACATGTAACTCTTGTATTAGCTGTAGCCTCATGCTTAATTTGGTTGCCAAACCAAAACTCTTTTAACCCCAGTCCACTGACTTTTCTTTTTGAGAACTTTGTCATTTTCCCTTTGGACAGTGGTTCTCAAAAGCTTGATATTTGCCTCCCATGGGACACTGGAGAGGTCTGGAGACATTTTTGGTTGTCCCACTGGGGGAAAGGCAGTGCTCCTGGCATCTAGGAGGTAAAGACAGGGATGTTGTTAAGTGCCCTATAGTACACAGGACAGGCTCCACAAAAAAAGATCTGACCCAAATTCTCCATAGCACTGCTTTAGGTTGAGGGTATCAGCTCACTGCCTCCAAGATGATCTTCAAGGTAGTTGGTAAACACTGTGCACAAACAACCACAGTCCCAGAAGATTTGTACTTGATAACTCACTTTGTTTTTCTCCTCAGAATAATTGAATTGTGTAGCTGCTTTGAGAAGCTCTAGCAATGCTTAGTGAGTGACTGATTCTCTCAGCATGTTAGGTCTTGAATTATGTTCCCTCCTTCCCCATACTCACATGTTGAAGTTCTAACCCCTAGTACTTCAGAATGTGACCTTATTTGGAAATAGGGTCATTGCAGATGTAATTAGTTCAGATGAGGTCTTTTTTTTTTTTACATCTTTATTGGAGTATGATTGCTTTACAATGGTGTGTTAGTTTCTGCTCTATACCAAGGTGAATCAGTTATACATATACATATATTCCCATATCTCCTTCCTCTTGAGTCTCCCTCCCACCCTCCCTATCCCACCCCTGCAGGCGGTCACAAAGCACCGAGCTGATCTCCCTGTGCTATGCGGCTGCTTCCCACTAGCTATCTACCTTACGCTTGGTAGTGTATATATGTCCATGCCTCTCTCTCGCTTTGTCACAGCTTACCCTTCCTGCTCCCCATATCCTCAAGTCCATTCTCTAGTAGGTCTGTGTCTTTATTCCTGTCTTACCTCTAGGTTCTTCATGACTTTTTTTTTCTTAAATTCCATATATATGTGTTAGCATACGGTATTTGTCTTTCTCTATCTGACTTACTTCACTCTGTATGACAGACTCTAGGTCTATCCACCTCCAGATGAGGTCTTTAGGATGGGCCCTAATCCAACATGACTGGCCTCCTTAGAAATTTTCCCACAGACACATGCACAGGGTGAACACTGTGTGAAAATGAAGGCAGAGATCAGGGTCATGTTTTGACATGCTAAGGAATGCCAAAGATTGCCAGTAATCCTCCAGAAACTTTGGTACTTTGTTACTGTTTCCTGCTGGGTTAGGTTTCATTTAAAGAGTGCTACTTAAAATACATGTTAAAGATGGAAACTTAGAGAAATAAAGCAGAATTTAACTCATTATGTTTCTTATAAAGCTCCTTCCTCTATCTTCTAAGAAGTTATTGTGTTAGGAGTTGTTTTCTCTCAATACTGTCTTAATTTTTCTTATCTTCCATTTTTACCCCTCAGCCTCTGCTTCTAAGGATGTCCCTTCAAAATCTCCTACTTAGACCCAACAAATCCTTTTCCTCTTTTACATTCTATATCCTTTTTTCTACTAAAGGAAAGTCTTTGTTTTTAGCATGCCAAGTTTTTAGCTCATACACTTTTGATACTTTTTTTGGAACCACTACATGACATGCTTGTGACTGCTCTTCATTTCCAGCCATCATCCTACCCACTTGCTTCCATCTATCATTCATTTCAAATCCTGTCCTTTTTTATCTATGTATGCAGAGTTTGATTTCCCCAAAAGCCTAACTTAAAACATACTATCTACCTTCCACTTACAACAATTCATATAAATATTATCACATTATTCTAAACTTTCTTTTCCTCCTGGACATATAATTCCAAACTGTTACTCTTAAAACCACTTTTAATATAATTTTTTATTATATAAGAACACACATGAGTAATATACAAAATATAATGAAATATATATTAAAATTTGGATAAACAGACTATTTCAACATTAAGGGAGATTAAGATAGTCCCCATTCCCCTTTTCTGCCATTTTACAAATAAGGAAGCTAAACCAGAATGTAGCATTTGTGAGATAGTTTTGTGTATATGGAAGGTGCAGGAGGAGGAGAAAAGGAGATGGAAAAGATGGGGGTTTAAGACAAGTGATGAGGAAGGGAGAGCAGGAAGTCAACTCCATGGCTGAGAAAAAGTCGCAAAGGAGGAAGTGAAAGCAACGGAGTTTGAACTCCCATCTCCCATCATCAAGTACTGTGTCTTTTCCCACTACGTCACAGCTCTGGAAATTCCTATCTACAATTAAAGTAAGGGGATTTGTTTAGGGAAGATTTGAATTTTCCCCAGCAGTGAGAAAAGTTAACAGTTGATAGAAATCACCCATTCTTTTTTCTGGATTGACATAGTTGTGTGTGGCCAGCACATGGCTCAGAGATTGACATGTCTAAATCTGTTTGTTTCTGATGCTTCAAGGAGTCTTTAATAACTAAAGAAGGGTCCTTTGTTTTTGCTTAGAAGATGAAAGCAAACATAATGACTCACAGAATTTTGCAGGAGTTGGTGAAGTCTGCTGCAGTATAATTTATCCATAACAATGCCAACCTTGAAATAGCATTGCTTTCCTCTGTTTTCTTTGGAAAATTAGAATTTTGTCTGCAGAAAATAGATATGAATCAAGTACAAGAGCCTATTTTTCAGACTCAAACATTTCGGAAGTTTTTTGTTTTTATAGAAATCCGACTTCGTCACTTTACTGAAAATCAAGAGTATAATTAAGCTAATTAACATTTTAAAATCCAATTGGAGCAGAAGTTTTAACTCTCTTAAGAGAGCTATAACTGCAGATATTCCAGTTGTATGCTAATAATCAAACGTTTTCAAAACACTTTTGTGAAGGAACCCTACTTAGCCACCCTGTTCTTATTAGTTTCAATTATTTTCCATACAAGAAAGTAATAAAATTACACATCTTAAAGTATTCCAGAACCAACTCTCCATCCCTAATTGGTAGACATCAGAAAGTTTTACATTATCAATTAAAACATAATAAGCACATATTCCTAGACATATATAGGTGCACTCAACTTTTTTGCATATTTTTTTCTGGGCACTAAGATGTTACAAACAGTGGAAGAGTGATGATTGAGGTAAATTAATGCACTTAAATGGTTTATCGAGGTTCCATGTCAAGACAACTTGTTGAAGACTATTATAACTTTTTCTTTAGTCCAGGAAAACACAGAAGTATTTGCAACTTATTTCTGAGAAATGAGTGCAACTTATGGTAAATGTGACACAAATATCAGATTTGTATATACCGGTAGTCTTTGTTCAGAGGTGTGGGACCATAAAATGACAATGCATGTTGAAATTGCGCAAATGATCTTAATAATCAATGGGAAAAATTATGATTGCACCATTACCTTTAAACATTTTTGTCAAAACATGAAGAACTCCCTTACGTTGCTTATAAATATATAGAGAAATGGAAAAAACAGTAATACTAATATTTATTTAGTACGTTGTAATTTAAAACATTACAACATTGAGAATTATGTTACATTTATTTGCAAAGTCTTATCCAAAGTATTTTGAACAGTACTTGCTTTTTCCTTCTCGTCCTAGAATGTATTTTTTTTTTATTGAAGTATATTGATTTACAATGTTGTGTTAGTTTCAGGTGTACAGCACAGTGATTCAGTTATAAATACATATATATACATACATATTCTTTTTCAGATTCTTTTTCCTTATAGGTTATTATAAAATATTGAGTATAGTTCCCTGTGCTTTACAGTAGGTCTTTATTGGTTATCTGTTTTATTTATAGTAGTGTGCATATGTTAATCCCAACCTCCTATAACTTATGACATGGAGAGAGCATCTTTTCTCCACTTTGGTGACTCGGTATGATCCTTTCTAAGTATGGATCAGCTTCCAACATTTTCTCTTCTGTACATTCAATGTCATAAAATACCCCCTAGAATTCCCTTAATGGGAATTTTTCTGCCTGTGTCACTTCTTCTGGGCCATCTCTTTGTCACAATCACTTTCCCCATTAATGTCGCTAAGGTCACCTTCGCTAAGTTCCTTTGTTGCATGGCTGGAATCTCTGGAACAACGGAGGTGTCAACATCCCCATCGTCTAATCACATCCAAATTCACTTTCAGTGTGATCACTTTCTGTACTTTCATATGTTGGTCAATTTCCTCTTTTGACTGTCCATTTTTGTAAAATGGGAGACAAGGAGGCGACACAGACAAATGCTTTCCTGTTTTTGCGTGACTGAATAACAGATGTGCAGGAGCCAATCACTGACAGGCCTGGAAAAGAATGATGAGATTGGTCACTGATCAAGATGTGCATCTATGTAGTGATGTGTGGTCTAAAGAGCTAGCACCAAAGTGTTTATGCAATTATTCACATTTAATATATCATAGTGACTAAAATTTGAAAAGTGGTGTTGGAGGACTGGTGTTATTTAACTAAACCATGGTAATTAAAATTTGTGCATATCATAACTGTGTAAAATAGAGACTACCTGTATTAACCAAGCAGGTCAATTCCAAATTATAGAAAGAATTGCATACTTTGTGGGAAAACACAAATTTTCATAATATATCATATATATATATATATATATATAGTATATATATGTATCAACATAAATTCATAGATTAAACAATAAGGAGAAAGAGTTGATTCTCTGCACAATTCCTGCAGTGGAGGCGGAAACCTACCAGCTTTTGGGCCAGGGGAACAAGAAGACTGAAGCCAGGGAAATGTGGCTTCTGAAAGGAGTATGGGGATCCCAGAATGGAAAGAGCCAGAGAAGGGATTCAAAAATTCTGTCTGTCTACAGAGCTGACTCATCTCTGGTCCATGCTCTGTTGAACAGAGCAACTCAACTAAAGAGAAAAAGTCTGAAGAGAGATTGGAGCTGCTGCCCCCAAATCAGAATCTCAGTGTAAGACCCGCCAAAATCATTGCCCACTAAAATGAAAGATACCACATGTGCAAGTCTATTCATAGGGGAATGAAAGCCTGCCTGAGAAAGATGCAACATAAAGGAAAGGTTGACCAAAAGTCGAGTAGAGTTACCTTCCTGATGATACTACATGAGCACCTGGACCCAGTCACACCTCCCCATGAACATTCCCATTGTGAACCAGTAACTTTCCTATTTGACTTAAGCCTCTTTGATTTGGAGTGATTCCATTTGTAGGCAGAATCCTTGTGTCCTTTACCCATCAAAGTTTAACTGGAGTTTATGAAATTTACAATCCTGAGGAAATGGAATGCAACACACACATTAGGATAATACCCCTTAAACCCACGGATTTCAATAAGCCCAAGATTAACCTTTAATCTATGGAGAATTAGACCCTAACACTAGCATTTCTTTTATGTGAAACCTAAGTAGAAGTTTTAGGCTTACAGCTAGAACAATTTTTAATTTAGGGCACTAGAAAATAAAATGCCATATCTGTTTTTTTTTTAACATCTTTATTGTGTATAATTGCTTTACAATGGTGTATTAGTTTCTACTTTTTAACAAAGTGAATCAACTATACATACACATATATCCCCATATCTCCTCCCTCTTGCGTCTCCCTCCCTCCCTCCCTATCCCACCCCTCTAGGTGGTCACAAAGCACCGAACTGATCTCCCTGTGCTATGCGGCTGCTTCCCACTAGCTATCTATTTTACATTGGATGGTGTATTTAGGTCCATGCCACTCTCTCACTTTGTCCCAGCTTACCCTTCCCACTCCCCGTGTCCTCAAGTCCATTATCTATGTTTGCATCTTTATTCCTGTCCTGCCCCTAGGTTCTTCAGAACCGTTTTTTTTTTAGATTCCATATATGTGTTAGCATACGGTATTTGTTTTTCTCTTTCTGACTTACTTCACTCTGTATGACAGATTCTAGGTCCATCCACCTCACTACAAATAACTCAATTTCGTTTCTTTTTATGGCTGAGTAATATTCCACTGTATATATGTGCCACATCTTCTTTATCCATTCATCTGTCGATGGACACTTAGGTTGCTTCCATGTCCTGGCTATTGTAAATAGAGCTGCAATTAACATTGTGGTACATGACTCTTTTTGAATTATGGTTTTCTCAGGGTATATGCCCAGTAGTGGGATTGCTGGGTCATATGGTTGTTCTATTCTTAGTTTTTTAAGGAAGCTCCATACTGTTCTCCATAGTAGCTGTATTAATTTACATTCCCACCAACAGTGCAAGAGGGCTCCCTTTTCTCCACACCCTCTCCAGCATTTATTGTTTGTAGATTTTTGATGATGGCCATTCTGACTGATGTGAGGTGATACCTCATTATAGTTTTGATTTGCATTTCTCTAATTATTACTGATGTTGAGCATCCTTTCATGTGTTTGTTGGCAATCTGTATATCTTCTTTGGAGAAATGTCTGTTTAGGTCTTCTGCACATTTTTGGATTGGGTTGTTTTTTTTTTTGTTATTGAACTGCATGAGCTGACTGTAAATTTTGGAGATTAACCCTTTGTTAGCTGCTTCATTTGCAAATACTTTCTCCCATTCTGAGGGTTGTCTTTTCATCTTGTTTATGGTTTTCTTTGCTGTGCAAAAGCTTTTAAGTTTCATTAGGTCCCATTTGTTTATTTTTGTTTTTATTTCCATTTCTCTAGGAGGTGGGTCAAAAAGGATCTTGCTGTGATTTATGTCATAGAGTGTTCTGCCTATGTTTTCCTCTAATAGTGTCCTGATAGTGTCTGGCCTTACATTTAGGTCTTTAATCCATTTTGAGTTTATTTTTGTGTATGGTGTTAGGGAGTGTTCTAATTTCATTCTTTTACATGTAGCTGTCCAGTTTGCCCAGCACCACTTATGGAAGAGGCTGTCTTTTCTCCACTGTATATTCTTGCCTCCTTTATCAAAGATAAGGTGACCAAATGTGTGTGGGTTTATCTCTGGGCTTTCTATTTGTTCCATTTATCTATATTTCTGTTTTTGTGCCAGTACCATACTCTCTTGATTACTGTAGTTTTGTAGTATAGTCTGAAGTCAGGGAGCCTGATTCCTCCAGCTCCATTTTTCATTCTCAAGATTGCTTTGGCTATTTGGGGTCTTTTGTGTCTCCATACAAATTGTGACATTTTTTGTTCTAGTTCTGTGAAAAATGCCAGTGGTAGTTTGATAGGGATTGCACTGAATCTGTAGATTGCTTGGGTAGTATAGTCATTTTCACAATGTTGAGTCTTCCAATCTAAGAACATGGTATATCTCTCCATCTATTTGTATCATCTTTAATTTCTTTCATCAGTGTCTTATAGTTTTCTGCATACAGGTCTTTTGTCTCTCTAGGTAGGTTTATTCCTAGATATTTTATTCTTTTTGTTGCAATGGTAAATGGGAGTGTTTCCTTAATTTCCCTTTCAGATTTTTCATCATTAGTGTATAGGAATGCAAGAGATTTCTGTGCGTTAATTTTATATCCTGCTACTTTACAAAATTCATTGATTGCTCTAGTAGTATTCTGGTAGCATCTTTAGGATTCTCTCTGTATAGTATCATGTCATCTGCAAACAGTGACAGCTTTACTTCTCCTTTTCCAATTTGGATTCCTTTTATTTCTTTTTCTTCTCTGATTGCTATGGCTAAAACTTCCAAAACTATGTGGAATAATAGTGGTGAGAGTGGACAACATTTTCTTGTTCCTGATCTTAGAGGAAATGGTTTCAGTTTTTCAGCATTGAGAGCAATGTTGGCTGTGGGTTTGTCATATATGGACTTTATTATGTTCAGGTAAGTTCCCTCTATGCCTACTTTCTGGAGGGTCTTTATCATAAATCAGTGTTGAATTTTGTTGAAAGCTTCCTCTGCATCTATTGAGATGATCATATGGTTTTTCTCCTTCAGTTTATTAATATGGTTTATCACCTTGATTGATTTGCATATGTTGAAGAATCCTTGCATCCCTGGGATAAACTCCACTTGATCATGGTGTATGATCCTTTTAATGTGCTGTTCGATTATGTTTGCTAGTATTTTGTTGAAGATTTTTACATCCATGTTCATCAGTGATACTGACCTGTAGTTTTCTTTCTTTGTGACATCTTTGTCTGGTTTTGGTATCAGGGTGATGGTGGCTTCGTAGAATGAGTTTGGGAGTGTTCCTCCCTCTGCTATTTTTTGTAAGAGTTTGAGAAGGAAAGGTGTTAGCTCTTCTGTAAGAGTTTGATAGAATTCGCCTGTGAAGCCATCTGGTCCCGGACTTTTGTGTTTTGGAAGATTTTTACTCACAGTTTCAATTTCAGTGCTTGTGATTGGTCAGTTTATATTTTCTATTTCTTCCTGGTTCAGTCTTAGAAGGTTGTGCATTTCTAAGAATTTGTCCATTTCTTCCAGGTTGTCCATTTTACTGGCATATAGTTGCTTGTAGTAATCTCTCATGATTCTTTGTATTCCTGCAGGGTCAATTGCTACTTCTCCTTTTTTTTTTTCTATTTCTGTTGATTTGAGTCTTCTCCATTTTTTTCCTGAGTCTGTCTAGTGGTTTATCAATGTTGTTTATCTCATCAAACAACCAGCTTTTAGTTTTATTGATCTTTGCTATTGTTTCCTTCATTTCTTTTTCATGTATTTCGGATGTGATCTTTATGATTTCATTCCTTCTGCTAACTTTGGGGTTTTTTGTTCTTCTTTCTCTAATTGCTTTAGGTGTAAGGTTTGGTTATTTATTTGAGATTTTTCTGTTTCTTGAAGTAAGATTGTATTGCTATAAACTTCCCTCTTAGAACTGCTTTTGCTGCATCCCATAGGTTTTGGGTCGTGTTTTCATTGTCATTTGTTTCTAGGTATTTTTTGATTTCCTCTTTGATTTCTTTAGTGATCTCTTGGTTATTTAGTAGTGTATTGTTTAGCCTTCATGTGTTTGTATTTTTTACGGATTTTTTTCCTGCAATTGTTATCTAGTCTCATATCATTGTGGTCAGAAAAGATACTTGATATGATTTCAATTTTCTTAAATTTACGAAGGCTTGATTTGTGACCCAAGATATGATCTATCTTGGAGAATGTTCCATGAGCGGTTGAGAAGAAAGTGTATTCTGTTGTTTTTGGATGGAATGTCCTATAGATATCAATTAACTCCATCTTGTTTAATGCATCATTTAAAGCTTGTGTTTTCTTATTTATTTTCATTTTGGATGATCTGTCCATTGGTGAAAGTGGGGTGTTAAAGTCCCCTACTATGGTTGTGTTACTGTTGATTTCCCCTTTTATGCTGTGAGCAGTTGCCTTATGTATTGAGGTGCTCCTATGTTGGGTGCATAACTATTTACAATTGTTATATCTTCTTCTTGGATTGATCCCTTGATCATTATGTAGTGTCCTTCTTTGTCTCTTATCATAGTCTTTATTTTAAAGTCTATTTTGTCTGAGATGAGAATTGCTACTCCAACTTTCTTTTGATTTCCATTTGTATGGAATAGCTTTTTCCATCCCCTCATTTTCTGTCTGTATGTGTCCCTAGGTCTGAAGTGGATCTCTTGTAGACAGCATATATATGGGTCTTGGTTTTGTATCCCTCAGTCATTCTGTGTCTTTTGGTTGGAGCATTTAATCCATTTACATTTAAGGTAGTTATCGATAGGTATGTTCCTATTACCATTTTCTTAATTGTTTTGGGTTTGTTATTGTAGGCCTTTTCCTTCTCTTGTGTTTCCTGCCTAGAGAAGTTCCTTTAGCATTTGTTGTAAAGCTGGTTTGGTGGTGCTGAATTCTCTTAACTTTTGCTTGTCTGTAAAGGTTTTAATTTCTCCATCGAATCTGAATGAAATCCTTGCTGGGTAGAGGAATCTTGGTTGCAGGCTTTTCCCTTTCATCACTTTAAATATGTCTTGCCATTCCCTTCTGGCTTGCAGAGTTTCTGCTGAAAGATCAGCTGTTAACCTTCTGGGGGTTCCCTTTTATGTTATTTGTTGTTTTTCCCTTGCTGCTTTTAATACCTTTTCTTTGTATTTAATTTTTGATAGTTTGATTAATATGTGTCTTGGCATGTTTCTCCTTGGATTTATCCTGTATGGGACTCTCTGCACTTCCTGGACTTGATTGACTATTTCCTTTCCCATGTTAGGGACGTTTTCAACTATAATCTCTTTAAATATTTTCTCAGTCCCTTTCTTTTTCTCTTCTTCTGCTGGGACCCCTATAATTTGAATGTTGGTGCGTTTAATGTTGTCCTAGAGGTCTCTCAGACTGCCCTCAATTCTTTTCATTCTTCTTTCTTTATTCTGCTCTGTAGTAGTTATTTCCACTATTTTATCGTCCTGGTCACTTAGCTGTTCTTCTGCCTCACTTATTCTGCTATTGAGTCCTTCTAGAAAATTTTAAATTTCATTTATTGTGTTGTTCATCATTGTTTGTTTGCTCTTTAGTTCTTCTAGGTCCTTGTTAAACATTTCTTGTATTTTCTCCATTCTATTTCCAAGATTTTGGATCATCTTTACCTTCATTACTTTGAATTCTTTTTCAGGTAGACTGTTTATTTCCTCTTCATTTGTTTGGCCTGTTGGGATTTTACCTTGCTCCTTCATCTAATGTGTGTTTCTCTGTTTTCTCATTTTGCTTAACTTACTGTGTTTGGGGTTTCTTTTTCACAGGCTGCAGCTTCGTTGTTTTTGGTGTTTGCCCCCAGTGGGTAAGGTTGGTTCAGTGGGTTGTGTAGGCTTCCTGTTGGATGGGACTGGTGCCTGTGTTCTGGTGGATGAGGCTGGATCTTGTCTTTCTGGTGGGCAGGGTCACGTCTGGTGGTGTGTTTTGGTGTGTCTGTGACCTTATTATGATTTTAGGTAGTGTCTCTGCTAATGGGTGGTGCTGTGTTCCTGTCTTGCTAGTTGCTTGGCATAGGGTGTCCAGCACTGTAGCTTGCTGGTTGTTCAGTGGAGCTGGGTCTTAGTGTTGAGGTGGAGATATCTGGGAGAGCTTTTGCTGTTTGATTTTATGAGGTGGGAGGTCTCTGGTGGAGCAATGTCCTGAACTCAGTTCTCTCATCTCAGAGGCACAGGCCTGACACCAGTCGGAGCACCAAGACCCTGTGAGTCACACGGCTCAGAAGAAAAGAGAGAATAAAAAAGAAAGAAAAAAAAGATAATAAAGTAAAGTTATTAAAATAAAAAAGTATTAAAAAGTCATAAAGCAAGCAAGAAAGAAAGAAGAGAACAACCAAACCAATAAACAAATCCAACAATGATAACAAGTGCTAAAAACTATACTAAAAAAAAACCCACAAAAAACAGACAGAACCTTAGGATAAATGGTAAAAGCAAGCTATACAGACAAAATCACACAAAGAAGCATACACATACACACTCACAAAAAGAGAAAAAGGAAAAAAAATCTATATGTAAAAAAATAAGGAAGAGAGCAACCAAATCAATAAACAGATCTACCAGTGATAATAAACTGTAAATACTAAACTAAGATAAACTTAAAACCAGAAACAAATTAGATGCAGAAAGCAAACCCCAAGTCTACCATTGCTCCCAAAGTCCACCGCCTCAATTTTCAGATGATTCGTTGTCTATTCAGGTCTTCCACAGATGCAGGGTACATCAAGTTGACTGTGGAGATTTAATCCTTTGCTCCTGAGGCTGCTGGGAGAGATTTCCCTTTCTCTTCTTTGTTCTCACAGCTCCTGGGGTTCA
This sequence comes from Delphinapterus leucas, assembly GCF_059928025.1. Lineage (NCBI taxonomy): Eukaryota > Metazoa > Chordata > Mammalia > Artiodactyla > Monodontidae > Delphinapterus > Delphinapterus leucas. The sequence goes on along the minus strand of NC_143133.1, from coordinate 115,155,036 downwards.
GCTTTGGATTTGGCCCCGCCTCTGCGTGTAGGTTGCCTGAGGGCGTCTGTTCTTCGCTCAGACAGGACGGGGTTAAAGGAGCCGCTGATTAGGGCCTCTGGCTCACTCAGGCCGGGGGGAGGGAAGGTCATGGAATGCGGGCGGGCCTGCGGCAGAGGCCTGCATGATGTTGCACCGGCCTGAGGCGTGCCGTGCATTCTTCCGGGGAAGTTGTCCCTGGATCACGGGACACTGGCAGTGGCGGGTTGCACAGTCTCCTGGGAGGGTAGGTGTAGATAGTGACCTGTGCTTTCACACAGGCTTCTTGGTGGCTGCAGCAGCAGCCTTAGCATCTCATGCCCATCTCTCTTGTCTGCATTGATAGCCACGGCTCACGCCCATTTCTGGAGCTCATTTAGGAGGTGCTCTGAATCCCTTGTCCTCACGCACCCCAAAACAATGGTCTCTTGCCTCTTCGGCAGCTCCAGACTTTATCCCGAACTCCCTCCCAGCTAGCTGTGGCGCACTAGCCCCCTTCAGGCTGTGTTCATGCAACCAAGCCCTGTCCTCTCCCTGGGATCTGACCTCTGAAGCCTGAGCCTCAGTTCCCAACCCCCACCCACCCTGGCGGGTGAGCAGACAAGCCTCTCAGGCTGGTGAGTGCTTGTCGGCACGGATCCTCTGTGCGGGAATCTCTCCGCTTTGCCCTCTGCAACCCTGTAGCTGTGCTCTCCTCCTTGGCTCTGAAGCTTCCCCACTCCGCCACCTGCAGTCTCCGCCAGTGAAGGGGCTTCCTAGTGTGTGGAAACCTTTCCTCCTTCACAGCTCCCTCCCAGAGGGGCAGGTCCTGTCCCTAGCCTTTTGTCTCTGTTTTTTCTTTTTTCCTTTTGCCCTACCCAGGTACCCGGGGAGTTTCTTGCCTTTTGGGAGGTCTGAGGTCTTCTGCCACCATTCAGTAGGTGTTCTGTAGGAGTTGTTCCACATGTAGGTGTATTTCTGACGTATTTGTGGGGAGAAAGGTGATCTGCACGTCTTACTCCTCCGCCACCTTGAAGGTCTCTCCAGGGTTTGGTTTTTTAAATGAAATTATTTTTCTAACCACCAGTTGCTTTATGGTTATGTTCTGTCAAATAGAGCCTGTTAAAAGAATCCAGTTAGATCAAAGGAAGTTCAAAGGAATCTCTAAAAACACAAACATCACCAGAAAAATGCCGATTTGGATTGTCCATTTATGCAATTGGAAGAAAGTAACAAGAAGGATGTTTAAATTTTAGTGTTTTGACATGCATTTAGCTTTTGTTTAGGTTTATTGCATTTTTTCCAACATATGTAAACTTCGAAATGTCATAACTTCTAACAGAGTGTGGCAGTCATCTGAAAACTTTCTCAGCATGGAGTACAATGAATTATTGGTCCATTGGGAAGATGTTGTGGTAAAATACTGACTACTGACTCTCTCCCATCTGCCCCAGTGGCCGTTAGAGGAGGGAGGAAGAGGAGGCAGAGAGGCGGTCACAACCTCCTTGTTTTACACTGGAGGCTGCAGTGGCTACTGAGGCACTTTTGAGACAAGTTTTCCAAAATGCTTTGTAATGTTTATATTCTGTTACCACCTCTAGATGTTATAATCAAGAGATTCAAGATTCATAAACATTGACAATTAATTTTAATTATCGGTTTCCTTCAACATCCCATTCATATCAGGTAAAATGTGCATTCTGACCACAAATTCTTTGAAAAGCTTGGCTCATAAAAATGATTCAAGCTTGTGGAGAACAGACATGATCATCTAAATTACTTGTGACAAATGAAAGTCCAAATAAGTTAATGGAGATTTTTGTTCTCATGTGAATAAGAAAAGGTTTTTTTTTCAGCCCATGTTGATAGGATATTTTACTCAAGTCATTGAAAAGAAAACGATTACCCAAAACTCCTTTGAAAAGGAAATGGCAGAACCCATTAGATAAGTTTTAGCATTTGGAATGAAGCTGGAGATTATCAGAAATGTGTAAGATAGGCCAAAAGAAGTTGAAAAATGCCTTTCCTCAATAGTATAGATCTTCTTACTATTAAAGAAAATAAAGCCTTTCCTCAATAGTATAGATCTTCTTCCTAAAGTGATGATCCAAGTTCCTATCATCTAAATTTCCGATTGTAGTGTATATACTTTTAAGTATACAACAAAGGTCTCAGCTGATTCAAACTAGATTCCCTGGTAACAGCTGTACTAGGTTTGCTGGGGAAGGTATAAGTGCCTGTGGTTTGTCTAGTAAGCCTAGACCATGATTCTCAACTTGAGAGCTTTTGTTCCCCAGGGGACATTTGATAAAAATATCTGGACCATTTTCAGATGTCAAAACTGGGGATGGAGGGTGCTAGTTACATCTAGTGAGTAGAAGAAGGGATGGTGCTAAATATCCTGCAGTACACCAGGACAGCCCCTTACAATGAAGAATTATCCAGTTCAAAAAGTGACTAGTGTAGAGATTGAGAAACCCTGGCCCAGACCCAAACTTAATACTGAAACTAATGAGAAATAGGTATAAAATAGACAATTATAAAGGATGGTTTTCAAGAATGGGATACAACTATCACCATAATGAAAATGTAGAGTCTACAGAAAAGACAGTTCCTATCAATACTGCATATGTGCACACGTGTTGGCTCCATAGCTTAATTCATAGTGTTCTAGCACATATCAGTGCTTCTGCAAAAACTTTGGTAGTAGTGATACTTCTGATTTTCAGGCAAAAGGTGAGCTTTTGATGCAGGAAAAGAAACATTTTATTCTATGTGAATATCTCATTGTTCTTCTGAAGCATCAGAATGTGACTAAAATGGGTGTTTCAATCTCTACATCTTGGGCAGTTGACTTTGGCTTGGACTAATAGCCGAACTTTTACATTCTTGATATATTTGGGAGTGAAAAATTACAAAAATGTAGTTAGAGAATGATTTAAATAGAAGACTATTAGCATCACTTTGAAATTTTTCAGAAGGAAAATTATTTCCACTTTTGAAAACATAGTCAATAAAATGGATTCTACTGAAAAATGCATTATTTGCATGATTTAATAGAGAATTTTGACCCCGGGATGAAGTTGGTGTTTCCTGAAATTGTACTTGCTTATTACTTACGGATGTGAGAGGCTAAATTTCTAGCTGTTATTGACTCGACAGCAGAGGCGAGGATCATTGATATTCTTCATGCAGTGGGAAAAGAATACAATTGCATTGTCTATGAGTTACTAAAATAAGAAGGTCTGAATTAAAGGTCTGTTGGCAGCAGAACTGTTCTTCTTTGGCCTTCATGCCTCGAATCAGTTTAGTTCTTTTGTGTTGAAAATTCGTTAAGGCCTCCATCATCATTCCAAGAAGTCTCTGCATTTTTGTAGAAACTCTCAGGAATTAGACATTATGTGTGAAAATATTTTATTCTAGAGATGAAAAATCTGATCAAGAGATGACTAGTATATTTGACAGTAAGCAATGTTGGCTTAATTTAACATTTATGTACTTCCATCAGAATGAAAAATAGTCTATGTGGCATTCAGAACATTTAAAAAATGTACTAGGAACCCACTCTCAAGACTTCAATACACTCGCTGACCTTACCTCCCATGGATTACAGATCTGTGCCTTTTTGGCACAGTAATAACCCTGTTTTCTGTAATCTTTGTGTACCCTGACCACCTGTAAAACATGAATGCTGTGATTATGCACTGTATTCCCGCTCATCCCTCATCTCTGATGGAATGCAGTGGGTGTGGAAGATGGCACCTCTGTACTATGGCAGGGAGATCCCTGAGCTCGCGAGAGAATAGTGAGCTTCCATGAAGGGTGCCCTAGGAAAATGGTAGCAATCAATTCTCTTTCTACGTACTCCCTTCATACATTAAGACACTTACTATTATAGGCATTCCTTTTAACATGCTACAGGTATGTTGCAAATGTTATTCTTATGAATTGAGGCTTAGGAAAGTGCATTTTTGAATTATGACCAAATGTCTAGCTTCCCTTTGATTGAAGCAAGTCAGCCCGTTTGAACAATTTGAGAGTAGTGGTACCTGAAGCAGGAAAGGGATTGAGTGTCTTTAATTTACATTTTGGGGCCCTTTAAAGTCAGAACTCAGAAACCCAAACCTAAACTCAAGATATAACTCACCAATATATCCATCATTTGCATTTCCCTCGATATTTTTCTTCCTATATAGAAAGCTCAGCGGGAAGTGGTCACACATCTGAGTATCGGATATTTGAGAATTTAACCCCCTTAGAAAATAATATTGTGTCTCTAGAATTGTAATGATGCAATTGATGATAGAATTGTTGCTATAGTAACCCCTAGCCACAAGTGGCTGTTTAAATTTAAATTAATTAAAATTAAGCAAAATAAAAGATCACTTTCACAGTAGCAATAGAGACATTTCAAATTATAGAGACATTTCAAATAGAGACATTTCAATTATAGAACATTTTTCTCATTGCAGAAATTTCTATTGGACAGTGTTGATGATTTAGAACAGGCAACTGTTGGCAAAAGTCACTAGAATGTAGATATTCAGAAAAGGTCTCCTTTCATTATTTGAGTGAGTTTCTGAAGTTTAGTGGAAGTCTATCAATAGGATGTTGTGATATATTTTTGTGAGAAAGGAGCCAAATGTGATGGTTAATTTTATGTGCCCACTTGACTGGGCCACAGGGTGCCCAGACATTTGACCAAACATTAGTCTGGGTGTGTCTGTGAGGATGTCTCTGAATGAGATTAACATTTGAATCCACAGACTGAGCAGATTGCCCTCCCTAATGAGTGTATATATTATCCCCTTAGCAGATATACGGTTTGCAAATATTTTCTCCCATATCTTAGGGTGCCTTTTCATTTTGTTGATGGTTTCCTTTGCTGTGTAGAACTTTTTAGTCTGATGTACTCCCACTTGTTTATTTTTGTTTTTCTGCCTTTGTGGTCAAATCTAAAAATCATCACCACTGAACCAATGAGAAGTCTGAATAGAACAAAAAGGCTGCGTAAGAGGGAACTCCTCCTGTGTGACCACTTGAACTGGGACATTGATCTTTTCCATCCTTGAAACTTCAGCTCTTTTTGGGTCTTGAGCCTTTTAGCTTTATAACTGGAACTTACACCATTAGCTTTCCAAGTTCTCAGGCCTTCAAATTTGGACTAGAACTACACGGTGGCTCTCTTGGGTCTCCTGAGTGCAGATCTTGGGACATCTCAGCCTCCATAATTGTGTGAACCAATTATTTATAATAAATCCCTTTATATCACCTAGCACAGTATCAGGAAAATAGGTGTACTGCTTGGTAATATTATAGATCTATTACATATATAAATGTATATTTATTTACACATTTTCTCTAGAGAACATTGACTAATGCACCAAGAAAGAAAGGAAAAAAGGTTTTGGTAAATGATTGAAAGGTAAAATTTGTCCCTTGGGTTTTCTGTCTTCTGTATCTTGACTTTGAAGATACAGCAGGGAATTGATCCAGTAACGGAGGCAAGTGTTTATCTGCAAAGCAGGGAAAAGTGAGAGGGGCAAAGACGCCAGAAGGAACCATATAGTGCAAATATGCAAGGGAAGGAAGATATGAGAGCTATATAATAAATTAAGAGTTTGGTAAAAACAAAATTCCCAAATAGCAAAATAAAATTACAAAACTGAAAATCATAATTCAAGGTGAATCTTAGGCATTTAAAAATATGATTGATTATTCTTAAGATTCCTGCCTAGTGACTTAGTGTTTGAAGGATCCCATTACACTGGTTAGAATAAAAGTGGCTGTACCTGAGTCTTCATAAGGAATGGTTTTCCTGCTCTTGGGCCTGAGCAGTAGATCAATGATGGAGGATTTGAAGCTCCCATTTAGCCTGCACCTTATTCTTTTTTTTTTTTTGCGGTACGCGGGCCTCTCACCACTGTGGCCTCTCCCGTTGCGGAGCACAGGCTCCGGACGTGCAGGCTCAGCGGCCATGGCTCACAGGCCTAGCCGCTCCGCGGCATGTGGGATCTTCCCGGACCGGGGCATGAACCCATGTCCCCTGCATTGGCAGGCGGACTCTCAACCACTGCGCCACCAGGGAAGCCCAGCACCTTATTCTTTATTGCAACTTAGCAGCGTATAAAAGACAATTGAGTCATCAGCATGTGCAAACAAATAAGCAAACACTCATTCTTTTTCATGAGCAAAGAAATAAATGAGTGGTATTAATTATCTGGCTAAAATAAATTATAATGAATGCAAACTCATTACTGTTGAAATCGATGCATGCATAACAGAAGGTACATTTATTGAAGTCAACATGTTTAATTACATTTGGAGTAATAAAGAGACTAAGCATGAAGTCCAATGTCTCTTGAGCCTCAACATTAATTTTGATCTAATTTTCTTTTCCTTGATGTTGAGAAAATGAAAAAGCAAATAAAATTAAGAGACCAACCTTCACTTCATTAACTTTGCTAACAGGGGATTATAAGCTGCTTATACCATGTGTATTCCACATTGTGATTCAAGGAAAGGTCACTTGATTTAAAAGCCAGTAATGTTATTATAAGAATAAAGGTAGCCATATGGCTGTTCTCATTCTACAAAAGTGCAAGAGACATACATAATGCTAAAGAGTCACAGCGACAAGGACAGAAGATACATGGAATTTTGACAGTGTGGAAGGAAAGCGTCTTAGTTCAGGCGGCTGTAACAGGATAGCATAGACTGGGTAGCTTAAATAATATTTATTTCTCACAGCTGTGGAGACCAACATCCAAGGTCAAAGTACCAGTACATTTGGTTCCTGGTGAAGACCCATTTCCTGGCATGTAGACAGCTGCCTTCTTGCTGGGTGCTTATATGATCTTTCCTGGGTGCCTGCACATGGAGAGACAGAGAGACAAAGAGATAGAAATAGAGGTAGAGACAGAGATAGATATTCCTCTTCTTATAAGGATACTAATCCCATCATGGGGCTTCACCTTCAGGACCTCATTTAAACCTAATTATCTCCCAAAGGCCCTATCTCCAAATACCATCACGTTGGAGGTTAGGGCTTCAACATATGGATTTTGGGGTGACATAAACATTCAGTCCATAACAGAGAGTCTATTCCTATGACACTTAAGCTAGATGACTCTGGCTGGAATTGAGAAGGAGAAAACAGCATGATCAGATAATCAGTCTGCTAACTGTTCTTGTCATACTGCTTTGGCAGTTAGATATTCAGGCTCCGATTCAGATGAGAACACAGATTCAGAAGACCCTTGCACAATATGATTTGAACTGTGAGGGTCCATTTATATGCACTTTTTTTTTTTTTCCCACCCAATGCATACTATAGTACTACACAATCCAAGGGTGGTTGAAACCACAGATGTGGAACCTCAGATACAGGGGTCTGACTGCAAAGTTATAAAGGGAGATTTTCGACTGTGCAGGGGTTTGGTGCCCCTAACATTGTTCAAGAGTCAACTATTGATTTAGAAAATCTCACCTTGCACTGCTTAGAAGATACAAGACTACAGTATCTCTATGAATCACTGTATTTGATCAGCATTCCCATACAGCTTCCTCCTTGGATACAGAGAGAATATAATTCCTGTTGCTTTTCACTGGAAGAAATATTCAACTTTTAAAAATTGTGTTATCCATCATAGCTCTCTCACTATGGTAATCACAGGGCTAGGGAAAGGGTGGTACTAGTACGCATTTCAGTATGTTATCTCATTTTTAATATTTCCAGTTGATGAAATAACAATGGATAGGTAAGCATTCAGAAAACAATGGAATGCAATCTCAATGTTACATTGAAAAATATCAAAAGTAAAGCTAAAACTAGTAGGCTATCCTATGCCAATACACCAGAAGGAGGCCTTTGTAAAGTCCTAGAGGAAATCTAACTGAGCCAAGGTGCTTTGCTGTAAGCTCATTTTGGCCTAATAGGTGCTGTTAAAAAGTAAGAAAAGAGACCGATCCTTTTTCATGTGTAAAATGAAGACATTGGACAATACATTCCCCATGGTCTGATATTATATGTATTAAGGAGAAGCAATTAACGTGTTGGGTAATTAACTAGAGGATTTTCTGCTCCATCTGCCTTTATATTTATTATTATATGACTTCCTGCAAAGTTAGTAGTTTCCTGGTAGTTTTATAACAGAGGTCTAAAGACGTTTAAGTGGAGCTCAGGTAAGATCTGTTCCAGTTGTATTAGTCCAATGGTTCTCAACTGGAGACAATTTACCCCCTGGGGACCCCAATCCTCAGAGACATTTGACGATGTCCGTAGACATTGCTGGAACCATATGACAGTATGTTGCCCACCTAATGCCCCATCAATCTCAAGTACTTTTATAGGTATTTCCTATAAACAAGGACTTTCTCTTATATAGCCACACTGCAATGATCAAGATCAGGAAATTAACATTGATACATTACAACTCTAGTTCACAGACCCCATGTAAATGTGGCCAGTTGACCAGTACTGTCCTATGTAGCAAAAGGATCCGGGTCAGAATCACCTGTTGCATTTAATTGTCATGTCTCTTTAGTCCCCTTCAGCCTAAGGCAGTCCGTCAGTCTTTTCTCGATTTTATAACTTGGCACTTTTGAAGATTACAGGCTGGTTTATTTTTTAGGGGGTCTCTCAATCTGGGTTTGTTTGACGTTTCTTTATGATGAGATTAGAACCATGTGTCTTTGGCAGGAATATCATAGAAATGGGGCTGTATTCACTTTCCTGGCATCTTTTCAGGTAGTGCCTGGTTTCCATTTGTCCCATCACTGATGATGTTTGCTTTGACCCCTTGATGAAGGTGATACCTTCACAGTTACTCACCATAAAACAGGGGTCCCCAACCCCCGGGGCCACAGTCTGGTACTGGTCCGTGGCCTGTTAGGAACCAGGCCGCACAGCAGGAGGTAAGCGGCGGGTGAGCGAATGAAGCTTCATCTGAATTTACAGCCACTCCCCATCGCTCGAGTTACCGCCTGAGCTCCTCCTCCTGTCAGATCAGTGGCAGCATTAGATTCTCATAGGAACCTACTGTGAACTGCGCATGTGGGGGATCTAGGTTGCGTGCTCCTTATGAGCATCTAATGCCTGATGATCTGAGGTGGAGCTGAGGTGGTGATGCTAGCGCTGGGGAGCGGCTGCAAATACAGATGCTCATTAGCAGAGATGTGACTGCAGAGAGACCACATAAATCAATTGCTTGCAGGCGCATATCAAAATCCCATCAGCGAGTGCCAAGTGAAAACAAGCTCACGGCTCCCGCAGATTCGGCATTACGGTGAGTTGTATGATTATTTCATTATATATTACAATGTCATAATATTAGAAATAAAGTGCACAATAAATGTAATGTGCTTGAACATCCCCAAACCACACCCACCCCCACCGCCCGCCCCCCCCACCCCCACCCCAGCCCCGGTCCGTGGAAAAATTGTCTTCCATGAAACCGGTCCTTGGTGCCAAAAATGTTGGGGACCACTGGTATAAAATATTTTGTGGGGAAGTACTTTGAAACTGTAGATATCTCATTCTCAAACTTTCAATTTATTCCTTTAAATATATGTGGACTAATGGAATCTTATTTTACTCAGTGGGTTATAATCCATTATTATCATTATTTATTTGTATGCTTAACTCATCCCTGATTGGTCAGTGGGCACCCAGTCAAGTTGTCTTTTGTATTCTTTTGACATATCCGTGTTCTTCTTTGAGCCCTTCCTTATTTTCTGGCACAAGGTGTTCTAGCCTTCTTTGGACTGAATTATGTCTCCCCAGAATTCATATGTTGAAGTCCTAGCTCCCATTGTGTTGGTATTTGGAGGTGGGGTCTTGGAGAGATAATTAATTTTAAATGAGGTCATGAGGGTGGGGTCCTCATGATGGGATTAGTGGCTTTATGATAAAAGACCAGAGAGCTCTCCCTCTCTCTCTCTTTCTGCCATGTGAAGACACTGCAAAAAAGATAGCTGTCTGCAAGCCAGAAAGAGAGCTCTGACCATGATCCGAAACTGAATTGCCTGGCACTCAGATCAAGGGACTTTCCAGCCTCTGGAACTGTGAGAAATAAAATTCCTCTGTTTAAGCCACCCAGCCTAAGGCATTTTTTACGGCAGCCTGAAGGGGCTAAGACACAGGCCCATGATGTGTGTTTCCCTGTCCCAGATCTGGAACCCAGTGGCTATCCCTTTGGCTGTTCAGAACTCTGGACAAGAATAGTACTCTTATTGTTTCCCTGAAATTCACTTCCTGCCTTGGGCTTTTTGCCCCAAACTTGAAAATCCATCTCATTCCCACAGGGTTCTAACTTCTGTCCTCCAAATTAATATGAATAGAAATCCACGTGAACCTAGTTAAAAACTTGTAATGCTTTAACAATGTGCTTACTTTTCCATGTCAGTTTTTAACCTCACAGAACCTCTCGGGACTCCACGTTGGAATTATGAGTTTTGGCTGGAGCTCTGGGTAGTGCACTTGTATGGCCAGCTGGCAGATATGGGAGCCTCGGAGCAGATGGCTCCCTGGCCTCAAATTGCACTGTGGGGCTGAGTGTTATAGATTCTGAGTCTTATAATAGATTCTTTTTCTTCATTTCAGGGATGGAACTAGGAATTGGTGATGGGGGGTCTGGGTAAGTGGGTTAGTAGATGGGGGGAGAGTAGGAAACCAGTCCCACAGGGTGGTGACCTGCTCAGGTGAAGATATTTATGCCAGGTGCCTGCGTGGGGGACTCTGCATAGGATAAAGTGACTGGGCATCTGTGGAGAAAACAGGGGAAGCAATTTTATTGGGCACAGAGTTAAAAACCTCACAGCCTAGTGGAGAGAAAATCACTTTAACATGGATGCCAAATCAAGTCTGATATTCTCTAGAAGAGCCAAGGATGTGGGCAGTTTCCAGGGAGCTCAGCATACACCTTGCTGTTGTGTTGCCTGCAAAGCGCCCTTTGTAATCTCTCTCTATGGCTGTTCAGTTTTATTTGTGTGATGGTGTGGCTACAGTTTAATTAATTGCTATTTATCAGGCATCATACCAACAGATGATATAATCTCATTTAATCCACTTAACGTTCCTAATGAGGTAGGTTTTATCACCCACATATCCCCATTTTATACATGAAGAATCTGATCTTAGAGGGTGAAATGAAATGATTAGCTCAAATTAGCATAGTAGAGCCAGGATTTGACCCAGGTCTGTGTGATTACAAAGGCCATACTTTATTTCATAGAGGTAGTACTCAACAATGCCTCCAAATGTGGCCCTACCTTTTTTTTTTTTTTTTTTTTTTGCGGTATGCGGGCCTCTCACTGTTGTGGCCTCTCCTGTTGCGGAGCACAGGCTCCGGACGTGCAGGCTCAGCGGCCATGGCTTACGGGCCCAGCTGCCCCGCGGCATGTGGGATCTTCCCGGACCGGGGCACAAACCCGTGTCCCCTGCATCGGCAGGCGGACTCTCGACCACTGCGCCACCAGGGAAGCCCCCTACCTCTTTTTTAAGGTCACAGATCATGGTTATGGAAGAATTTGGCTCTTTAGAAGTTCTAGACTCTCACCCTAGCCTTACAATAAGCACTACATTCTAACTAACTGGAACAGCCAGTTGCTTGCTATATCAACTAACTTTTGCTATATAGTAAGCCACCCCAAAGCTAGTGGCTTAAAAAAATGATTTAGTTCATGATTCTGTGTGTTGGCAATCTGTTTGGGCTTGTTGGGCAGTCCATGTGATCAGGGCCAAGTTTAACTCTTCTTGGCTGGACTCTATCCCATGTCTGGGAGCTCAGCTTCAATTATAAGGATGACCTTCCTCCGTGGGCTTGTGATCCCTTCATAGGCTTGCCTGAACTTGTTCACACAGTGGCAGAGGGCTTTGAAGAGCACCAAGGGAAGAGAAGCCTGGAGGTGTCAGCACTTTTTAAGTCTCTTTTGTGTCACTTTCACTAATGTCCCATTGGTCAAAGCTAGTCACACAGCCAACCAGAATTTAAAGAATAGAGAAATAGACTCCGCTATCGAGAAGCATCTGCAGCATCCTTTTGTAAGGGCATCACACTGCAAAGGTGTTACATTACAGAGTCATGAGTGCAGGGATGGGAAGAATTTGTGATCATTTTAAAAAAAGTATCATAGTTGCCTAATCCTGTCCACTTATTTTACAAATTTTTGGCACTTCCCTGAAGGAAAATCAGACAAAAATTAGGGACATGTCATAGAAAACATTCATCATTACTGAATATAGACTCACAAATACGAAGCCCTGTGTCTGGTTGGTCAAGTAGTGAAAACTGCTCATCATACTTAAGCAAACGAAAAAAGCTGGACTGCCATAATCATTACTCTTGTTTCTTTACAAACTGGCGTTTTAATTATAAGGGGGATTCTAAAAATTGCTTATAAGTCACGTATGAATTTTCACAAATGACTCTTATAAAGGCATCCAGAAAACAAAATAGCCTTCGTTCCAACCTGCTTTAGAACCCAAGGAAGTCTACTTATTTGAGCTTTGGATTTTCCCCATGAAGACTGAAAAGCAGGTGATTATGTAATTTAGAAAAACTTCGAGAAGCCAACTTTTTTTTTTTTTTTTTTTTGCGGTACGCGGGCCTCTCACTGTTGTGGCCTCTCCTGTTGCGGAGCACAGGCTCCGGACACGCAGGCTCAGCGGCCATGGCTCACAGGCCCAGCCGCTTCGCAGCATGTGGGATCTTCCCGGACTGGGGCACGAACCCGTGTCCCCTGTATCGGCAGTCAGACTCTCAACCACTGCGCCACCAGGGAAGCCCGAGAAGCCAACTTTTTAAAGGAAATAATGAGGAAATGTCCCTTTAGGAAGAAGTTACCATAAAATGCCATGGGGTAAACAAATTACAACAACAAGAATAATGTCCTCTATCACATGAAGAAAAAGGGACTTCTATCAAGATTTTGTACCTCTGACATTTGTTGGTTGGTGACATGGCAGAAGTGTTTTCAGTGCAATGGTCCCTTTCCTTCATCGTGTTCTTGATTACTATTGGGTCTGTTTCTCTTCCTCTTGAAAGCACTAAACTATTTCATCTTGACTAGAGAACAGAGAATCCATTCATATAATAGCCAGAAAAGTTGAAGCAGAAGCCCTCTCATCTCTCTGCTTTGTTATTTTGGGGCAGAAATCATTCCCTGGCAGGTAATGAACTCCCTCACAATTATGTCAATAGGAGACACTTTATGATATGAAATAAAAATAAAATTCCATACTGGATGTATAGAAGTTTTGAGGTATGAATGTGTTTCTATGTATACGTCTATGGGAAACCATAAAAAGAGATTACAGATGGTAAACCAAAACGTTTCTTGACCCCAAATCAGAAATATTTCCCCACAAAGTTCTAAATACATATAACAGTTTCAAACTTGGCTATTCCAACTGTTTTAACAACTGAGTACGTACATGTTTTCCTCCTATGGCAAAAAACAGGCAAAGAGGTTTAGATTAAGCTTTGGGAATTGTTCTTTTAGAAAACCTTGGCTATGAAGTGTAAAACTCTTAAGTCAAGTAAATTTAGTAGTTTATTGACCTTGGGATGATGACGAATAAAATCTTTGACAGTCTCTTGTGGCTTTTGCGAATCACATATTATTGGCTGCAGGTCCATTTTCTAAACATCAGTTTGCCAAAAGCAAGTTTCCAGAAGCTAATTTACAAAATTACATTCTCTAAGTGGTAAACTTGCAGTGTGGCCAGTTTTTGAATTTAGCGGAGTCCATGTTTGCTGAGCGCATGCATAACCTCCATTCCTGCTGCCATGGCTGCTTTGTTCACCTGCCCCTTGGACAATAGCAGAGGGGCTGGGGAAGGAAACTAACTGATGTCTGCTGAAAGTGGTCTTCCAGGCCACCTGATTATTGAAATCTTCCCCTGTTGATGTCATCCTTTGGTGAGCATCATATGAGACACAGCTATCTTCACATTCTGTGCTCTTTCATAGAGATCTATCCACATCCCTCTTACCCAGACCTCCTTGATACAAGTTTTCCAATTGTGTTTCTTCCAACCAAACCATTAGCCAGATAGCCCATGGTTTGCTTGCTTCTAGGAAAAATGAATGACCAGGTTCAGTACTCAAAATTCTGCCCACTGGGGGTGGTTTTCTGTTCACCACAGTCCTGTAGAGCTGTTCCAGAATGGGGCTGTAGGGCAGCTACAGCTGTCCTCTTTCAGGTGATTGCCTGTATACTGTGCAGGATCATCTATGTATAAACCAAGCCTGTTTTTTCCCTTCAGTCAGGTGGTCATAGGGAACTTCATTTGAGCTATAGGTGTGGGTTAAGATAAAGAAGGCAAGTAGTAGGAATAGGCCCTATGCAACTTACGCCTTCTGGTCCTGCTCTAGCCCAATTTCATCTGTACCACTTCCACTTCATGATGGAGTGCATGCTCAACTTTGTGTCTTGGTCGGTTAGACACCACCCAGTTCACGATTGGCAGTTCAGATCATGTGGTAACTTGGCAGCCCATGGTCATGTGATCAGTCTCTATTAAAGTCCAATCACAAGCTCCAAATTTGTCTCTCAAAAGGAGAATAGTTATATGCAAAAAATGACATGGCTTTGCTTTAATCACTAAAGCTCTGTGCTGTATTTACTTAAAAGAGTCTGCCAAAGGCTCCATATAACATCTTTATCTGACAGTAACACCTGAAGCATCATCAAATCTGAAATGTTTTACTAATGTGTGTAGAGTGGTCACTGCCTCCTGCTAAGTGGGTCCAATCAGCACAATTTCATCAGTGTAATGGACCAGCATGATTCCACTGGAGTGAAAAAGCAATCAAGGTTCCTGCAGACTAAATTATGACCGTGCTAAGAGATCATGTAGTCCTGAGACAGAAGAGTGAAAATATATTGCTGGCCATGCCAGCTGAAAACAAACTACTTTGGATGGTCTTTACTAACAGGTATACAAAAAATATGTAACATTTGCCAGGTCAATAGCTGCATAGCAGGTACCAGGGAATGTGCTGATTTGCTCCAGCAAGGAAACCATATTAGTAACAGCAGCAGCAATTGCTTGATAATGTTTATGATAACCCCCTGTCATTGCCTAAGATCCATCTGTCTTCTGCACAGGCCAACTAAGTGAATATGAAATCTTTGCTTAGTGAGCTTACGTTAATCAGTCCAACCTCCTCCATCTTTATATTCCTTCTGCCCTGATCACCCTTAAGATATATTATCAAAACTATTCCTCAAGCTTCTATCAATATAAATTGGAAAAATCATGCAATGTTTTGGTTATGTGTTGCATCTCTACATGACTCATACTTGGAATCTCATTCTCTGGGACTTCCTGACATATGAGTCTAGAAGCCAAGAGAAGTAGTGGGAGGAGGTTATGAGGAGAATAAGCACTCCTGTGCAAGACATCTACTGCAGAGGAGATCATTATAGTTTCCTCAGTCAACGAGAGACTCTCTTAGGCAGGAATGTAAAGGCTACTTCTAATGGCAAAGAAGGCTCCTCAAAACTCAGGGTTTCATGGTTCAAGGTATGCAACTTCATTGCAATCTGCCCATAAGTTTCCATCGCAGTTTTCAGCGTCCTATTCCTTCCCCGTGAATGCCCCAATTTTAACAAAAGAGACCCTATGACATCAGCAATTCAGTTTGTGCTGTAAGTTAGTCATGTACAGATTACACATTGGGTTTCATTTTTAGAAAACTTGGCCCTAGATGAAGATTTTTGCAGGGGTTAAGCTCTAGGATATAGGAACTTCTTTTAGGGCTAGGATATAGGAGTTTCTTTTAGGACAAACATAGAAATTTTAAGTTCTCTTATATGAACTAGGAATTTAAAGCCCTGCGCTCCTCATTTTCTCTCCTTAAGTTCTTTAGCTCATTCAGAGGCAAACAACCCACCCCCGTTAAACTCCTTATTTTTACTAAAATGTATGGCAGCAAATAACTGGTCATTCAGAGTCTTGCCTTCTATAGGTTCATAACTACAGGTATCAGCAGGTGATAATTTGAGTAAATGTTTTGCTGTTGCATACCATAGACTACCAGTGTCCTCTTCAACATTGGAAATAGGGTCATTAATATTTTTAAGTAGAATCAGTTTAGGAAACCAATTTCAGAGAGCCCAGAAAAAAGGAGTAAATTCATATAACTCACTCCTAAGATTCTGCTCCTCTGGTACCACTCTTGGCACCCAATCCTGTATCAGTTAGGGTTACATCAAAGAAGCATGTTATCTATAAATTTGACTTTACACAATTGTGGGAGCTAGTTAAGTCGTAGACATAAGGTTTTTCTTTTGTCGGGTGCTGGAATTTGAAATCTTCAGGGCAGGCCATAGAAAGAGGCAGTAAGGAGAGATGTCTGTAGAGCATGGAAGAGCCAGGAGAAGCTGGAACCTGCAGCAGGAGCTGGAAATTAAGTGGATGACCTGGAACCCATCTCAGTTCTTGTTGTCTCCAGCCATATGATGTGGGTGTCCTCCAGGAGCAGCTGGCATTTTTCATCATGGAGCTTAACACACACCTGACCCAGGAGTCAGAGAAGCTGAAGGAATAGTCAGGTGAAAATACACACAGTTGCAGGCCTGGCTGTTTTCCCACGCCAGTGAAGTGAGCCCACAGACGAGCAAAGTGCTTGAGGACGAGCACCCACCCTAACCTTCCAAGCAAAGAAACAAAAGGACTGCTGTTTTACTTTCACCTTCCTAAGGTCATGCAAAATATATTTTCTCTGTGTCTCACCCTAGCTACAAACACAGAGAATGTACTTCCGGGAAACACAGTTCAGCCTGGCCAAGCTGACACATTACAAAGTCACCATGTAGACTGAAGAAGAGAGCCCATATGATCATCTCAGTAAATGCCAAATAAGTATTTGACAAAATTCAACATTGATTCACTTAAAAAACCCTCCTTGGGAATTCCCTGGCAGTCCAGTGGTTAGGACTCGGTGCTTTCACTGCCATGGTCCCGGGCTCAATCCCTTGGTTGGGGAACTAAAATCTCACAAGACGTGCATGCGGTGTGGCAAAAACAAACAAACAAACAAAAAACCCTCATTAAACAAGGAACAGGAAGAAATGACCTCTAGCTGATAAAGGGCATCGTCCACAATTTTCTCTCCCTAAGGAGAACAGCAAGTCAACGTTATGTGCTATCACCATTCTTATTCAACATCATACTGGAGGGATATGGATCAACACAGCTCTCAGGAAAACTAAGGAAGAGGAATAACTTGACTCAACTTCCTTCTACTTGCATATGAAAGTCCCTTCCCTTTCTTTGGGGCCATTGTCCTGTCCTCTTTTCTTTATCTAATATGTGATAAAAGATCGAAGAACTATTACCTGCTAGCTAATATACCTTAGCTGTTGTACCTTAAGTCCTCCCAGAGAATGAGACAAAGGGGTCTTTCAAAGGTCTTTACCTTAAATGTGTAGATATGGACAGATACAATCTCATCTCAGGATTTCTAACAGTGATTTTCAAACATTTTAACGTCCATAAAAATAATATGGGGTGCTAATTTAAAACGTTTGGTATATGTTCTAAATTATTCTATACTCTCAAAAGCAAACAATTGCATTTCTTAATAAAATTCTCACAATCTGATCTCTCACTACTTCTGCTTGCCCATCCCCTCTAAACAATCTGGATCACTGAGGTGAAGCTGAATTACAAAAGAGTTTTCTGAGGCATAAGGTCTCACCACTGGTACCATCCTGTGGCATTTTATTTAGATTAGCAATTTTATAGCCTAGGATTCATGTCTGTTGGCACAGAGGAGTTGGCAAAGCCAAAAACAGATCATCCAGCATTTGAGAGAGAGTAAGAATTCATTCAAGCTCAGTAGATTTTTTTCTGTTCTAAGTGATGATTTAGAAAGAAAAAGTGGGTAAGAACGAGTAAAATGGGTGGAATGAACATAGGACTCTTAAGATTAATGTGATTCATCCCTTATTATTTTCATTAAAGAAGAAACTGTATTTTGAGTATCACTCAAAGTCCTCTGAATTCTAAATCTCATAGCAAAAAACCTCCACCCACCCACAGTTGGCAACAGACATACATCAATACAGATTTCTTTAGAGATCACATTGTCTTGGGTGTGTCTGATGCTTGGAAGATGGGCCCAACATTCTAACTGAATGGCAGATGGAGCTTCATGGCAGTCATTAATCATCCAAACAGTGAGAGGTTCCTAAGGAAGGTTACTGCTAGTTGTGAGATAGAAAAGAAATGGCAGAATAGACCAATGAAGCTGCTATGTCTCCATAAAGGACAGACCAAATACTGGGGTCACAAGTAGTTCAGAGTAAGAGGTTGTGAAAGAAATAATTCAGTTTATGTTCCTCAATGGTTAGATCCTTTTTAGAGTGGGATGTGTAAAAACTTCATAAACAGAAACCTCAATTAAATAGAGTCTGGGAGACCATAGGGGGAGCTCTCATGCCCTGTGACAATAGCAGAGCCCAACAGGAAGAAGAAAGACTCCTCTTCTTTCCTGGCAAGGACTCAGCCAGTGAGAAGCCGTGGACACTTTGCTTACTATAGCCCTCCTAACTTCCTTTTCCTCTCTATAAAAGAGTGCTCCTACACTTGCTGTGCAGTAACGTTCATGTGGCTCTCCGTGCAGACTCTCTCATGCAGACTCTGAATTGCAATTTTCTGCTGATCCTGAATAAACTCATCTTTGCTAGAAGAATATCTGGCCATCTATCTGTTTCAGGCCAACAGATGTTATCGTCTGTCATTTCTGATTGACGATACATGAAGAAGTGGTCAATGAGGGTAGAGGTTTTGGAACCAATTAGTCCTGTTGTTTATGTAGCTGAGCCCAGGGTCATTAAGCTCAGAGCTGGTGTCCTTAGATGGGCTTGGGACTTCCAATCCATCAATGTGCTGCTCTTCTGTCATAAGGGGTGGCCTTGAGAATCCGGTCCCCTATCACCCTAGACTAGTGTTTCTGCAAAGGCACCAAAAGAAATTCTTTCTTTTTTGGAACCCTCTCAAAGGCCACAGATGGCTACCATCAAGACTCACACACCACCTGAACCCTCTGAATGAACTGTCTATACATTTTTATATGGAAGTGAGGAAGCGGGTTTGTTCACTGTGTGTACCAGCTCAGAGTTCATGTTAAATCTTATATTTGTGTCAATTAAATTTCCTAATGTAGTTCTGTGTTTAGAAAGCTTGTCTGGTGTTTCAGGTATGCTGAGAAACGGGGTAGGGAATATGTCAGTGTTAATATTCCAAGAAACATGTTACTTATGGGGAATTTTGGGAAAAAGAACATATTGATACTGATATTGTCACCTTGTCCTGTCAAGAAAAGTTTGCACCCCAAGCTTTTGTACCTTACCTTATTTGCGATTTCTTCTAGGCTTCTGAGCACCACTAGAGCAAAGCCAAACAAAAAGAAATCATGTGAGTTAATGCAGCTACAAATTCCTGGTCTCTGATCACAGCTTGGTTTTCAAAGTTGTCAGCCAATCTTTCCATGTGTTTCTATTCCCATTCACCATGTTATCTTTGTCAACTCCATCTCATTGAGACTAAGGCCTCTGACTACCCTCTATCCTCAACCATTCTCATCTCATCTCCCAGTAACAGAAAAATTACAGGTAATCAAATCATTACTGTTTTGACCTTCTCTCCTCTCCCACCTCCAACCTACATCTCGATGGGAAAATACCTCTATTCTGGTACTTACCTGTACCTCCTGTCTCTAACCTTCTCAGAGGTCTCACTCCAACAGTTATCTCTTCTCTCAGCATTCTCTATGTCACTGATGCTCTTTAGCCTGTAAACACACTCAGTCTCTCCTATTTAAAAAAAAATTCCCAACTTTTCAGAAGACATGCAGATGGCCAACAGGCATATGAAAATGTGCTCAACATTACTAATCACCAGGGAAATACAAATGAAAACCACAATGAGATATCACCTCACATCTGTCAGAATGGTTGTCATCAAAAAGACAAGAGATAACAAATGCTGTGAGGATGTGGAGAAAAGGGAATCCTAGTGCACTATTGGCCGGTTTGTAAATTGGTACAGCCACTATGGAAAGCAGTGTAGTAGACGTTCCTCAAAAAACTAAAAATAGAACTACCATATGATCCAACAATTCCACTCCTGACTATATGTCAGAAGAAAATGAAAACACTAAATAGAAAAGAAACATGCACCCCAATGTTCACAGCAGCATTATTTACAATAGTCAAGATATGGAAGCAACCTAAGTGTCCATCAACAGATGAATGGATAAAGAAGATGTGATATATATATATATATATATATATATATATATATATATACACACACACACACAATGGAATACTACTCAGCCATTAAAAAGAATGAACTAGTGCCATTTGCAACAACATGGTGGATGGACTTGGAGGGTATTATGCTTAGTGAAATAAGTCAAACAGAGAGAGACAAATACTCTATGTTATCACTTATATGTGGGACCTAAAAAAGGAAACAAATGAATCAATATAACAAAACAGAAACAGACTCAGAGATAAAGAGAACAAACTAGTGGTTAGCAGTGGGGAGAGGGAAGGGGAAAGGAGCAAGATAGGGGTGGGAGTTAAGAGGTACAAACTACTAGGTATAAAATGAATAAGCTGTAAGCATATATTGTACAGCACAGAGAATATAGTCAATATTTTATAACTTTAAATAGAGTATATTCTATAAAAACATTGAATAACTGTGTTGTAAACCTGAAACCAATATAATATTGTAAATCAACTATACTTTTAAAAAAAATTCCATTGTATGGATTCACCACAGCTTGTTTATTCACTCGTCTTTTGAGGGACATCTTGGTTGCTTCCAGTTTTGGGCAATTATTAATAAAACTGCTATAAACTTCTGAAAAAAAATAAACTCCTGACTTTTCGTCATACTCTAACTACAACTATATCTATTTCTTTACTTTCATAATCCAGTGTTTAAAAGAGTGTTCTTAACTCTGGATTTCTATCTCATGATCTTTCTTTCATTCCTTTATTTGTTGTTATAAGGCTCCTTTTTTCAATATTCCATTAAATCTGCTCTTGGGAATGACTGCAAAGTTGCTAAACTTAAACGGACACACTCTCAGAGCTTCCAGGCTCTCTCTGAGTGTGTCATTCTCCCGGAATCTCCATGTGCTAACCAACCTGGAAGCTCTCCGAACCTTCTCCTTTTGGCTTTTTATGGAGTCTTCGTATATAGATATAACTGATTAAATCATTGTTCATTGGTGATTGATCCAACCTCCAGCCCCTTTCCTCCCTCTTTCCATCTCTCTAATCATGTGATTGATTCTCCTAGCAACCAGCCCCCATCCTTAGAAGCATTCACCTCATTAACATAACAAGAGACACTTTATCACTCAACACTTAGGAAATTCCAAGGGTTTAGGTGCCAGAAAGGGGGATGAAGACCAAATGTATTATTTTTTATTAGAAATCACCATATCACAGTAACTCAAAATGCTACAACTAATATGAATTAGCTGATTGCATATGGATCTCTTTCTTATGCCTCCAAGTATCCAAATACCTAAATGCCTCTTAGACATTTCCATTTGGTGCTGCACAGGCAACACAACTCAATCCATACAAAATTGAACTTATGTTTTCCATCAAACCCACTCTAGAATGTATTTATTCTGTTAATAGGACAACCATCAGCCAGATACTCAGGACAGAAACCTAGAATCATCCTTGAATCATTTCTCAACCTTTTTTCTCATCGTGAACCTCCAATCATATGCAACCAGGCCTCTAAGTCCTATTAGATACACAACTTAAATAACTCTAGTAATGACCTCCTCGTCTCTATTCTCCCTGCTCTTGTCTTCCTTTAGGCTTTACTCATTTCTCACTTGAAACACTGCAAAATTCTTTTCATTAGTCTCTCACCTACCAGGCTTACCCTTTCTGTCTATTACCACTTGAGTGATCTTCCTTATAATGTAAACCTGATTAGATCATCTACCTACTTATAGTTTTCCATTGCCTTCCATAACCTTCAGGATAAAATCCAAGTCTATTTCCTACATTCATCTGGCCTTTGCTAATCTGTGCTGCTCAGTTTCTTATTATTTCCTAATTCATACTATGTTCTAGCTTTGCTAAACTATGTCCAGGTAGTTCTCCCAAAGATTCTCTTAAACCTCAGTGCCTCTTGCACACACTTCTCCATCATCTCAGAATGCCCTGTGTGAGCTTCTTTACCTGGCCAAATCCTTTTCACCATATAAATGCTCAACTTAAATATCTCTATTGAGAATTCTTCCTTAACCCACCCACTTTGGATAAAAGGTATTTTCACATGTTTCCACCTCATGCCTGCACATAGCAGAACACTCACCGTACCTTGCTGTATGTCTGTATCTTCTTCACTAAACTGTTATCTTCTTTACTGTATTATGAATATCAGAAAGAGCCTGGTGTACAGTTTTTAAAGACAGATTCATTGCATGAATGAATGATAAATAAATAAAACATGAATCTAGAGGGTATTATGCTAAGTGAAATAAATCAGAGAAAAACAAATAGGCATGATCTCACTTACATGTTGAATCTAAAAAAACAAAACAAAACAGAACAAAAACAGACTCGTAGATACAGAGAACAAACAGGTGATAACCAGAAGGAAGGTGAGTGGGTGAAATAGGCGAAGGGGATTAAGAGGTACAAACCTCTAGTTATATAATAAGTAAGTTACAAGGATGTAATATTTAGCATAAGGAACATTGTCAATAATATTGTAATAACTTTGTATAGGGACAGATGGTTGTTAGATTTTTCACAGTTATCATTTCATAAGATATGCAAATGTCAAATCACTATGTAGCACATCTGAGACTAACATAATATTGTATGTTAACTATATTTCGATAAAAAATAAATTAGAAAAACATATAAGGAAAAGAAATATAGAAGACCGAGCTGACATTTAATAACGGATTTGCAATTTTTAATCCTTTCATAAAAACAGCCAGGTTATGGAATGTTTTTGCTGTAGAGTGAAGTAGAATTCTCAACTGAGGATTAAAACTCAGGATCATTATTCCTTAGGGAGACTGGGTTTTGTTTTAAACAGTTTCTTTTAATGAAGGCAGATTTTAAAAATCTGATAGATTCTTATGCCTCCGAGTGGCTTATATATGTGTCGTGGGGCCCAAGGCAAGTCATCCTGAGAGGCTGAGTTTTGGAAAATCCTCAAAGTATAAAAACCACAAAAGCAACATTTCATAATGAAATCTCTATTTCTCTTCCATCTTCCTGGGTCTGGATAAAATAAAGTTTTATGACTCAGATTTTTCTTTTAAGTTTGAATTAAGCCAATTTTAAAACAACTGAATATTTTATTAGCTATAAAATTTTACTCTGAATACTTGAAGATTTATTAAGTCACCCAGATTTTGAGATACTGGGACACTCACTTTTGTGGATGCTTGATTATCTTGAAAACTTACCCTGGCAGAATGGGTATCACTGTTTCAAAGTAAACTGTCTTCCTTTACAATGAACTCATGCTGTTTTCTGTTTATGTGTCAATAGTGAACCCAGGATAGTACCAATAAGTTCTAGCTATGAGGTTAAAAACTCCTAATATACATAGTAATAATACAGGAAGAATCTTGATGCAACAGAGAGACTAATACTACTTACTTCTGCTTATTGTGTTTATTTTTTTCTTATTTTTCTAGTTTGGGTATAAACCGGGATTGTTTTTTGAGACCTGCTGTTATTTCTCATGTGAGCATTTAATACTATAAATGTTTCTTGAAGCACTGTTTTAGCTGTATCCCACAAATTTTGATGTATTTTATTTTCATTTTTATTCACTTTAAGAATTTTTCTAATTCCTTTGAAGCTTTTGCTTTTATCCATTAGTCATTTAGAAGTGTGTTTTAAATTTCCAAACATATGGGACATTTTATAAACATGTTTTTGATATTTAGTTTAATTCTTTTTGTTCAGAAAACATACTTTGTATCATTTCAGTTCTTCCAAATTTAAGGTTTTACTTTTTTGTGGCTTTTTGCTTTTTTTATAGTGTCAGCGTGTAGTTAATGCTGTTGAATATCCAGTAGCAACAGAAACCAATGTGAATTATGTTGTCATTGGACAGAATGTTCTGTAAATATCAAATAGGTCAAGTTGATTGATGGCGTTTTTCAGGTTTTCTATATCCTTGATGACCTTTTGTCTACTTGTTCTAACAATTATATAGAAAGGAGCATTGATGTCTCCAACTATACTACACTTGATCTTAGCTAAAAGGCTGAAAAGCAATTCCAACTATAATTGTGGATTTTTCTTTTTTTCTTTTACCATTTTGATTAGCTTTTACTTCATGCATTTGGAAGCTCCATTGTTTGGTGCATACATGTATAGAATTGTATGTCTTCAAGATGAATTGACAATTTTATCATTATAATATCTCTCTTTATTCCTTTCTTCCTGGTAAATGTCTTTGCTCTGAAGTGAATGTTGTCTGATATTAATACAATGAATTAGTGTTTGTGTGGTATCTATTTTCTTTTTTTTTTTTGTATTTTAGCCTCTCTATATAATGAAAATTATTATGCTTTTTGTAGCCAACATATAATTGGGTCTTATATTTTTATCTAATCTGACAGTCTCTGTCTTTTAACTGGAATGTTTCTACCTCTTACATGTTGTGTAAGTATTGCTAAAATCAAATTTAGGCTTAACATTTTATTATTTGTGTTCTGTGTTCCTGCATTGTCTTATGTTTCTCTGTTCCCCCTCTCTTGCATTCTTTTGGATTATTTTAATACTTGATGTAT
The DNA here is from genome assembly GCF_059928025.1 of Delphinapterus leucas. Classification (NCBI taxonomy): domain Eukaryota; kingdom Metazoa; phylum Chordata; class Mammalia; order Artiodactyla; family Monodontidae; genus Delphinapterus; species Delphinapterus leucas. Next base: position 115,130,209 of record NC_143133.1, on the reverse strand, counting down.
TCTATCTTTATTAATCTCTTGGATTTCTGACTAAATATCCATTTTTTGGAGTTGCTTTGTGGTTTATATTAATCATATCTAACATTTCACAGTCTACTAAGAATGAACATTTTACCAACTCTAGTAAAATGTAGAACTTTTACAATCATTTAGGTTCTTTTTCCCTTCCTACTTATGTAGTATTCATATGTATTACAATATTTGAACATTAAAAACCCAACCAGTGTTATAAATCTTGTTTTTAACATACATATTTAAAATATTTATGAGGATAAAAACAGCCTATTATATTTACTCAGATATTTTCCATTTCTGTTGCTTTTCTTTCATTCCTGAAGTTCTGCATTTCCCTGTGGTATCATTTTCCTTCAGCCTGAAGAACATTCTTTGGCGTTTCTTTCTTTCTTTATTTTTTTGGCGTTTCTTTTAGAGCAGGTGTTCTGGCCATTAGTCCTTTCAATTTATTTCGTCTTCAATCTTTTTTTCTCTCTTCTTCTTTTGGCTATTTAGCCCATCCAGTAAAATTTTATTTCATATATTGTGTTTTCTGGTTCTCAGATTTCTATCTGCTACTTTTTTTTTTGTATTTCTCTGAAGAAAGCTTCTATTTTTCCATTCATTTCAATAGTATTTAACATTCCCACAATGAACTTGGTTGTAATAGCTGTTTTAGCGCTTATCTGATTATTCCAACATATTGTGTTATCTTGGTGTTGACATCTGTTAATTTTCTTTTTCTTTGAGAGTTGGTCATATTTTCATGGTTCTTTGAATGGCAGGTGATTTTGGATTGTATCCTGGGCATTTTGAATATTATGTTATGAGACTTTGGTTGGCTAATGTCCTCTGGAGACTGCGGATCTTTTGCGTTAGGAGGCGAACATAACACTTAGGTTCTGACCTCAAGTTCTATCTCTTCTTTTGTGGATGAGGGTCTCAATGTGCATTCAGTTTTCAAAGTTTTTGTTACAGTGTTTGAGTCTGTCCATGCATGAGCTACTTGGAGCTTAGTCTGGGACTTGGGAAGTGTTTCATAGAGCAGTTTAGTTCTCAAAGTTCTTGTTACACTGTTCTCAGTCTGTTCTGCACATGCATCTCTCAGGAGTTAGTCTAGGACTTGGATGGTAGCTCAGTTCTCCAGTCTTTGCTGTGCTCATTTGGATTTGTTCTGCACATGTGCATATTGACAGCGAGCCCTGGATTGAGTTGACTCATGCACCAGAATTCTCTCTAATCCTGGATTTTTCCCCAGATTCTCCAGTCTACAGGGTTCCTTTTTCTTGGTTCTTCTGGCCAAATACACAGGATTTTTCTCTTTGCAACTCCATGACTGGGGTTGGCCTCAGGGAAGTACCAGGAAATAAAACAGATTTGAAGAAGAAAAGAAAAAGAAAAGTAGGCATTATCTGCTTTTCCCTACACACTGGCTCCACAGGAGTTCCCTTTCCCAATCTTCTGACCAGCAAAAGCAGAGTTCATCAGGAGTTTTTTGTTGTCTGTGCCCATTGTGCAGTTTTAGGGCTTGAGCCATTCACTGTAAAAGAGGAAGTAAAAGAGGAAACTGATCAGAACACTTATCACCGTACTTTTCTTTCTTCAAATTTTACTTCCATCTCCAAGCCACCTGCTATTCTTAGCTTCTTAGAGTCCTTCATATTTGCTTTTTGTATTCTTTCTAAAATTTTTCTAAATGTATTCTTTGGGAGAGAGAGATTGTAGTAGACTCATTCCACCATTGCTAACGTAGAAATTAAAAGTTTTTGGGTTTCTTTCATGGTGTTTAGTGTAACAGTATGCTTACCTCTTTACATTGTTGTGTAGTATTACGTTGTATAAATACACTACTATTTGTTTATCCATTCATGTCTTCATGGGTATTAGGGTTGTATCCAGTTGGGGGCTGTTAAGAAAAAAGCTTGTCTTAATCCTGATCACAGGGGAAAACATTCAGTTTTTCACCTATAATTATGACGTTAGCTCTAAGTTTTTCATAGATGTCCTTTATCAGCTTGAGGAAGTTCCCCTTCTATTTCTAGATTATTGGGAATTTTTATTATGAATGAGTATTAGCTTTACCAAGCATTCTCTGCATCCATTGAGATGACCATGTGTTTTTTTCCCTTAATTCTATGAATATGGTATATGACATCAATGGATTTTCAGATGCCAACCCTACATACACAGAATAAAATCCACTTAGTCATAGTGTAAATTCTGAGTTTGTTTTGCTGATATTTTGTGAAGAGTGTTTATATTTCTGATTATATGTAATAGTGCTCTGTAGTTTTTGTGTGTGTGTGTGTGTGTTTGTTTTTTTTTTTTTGTAATGTCTTTGCCCAACTTTGGTATCAAGTAACATTGGATTCATAGAACAAATTGAGAAGTGGTTCCTTGTCCTCTATTTTGTGAAAGGGTCTGTAGAGGATTGGTCTTATTTATTCTTCCAAGATTTGACAGAATTTATAAACCAATCCATTCAGGCCTGGGCTTCCTTTTGTGGGGACTTTTTAAATTACAGATCCAGTTTCTTTATTTCTTATAGATCTATTCAGAGTTTCTAGTTTTTCTTTAGTCAGCTTTGATAATTTGTTTCCTTTCAATGTACTTCCCAATTTCATCCAGTTTGTCTAATTTATTGACATGACATTTTAAATAATATTCCCTTATAATCTTTTTTAATTTGAGAAGGGTTGGTGATGATGTCCTTTCTCATTCTTGATTTTGTAAATCTTTTTCTTCTGTTTTTATTATCAACCTTGTTTCAATACAAAAAGACTTTCTTTTAATCCCTTAAGTAAAAACACTACATCCAACTTATCAACACTACATTTTTAAAAAGTATGTCAATTTTAAAGTGAGAATATCTAACCTTCCGTCGTTTAGTTCATGTAGTTCAGTTACTGATGAAAGAATAAGACAGACATAAACATTGTATTCTTACAGACTGTATATAGACATAATATGGACATAAACAGTGTTATATACTAGAAAAAGCTGAGGATTTACAGTCTAAGAGACCTGTATCCTAGCCCTGGATATATAGTGAGATTCATGAACTTAGAATAGTCACTCTGTCTTTGCTTCTTTATCTCTCTCTCTAATGACGTCAAAATAAGCTACCACTCAGAATCGCGGTAAGGCTAAAAATGAAATGAAAATTTAATAACCATCATTATAATTGTTTAACTTTTCAGACTTTGCTCAATCTCTGAATCAAGTGTCTGCAGAGCATTCACATTATGTAAGCAAAATTTAAATCTCATTGTACAATGCCTTTATTACTGATAGTAGCAACACTTAAATGGTAAAACAATGCAACATAGAAAGACAAGTGTAATTTCAAACTTAAAAATTGGCTTCTGGTCATAAATAATTTTAAGTACAGTTTCTTATTAAACTGGGAGAAATCTTATTACTGTTTTTCACTGTAGGGCAACTTCTCCTGGCTTTATGCTAGTCCTCTCTTCCTTCTTCCTTCCTTTTTGCCTTTTCTTTTTTAACCTTACACTCTTTTGTCTGTCTTCTCTTTCTCTCTTTCATTCTTTTCCTCTTCTTTCCTTCCCTCTCTTTCTTATCTTGCTTGCTTTTGTGTCTATTGTTCAAAAACATCTACTTGATGCCAATTTTGTGTTGAATCATTTGTTAGTCACTGGAGAAACAATACATTTGTCCTTAGTAAACTATATCTTCCCTGCTACCTATACCCACCTGAAGACTATACTGATGGGTTCTCACACATTTTACCTATTGGTTAACCTGTAAATGTAGAAAACAGTTATCCATACTCATGACTTTTGAGTCACGTTGCTTCTCCACATCTTGGGATAGGCTTAGTCTCAACCAATGGTTTTAAAACTGCAGAATAGAAATTGTCAGTGCATTAAAAAAACAACAACAGCGTTTTAGAAAATGAAATAGAATAGCATATGACAGAAAATATTTCATAACATATAGTGAGAGTATTGCTTTATGAAGCTGTTATTTTAGTTATATTTCTTTTTATCTCATTCTACATTTATCTCATTCTACATTTATCTCATTCTACATTCACAAGTAAATATGTGTATTGTTCATGATGCAAAATGTATTTCTCACAGACCATGGTTCAAATGTTTGAAAAATAGTGGCTTAAACTGCTAAGATTCAGGGCCATTCCAGGGCTTCCAAAAAGGAAAATAGACAAAGATAAGCGGTGATAGAGAAGAGAAGTAATAGAAAAAGAGTCACTTTAGCATTCATCTGTTTGGACTAAAATTCTTTAGCCAGGTTGATTCTTGGTGCAATCATGAGAATATTGTTCTTTTTTCCAAGGATGTGATCCCATTGGAGTTGAGTATATACTATATTGTACCACATGTAGAATATCCCTTTGATGAAGAAGACTCCCAGAGGGGCCCCTGGAATTCATTTATCCACTGAGAGATTATAGATTCCACCCTCTTCATCTTTAACATACAATGTAACAAATCTTATGATTCTAAAATAGGGAAAGATTTCCTGAAATTGAAATTCTGGCAAGTTCTGAGAAACTTAAAAATCAATATCACTTCTAACTGTGTGAAGAACAATAACCATCGAGCCAGATAGCAGAGGTACTGAGCTCAATGGGAAGCTTAAAGCTTCACTGATGCTTCTTGTTATAAAAACTTCACTAAAGAGAAATATGTTCTTTAAAGAGTAACATAGGAAGAAATGGAAATAAAAACAAAAATAAATAAATGGGACCTAATGAAACTTAAAAGCTTCTGCACAGCAAAGGAAACCATAAACAAGACAAAAAGACAACCCTCAGAATGGGAAAAAATAATTGCAAACGAATCAATGGACAAAGGATTAATCTCCAAAATTTACAAGCAGCTCATGCGGGTCAATATCAAAAAACAAAAAACCCAATCCAAAAATGGGCAGAAGACCTAACTAGACATTTCTCCAAAGAAGACACACAGATGGCCAAGAGGCACATAAAAAGATGCTTAACATCACTTATTATTAAAGAAACGCAAATCAAAACTACAACGAGGTATCACCTCACACTGGTCAGAATGGCCATCATCAAAAAATCTACAAATGATAAATGCTGAGAGGGTGTGGAGAAAAGGGAACCCTCTTGCACTGTTGGTGGGAATGTAAATTGATACAGCCACTATGGAGAACAGTATGGAAGTTCCTTAAAAAACTAAAAATAGAATTACCATATGACCCAGCAATCCCACTACTGGGCATATACCCAGAGAAAACCATAATTCAAAAAGACACATGCACCCCAATGTTAATTACAGCACTATTTACAATAGCCAGGACATGGAAGCAACCTAAATGCCCATCGACAGATGAACGGATGAAGAAGATGTGGTACATGTATACAATGGAATATTACTCAGTCATAAAAAAAGAATGAAATTGGGTCATTTGTAGAGACGTGGATGGACCTAGAGACTGTCATACAGAGTGAAGTAAGTCAGAAAGAGAAAAACAAATATCGTATAGTAACGCATATATGTGGAATCTAGAAAAATGATACAGATGAATCTGTTTGCAAGGCAGACATAGAGACACAGATGTAGAGAACAAACATATGGACACCAAGGGGGGAATGGGGGGTGCAGGATAAACTGGGAGATTGGGATTGACATATATACACTAAGTAATAAGTATAAAATAGATAACTAATGAGAACCTGCTATATAGCACAGGGAACTCCACTTTGCTGTGCAGCAGAAACTAACACAGCATTGTAAAACAACAGTAGCCAATAAAAAAAAAGAAAAGAAAACCTAGACTTCAGCTGACTACACCCACTAACTAGGATACCTTGAACCAGTTACTTAAATACTCAAAATGTTTGTCTCCCTCTATACAAAGTGAGAGAGTTAAGTTATATGATCTCCATTCAATTATAATCAATTCTATGAGCTCTCTCAGTAATTATGCCCCAAATTTCGATGAAATACATGTTTGTAGGTACTGAATAGAGGCCAACTCTTGTGAATTGAGGGGTTCTGTGAATGCAGTTCCTTTTGTAATAAACATCATTGTCTCATCAAAAAAAAAAAGAGTGCTATTTTGAAACATCACATTTTAAGGACTCCAACACTTATATGTTGTTCTGTTGTGATAAATTTCTAATAGAACACTGTATTTTCTGCAGTACTTACAAAGACTTTCACCATCTCCCAACAATATGTACTAAAGCTAAATGTGATTTATACACTGTTAGCGAAGGAAAACATGTCTCCCATAAGTTTATGAACAAGATATTTATTTATTCTCTTGTGCTGTATGTACAAACGTAATAAAAAACGTGATCAATAAATCCTGGGAATATCCTACTCGAAAGTCAATTAACAGTAAGCCTTCTGCTGAGACCTCTGCTGTACACTGATAATGATGGTAAAAGTGCCATCATCTTTTTCTTTAAGAAAAAAAGAAGTGATAGTTATTTACAGAAATAGTTACCTCTAAGAAATTCACACCATTAGGGCATGTTTTAGTTTTCTATACTGCATAAAAGTTTATCACAAACTTAACAGTTAAACAATCACATTGATTATTTCACAATTCTTGTGAATCAGGAGTTTGAACACAACTTAACTGGGTCCCCTCTAAGGCTGCAATCAAGGTGTTAGCCAAGACTTGGTTCTCATCTGGAAGGTCAACTGGCAATGGATTAGCTTCCAAACTCATTCAGGGTGCTGGTAGGATTCGTTTCCTTGTGGCTATAAAATGAAGGTGCTTGACTTTTTCTGCCTGTCAGGTGGAGGTTGCTTTCAACTCCTGGAGGTCAGCTGCAGCTTCTTTCTGCCAAGTGACCTTTTCCCCACTGCCTCTCAAAATATGGCATCTTGCTTCTCTAAAGCCAGCATGGGAGAAAGAGAACGAGTCAGCTAGAAAGATGGCATTAAAAAAAAATTTATTGAAGTAGAGTTGATTTACAATGTGTTTAGTTTCTGCTATATAGCACAGTGACTCAGTTATACATATATACGTTCTTTTTCATATTCTTTTCCTTGATGGTTTATCACAGGATATTGAATATAGTTTCCTGTGCTATACAGTAGGACCCTGTGGTTTAGAAAGATGGAATTTTATGTGATGTAACATAATCATAAAACATAACATAATCATTGGAGAGATACTCCTTAAATGTTTGCCATCTTCTGTTGGTTTGAATCAAGACATTTCCTGCCTGCATGTGAGAGACAAGGGTTACACAGAGGCCTAAATACAAGGAGGCAGGGATCATGAAGGCCACTTTAAAGTCTTTCTGCCACAGGGCAGGATCACTTTTGTCCCATTCACACCGGTATCCCAGGAACCTTGCAATGTACCCAGCCTGAAGGTGGTAGTTAGTGATAAATGAATGAAGACTCACTTATTACATGCATGGCAATTTATGTTAGTTATCACTCTGCCTGTTTAATTTGACAGTCTATTAGAACTGGAGTTTCTCTTTTCAAAATCTTCTAAGATAAGTCTGATACATCCCTTTTGCCCCAAACAATGGCTTTATGTTTCTTTTTGGGTTCTATGCTTTTAATCTGGCTAGTCAGCCCCTAGATGAATGAGACATTGAGTGTATGTTCTGTTCAACTGAGTGTATAGTTTAGCTGTAAGAGATAGATTGCATCAATTGTGCTATTTCCTATAAAATTTCCAGATAAAATAATTATGACTCTGGGTAATTACAATCATTAAAATATATCATTTTCAATTTAGAGCAACATTTAAAGAAACAGATGCAGTGTGACGTTTATCTATTAATTCACATAAGATCTATTAAACATTTATATTCCAGGCATTGTGGTAGCTTTGGGGAAGGGTTGGGAGATATACAAACCATGCCTGTTTGAAGGGGGTGCTTCTTCATTCTTCCCCACTGGAATGAGTCAGTGTGGACAACCTCAGTTTTTTTTTCCATGAAAAACATGCTGTAACAGTTACAGCATGGAGGAGCAGAGCAGAAGTGTGATCCTTATGGGAAGCTCATAACCAGGAGGAAAAAAGCACAAAGGGAAGGAGCTACATATTCGCATTTCCAGCTTCCAAATCAATAATCAGAAAAATCATTACATCTCCCTTGGAAATAGTGAGTGATGAGAAAGAGGAAGGCCAATGATGTTATTTAATGGAGGTTTTCTCCACATGGAAGAAAACATCAGAAGTGGAAAAGGATGAAGAGGCATTCCCTCCAAACAGGCAGGATCATCGTATTTATCACGCTATTTTAAAAATTGGTTTTACCCTTTACATACTTATTTTCCATTAAATAAGCTTTAATAGATGAATCTGAGTTGGAATCTTTAGTGGTGTGCTCAGATCTGAGGTTTTTCTGTTAGTTTCTCAATTTCTAACCAGTATTGTTGATATCAAAAACCCCTTTCTTCTATTGCATATATACCTTTACCCCAATTTTCACAAAACCAGCTATTTCTTTTTAAGACTTAATAAAGAAAATCTCTTGTGTATTTCTCCAAGTTCCCCTACTCTGCTCTTGCTTTCTTTCTCCAACTGACAAAAGACATTGTGTATTTAAATAATGTTTTTGTTCATAAAGATTTACTGATGTTCGGAAGGAAACAGGTTCTCTAATGTATATCTCATGTATTTGTTTTTTACTAACTTTACATGACCTCATACTTTGCTTAGGTAAAGTGCTTTAGCATCATTCTTTGATTAATTAAGGCTAGGCATTAACTTTCTGAGTAAGGGGAGGTCTCCAGGTTTAGAGCCTCAAGGAAAGGCATATAATGTTAGATAAGCTTGAAGGGGAATTATGTGTTCCATCTGCCTTTGTGGCATATCAGTGACAAAGTGCACCAGTCACTGTGTCCTGGCACTTTGATGGTTTCAAGTGTAATTTAACTTTGCCTCTGGGAGATTCTGACAGGTGTCACATCTGTATTTCATAAGTTGATTGATAATGAAAATCTGTACAAGAGTTTAGTTAATTACCATTACTAGACGTGACTCAACCCTTTGTGATGTATGCAGAAATATTAATCTCATTATAGAATGTTTTGACATTCTAAATCATATAAAAATAAAAGATGCACTATTTTTTATTTTGACTTAAGCTACCTCTTTCTATTTCATTACTTCCAAAATTTAATTATTGTGGAGCACAGAATCAACTGTACAGTGCAAAATTAATTAAAATTTAAATCTGGAATGTTATGGAATGTTATTTTATAATCAAATTTCAAACAATGCTTTTGTTCTATACTTTAAAAGAAATCTGAACTCCAATTCTTATTTCAATTTATTTATTTATTTTTTAACATCTTTATTGGAGTATAATTACTTTACAAAGGTGTGTTAGTTTCTGCTTTATAACAAAGTGAATCAGTTATACATATACATATGTATAATACTCACTGCTAATAAATTTACTTTTCTGTAGACAGCATGTTCAAATTTATATATATGTTATGATCATTATAAATCCATATTAAATATTAGGTGTATGAACATAAACATGGAAGGAGAGTGGTTATCTATGTCTACTAAGCATGTATATGTTTGCATTTACACACACTATGTTCCATTGTCTGTCCTAGATTCTTTGTATACCTAACTTAATCTACTCTTTAAAACAACCATTTTTGTATGTGTGATTATCTCCATTTTATAGATGAAAAAACTAGGCTGAGGTAAGTTAAATAAGTTGCTTGGGATCACACATCAAAGTTGTGACAGATCCTCTCTTAAAAAAAGTCTTTCTGTTTCCCTAGGCCATATTCCTTTCACCAGGCCAAACAATGTAGATGAGGACTGAAAAGAAACACACAAGGAAATAAAATTATGAGTACTCTAGAAAGCAGGTCCTGATAACCAAAAACGAATTCCCTTAAAACATGACTTTCAGCTTCCTATGTGCCACAGTAGCTTTTTCGTCTCTTCCTATTTATTTGCCCTTCTCTCCAGTGATCTTAATTATCTTTTTCCTGTCGCCATGGCGTCATTAGAGCAGCTGACATACACAAGACAAGAGAATAACAGGATCTAAGGGTAATTAGGTCCTCATCCATGAAAGACAAGTTCAGAGAGAAATAGACCTGATGAAAATGAATATCACACATGATGGGGAAAGCTTAGCAGCTGTCATTATGGTAAAAGGGGGGTCTGAGGTGGAAATGGGGAGTTGAAAAATTCTATTTATGTGTATATCCACACATATCAAATGATTTGCATTTTTATCTTTATTGGATGGGCTACTGAGAAAAAAATGAGATTGGTTGAGCTCTATGAATTTTGTTGCCAGTTCAGATTAGATGGAATCACAGACAGGAAGATACAGCCCCTTCAAGGCCTATAGCTCCTTGTCAGTAACATGCTGATTTCTAATATGTTCTCTACCAAGTGAATTATTATGGCTCAAAAAATGAGAGAAATTGAATGGCATCCTGTTAAAGTCAAGGTGGAAGCACCCTATCAGTGAGTCTGAAAGCTGAAGGATATAGTTGAACAGGAGATATGAAGCCAGAAATGATGATGTGCTATAGTTTGCAAGAATGTCGATGAGTAATTTTCTAAATGTGGGTGGGAGGGTGTGTGGTATAATGGGTGAGGGGTCTCTGCAATCACACTGAGAGCTACACACTGCCCACTGCATTGGGAGACCTGGGGAATGTTGCCTAACCTTTCTGGCTGCAATTTCCAAATCTAACATGGTATTGATCATAATTATTGCGATAATCCAATGAGCTAATTTATGTTAAGTCTTAGGACAATGCCAGGCATATAATAAATGCTCAATAAATATTAGGCATTTTCATTAAGATCCGGAGGAAGCAGTCTGGGACAAAAACAGGCTCTTGTCATACCCTGAGAAAGTAACAGAGAGGGAGAAGCCTTTCTCTAGAGCTGTTGAATTGCATAGTCCTGTTTTATTTTTTTCCACTCCCGAGTCACTGCATAGATTGAAAACAAAGGGATCTAAATAGTTGATGGCTCACTATATTAAGCCTATTGGTCCTTCAGAATATGTCCAGTTAGTGGTTTATTTGAAAAAAGAAAGTACTATAATTAACTGAAGACAAATTACTTTTCAAAGTAATGCCTGCTTACTGTGATAGTAAAAAAACACACAACAAAAAACTGCCATTTGGGGAGTATTTTTAATACTTAGGGGTGGTTATTTAGACACACACACACACACCATCACCACCATCAACTATAAATGTAAATCCTTCTCAGAGGAGATGTCGACATAGGTCAAACCTTCTAATAAAATTAAACATTCATTTGTGTTCCATGGTCATTATCTGTGGGGCTTTTGGCACTATAGAATTAATAAATCACTGTCCAGAGACTCACTTTGTCCTTAGCAGCTGCCATCCATAAACATTGCTCTTCACTGCATGCTGAGAAGGGAACGCATCTTTTAGTAAGTCTGGTAAGGAAATAAAAGGAATATTACTTGGCCTCTTTCAGGCAGAAAACAACGTAGAGTTGATTTTAAGAAACTGGGATGATTGATCTTTGAGGTCTACCTGTTGCCTGGTTTTGCATCTGTCTACTCCAAGACAATAAAAGGATACTCTATGGAAAACCTCGTTTCACTCGTTCCTTTTTCATTGAGTATTGCTTATGGTACATATTTTGATCTGCATCTCTTGTGTGTATAAAAGTATCCTGTGCATTTATTATAAAAACTGATGCACAGGAAGAGAAAGAAGGAAGAGAATTTGACTGGAATTAAGAACCCGACCACTTCCACCATGCTACTGCTCCCTCCCAGTTCCAGCCGTTGCCATACCTGGTCACGCTTATTACAATAGTTGGGATACTGGGCCCCTCCTACTCTCCTTCTCTCTTAGACTCTACTCTCAATACAGCTGCCTTTAAATGTAGGTAATGTCACTCCTCTTCTCCAAACATCCCCTGTTACTCTTCGTTGGGGTGCACGGGCCTCTCGTTGCGGTGGCTTCTCTTGCTGTGTAGCACGGGCTCTAGGGACGTGGGCTTCAGTAGTCGTGGCACGGGGGCTCAGTAGTTGTGGCTTGTGGGTTCTAGAGTGCAGGCTCAGTAGTTGTGGCGCACCGGCTTAGTTGCTCCACGGTGTGTGGGATCTTCCTGGACCAGGGCTCGAACCCGTGTCCCCTGCATTGGCAGGCAGATTCTCAACCACTGCGCCACCAGGGAAGCCCTTTCCTTTCTTTCTAAGTCTCTCTCAACCTGTCATGGCGTTTTAGTTGCTATTTAATGTTGAACTCTTGGCATGGGAATACTCATTGGGTACAGATGCTCACAGATGCCCCATGACTTGGTGGGTGCACAGCCCACCAACTGCAGGGCTTCCCCTCCCTTCATCCACCACTGCACAGCACCACGTCCCAACTGCAGGCAGGGAAATAAATCTTCCCTTCCCATGACCTGCCACCCCAACTCAGGATGGACTGGAGATGGCCAAAGATAACAGCCTACCTGGATAAGTCCATTATCAGGATGGAGAGGGCAAGAAGCTCACCTTTGCCTAGTGACCCACTGAACATACATATAGAGGCACTGCCTGCCCATGGAAGGGACAGCCACTGCCAAGTCTGCCCTGAGATGCTGCAGGGTGCCTGCATCACCTGGACCCTACCCACATCCACATTCAGGCCCCCAGAAGAGGCAGGGTACAACAGCGGTTGCTGGGTAGAGAAAAGGAACAAGAGAAATGGGGAGATGGGTGCCATGGGGGCAGGGACGGGCTGTGGAGAACATATCCAGGGAGGGTGGGAGGCAGTGGGAATCCAGGCTGCCTATGAGCGGGACCGCCTGTGAGCTGAGGCTCCAAGCCTCCAATACATGCAGAGAGCATTAAACCCCAAACACATGGCCCTTCTGAGCTTGGGGCCCTGTGTGACCACACTGGTCCAACCTTCATGAAGCCCACCTTGTCTGTGAACAAATGTGTTTTCTGTTAATCTGGCCAGTGGGAGCTCAGCATCACTGTGATGTCGAGCATGTATCTCAAGCATTTTCACCAACGGAACAATGGATATTTAACTCAGAATCCCCATAGGTAAATGACATCATCCTCTCCTCATCCCCCCACATCCTCTCCTGCTTTCCCAACACTACCTATGGCCCTGGGAGCACCAGCTACTCTGTGAAACACAGTTTGAAAATTTAAGTAAAAAAAAAGGTTTATTCATATTCAACAGTCTAGGAAAACGTTGGCATTTCAAGTTTAATTTGCTTTCATTTTCTATAAAGATTCAAAAGGCAGGCAGCCTGTATTTATAAGATAAGTAATTATTTTAAATATTTCAAAAAGAAAATCATCCATTTGGCCCTATATTTAACCATCAGAGTTGAGTAAAACAATCAATTTTGTGTCATTGTTTTAAAATCAGGAATCTAACCTGTATTCATTTCCCTTATTACACACCCATCTCCTATTTCTGTTTTCTATTCTTTTGTTACTTTTATCTGAGATTATAGACCCTCATTATGAATTTTCAACAACTTCAAATTTTAAATACAGAAATATTTTTGAGTTTTCACTTTAAATTTGAGAATTTTCTGAAGACACTTTTAAAAAGTTCTTTGCATATTTGTAACTAGTTTCATTGCTCAATACTAACCAATTTGCAAGTACTTCCCCATTTTAGAGGCTTTGATCATGATTAAACTCCTAATTGAGTGGAGTACATCCCTGAGGTTTGGTTTTGTTTCTTTCATTCATGAGAGGGGCATGCGTGTTATATTTTTTGGAGCTCTTACACATATAAAAATGTTTTCTGTTACTATGACTCATGAATGACATCATGGCGTGGTTTGGGATTCCCAATCTTTTAATCTCAGATCTCTATAGACATCATTCTATTCTCTACTGGAATTTAATGTTCAAAAGAGCTTCCTACTCTTTATACTTGTAATTTAAAATATTTTATTAATTCTTCCTGGAACATAAGAGATGCTGGTCTTTCCTGTATAGAAAAGTATTCTTCTATTATATCTTTGATTATAGTGTCTCATTTACTTGCTTTGTTTCCTCTTATAGAATATCTCTTTATCAACATAGTAAATCTCTTCTCTCTCTTCTTTGTATATATCACACTTATCGTTTTTATTATTTCTCCCCCTTCTCTGGGAGAAATTTTGAAGTTTTTTACTGACATCACTGATTTGTTTGGCATCAATCCTGTCCTAATGACTTCAGTGAGAATTTTAACCCTGTTATTCCATTTTTAAATTTCTTCAAAGTGTTGTTTTGTTTGTATGTTTGTTTTTATCTCATCCTGTTCTTATTTTACTCTTTGCAGTATTTTCATTCTAATATGAAGTGAGCTCTATTTAGGCCCGAGGTTTACAGATACATTGCTGTTATAGATGGCCCACCACCATCCTTGCTGTCACTTGTGTATTTGTCAAAACCATCCTCTCAACTGTGTGCAACCCTGGCTCAATTTCTGATACCTCAGAAACATTCATCTGGCTCTGAAATGGAACATTCGGCTCTTACTTTTCAGTGTCTTTACTCTAAGGGGGATAACATATACCCTAAGGCAGCCCTCCATGGTTTAATCAGGTGAGTCCATGAAAAATTGTATTTTGCCAGCAAGCACCACTTCCAGGGCCCTCCCTCCTTCAATTTGTACAGCTTTACCTGGAAGGTCATCTCCCTAGGATACACATGTCACTCTCCATTTGTCCCTCCCCCGACCTTGTTATACAAGAGGCACTGTATTGGATGAGAGCAATCTCAGCTGTCTCAAAAGACAGTCAGTAGAGGAAAGTTGCTCAGTTTTCTGATTAATGTAATATATGTTGCTTTAAAAACAAGTAGTAAAAGTGAGTCAAAACTTCTTTCTCCCCTTTTCATTTCCAGCTGTGTCATTCTAATTCAGAGAATAGATTGCTTTCAGGCCACTTATAAAGCTTCTTCATCTAATTGCTCCAAGATTTTAAAGTTGATGGAAATATCCTTCAATGTCTGTCATATGCATTTGATTCCTGAACTTATTTTTAAAGCTATTGTTAATGCTTGCCTTTTCTTATAATTCTGCCTGTAACTTATTTGCGAGTTAGGAGATGGCCTGTCATGATCTCAGCCCAGAAGTCAGTGTCTTCTAAATGCAGGTGTAATTAACAGGCTAATGAATGTCACAGCCATTTTATTACTTACATGGAAACGATTAACAAAACCAAGTTGAACAAAACCAATTAACAAAACCAAGTACTTACATGGAAACAATTAACAAAACCGGATGGAAAGAACAGCAGTGTCAGAAAATTTAGAGTTACATTTTTACCCCCATTTATTCATTGTGTGACCTTAAATAAGTCAATTAACCTTCTTGAATGTGTTTATTTTTTTCATAAAGGAGCAATATAAATAACACTTGTTCTAAGGACCCACAGGGGTGTTGTGAGGAGCAAATGGGTTAGCACTTGTAAAAGCCCTTTGTAGTCATTATCACTCTAGACCCAATTATCGCTCTCACTCCCATGACCTTGGCCTCATCAGTGGCACATTGAAGCAGTTGAGCTAACTGAGCTAACAAGTCATAGGAGTGTTTCATTAATATTAATTCCTGACCCTTAGCCGTTACTGAGTATGAAAAGTAAATGGTAATTGTGAGTGCTCTAGCCTCTGCCATTAAAGGAAAAGGAGAAACAGATATCTTGTATTGCCAAGTGTTAAATTTACATGAATTTTACCTACCACTTCCTAGAGTTCCATAAATAGAGGATTTCTTTCATATTTTCTTCCTTATCATCCATAAGAACATGTGAATTTTCAGACTCTGACTGTACTTACTACCTCTTAGCTGCATAAAGGATAAACCAAATGAGACCAGAGTCACAGATAAACTTTCACTGTTATTAAATTAGATTAGAACAAAAGTGTAGAAAATTAACACTGGAAAGTATTGTGTAGAAAAGGAATCAATGAAAGATTGGTCTTTAATTGTCTTTAAGGCTAATTGAAGGCAGGGAATTCTAAATGGAGTTCTAATTTACAGGCTAATAAATGCCACAGACGTTTTGTTATTAACATGAAAATTAGCAAACATATAAGAAGAGACTAGTTTGGAATATGGCAATTCTAAGCACGTGGAAATAGAGCACACATCAATTACATATTTTATTTTTAATCAGTATATAATGCATTCCCCTAAGAGGAGAGCATAATAAAAACTTCTAGGATTTTAGCCCTAGTTGCAAGTGCTCATGAATGAAATAGCCAAACTTCATGGCATAGCAAACATTTTTAAAAAGCAAGGACCTGTGTTGGAATATGACAAAACCTTCTCTTTAAGTCTGTAAACCTGTCTTCATTCTGTATGTAATATGACTTTTCCTTTCACTTTGCAAATAGGAAAACTAAGCTAAAGAGAAATTGAAGAATACCAATGTCCTTATCATTTGACACTTTGAATTAGTTTTTCATGTCTTTTCTTCTTAATAAACTAATTATGCCTACAGTTCAAGACTATGTCTTACCCATCATAGACCAACACAGCCTTAGATATAGTTACTCAGTGTGCACTGCCCCAGAGCTACACCCCTCTGATGCATGTTCCTAACACATTCGAGGAAGGAAATTGTTAGCAGCAGGTCTGTGATCTTTCCTCTAACCTCTGGGATTCCTGGAAACATTAACTTAGGAAATCACAAGAGGATATTGCAAATTCTGGAGGTTCCCCAAGACCACCCGCATGTGCAAGGATTTGTTAGAAGGACTTACAGAACTCAGAAAGGCTGTTATACTCAAGGCTACAGTTTATTATAGCAAAATCAGCAAAGGGAAGGAGCACAGAGGGCAGGTTCCAGGACTGACTGTTCCAAGCATGAGCTTCCAGGTGTCCTCCCCCAGTGGAGTCTGTGGACAGTGCCTGCTTCTCCCAGCAACGATGTGTGACAGTACATGCAGAGTGCTGCCAGCCAGGGAAGTTCTCCTAGCCTTGGGTTTGTTTGTTTGTGTTCAGTTTCATTGAGATATAATTGACAAATAAAACTGTAAGATATTTAAAGCCTAAATTGTGATTATTAAAATAATTTTTCCCATCTAGTTAATTAACACATCCAACACCTTACATATTTATCTTTTTTTTTTTTTTTTTTTTTTTTTTTTTAGTGAGAACATCTTAAGTTCTGCTTTCTTAGAAAACGTCAATTATACAATACAGTGTTAGAGGGAGCGGTTGGTAAAAGGCCACAAACTTATAGCTATAAGATGAATAAGGTCTGAGGATCTAATGTATAACATGGTGACTATAGTTGATAACACTGTACTGTATAATTGATATTTGCTAAGGGGTTCAGAAATTATTATTATTATTTTTTTTATTTTTATTTTTTCAGTATGCGGGCCTCTCACTGTTGTGGCCTCTCCCGTTGCGGAGCACAGGCTCTGGATGCGCAGGCTCAGCGGCCATGGCTCACGGGCCCAGCCGCTCCGCGGCATGTGGGATCCTCCCGGACCGGGGCACGAATCCATGTCCCCTGCATCAGCAGGCGGACTCTCAACAACTGTGCCACCAGGGAAGCCCGGGGTTCAGAAATTTTTATAGGAGATTAACCACATAGACTTTCTGCCCATGGCTGACCTCAATCTCCAGTCCCTTCATAGGTCAAGCTGATACCACATGGTCCAAGGCCCCCACCATAAATCAAATTGACATAGACCACCAGCAGTGGCCTAATACCTCCAGTTAAACAAAGAAGCAGGAGGTCATTGTTGGTTACATCTCCCCCATTTGTTGCAAGCCCATCCCCCTCTGGCTGAAGTCAATTCCAGGAAATTTAATGGGTCTCCTTTTCATTTTCCTATTTTTTCTTTTTTGAGAACCATATGTTAAGACTAGAACACTCCAAAACAACTGCATGAATGGGGAAAATTAGTGAGTGTGTATGCCCCCCCCGCCCCCCGCCAAAGGCTCAGAAAATATCTAAGAAGGCTTAGGTTTACAACTCAGGCTGATCCTCTGTATGTATGTAGCCTGTAACAGCAAAAAATTAATAAAGAAAAATAATAAGAATACAGCACACACTGGGGAAGGGGAAGAATCTGATTTCCAGAGTTACCACATTATTAGATTCAAATGTCTTGTTCTCAACAACAACAACAAAATTACAAAGCATACAAAGAACAATAAAGTATGATCCATTTAAAGGAAAAGCTACATCAACAGCGACTTTACTTGAAAAAGACCTGATGACAGATCTACTAGACAAAGACTTTAAGACAAGTGTCTTAAAGATGCTCAGAGAACTAAAGGAAGATGTCAAGAAAATGATGGATGAAAAAATATAAATATCAATAAACGGAAAGAAAATTTAAAAGAAATTAAAAAGAATTCCTGGATCTTAAAAGTATAATAACTGAAATGAAAAAATTATTAGAAGGATACAAAGGCAAATTTGAGCAGGTGGAAGAAGGAATCAGTGACCTTGAAGGGAGGACAATGGAAATTATAGAGTCTGATGAGGAGAAAGAGAAAAAAATTAAAGAAAGATAAACAGAGCCTAAGGGACCTGTGGGACACCATCAAGAAGACCAACATATGTATCATGAGAGTTCCAGAAGGAGGAGAGAGAGAGAGAGAGCAATAGAAAAACCTAAAATTCACATGGAATCTCGAGGGACCCTGAATAGCCAAAGTGATCTGAAAAAGAAAAAAAAAAGCTGAAAAACTCACAGTTCCTGATTTCAAAACTTAACTATGAAGCTACAGTAATCATAACAGTGTGGTACTGGCATAAAAACAGGTATATAGCCCAATAGAATAGAACAGAAATTCCAGAAAGAAACACTCACATATATTATAAAATAATTTTTGACAAGGATGCCAAGACCATTCAATGGGGAAAGGACAGTCTTTTCAACAAAGAGTGCTGGGAAAATTGGATATCCACATGTAAAAGAATAAAGTTGGACCCTTACTTAACATCATATACACCAAAAATTAACTCTAAATGGATCAGAGCTTTAATGTAAAGTATAAAACTCTTAGAAGAAAGCATCACGACAGTGGATTTAACAATAATTTCTTGGATATGGTACCAAAGACACAGGCAAGAAAATAAAAAGGAGACCAATTGGACTTCATGAAAATATTTTAAAAATTGTGCATCGAAAGACAATATAAACAGAATAAAAAGGCAAACCAGAGAATGGGAGAAAATGTGAAAATCATATATCCGATAAGAGAGTAATATTCAGAATATATAGAGAACTCCTAAAACTCAACAACAGAAAAAAGAAGCAACCTGATTCAAAAATGAACAAAGGACTTGAATAGACATTTCTTCAAAGAAGATATGTAAATGGCCAATAAGCACATGATAAGATGCTCAATATCACTAATCATTAGAGAAATGCAAATCAAAGCCACAATGAGATACCATCTCTCACCCCTGTTAGGATAGCTACTATCAAAAGAAAAACCAAAACCAAACAGAAAATAACAGGTGTTGGCAAAGATGTGAAGAAATTGGAACCCTTGTGTACTCTTAGTAGGAATGTAAAATGGTACAGCCACAATGGAAAACAGTATGGCAGTTCCTCAAAAAATTAAAAATAGGATTGCCATGCGACCCAGCAATTCCACTTCTGGATATATACCCAAAATAATTGAAAGCAGGGTCTTGAAAAGATATGAATATGTACAGAATTGTACATTGTACATATGGCAGAATTATTCACAATAACTAAAATAACCTGGAAGTAACCCAAGTGTCCATCAACAGATGAATGAATAAGCAAAATGTGGTATATACCTACAATAAAATATTATTCAGCCTTAAAAGGGAAGGACATTCTGACATATGCTATAAAATGGATGGACTTTGAGGATATTTTGTTAAGTGAAATAAATCAGTCATAAAAAAGACAACCATTATGTGACTCTATTAATATGATATTTAGAGTAGTCAAAATTATAGAGGCAGAAAGTAAAATGGTGGTTGCCATGGCCTCAAGAAAGGCAATATGGGGAGTTACTGCTTGATGGGTGCAGTTTCAGTTTTATAAGATGAAAAGAGTTACAGAGATGGATAATGGTGATGGTTGTACAACATGATGAATGTATTTAATACCATTGAACTGTATACTTAAAATTGTTTAGATGGTAAATTTTTTGTTATATATGTTTTACCACAATTTTAAAAAATTGGCAAAAACCGACTATAACAAGTCGAGTGAGACCTTAGAAGAAAAGAAAAAAAAACTTTTCTACTTTAGTATCTACAAAGACACATTATCCTACTTTTTATCAAGTGGCCCTGCATTTTTATTTTGCGCTGGATCTTGCAAATTATGTTAACCAGCCCTTCAATGAAAGTTTTAGTCAGGTATTAAAAAATATTATATGACTGGACCAACTTAAATATAATTGAATTAGCTGACAGAATCCTTCAAGAAGTGCAAGAAAATAGAAACAAGTTTACAAAGATACAATACACTTGGGCTTGCCAGAGTCTTACAACTGAATCAGACAAGTATGGTGGAGCCTGGACAGTCTTTCTAGCCACCTACTTATCTTAAACGCTTCATTACACTGATGAAAATTATTTGGGGTTAAATCACATCACATATTTTAGGCTAATTAAAAAACCCTCTGGTATGGATTTTGAGAACAATATTTTTAAAGCAACAACATCTGGAGTGTGGATTTCTGATTGGGGCACTTTGAAAGCTAACCAACCAGCCCTAGAGTATAGGTTAAAATTCACTTGCATACACATACGTTCAACCAGTTACATTGCTCTGACAGTATAACACCCAGGCTAATCCCTCTCGGAGATCTAGTACCCTTCCCTTGCAGCTGAACAAGAACTGATTCTCCCCCATTAGCTTTATATATATTTAAATCTATCCCTCCTTTAAAACAAAAAATACTCCCCATCCCTATCTTCACCTCTCTCTGCTGCATGTACACACACACACACACACACACACACACACACACACACACACACAAGCAACTGCCTTGACTCCAAGGTATCACTCTTATTACCTCCAAAACTTTTAACCCCTTGGTGCCTTCATTTCCTTACCTATAAAATGAGGACACTAATAGGACACTAATATTTACACTTAGAGAATTTTATATTCATCTTCCCCCTTTCAATTTAAATATTACTCCCCCTGGGAAGCCCTCCCTGATTTAGTTGTCCTTCCTATTTCCCTTATAATATTGTATCTCCCATTTCACATCATTCATTCTGCTCCATTATTCCTTTTCTTGTTTATGTACCTAGCACACTGTAAACTTTGAGCCCAGAAAATTGACATATATTAATAACAGCTGTCTCTCTAGTGCCTGACAAAATGGTGGCCTAATAAGTATTAATTTAATACACTTTGTATTCATTTAGAAATATCCACATGGTGTGCAGCTGGCTGCCCCTCGTCTTCTTTTTAAAAATGCAGCACTTTCTTAAAGCAATTCACCTCTCTGAATGTGGAACTGCTTTTAAGGTTTAAAGATGCCTTCTGGCTAACTTTGAAAAGGATGCTTGCAGTATTATATCTATATATCATCTTCCCATCCATATTCCACCCGCCTCTACCCCCTCCCAAAGAAATACATCAGTTTGTTTTCTCTGGGCATCTATGATTGATAGCTACAGCTAGAGACTGTCTGAAGGCTTGGTGGTAGCAGCCAGAATGTCATTCAACCAGGACTGATGAAAGCAAGACTGAATATCGCTGTTTATTGAGTTTAATTGTCCCTGGAAAACCTTCAGATGTTCCCTATGGAAAGATACAATTACAGGAGTTTCCTCCAGAAACACTTTATTATTTTTTAAATAAGAATTCACTCATCAAGATTGCCACAGGCAGACATACACACACCCTACTTAGTGATGCAGTCTTTTAAGATACTTTTTGCCCATATGTGTTCATCTTACAGAAGAGGAAACTGAGGCTTATCAAGAGGAATTAACCCAAGATCTAAAAGTCAGTGAAGGGAAGGACCAGCTTTCAGATGTCAAGCCCTGGGTCTTTCCACCCTCAGCAAGATGCTTCCAGAGTAAAATATGTTACTCTCAGTCACTTCATATAGATTTCAATAGACATATGAAACAACTGAGACTGAAGAATGGCAATCACCTCAGGATTCTGAGTTTCCTTGGGGCTTTCCTATGATTAGATATCTTCTTGTCCCTTGAGCTGTCAAATTATCTGTAAAAGGGCAGGGAAGTTGAAATACAAACTCCATGCAACGCCATTCTGAGACACAGACTTGATGATTAACTCTCATAGAAATGACTGAAATATAACATTGAACTTTATTGTTTCAGAGTGCTAACAAGAATTTGTATTTGGAGTATTGAATATTCTTTGTTGTCAAAGGCCAGGGTTGATTTTTCTTGGTATCCTCCATGCCTAAAACAGTTCCTGGCAGATAAAGGAGAGCCTGCTAACCTGCTCTAACCTTTGTAAGCTCACTCTGGCAAATCCATCTCTTAAAGAGGGTTAGTGCAGAGAGCTGTTGAGAGTGTGGACCCTGAAACCAAGCTGTCCAGCTTGAAATTCTAGGCCTGACACTTCTCATACATGTGACCTTGGGCAAGTTACTTACTTTCCTGCATGTCTATAAAATGGTTTTAATATCAATGTCTGTCTGCATTATCAGGTTAGATCATTGTCAGGAGGAAAAGACTTATCTGTGCTTAGAATTAAGTACCTGGCACTTAATAAGCACTGTATGTGTTTTCAGTTATTATAAACATGTGTCCTAGGGTCATAACTATGGATGTCGACCATGATTTAACAGATGTTATATGTAAAGGATTAAATGAGTTCATAGATACTATGTGTACATTTACATAAAGGTATAAATTTGAAGTTTATTGTTATAAAGAATTTTATGAAATCATTTTGTGATTATCAGTCCTTTTAAAAGTTGCTTCCCTCCTGCCCCTACCAAAGAAAACTGGTCAGTAGAAATTTATAGTTAAGTTCTTGTAATCTATTTTAATGTTTAATTGATCAAGCCGAAATAAGTATTGGCAAACCAATATTCTGAAAAGGAGATGGGTTTCATGATTCATATAGGCTGTGCATATACATTACACAATGACTACAATAGTTAGGGAGAGATTGCCTGACCCAGATGTCTCTCTAAACAATCCTAGGAGAGGATCTTTACTCAAGAAACATTGATTACAACTGAGAGAGCTCTGATTATGTAATATATGCTAACTTAAGCATAAATTATAAATAGCTATTAGGTACCAATATACAAAAAAAAATGAATGAAATGGTATAGAAAAAGCTGGTGCAGTGTGGGTATTTCTTGGCTTGTCTAAGTTTTTCTACTTTTCTTATGTTGGTTCCCCACTGACCATATCCTGTAGTGGTACATTCTGGGCCACTACTTCCTCATATCGGGGTTATTTCCATTTGTGGAAAATTCTTAGGTAATATGTATGTAATTTCTCAAAAAGTTCTTTATGTATGCATTTATTGCTAACCAAGTGTGTGGATGCAGTTTATGCCGTAAGCTGGGTCCCTGGGTCTACTCCAGGCTGCCGCGCTTCTCACCAATCTGAGCACAGTGGGCTTGGTGTGTGCTGGGCTGGTCAGGAAGGCAATGGCTCGGTCCTTTGCTGGAAAGAGGGGCTTCCCAACTGAGATTTAAGCTGAAACAAACTGCAAGCCCCCTTTAGATAGAAGTGTGGGTGCCAGGATGCACTGAATGTGACAACCTTGGACACATGCTCCAGCCTGCAACACTCTAAAAGTATTAAGTGCTCCACTATTCTACTGGCAATAACAATGTGCTTCTCCAGAGTTACCTTGTCATTTGAAGGAGGAGCACTTCCTTCCTGAAAGAGAGATATCAAAGGATGCACTGTATTCTCAAAGTTTTGAGTTTTTCCCCCCTTTGGGGAAATTGAAATGTAGCTTATAACCTATGATAAATTTTAAAATTCTGAACTATTCAATAACATGCTGAGATTGTCACCATTTCTATCAACAAGCATGAAAAACACATCAAAGGAAAATTAAGAAAAAGTAAAATTATTCCCACAGACAAAAATGAGGTTGTAGAAAGTCATACAAAGTATTCAGGGAATAGTAAACACATAGAATCTCAGACAATACACTAAAACTGATACATTTTTTTCACAGTGGAAAAATAAGTGTGTAGGTGAAATAATGTGACCCTTTGATATTGAGTTAAACTGAATAGGAAACATGTTTACAGAGTTAATTCATCTAATCACAATTTCTCTGTTAGAAGAATTTTTAAATATTTTATTCTTTATGTGAAAGATGTGTTCCTTCAGATCTTTAATCAAGCTCAATAAATCATTCCATCAACACACTATAACATATGCCATCAAGATACAATGTATATTATTATTCTACTGACGGATCAGATCATTCTACTGACAGAGCTCCATAAACCAAGGAGTTGGTGAATATAAATCACATTGTCTTCTATTTTGCCTGGAAAGTAAACATGAATACTCATAGAAAAGAATACAAAAGAAAAACCACAATTTGTGGATAAAATGTAATTAAAGACTTTAATCAACATTAAGTACTTCATGTGAAATTAGAGCCCATCAAAGTTATTTTTATTCCCCTTTAAAGGTTTACAGGATTAATTGGTGATTACACATTTCAATTCTGCAGAAGTATTCTTAACTGTCTTGATTCTATGGTGAAGACAGTTAAAGGTAGATAATGTAGTATAAATTCATTCCAGGCAGTCCTACACAGTGCTGAAAAATTATCCTTTTTCCAAAATCCTGCTTTGATCACACCATTCCTTTGCTCAAAAATCTGAATGATTTTCCATTTGCCTAAAAGACGTAGTCTCAGGGCATAGTTGTTATGTTATCTTACGCTCCAGACAAACTTCATCATTCCCTTCACACCCCCTTCTGTGCCTTCGTCCACATTGTTCTCTCTGCCAACAATTTCTTTCTCATCTTTACATGTTCACATTCTAATTTTTTCCCACCAAGTCTTTGCATGTTCAAACCTTAGATAACTTTTAGGGCTCAATCAAATGTCAAATTTGTTATGAATCTTTCCATACAAAATTCTTCTTCCAAACCCCTGCCTATGATAAATACTTTCTGGCCTAAATTGTAATTATTTTCATATCTGCCTTAACTTCTTTACAAAACCGTAAGCTCCATGAAAGCAGGATCCAGATGACATTAATTTTAGAATGCCTTAGAATGCATTCGATGGAGTAGCTGCTGACTGATATTATGTTATGTATCTTTGGGATTAAAAGCAGTTGATTCTCATTTGTCTGATTCTCTCCTTTTATGCTTAATTGCATCTGGTGCTTTTTTTTTTTTTTTTTTTGCGGTACGTGGGCCTCTCACTGTTGTGGCCTCTCCCGTTGAGGAGCACAGGCCCCGGACACGCAGGCCCAGCGGCCATGACTCACCGGCCCAGCCGCTCCGCGGCATGTGGGATCTTCCCAGACCGGGGCACGAACCCGTGTCCCCTGCATCGGCAGGCGGACTCTCAACCACTGCGCCACCAGGGAAGCCCGCATTTGGTGCTTTTAAGAGATAAGGGATGGTGCAAAGAAGGAAATACTCACAAGCAGTGAGTTGTCTCTGGTTTCTTTTTTAGAAAAAAAAAAAAAAAAAGGCCCAGCTTTCTGCCTATGACCCAACAAGTACTTGACTTCTTGATTACTTACATACATTTCAGATTTTGAATTAGTCACTTAAACCCCAGAAATAAATGAGTCAAAGCAAGGCAAAATGTCAAATGATTCTCAGAAATAATAAGAAAGTATTCCTTTAAGTGGAAGGGAAATATAAAATGGAAATGAAGCATATCCATTTATATCCCCAATATGTGAACATATACTTAAAACATAGACTTGCAAAATTGAACAAATTCTCACAATTCCCATTAAAAACCCCTTTCTCCCTCAATGATGAAAAATTTTGGAACATTTTAAAGTATTGAAAATGTATAAAATTAAAGAGGTCCTGATATTTAGATCAGTTAGTAAAATTCATACCAAAATAAAACTGGAAACAGTAATTATATAGTTCCACGTTTTAGAGGGAGGTCACATTTTAGAGTTCAGAATAAAGGTAAATCCCAGATTCTCTAAGCAGACTTTTTTTTTTCTAATTTCCAAAACCATTTGTCAACCTGCTTGCTACATCAGCTTCAATGAATTACGACAGAAAAATTACACTTAGATTGAAAACAAAGTAAAATTAACTGGATAGACCATATCTTGTTTTCAAACACTCACTTCCAGCAGCAGATACTGGAAAAAAAAAAAAAAGACTTAGAGTACCTTGACATTGATAAAAGCAGAATTTGTTCTGGTGAGTTTTCCTTCCCTTTCAATCTTTTGAGAGAACATTTTCAATTATTTTAAACCAGCAGAATAATAAAATCTGCAAAGCTTTACTATCTACCTCTCCCCAGAGTACTATTACATTAATGTGTGAAAGCCTAGAAAATTTAAGGCATCTGTCTTAGAATTGAATGACTATGAAATTTGGATCCTCTCTGGCACGTTAAGTGCGCAAGGATATCTGTCTGATTCTCATTTTAATAGTAATTCTCACTTGACCTAAATTCCTGAACCCATGCCCTATGTAATATACAATATCTTGGGGAGGGCTTTCTAGTAAATTTCATTCATAAAAGTGGTAGTAGCGTGTTCTAAATTTTCAAAGTTTAGGGGTTCATATTTATTCGTTTTTTTGTACTTGGGACCGCATGACATTATTAGTATCCATTCAACCAAACGTTGCCTTTGTCTGTGTTTTGCCATCTTATCACACGCTGCTTGTGTTCTTCTGTTATTAATATTTCCATTAATCTATCCACTCTCTACATAATCTCTACCTCTGATCCTACTTTAACTTAGTTCAAATGAAATTCTTCCCTCAAGGGTCACAGATAAGGTCCTAAATCCCAAACTCTCCTCTTGGCTGTTCTCCTTGGCCTCTCTGCAGCACTTGGAACAAATAGCCACTGTCTATTTCTAGAAACTCTCTCTTCTTTTATGAATCTGTTTACTCCTATGTATCTTTTATGGTTTTTCTCCTGATCAGTCTTTCTCATTTCACTTTACTAGAACTTCTGATCTTTAAGTGTTGGCATGTCTCTGGATTTCATTCTTGGCCTTTTTCCTTCTATGCCTTATTTCTTTGAGTGATGTTAAAGAAAAAAAAAACTAGTTGAACATTAGTTAAAGCAGTATAGCCAGAGTTTATTAAGTAACTCTTGTCATTTGGGAAAAGAAACTTCAGTGTAGAACCGGGCTCAATTCTGAATACTGCATGGGCAAATGGGGATTTATAGCCAAGGAGCAGAGTAGGGGTCAGTGACTGGAAAATTACTAAGAGGAAACATCGGGAATAAGGGGGGATTTTTGGGTAAACAGACTTAACAGGATTTTTACTGAAGGCCAGCCAGGGGGATCAGATACCAAAACGGGGGATAAAGAAATTGACCAGATATCAAGGATGATCAGAGATATCAAGGGTGGGGGATTCTCTCTAAACTGACTTAGAATTACTGCCAAAACTGGGCAATGCAGTCCCAACAAGGGTGGCTGCTGAAGCCCCAGGTTGAAGTCTAGAGGGCTTAGAGGAGCATGACTGATGTTTAATCAGAGAGTCTTTATCAGTGATCGCCTTCTCAGTGATGAAGGCAAGTACATCTCAGTGCTGTACCAAAATACAGATTTCTATTTCTAAAGTATTCTGAATGTGCGGCTGGGCCCGTGAGCCATGGCTGCTGAGCCTGCGCGTCCGGAGCCTGTGCTCCGCAATGGGAGAGGGCACAGTGGTGAGAGGCCCGCGTACCGCAAAAATAAATAAATAAATAAATAAATAAACAAATAAAAAATACATGTTTCTAAATATATTGAGTCCAGATCTCATGGAGAGGAGTTCAGACATCTGTCCTCAAAAGCTTCTAGTCATTCTGATGCATAGGAGAAAATCACTCCCTTTACAATGGAGGCACCAAAGCTGCAGGAGGAGAAGGATAAGGAATCCTTAGCAAGTTTGTTGAGAGCCTGCTGTGAGTTGGGTACTTAACTATACTGGGCATGTTTTATTTCTCAAATAGAAGTTCGTTATGATAGAACATGCATTAAGACCTGTCTTTTAATTATTTTTTAAAAAAAATATTTATGTATTTGGCTGTGCCGGGTGTTAGTTGTGGGATCTTTTATTTGCGACATGCAGGATCTAGTTCCCTGACCAGGGATTGAACCCTGGCCCCCTGCATTGGGAGCACGGAGTCTTAACCACCGGACCACCAGGGAAGTCCCAAGACCTGTGTTTTAATTCTTCTTTTATTTTTAAAAATTGTTTATTTTTATTTATTTATTAAATTTTAGTGGGTTGAGTTCCTTTTTTTAAATATATGATTTATTTATTTATTTATTTTTGGCTGCGTTGCTGCACATGGGCTTTCTCTAGTTGTGGCGAGCAGGGCCTACGCTTCATTGTGGTACACGGGCTTCTCATTGTGGTGGCTTCTCTTGTTGTGGAGCACGGGCTCTAGGAGCATGGGCTGCAGTAGTTGTGGCTCGTGGGCTCTAGAGTGCAGGCTCAGTAGTTGTGGCACACGGGCTTCGTTGCTCCGCAGCATGTGGGATCTTCCCGGACCAGGGCTCGAACCCGTGTCCCATGCATTGGCAGGCAGATTCTTAACCACTGGGCCACAAGGGAAGTCAGTGTTTTAACTCTTTAAAAAAATCACCTGCATGTCAAATTCAAGTCACTTGCTTTGTCCAGCCTTTTTATTTTTATTTTACTTAATTTTTTGAAGCAGTGAGACTATAAATTTTTTCTTCCAGTTTTATTGAGATATAATTGACACACAGCACTGTATAACTTTAAAGTGAACAGCATAATGATTTGACTCACATATTTCATGAACTGATGACCACAATAAGTTTAGCTCATCCATCATCTCATACAGATATAAAAGAAAAGGAAAAACAAAAATATTTTTTCTTTGTGATCAGCACTCTTGAGGTTTACTCTCTTAACAACCTCCATTTAAAACATAAAGCAGTGTTAATTATACTTATGTTGCACATCACATCCCTAGTACTTATTTATCTTATAGCTGGAAGTTTGTACCTTTTGACCACCTTCATCCAGTTCCCCCTCCTCCCAACCCCTACATGTCCAGCCTTTTTAAATTTTGTTTTTGAAATCAGTTTGGATCTTGGATTATTTTGACTATATTTGTCTTCCTAATGATGTTTCTCAATTTTATTCAGAAATGAGTTGCCTGAGTGGATAGAGTTTAATAAAACTCTGATAAACTAAAAAGTGAGTGCTTATGAGTATATTGTTGAAGTTGAGAACTTTTGACTTTACTAAATGGATGTTGTGTATCTAATAATTAAGTGCTGGGACTTTAAGACAATCTCTTGGGCCTACATCCTGGGAATAGCTGTGTGAAACCAGGGAAGTGAGTTAACTTTTCTGAACCTCAGTTTCTCCTTCTATAAAAGGGAAATGTCTTACCTTGAGTTTTCCCAGCAGCTGACTTTGAGACAGGAATTTCAGTGCAAGAACTTTATTTGAAAAGTAGAGGGGGAAAAAAAGTAAGAATGAGTAAAAGTGAGACAGGGAAGAGAAGGTGGCCAACAAAATGTGTGTTTGGGGGCAGTTAGCATGTGAGCCTTGGAGCTGAAGCTCACTGGGGAAATTTTGGGAATCAGTGCAGTTACCTTATAAGGTCGGGGGCTATGGTCATGGGGGGCAAGATATCAACTCTTGTCAGTCTTTGGCAGAAGGCTGCTCCACGGAGAGTTAATTCCTGCCTGCTAGCCTGTCACACAAGCTAGTACTGTGGGTTTCAGCAGCCGGAGAAAGCCCTTGAGTACTGGTTAAAGAAATACAGTTGCTGGGGATTGGAAGTTGGACAGTGTGCACTGAAACAGTAAGTAGAAGGGAATATGGATGGGACAATAACAGACCTTATTTCACAGGGTTATTGGGAAAACAGAATGAAGCAATGCATATCAAACACTTAAAACATACTGAATACTCAATGTGTCTGTCCTTCAACCTCAGACTGCTTATGAAGCTTTATATATTAATTTTCTTAAATCTCTAGTGGTTGCTTTCTTATAATCATCACCCTTAACTTAAAATTTTGTTTTGGCCGTGCATGCAGCATGCAGGATCTTAGTTCCCCGAACAGGGATTGAACCTGTGCCCCCTGTGTTGGGAGCACGAAATCTCAACCACTGGACCGCCAGGGAAGTCCCAACTTAAATATTTTTGTAACAACGCAATAAATGATTGATTATTTAAAGTACAATCTTTAACAGTCAAACAATACAACTATTCCCATAATTATAATCTCTCCCTATTGGCATATTAAAGTGATACTATAGTCATGAAAATTACTACAGTTTTCCTCTTTTTGTACTTTCCAAGACCTGGCTGTTTAAGAAAATAAAAAAATTTTTAAAAATGTGTTCTTGCTGCTGTCATATGACAAAGTCAATATAACAGTGAAAGAATAAGCTGTGTTCCATTCTGTCTCATATATCAACAAAATTGCCCCGAGTCCAGACATGCTGTTATGTGAGATAGTTGATGATATATGGATCTACAGAATACAGCTGTGTTCCCAGGTTACAGTTCAGTCTATGGCAAATCATAGTTAAATTTGTAAGGAGAGGTAAAATGGTATAAAAGATATTGATAGGAAATACATAACAGTAAGACTTTTTTTAACTGTCCATCTTGAGCTGTCAAGAGTTTCAAAAGACATTGTTTGATCCGTTATTGCTTGACAAAGCTCTAAAAGCAAAGAATAACAGTCTTTCTTTCAGATCCTTGACAAGACATATAACTACCTAAAAGCCAAGCTACTAGAAAATGTGGATTTTATGGCATGGCTATCTCCATTATTGTCAGGAATCTTGCTTTACATGTCCAAAATATGGAAGAAGTTTATCTGGTCTGTCTACAAGCTAGATGACGGTTTCAACAGAGCTTTAAGTCAGAAAAGTTTCTACTATTACCATCTGTTCCTTGGATCTAGGCAGTGACAACGACTTTGAAAGCTTTCAGATCTCTGCTTCATCTTGCCCTAGGAGCAATGCTTCCTAAAGCTCATTGGTAGGGATGGAACTAAATTTCTCTAGGCCTAGTGAGAAGTTCCACTCTTTCTATTTCAATCTTCCTTGCCTCCTTACTAAACCTTTTCAGAAGAAAATTGGTGATGGTATTAGATATCTCTTTGGCATCAGCGGATGTTGGTCCACATTTCCGTGAACAATGAAGAACAGAATATATGGAATTAGGTCCTTTGGTTCCTGTGGTTCTTTCTAGGAAGTCAAATAAATGTACCAATGTGGAAAAAGGCAGGTGTCTGTCCCCAACCATAGCCAAATCCACTTCATATTCTGGAAACAATCTCAACGCGAAGGCAGATAGCTATTGGTATAAAGTTTGGTCTAAAATGCTTGGAAGATCTTTGTAAAGCTAATGGATGTTACATTTAGTCACATGAATCCTGAATGGGATTAAGATGTTTAAGAAGGCACGGGAAAGTGTTGGAGAATTATCTCCTGTGTTCCTGAGATGAGCATAGGGAAAGAAAAAGTGTTTTATTATCAACAAAGGTTACATGTACGAATTTGATGATTCAATGAGGAAAATACCTCTTGATTATCATCAGGCAGATGTTCTAAGATGTTGCTTTGCCATTTAAAAGAGACAAAATGTAAAAAATAAATATGCAGTTTGGTTTTTTTGAAAATAACTACCAAGATCAGATTTGAATATCCAAAGACAAATGTCCTGAGTATATAACTTATCCTCTGGCTAATGCATTATGTATACGTGTCCTCATCCATCTCTAATCTAGAGCCTCAACTCCTTTCCCCTCATCTCATTTACTTGTACGATAAGTACCTAGAGTGCTTCTCTGATGTATGATGTGTTAGGAGTTGTATGTATAAAGAGCATCAACAAACACAGTTGTGCTCTTTAATCTGTAGATTTTTAAACAAGAAAGTACTATAATCAAATTTGTTTCAGAGCTATAACTTGCATGACCACGTAGACTAATGATGCTGGCTAGGACTGAGAGAGTGTGAGAAGGGGCTCCTGAAGTCCAGGGGTGAGATTATCAGCTCAAATTCAGATAATAATATAGGTGGAAATAGATTAGCGTGGACAGATTTGAATAGTATTTTTGTACTATAATCAATAGAACTTGGTGAGTGCTTTTACATGTTTAATGAGAAAGAGAAGTCATTTTTCCTTCCATTTTTCTAGAATAAACAAGAAATTATACATAACAGAGATGATCAAATTTTCTCTGTAGAAATTTCAGAGGAAAAACTAATGGACAGCATGTTCATATCTTAGTGCTTCTTGAGTCATGTTGGGGATCAAATAATGTATTATTCATGAGATCAATATATAAGTTGTAGAGCAACATATAAATATATAATTATCCTTGTGAATTGTTTTGCCAATTATGATTAACATAACTGTGTGCTTTATGGCTTACAAAGTGCTTTAGTGTATATTATCTCATCTGACATCCCCTTGGTACCCATGTAAATATGCCAACTTCTTTTCCACATTGTGTGTTTGTTCAAGCTGTTCTTTTTTCTGGGAATGCCTCAATGTACTCTTTTCCTGCTAACTCTACTTATCCTTAAATTTTTGGTTTAACTGTCTTCTCCTCCAATCTCAATTGTGTCCTGTATACCCTACCATATATTTTCTATACAATGTATAGAAAAATATTTTTCTTTCAAAACTTACCACTACTTGTAATTATGTATTAATATGTGTGATTCTGTTGTTAATAGCCGTCTTCTCTACTCCATAAAATTCATGAGGGAAATGTTTTGTCCCTCGCTGTATCACCAGTTCCACAATGCCTGGCTCATAGTGAAAGGTAAATAAATACTTTTTCAAAAATGTAAAAAAATAATAATTTTACAATTCCTTTTTGCATATGGAAGACATACTTCACTTCTTTCACCATGTTTGACTTTAGTTCCTCTCAGGGTTTTGTCAGCTTCATTATTATTAATACCATACTATATTGTAATTTTTCTAGGTCCACTAGAGCATGAATCCCTTGAGAAAATGTGTTCACGTCCAGTTCATCTTTGCATTCCATCCCTTAGTTCTGGGAATAAAACAGAGTCAGTACATAGTTTGCTGACTGAATGGCTCATTGAGACCCATAAGGAAATTATGTGCCCAGACTTAAAGTCAAGGAGACTTAGGTGCTTATATTAAAGTGTTGCCCTGATGGGCAGGCATCTAATTTAACATACACATCTAGGAACATGCTGGAACACTCTCTGGGGATGGAGACTGTTGGATGCCACCACTGGGATTTCCCTTTCCCCTGCTTCAGGGTACCAGTATCTCCCAGAAGGGACCTTTCACATGTATCTGATGTCCTGATCTTCCTGGTTGCAGCCCAGGGGAACCTCTTGACAGCCTGACTCTGGAGGCCAGGGGTGATTGCCTTCCTGGTCCCATGGGACTGTAATGATCAGTGTCTCACCCAGAAAGGAGGTCAAACCCTTGTCTGGCACCCTGATGTTTGTAGCAACAGCCAAGGGACTACATCACCTAGCTCTGGCAGCCAATGGAGCTTACACTTAGAGATCCCACAGGACTGAAACCAATGGAGAAAAAGTTCTTAAACAGCTATGACCCCCAAGGCACAGGAAGAGTTAAGAGACCCAGGAGCTCAGTCTTTCTGTGAGGGAGCCCTTTTAGCTAATTATCATGGCTACAGCCTGAGGGACAGTCTTCTAATTAAACAAGCATCTAAAGGCTGATGGTTATTCTTTCCAGAGGCCTTGAAGGGTGGGTGCTGTCTACAGTCACCCTCTGCCATGCTCCAGAGCATGAGTATCTCCTGGAGGGGAGCTTTGATCACCCAACTCTGGTGGCCAGGGGTGGCTTGCATTCCTGGGTCCCATGGGACTATGGCAGTCAGAAAAATGGTTCATGGCAGGCTGCCACCCCCAGGGCACTGTGCAGAAAACAGAATGGGGAACACCCCACAGCCTTTCTGTGAAGGAGGCCTCTTCTTGTCCTGGAGCTTCAGTTTGAGGGGCAGGCTTCAGGTCTGGCACACATCTAGTGGACTATGGAGCTGCTCTCAAGGAATGTGTGCTGCGGATGCCATCTTGGCTCTCTCCCTCTGCCTCGCTCCTGCCTGCTGCTATCTCCCACAAAAGAGCTTATATGCTCATTTGGAGTTCTAATTTTTGCAACTGCTGCCCAGGGGACACTTCCAGAAAACATGGCTCTTATGGCCAGTGGGACTTACACTTGCAGTCTCACTGGACTGTATTTATTTGCATACGTTTAGAAGCTGCTGTCTGCAGGTCTGGCTTCCAAACAATGTGAATCTAGGTGCTGAGATCCTCCCCTTTGGGACACTGACAGGTCTTGGCACATTCTCAACTACTGGGAGCTGTTAAAAATATAATAGTCTGCTCGGACAAGCACAAAAGTTTGAAAGAAGACAGAGCTGGGGCAGGGTTCATCTCCTCCATGAGACCACTCCTTTAAGACTTGGAGAGGTGCTCGTTTCATCTACTGTATAGAAACTAGCACAGAGAGTTAAGGAAAATGATGAAACAGAGGACTATGTTCAAAGTGAAAGAATAATATAAAATCTTAATGAAATGAAAATAAGTAATTTACCTGCTAAAGAGTTCAAAGTAATGTTTATAAAGATGTTCATCAAATGTGGGAGAAGAATGGAGGAACATAGTGAAAATTTCAACAAAGAGATGGAAAATATAAGAAAACACTAAATAGAAGACACAGAGCTTAAGAACATAACTGAAATGAAAAATACACTAGAGGGGTTCAATAGTAGACTAGATGAAGCAGAAGAAAGGATCAGTCAAACACAAGGTGGTTGAATTCTGTCAGGGTAGTGAAAGGAAAAACGAATGAAAAAATTGAAGAGAGCATAAGGGGCTTATGGGACAATATCAAATGGACTAACATCTCCATTATAGGGGTCCTAGAGGAGAAAAGACAGAGAAAGGGGCAGGAATCTTGTTTGAAGATATAATAGCTGGAAAACTTCCCAAACCTAGGGAAAGAAACAGACATCCAGACCTAGGGAGCCCAGAGAGTTCCAAACAAGAGGAACTCAAAGAGATCCACACCAAAACACATTGTAACCGAAATGTCAAGAGTTAAAGACAAGGAGAGAATATTGAAAGTACCAAGAGAAAAACAATTTGTTATGTACAAGGGAACCCCCATAAGAGTATCAGCAGATTTTTCATCAGAAACTTTGCAGGCCAGAAGGGAGTCCAATACAATATATTCAAAATGCTGAGAGAAGAAAAAACTTCCAACCAAGAATATTCTACCCAGCAATGTTATCATGCAGAATTTAAGTAGAGATAGTTTTCCAGATAAGCAAAAGCTAAAGTAGTTCATCACCAGTAAACTGGCTGTACATGAAAAGTTAAAGGGACTATTTTAAGCTTAAAAAAAAAGTGCTAATTAGTAAAAAGAAAACATATATTTCACTGGAAAGGTAAATATATAGAAAATGCAGTGGATTAATCACTTATAATGCTATTATGAAGGTTAAAAGGCAAAAGTATAAAAATACTGGCACTCTGATTATAATAACTGGCTAAGGGATACACAAGAAAAAAGATGTAGAATGTAACATCAAAAACATAAAACATGCCAGGGAGAGTAAAAATGTTCTAAAAGGGAAGTTCATAGCGATAAATGCCTACCTCAAAAGACAAGAAAAGTCCCAAACAACTTAAACTTATACCTCAAGGAGCTAGAAAAAGCACTAATAAAGCCCAATGTTAGTAGAAGGAAGGAAATAAAAAAGGTTAGAGCAGAAATAAATGAAATAGAGACTGAAAAGACAATAAATAAGATAAATGAAGCTAAAAGCTGGCTCTTTGAAAAAATAAACAAAAGTGACACACAAAAAACGCCTTTTAGCTAGACTAACCAAGAAAAAAGAGGACTCAAATAAATAAAATCAGAAATGAAAGAGGAGATATTACAACTGACACCACAGAAATACAAAAGACCATAATAGACTACTATGAACAATCATGTGCCAACAAGTTGGACAACCTGGAAGAAATGAATAAAACCCTAGAAACATACAACCTATTAAGACTTAATCTTCAGGAAATAGATAATCTGAATAGACCAACTTTTGTTTGTTGGGAGGATTTTGATTACTGATTCCATCTGCTTATTAGTAATCGGTTTCCCTCTGGGGACATTTGTCAATACTGGGAACATTCTTGGTCATCACAGTTTGGGAAAGGGCTAGAAGATAGCTAGAAGCCAGGGATGCTGCTAAACATCCTACAGTTATCAAGCCCAAAATGTCAATCGTGCCAGGGTTTTAAGGTAATTCAAGCTAATTCAATTTCACAAATATATGTTGAGCTACTATCATGTGCGAGACATGGGGAATACAGCAATAAACAAAAGTGATATGGCTGCTGTCCATAAGGAATAATGATATTTGTAATACTTGAATCTTACATAATGAGTCCTTTATAAATTAGTAAAAATCATAAAGTCATATTAATTAAAGAGAGGAGAAAGGTGAGCCTTAAAAATATGCTTTCTCTTTGATCTTTTAATTCTACTCATGAAAAATTTTAAGGGAATAATAAGAAATTTGCACAAAGATTTATCTACAATATGTTTTAATGAATTATTATTTATAATAGTGGAAATTTGGAAACAAATGTGCAAAAGGAAGGTAAAATAAAGTGTGAACATTCAGTTGAAGCTTTAAAAATTCACATTTTTGAAAAATACTGATATGAAAAATATTCATTGTATAAAGTTAAGTGAAAAGCAGATGACAAATCTCTAAGTATTGCATGAACCTAATGTTTAAAAACAAACATGGGGAAAAAACTAGCAGGAATTATGCCAAAATAAGTTATGAATGGCTCTCTCTATGCTGTTGTATTATGAGCAATTTTAATTTTTTCTTTACAGTCTAGGTACTTTCCAAATCATATGAACACATATTATTTTTGTAATTAGAAAAAGAAACCTGCCGTATTAATTACTACATGCAATGCCCTATATTAGTATAAAATCAAAGGAGATACAATTTTCCCCCCTTGAGGTACTTAAATATAAAATTTAGGTAAATGAGTGATACATGTGTGGGAAGTTTATAAATAATAATAATAAATACAAAGGTTAAAAAAAAAGATCAAAACAAACTTATTTTGAATATCTACTAGTCTGGCCCTGTGCTAGGTGCATTCACCAACATTATCACATTTCTTGGTACCAGCAGTCCTGTGAGGCTGATATTATCACCATTTTAGTGATGGTGAAATTAAAGCTCATTGAGATTAAGTATCTTGTCCCAAGTCTTTTGTCTTTGACTCAGTAGTCTCTAGTGTTATGCCAGAATCCATGAAACTGTGCCAAGCAAACTTTTTAGCTTGCAAAAAGGTAAAATCCCAGACTCTTTTTAGTTCTTGGCATGTACATCCAGCAAGAAAGACTTACACAAAAATGTGTATTGTAGTTTAATTCATTATTAACACACATTTGGAAATGAACAAAATATCCAACAACAGGTGAATGGATAAACAAGTTCTGGTATTTTGTACAATAGAATACTACTTAGCAAAATAAAAGAATGAATTGCTGATACGCACAATAAATTGGATAAAAATTTCCCACATATGCTGACTAAAATAAGGCAGATGTGAAACAGCACATGCTGTATACTTCCATTTACATGAAATTCTGGAGTTAGCATAAGTAGTTTATGGTTATAGAAATGAGAACAGTGCTTGTGTCTGAGTGACAGAGATTGATTGGGATAAGATAAGAGGGAAATTTCTTAGGTGAGGGAGATCTTGATAGGAATACATATTCAACAGTCAAGATTTGTGTCATCCATACATTTCCTTGTCTGAATTTGCCTTTTCTAATATAATTTTTTTTAGAAAAGGACAAACTGGCATTCAAAAAAAAAAAGTGTATTTTCAAAGCTGATCAAACTGTACATGCAAGGTCTTCGTACCTAACATATATAAATTATACCTTAGTAAATAACAAAAAATTAAATATAAGCAGTAGATGAATAAAAATGTGATATGGAAATTTGCAGACCAAACTAAATCAAGCCAACAATATAACATAAAGGAACAAATGAAGAAGAAAATAGAGCATGCGTAAATAAAAAGCATAAAATAGATAAGTCAAAATATATCAATAATAACAACTAGTTCCTTTCAAAAGACAAAAGTTTCCAGATTAAGTGACATAAAATAAATCTGAAAAACAAGTGTTAAAATTCTAGTCATTAGGGCTTTGCTAAGAGGTACCCATAAAGCAATATGAAATCAAAAGTTTTATGGCTAAAGAATGGATAAACATAACTAAGTAAAATGAATTCCTTATGGTACTATCAGGAAACAAACATTCCCAGTAAGACAAAAGACATTTGATGTGACAGTCTTATATATTGTTATAAAGGTACAACCTACCAGCATGTTATAGCTCATGAATCATTTAAAGCTAACATCTTAGCTTTAAAGTAAAAGAAAAACTGTTAGAAATTTAAGAAGTACCTCACAAAGGTATAATCCAAGTTGCATCATCCTTAAACAAAGTTCTGTCAAAAATTCGCTGTTGGGCTTCCCTGGTGGCACAGTGGTTGAGAGTCCGCCTGCTGATGCAGGGGACACGGGTTCATGCCCCTGTCCGGGAAGATCCCACGTGCTGCGGAGCAGCTAGGCCCGTGAGCCATGGCCGCTGAGCCTGCGCGTCCGGAGCCTGTGCTCCGCAACGGGAGAGGCCACAACAGTGAGAGGCCCGTGTACCGCAAAAAAAAAAAAAAAAAAAAAAAAAATATGCTGTTAATGGGGGCGAAATGTATCAATATGTGTGATCTGGCTAATTCTGTTAATAATATTGGACATTAGAGATAGCCTCATCCACCAGAGGGCAGATAGCAGAAGCGAGAAAAACTACAATCCTGCAGCCTGTGGAACAAAAACCACATTCACAGAAAGACAGACAAGATGAAAAGGCAGAGGGCTATGTACCAGATGAAGGAACAGATGAAACCCCAGAAAAATAACTAAATGAAGTGGAGATAGGCAACCTTCCAGAAAAAGAATTCAGAATAATGATAGTGAAGATGATCCAGGACCTCGGAAGGAGAATGGAGGCAAAGATCAAGAAGATGCAAGAAATGTTTAACAAAGACCTAGAAGAATTAAAGAACAAACAAACAGAGATGAACAATACAATAACTGAAATAAAAACTACACTAGAAGGAATCAATAGCAGAATAACTGAGGCAGAAGAACGGATAAGTTATAACCACTTTGGAAGGCAATATGGCCATATCTATCAAGATTTAAAGCATTTATATATTTTGTCCCAAAGGACTTTGCTTCTAGGAATATATTCAACAAAATCACTCACGTATGTGCACAAGAATATTTGAATGAAAACGCTGTATAAGACATCACTGTAATATCAAAAAACTGGAAGCAGTATAAAAAGAATCACAGTTAGGAGATTGGCTAAATTATGTTAAATCCATACCATGGAAAATGCTGAATTCATTGAAAAGATGTGTGTGTGCATGTATATATATATAAACTTATAACTATGTGAGGTGATGAATAACAATTTATTGTGGTGATCATTTCACGATATATATGTATATCAAATAATTATATTGTGCATCTTAAATTAATACAATGTTTATGTCAATTATATCTTAATAAAACTTGGGAAAATAAATACGTTATATATGTATTTATATATATACATAAAATGCTTCAGAATTTATAAATGAGCAGAAATAAGCAAGTGACCGTAGAATTATATATATTATAATATGATCCCACCACTCTGTGTGTATTTAAATGCCTAGAATAATGGAAAGATATACCCCGCAATGTGGACAAGGGTAACTTCTGAGGAAGAAAATGGGATTTGGTTGTTAAAAGGTGAGGAAGTTTATTAAATGGGACTTATACATGTTATTCAATATTTATCTATAGTTTGAGTATATTTATAGCCAAACATTCATTTATTAAATATTCAACAAAATATCATTCTAATTTAATCTGTAAACTACCAGTCATCTAATTGTTAAGGACATCTTGACCCATGAGTTAAGTAAAGAAAAATAAAATTTTATTTCTTAATTCACTTAAAATGTGTTTTTTTTTAAAGAACAAGATTCAATATGATTACCATCCATGCTTAATAAAAACTCTGTCATTATGGAACACTTAACAATAGCTTAATATAATGCTCCTCTGGTGTGCACTCAAGAAAAAGTTGTTGAATGAATTAATAGGCTCTTAGTATTTAGAGACTACATGCACAACAACGACAGCAACAATATACACTGTTAGTAACTAGCATATAAAAGGAAATTTACAATATTTTTTTCTTTTTTTAAAAAAACATTTATTTATTTTTATTTTTGGCTGCATTGAGTCTTAGCTGCAGCATGCGGGATCTGCGTTTGCAGCATGTAGGATCCTCCACTGGGGTGTGCAGGCTCCTCATTGCAGCGTGCAGTCTCCAGAGCACATGGGCTCTGTAGTTGCGGCACGTGGGCTCACTAGTTATGGCCCATGTGCTCAGTAGTTGCGGTGTGCAGGCTTAGTTGTCCTGTAGCATGTGGGATCTTAGTTCCCTGACCAGGGATCGAACCTGTGTCCCCTGCACTGGAAGGCGAATTTTTAACCACCAGACCACCAGGGAAATCCCTACAATATTTTTTGTATGTATTTCCCATCTCCATGGATTTCCCAAAACTTGTGTGTTGCAGGCTTTGGAACCAAATAGGAGATCAAAACAAATAAGAGATTTTTCTTGATGTGAACAGAAAAGTAAAATGACCTAGTCCTGAGTTGAACAAATACAGGCAGGGTAAATTTAAGAAGCCATGAAGTCTTTGATGTGTGTCATGCTTGATAATTTTTAATCAAAATCACAGTTTGGAAGTACTTCAGTCAATACATCATTTTCTGTTTTACATGTTTTAGTTTATTTCTCTCTTTGTTATAGATCTACCTCATCTATAAGTCTCTGAATATGTTCAGAGAGTCTACCTCAGGCATTGAATGGTATATTGGACTAGATCAGATGTTCCCAAATATTTTTCAGTTATGGTGTTCCTAGTGTCCCAGTAATTTTTCCATGTCACCCCCTGAACCAAAAGAAGTAACCTACAAATCCTTTTTTAAGTCACTAGGTCCAAAAAATTTAATAAATATTTATACCCTCACAACTTAATATCCATTTTTTAAAAATAATAAAAATCATTAGAAAATAATGTCAAAATTTTTATTCTTAAATAAGCACAATTAGTTATTCCTGGACTGTGTTGAGCACTGCACTTCTCAAACCTTGAAACCAGACTGGACACTGCCACCCTCTTCTCCTGTTTCACGTAGGTTATACTGCAGTACTTCTTATCATCTCAACCCAGGAAACTCAACAGTTTCAAAAGGTATCTTGTCGCTCAAAGGAATTTAACATTATCTAAAGTTGAAACCGAAATGCCTTGAGCTAGTAATTCAAACTGCATCTGACAGTACTTGGAAGATAATGTGTTTACAACGAAAATTTTGAAGGTCCTCCCTACTAACCTTTTGATCTTGTGAGTTTGCTGCAATAGACCAGGGCACACTGGCCCTTAACATGGGAACTACAGGACCTCATGATTTGCAGGGCTTTTCCAATGGTAAAATGCTATAATTCTATGTTGGAAGAAGATTCTTACATAAGAAGATGATATTCTGTCTATAAAGCAAGCAGATTTAAAGACACCATAATGAAAAATATTGAAATGCAGCACATAGAAGAGTAAGCGATTTGAAGCCAGGCACCTATGGATTTGTATCCTGCATCCACTACTTACTATCTGGGGACCAGCCAGTCATTTGAATTCTCTAAGCCTCAGTTTCTTCAAGTGTAAAATTAAGATAATATTCTACATACCTCATTGCAGCATTGTGATGATTAAATGAGATAATGCATGTAAAGCTCTCAACCAAATGCTTCATGCCTTGTATGTACTCAATAAATGTCAGTAAGTGTTAAAATGAGAATTGTTACCACTATTTGAGTCTGAAGAAATTTTTTTAAGATGATGAGTTTTTCATAAACGAATCAAGTAGCCTATAATGTCAAGTATATCACTAAATGTAATTAGGACATTAAAAGATAAAGCTTTATGAACTAGCTTAAAAAATATTAATCATTTTTCTGAGTACATTCTATCTTGTTTAAGAGCTTACCAACTTCTAAAAATTAAGTATGCATAAATCTCTACTTATTTCATGAAAGTATAACCCCCAAACTATATTTATTCTGTTTTTCAGGTTGTCCAGAGAATTGAAAGATGACGAGGTCCTCAGAAATTATAAACAGCATTAGTGACTTGTTTTTGATAATTTTTAAAATCCATATTACCAAATTAATTGCATGGTTTAATAATAAAAATGTATTTAATAATAAAATTCATATTTAATACAGCTTTTCATTCATCAATATAAAGGATAAAAGATAGAATCTCCTGAATCTTTCTTTTTTTCCCCAGTTAAGCTTATTGCCAGTTTTTGAAGCTTTCCACCCTGTGCCTGTCAAACAATTTTTTTCTCAATATGAGCAAAATAGATATTGAAAACTAAGGCAGAGTATTTTTATTCTTGCTTGTAGAAACTAATATGACTGAGGCTGGGGGAAGAAGGCAGACAGAACTAAAAGGAAGGACCTGGCCAAAAGGTAAGAGGTACAAAGGACAGTATCATCAGATAGAGACTCAACACGGAGCAGTCAATCAGCGCAGACCCTCCCTGTAATCTCTTGTCTGGGTTCCACTCACTTTGCAGCAATCTTAGGCTTTTTTACACCAACCTGGGTGTAGAAATGTCTTAGGTGGGAATGCAGGCATGAAAAGGAAAACTCTACTCTTGACCAAGGTAGAACTGAACAGAGCCAGTCAGGCATTTCTTTCAGCCTGAACAATGGTGAACACACTGCCAATGTTAAGATCTTCCTATAAGGTCATTGGTTTCAAGCAACATTACAAGTTCAAGGAAATTCTGAAAAATTCTTGAAAGCTAAAGCATTTTTTATCTTCCTTTCTGAAAGCAGAGAAGAACCTGGAGAGGCAGGGAATGAGGGAGGGAGAGAAAGGGAGAGAGAGAGAGAGAGAGAGAGAAAGAATCAAACTACATCAATATTACAGATACATATTCAGGGGTAAAAGAGAAAACTTGTTATACTGGCTTTTCTCATTTTTATCAGTTTGCAAATAATTTGTGGTAGTTGTGCTCTGGTTGAAGAGCTAAGAGTTTAAATAGTAACTTAAAAAAGTCTTTCAGTCAAATCATAACTGCTAGATAAGTTTCAGATCTGACTGAAAGAGTAGTTATTAATTATGTTTGGTTATCTTCGTGGCTGTGAGATATATATTTACTACAGGCCTCAAGCACATGCTATTCATTGAGCAGAACTGTTCCTGTGAACTCTGTGAACTTCATAGGATCTAAAGGGAGACAACAAAGTGCTGGACCAGAGCCAGTCAGCAGCCCAGTAGCAGCTTCTGTTCATCCTGGTGGGGCAGGGACTGTGCAATTATAGTGAAGGGATCACCTCAAATAGAGGAGACAGAAGACACTTGTAGGATTGAAT
The DNA here is from genome assembly GCF_059928025.1 of Delphinapterus leucas. Classification (NCBI taxonomy): domain Eukaryota; kingdom Metazoa; phylum Chordata; class Mammalia; order Artiodactyla; family Monodontidae; genus Delphinapterus; species Delphinapterus leucas. The sequence goes on along the minus strand of NC_143133.1, from coordinate 115,086,541 downwards.
GAAAGCAATCTTCACAGTTAAACACAGGAAAGTGGAAAACAATAGTAATGGACCGGAATAAACTAATATTCTTGGCATGAGATCATTGGAATGAGAGCCCAGAAAAAGAAAACAACTGCACACCCAAAGGAAAAGCAACAGTATCCCAGGAGGAATCTAGCTCTTTCTAAAATCTTGAAGAATTTACATATTTTCTGTGCATTTTCCTCTACCTCTGCTTTCTGAATTGTCCTCTAAAGGGAGATTTTTTTCCCTCCTTCTCTCCCCACTTCTACCATGGGACAACACAGAAGCAAAAATAATGGCATGACTCTGCATCTATCAAAGATGAGCAGGCATACCTGAAAAAAAGCAAAATTGAACACTTAGAAATCAAAAATACAGTCAGTGAAATTAAAGCTAAGTTTACAGAATAACACTTTAAGAAGAGAATTAATGAAGCCAGAAGATATAAGTTAAGAAATCATATAACTGGTACACACAGGGACAAAGTGATGGAAAAGTACAAAAGAGAGATTAAGAGACATGGAAGATAGAATGAACTAGTCCAACATATATCTAATCAAAGTTCTGGAAAAATACTAGATTAAACAAAAGCAATATTTAAATGGATAATGGCTAAGAATTTCATGAGTACTAATGAACTCATTCTGAGGAACACTGACAAACCCCAAATAGAATAAATTATCACATGTAGGTACAAAATTAGAAAAACTGCAGAGCACCAAATAAAATAGCAGATCTTTAGAAAAGCAGAGAGAAGAGATGGATTATGAACAAAGGAATGGTAACTAGATTAATATTTGACTTCTCAACAGGAGCCAGAAGCCACTAGAATAACATCTTCAAAATGCTGAAAGCTTCTTTCAACCTAGCATCATATGCAGCGAAGATACCTTTCAAAGGAAGCCAAATTAAAGACACTTTCCTATAGTGAGCGCTTTACCACAACAGATTCTCCCTGAAATAACATCTGACGGGTAGCCTTCAAGAATGGAAAAGATGCTAGAGAAAAGGTCTTAGATGTTTTTAAAACTGGGGCACGAAGGGAGGTAATCCGAGAGGGTTTCCAGGAAGCTTCAACAATCCCAGTAACATCCTATTTCATTATATTGTTACTTACTCTATAGTATAAATATATATGTTACATATATCCTTTTATGTACCAAGTGTTTCATAGTGTTAAAAATTGATGAAAAACCCCATATGGTCCCTCTAGGAAAAAGAAATATAGTAGCATAAGAGAAAGAGGAACATATTATCCTGAAAATCCAGGGAAATCACATCTCTGGAAAAATGATGTATGACAGGAAGCAAAAGAAACTTTTAGACAGCTGTTTGGCTTCCGCAAAAAAGATTCAAGTAGTTGTCTAGTTGTCGTCCCTAAGAAATATGGGTATCAGGTGTATGTAAGGAACAGGCTGAGGAGGAGATAACTGCATGCTGTGTGAAAATAAGATGCTGGGAATAAAAGGGAGGTGCATGGAAAGGTGACTAATCCAATAGAAATAAGAGAACGGGCCCTGCTAAAACACTGCTGCAGAAAATTGCATCTGTGTGCAGAAGGAAAATCTCAAAGTTCTCTTAGAATAAGAGATAAACTAAGGGGAAGGAGGGGATGAAAGGCCAATAAACATGAAAAACAGAACAAGGATACAACTGAAAAAGTGTAGATAGTGCTGAGGAGGAAAGCAGACAGTAGGAAAGCAGGCTTGTTGGGCTCCTCCTCTCCTAGGCCCTGGGCTAACAGGCACATGTCAGATCCCTTCCTGGATGCTAACATCTTAGTTTATCCTTATCTCCCCAGTCACAGAAGAGGAGATTGGGCTTCAAAGAAGCTGCGTGCTAAAAATCACATGCTTGGAATTTGAACCCGGGTTTTTCTCATTCAAATGTTTGAATCGTTTATATTTTCCAGTATTATTAAGAAACTTAAAATTCAGGTTAACTTACTTTGAGAAGAGGCATTTTAAAATTCATAACAGATAAAATATCAGTGAGGCTAAAACATAGAGAACAGACCTGTGGTTGCCAAGGGGGAGGGGAGATGGGGGAGGGATGGGGTATGGAGTTTGGGATTAGCAGATGCAAACTATTATAAATAGAATGGAAAAACAACAGAAGGTCCTTCTGTATAGCACAGGGAACTATATTCAATATCCTGTGATAAACCATAATGGAAAAGAATATAAAAAAAATGTATATATAACTGAATCACTTTGCTGTACAGCAGAAATTAACACAACATTGTAAATCAATTATACTTCAGTAAAAAAATCAGTGGGCTAAAATAGTATTAAAACTTTATATTCCAAATAATACAGCATAGAAAAATTAAATATATATGAATACAAATATATCCTACAGGTCAAGGGAGAAAATGAGTAAGGACACCAATATAATCTGAGTGTGAATGCGTATCTCTAAAATCAAATCAACAGCTATTGAATTCATCAGAATTGCAAAAGAATAAAAGCCACATGCATAGTTTTATCTTAGAATATATATAACATGTTATTTAAATATGTCAAAGGAGAAAATGCATTGTAACATATCATTTATATAAACCACAGAAATTCAATTACAGGGTAATCTCAGTTGTACCCTAAAGGCATTTAACAACCTTAAAAAGTCTAATAAAATGATTTATTAAATGAGAATGTACTTACTTCTTTTATATAATGAATATTTTTCTAACTAACCAACAGCCTAATTACATTTAAGGTTAAAATGCTAAAATCGTTCCAATAAAAACAAGAAGCAAGGTGCCCAGATCTATTTTAAATTATTCTGTAATTGTAGCCAGTTCAATAAGTATTAAGTGTTAAGAAATACATTTTTGGAAAGCGTACAGATTTATGATTATATACAGATGGTAGGATTACTAATTGCACAAAAAGAAAAAACACTTCTCCCTTCTAATTCAACTAATTGGAATGTTTTGTGTTTCTTAATATTTGCATGGTGCAGGGAAATGGGCCGTCATAGGCCATGTGTGCTCATGGGGAGGGACATTTCTGAAAAAAAATTAGTAATTTAAACTAAGAGACTTGTGATTGTTAACTACTAGAATTTTATCCTAAAAATAGCTAGATATGTGCAAAATATGTATGTTTAAAGATGATTACGATGTTAATAGTCTAGTATTGCAAAATTGTAATATTTCTAATTGTCCAACTAAAGAAGAATGTTTAATTAAAATGGTCAACTATACATTCATTAAATTTGGATTCTGAAAGATGACAAATGGCATAGAATGTTAACATGTTAGCTGCAAAATGTATATATTATTTTTATATTCTGAAAAATATAATTTGGAAATAAAAATTTAAAAGACCCTCTATATACATTGTGATCACTACAGAAGAAAAGACTGGTGCTAAACTTAACATTTATTAGCTTTTTTTTTTGACCACGCCACGCAGCTTGCAGGATCCCCAGCCAGAGATTGAACCCGTGCCCCCTGCCGTGGAAGGTCCAGTCTTAACCACTGGACCACCAGGGAAGTCCCATTTGTTAGCTTTCAATGCTAAGATTACAGGTGATTTTTATGTCCTTCTTTAAGTATTATGTATGTATGTATTATGTATTTCTGTATTCAGTTCAAATGGGAGATAGGATTGGGGTGGAGAGAGGAGAGAGAGAAGCAGAGAAATGGGGAGGGGAAGGGAAGGGAGGAGAGGAGAGAGAGAAGAATGAATCACTTCCCAGACCAGAACTATACTTGATTCAAATCATACCATCAGAAAGGAATAAAGGGTGAACGAGGGAAGGTTGCTGGGTGACAGAAGCAGAGAGAAGGGAGGGCCTGTTGGTGCTGTCTGTTCATGCACTCTCCAGGGAAAAGTGTCTTGATAAGATAGCATGGTTATTTGATTGAGCTATTGAGAAGCAGGGCACGTGATATTATATGATCCTAAGATCCAAAAGCTATTAAACATCAAATTACATAACAAAAGCCTGGGCCGTATTAAATTTCCTGAATTTAGTATGGTGGGCCTCCTGACAACTAAACAGCTGGCCTCTCCTAGGGACAGCCTGACCTCAACTTGTTGACGCCAATGAAAACTTTATCATGTAAATTATCTGAAGTTAATTCTCACAAAACTTGGAAAGTACGATATGCTTGTCATCATTTTGTAAATGTGGAAACTGCAGATAAAAATGGACTTGCCCAGGATCATACAGAAATTAAATGGTGAATCTGGTATTTGAACCCAGATCTCTCTCTCTCTCTCTCTCTCTCTCTCTCCATCCCTCCCTCTCTCTCTCTCCAAAAGCCCATGTTCCCTAGTGCATACTTGCTGCCAGGCACATGGTAGCCACTCATCTCTAATCCTAAAACTAGCACCACAAGGTAGGGATTATTAAAAAGGCAAACAAACAACACCCTGTGTCCTCTTCAGTCTGTCCTAGCTCTAAGACATTTATTTATCTGATTTGGGGGAGGTTAGCCATCGCAAAGCCGACACCACCATCTAAGTGTTCCCAAATTGTTTTGAGAACAAACACATGCAGTCCACAAACAAGTGTGCTCAAGTGCAAAGGAATTATTTAATGTGACTTGAAGTTTATATGGAAAGCTCCTTGAATGGGAACTCTCTTGAGACAGGCTTTGAGAGAGGGTTTGTTTTAATGTGTCAAATATTAACCAGAAAAGGAGCTAGAGAAGCACACCTGAAGGGACAGGAGTAGGAAACAGCAAAACGATGTGTTCTTTAGGGTAAATATAACTATACAAGATTATAAAGGGAAATGAAACTCAGTAGATCAGTTAGTGGGAGGCTTTTTAAAATAAGGACATAAGGAGTTAGTATCTGACTTTATAGGCAATTACCTTAAGGTTCAGCTCTGATTGCTGTCCCATATGTAAAATTGGTGTTTGGTATTTTCTTTTCCTTTGCAAGTCAAAATAGCACTTTATCATGTTTCCTCTATATTAATTCAAAACATTACCCAATAAAAATCAGTGTTTTATTGCTCATTTTGAGACTTTTTCATTGAAACTTTAGGTGCGGGTGTGAGGTTTTTTTCCTCCACATATTAAAGACTATTGAATTCAGACCACACAAAAAATCAGATGGCTGCGACAAAGCTGAAAGCTCCATAGGTTCCCAGAAAAAAATGTTCATTTCAGTTACTTTGAAGTAATATCACAAGATCACTTTAATTGGCTAGTTTTCTTTTCCCCCTATGGTTGTTTTGGATTCAGTCTCCAAGAAAGAATATGTAAATGTGTATTATTGAAACATAGGTGGAATTAAGGAAATGGCATTTTATGTATTTCTTCAGCTATATGTCCTTTGGCGCATTACTTAATCTCTTTGAACCCCTGTTTCACCGTATGTAAATTGGAGTTTAGTTTTAGGATTAAAAATGGTGCATATTAAGCTGCAAGGGTGTACGTACCATAGGGTAGGTCGTGAGCAACATAGCAATTGTTAACCATTTATGGGCCGATTCTCAACTGGCTTGCGATGTGTTAGAGAAGGTGAGGCTTTGCTAATAGAGATGGGTTCAAATATTGGATTCACCACTTAATTCTGTGTGATCCTAGATAACTTTATCTCAGATTTTCAGTTTCTAAATGAATAAAGTGCCCACTTTGGCCAGACGGATTAAAACTAGGCTCACACTAGAGTGCTTACCAATTTAATATTTTCCACATTATATCATGCTGACGTCACAGTATCTAATCTCAGTGAATGTACATCTGTGAGATAAATTTGTACGACTAATGGTACTTGCTTAAATAGATCAGACTTCAAGCCTTTAATTCCAGGTTTCCTTCTCTCTCACTTTTTGAGTGCACAAGAATTAGCACACATCTGGCATGAAAATTCCCATTAAAGAATCATAGGGTAAAAAAGCTAGTCAATTAAAATGACACTGTGGTATTACCTCAACGTAATTGTGATAGAAAATTTGAACAGATAGGGTTACCTGCAAGCCACTATTTGCAGTTTTGTTAATCTACAAAAATTAACCACAACACATTGTAAACTTCTCAATGGTAGCAATTATGTCATCTATTTTCCCTTTGGAACGGAGGAACTATTCCTTATACTATATCTGTATAATCTGTGGCATGTAGTAGATTCTGAGTGTAGAGTTAGTGATAAATAAATGATAGTGAAAGAATGATTTGATAACATTAGTTTTAGGTCTGTCAAACCTGATTTTGAATCCTCAGATCTTAGATTTCCCGAACTAAACTTAGTTATAAATGCAAACAAATGTAGATCTTAAAGGGAAGATTTGTATCTTCGGGGTGAAACAAGCAAATGAAGCAGCAAGACTTCTAACACAATTTACATACCATAATTATTTATTCATGTAGAGATGAAAGTACCTTCAAATACCATGCATAGCTCTTTCCAACACTTCTATTTTCACTGTGTTTGAGCATAAAAGTCGATTTTGCAAACATAAGATTTTCCTTTGCCTGCACTAGAACTTCATTTCTTATTCATGTTTCAAAAAGAACAAAAGCGCCAAACCTTCCTTTTTGAAAGCCATTTTTCAAGGAAATGACAAATTCAGTGTTTTTGTGAGTTTCTGCACTCAGTATTAAACAACGACATGCATTCTTGAAATATAGCACATTTTCTGTGTGCTACATTGGACAAGAGTCCAAATAGGTATTATATTACACCTACTGAAATTTTACTTTCCTATTTCAACTACATGAGAGGGTTTACTTCTGTGATTTGTTTAATTAATACAGTGTTTATCAACAATTATTTCTTACACTGGACCAGTCCCGGTTTTTAATGAGTCTTTCTTGGGGATATTTTGGAATGTAATCATTACTGTCTCTTTTGATTTAAGATCTACAGGTGAGAAATTTTAGCGATAGCCTTATCACTTCTTAAGGCATGCAGGGGAGGAAAAAAAATTTTCCCTCTGCCCTTCTAGGTTCTTGGCTGAAACCCACGTGTCATGAAAGACAGCTAAAGAACAGGAGGGCGGGGAGGAAGCAGAAGTGTATTATTATTATTATTTTTTTTTAATGGAAGTTTTAATTTTTTTCCCATACCCCCAGAAGTGGAAGCATGGAGTCTTAACCACTGGTCTGCCAGGGAAGTCCTTTTTATTTTTATTTATTGATTTATTTTATTTTATGTATATTTTACCACAGTATTTTTTTTTGGTTTTCCAGAACACTTTTTTAAAAATTTAATTTTATTTATTTTTTATACAGCAGGTTCTTATTAGCCATCTGTTTTATACCCATCAGTGTATATATGTCAATCCCAAACTCCCAATTCATCCCACCACCACCCCCACCTGCCACTGCTTTCCCTCCTTGGTGTCCATATGTTTGTTCTCTACATCTGTGTCTCAATTTCTGCCTTGCAAACCTGTTCATCTGTACCATTTTTTTGGTTCCACATGTATGCGTTAATATACTATATTTGTTTTTCTCTTTCTGACTCACTTCACTCTGTATAACAGTCTCTAGATTCATCCACGTCTCCACAAATGACCCAGTTTTGTTCCTTTTTATGGCTGAGTAATATTCCATTGTGTATATGTACCACTTCTTCTTTATCCATTCATCTGTCAATTGGCATTTACGTTGCTTCCATGACCTGGCTATTGTAAATAGTGCTGCAATGAACACTGGGGTGCATGTGCCTTTTTGAATTACAGTTTTCTCTGGGTATATGCCCAGTAGTGGGATTGCTGGGTCATATGGTAATTCTATTTTTAGTTTTTTAAGGAACCTCCATACATAAAGTTTCCCTTAGTTTTTAAGGAAACTCCACTATGGAGCTTTTTAAGTTCTCCATAGTGGCTGTATCAATTTATATTCCCACCAACAGTGCAAGAGGGTTCCCTTTTCTCCACACCCTCTCCAGCATTTGTTTGTAGATTTTCTAATGATGCCCATTCTAACTGGTGTGAGATGATACCTCATTGTAGTTTTGATTTGCATTTCTCTAATGATTAGTGATGTTGAGCAGCTTTTCATGTGTTTGTTGGCCATCTGTATGTCTTCTTTGGAGAAATGTCTATTTAGGTCTTCTGCCCATTTTTGGATTGGGTTGTTTGCTTTTTTAGTATCAAGCTGCATGAGCTGTTTATATATTTTGGAGATAATCCTTTGTCCGTTGATTCGTTTGCAAATATCTTCTCCCATTCTGAGGGTTGTCTTTTTGTTTTGTTTGTAGTTTCCTTTGCTTTGCAAAAGCTTTCAAGTTTCATTAGGTCCCATTTGTTAATTTTTGTTTTTATTTCCATTACTCTAGGAGGTGGATCAAAAAAGATCTTGCTGTGATTTATGTCAGAGTTTTCTTCCTATGTTTTCCTCTAAGAGTTTTATAGTGTCCAGTCTTACATTTAGGTCTCTAATCCATTTTGAGTTTATTTTTGTGTATGGTGTTAGGGAGTGTACTAATTTCATTCTTTTACATGTAGCTGTCCAGTTTTCACAGCACCACTTATTGAAGAGCCTGTCTTTTCTCCATTGTATATCTTTGCCTCCTTTGTCATAGATGAGTTGACCATAGGTGTGTGGGTTTATCTCTGGGCTTTCTATTCTGTTCCATTGATCTATATTTCTGTTTTTGTGCCAGTACCATATTGTCTTAATTACTATAGCTTTGTAGTATAGCCTGAAGTCAGGGAGTCTGACCCCTCCAGCTCCATTTTTTTCCCCTCAAGACTGCTTTGGCTATTCAAGTCTTTGTGTCCCCATACAAATTTTAAGATGTTTTGTTCTAGTTCTTTAAAAACTGCCATTGGGAATATCAGAGGGATTGCATTGAATCTGTAGATTGCTTTGGGTAGTAGAGTCATTTTCACAATATTGATTCTTCCAATTCAAGAACATGGTATATCTCTCCATCTGTTGGTATCATCTTTAATTTCTTTCAACAGTGTCTTATAGTTTTCTGCATAGAGGTCTTTTGTCTTATAGTTTTCTGCGTACAGGTCATTTTGTCTTTTCTGCATACAGGTCTTTTGTCTTTTGTTTATTCCTAGGTATACTATTCTTTTTGTTGCAATCGTAAATGGGAGTGTTTCCTTAATTTCTCTTTCAGATTTTTCATCATTACTGTATAGGAATGCAAGAGATTTCTGTGCATTAATTTTATATCCTGAAACTTTACCAAATTCATTCATTAGCTCCAGTAGTTTTCTGGTGGCATCTTTAGGATTCTCTATGTATAGTATCATGTCATCTGCAAACAGTGACAGTTTTACTTCTTCTTTTCCAACTTGTATTCCTTTTATTTCTTTTTCCTCTCCAATTGCCGTGGCTAGAATTTCCAAAACTATGTTGAATAATAGTGGTGACAGTGGATATCCTTGTATTGTTCCTGATCTTAGAGGAAATGCTTTCAGTTTTTCACCATTGAGAATGATGTTTCCTGTGGGTTTGTCGTATATGGCCATTATTATGTTGAGGTAGTTTCCCTCTATGCCCACTTTCTGGAGAGTTTTTATCATAAATGGATGGTGAATTTTGTCAAATGCTTTTTCTGCATCTTTTGAGATGCTCATATGGTTTTTATTTTTCAATTTGTTAATATGGTGTATCACATTGATTGATTTGCCTATATTGAAGAACCCTTGCATCCCTGAGATAAACCCCACTTGATCATGGTGTGTGATCCTTTTAATGTGTGGTTGGATTCTGTTTGCTAGTGTTTTGTTGAGGATTTTTGCATCTATATTCATCAGTGATATTGGTCTGTAATTTTCTTTTTTTGCAGTATCTTTGTCTGGTTTTGGTATCAGGGTGATGGTGGCCTCATAGAATGAGTTTGGGAGTGTTCCTTCCTCTGCAATTTTTTGGAAGAGTTTGAGAAGGATGGGTGTTAGCTCTTCTCTAAATGTTTGATAGAATTCACCTGGGAAGCCATCTGGTCCTGCACTTTTGTTTGTTGGAAGATTTTTAATCACAGTTTCAATTTCATTACTTGTGATTGGTCTGTTCATATTCTCTATTTCTTCCTGGTTCAGTCTTGGAAGGTTATACCTTTCTAAGAATTTGTCCATTTCTTCCAGGTTGTCCATTTTATTGGCATAGTGTTACTTGTAGTAGTCTCTTAGGATGCTTTGTATTTCTGCAGTGTCTGTTGTAACTTCTCCTTTTTCATTTCTAATTTTATTGATTTGAATCCTCTCCCTGTTTTTCTTGATGTGTCTGGCTAATAGTTTATCAATATTGTTTATCTGCTCAAAGAACCAGCTTTTAGTTTTATTGATCTTTGCTATTGTTTTCTTTGTTTCTATTTCATTTATTTCTGCGCTGATCTTTATGATTATTTTCCTTCTGCTAACTTTGGGTTTTGTTTGTTCCTCTCTCTCTATTTCCTTTAGATGTAAGGTTAGATTGTTTATTTGAGATTTTTCTTGTTTCTTGAGCTAGGCTTGTATAGCTATAAACTTCCCTCTTAGAAATGCTTTTGCTGCAACCCATAGGTATTGTATTGTCGTGTTTTCATTATCATTTGTCTCTAGGTATTTGCTGATTTCCTCTTTGATTTCTTCAGTGATCTCTTGGTTATTTATTAACGTACTGTTTAGCCTGCATATGTTTGTGTTTTTTACATTTTTTGCCCTGTAATTGATTTCTAATCTCATAGCGTTGTGGTCATAAAAGATGCTTGATATGATTTCAATTTTCTTAAATTTACTGAGGCTTGATTTGTGACCCAAGATGTGATCTATCCTGGAGAATGTTCCATGCACACTTGAGAAGAAAGTGTAATCTGCTGTTTTTGGATGGAATGTCCTATAAATATCTATTAAATCTATCTGGTCTATTGTGTCATTTAAAGCTTGTGTTTCCTTATTAATTTTCTGTTTGGATGATCTGTCCATTGTTGTAAGTGAGGTGTTAAAGTCCCCCACTATTATTTTGTTACTGTTGATTTCCTCTTTTATAGCTGTCAGCAGTTGCCTTATGTATTGAGGTGCTCCTATGTTGGGTGCATATATATTTATAATTGTTATATCTTCTTCTTGGATTGATCCCTTGATCATTATGTAGTGTCCTTCTTTGTCTCTTGTAACATTCTTTATTCTAAAATCTATTTTATCTGACATGAGTATTGCTACTCCAGCTTTCTTTTGATTTCCATTTGCATGGAATATCCTTTTCCATCCCCTCACTTTCAGTCTGAATGTGTCCTTAGGTCTGAAGTGGGTCTGTTGTAGACAGCATATATATGGATCTTGTTTTTGTATCCATTCAGCAAGCCTGTGTCTTTTGGTTGGAGCATTTAATCCATTCATGTTTAAGGTAATTATTGATATGTATGTTCCTATTACCATTTTCTTAATTGTTTTGTGGGGTTTTTATGTGGGTCTTTTTCTTCTCTTGTGCTTCCCACTTAGAGAAGTTCCTTTAGCATTTGCTGTAGAACTGGTTTGGTGGTGCTGAATTCTCTTAGCTTTTTCTTGTCTGTAAAGCTTTTGATTTCTCCATCAAATCTGAATGAGGTCCTTGCTGGATAGAGTAATCTTGGTTGTACGTTCTTCCCTTTCATCACTTTAAGTATATCATGCCACTCCCTTCTGGCTTGTAGAGTTTCTGCTGAGAAATCAGCTGTTATCCTTATGGGAGTTCTCTTGTATGTTGTCATTTTTCCCTTGCTGCTTTCAATAATTTTTGTCTTTAATTTTTGCCAATTTGATTACTATGTGTCTTGGCATGTTTCTCCTTGGGTTTATCCTGTGTGGGACTCTGCACTTCCTGGAGTTGGGTGGCTATTTCCTTTCCCATGTTAGGGAAGCTTTTGACTATAATCTCTTCAAATATTTTCTCGGGTCCTTTCTCTCTCTCTTCTCCTTCTGGGACCCCTATAATGCAAATGTTTTTGCGTTTAATGTTGTCCCAGAGGTCTCTTAGGCTGTCTTCATCTCTTTTCATTCTTTTTTCTTTATTCTCTTCCGCAGCAGTGAATTCCACCATTCTGTCTTCCATGTCACTTTTCTGTTCTTCTGCCTCAGTTATTCTGCTACTGATTCGTTCTAGTGTATTTTTCATTCAGTTATTGTGTTGTTCATCTCTGTTTGTTTGTTCTTTAATTCTTCTAGGTCTTTGTTAAACATTTCTTGCATCTTCTCGATCTTTGCCTCCATTCTTTTTCCAAGGTCCTGGATCATCTTCACTCTCATTATTCTGAATTCTTTTTCTGGAAGGTTTCCTATCTCCACTTCATTTAGTTGTTTTTCTGGGGTTTTATTTTGTTCCTTCATCTGGTACATAGGTCTCTGTCTTTTCATCTTGTCTATCTTTCTGTGAATGTGGTTTTTGTTCCACAGGCTGCAGGACTGTAGTTCTTTTTTCTTCTTCTGTCTTTACTTTTTAAGGGCAGAAGTTTAGTAATATGTATACCTCCTGTATACATGGGAGATGCCCAAGAAAACTGAATAACTCTCTGAAATTGCCCAGCCACCACCTTAAATATCATTTCCAGCTAAAGACAAAAGAATGATGAGGCAGGTGTTGTAGGGGGGAAGGCCAGTTATGGGCAGTCACCAGGAAAATCACAATAAACAAGGGTGTGATGGTTATACAGATTTAACAAGGGTATGATGGTTACACAGATTTAAGTCCCTGCCTTCTCCACTGTTAAGAGTTTCTAGAGAATTGGTCCTCCTCCACTTCCTGGTACAGAGAAAAGACACCCTTAAAATTGAGATTTCCCTTATAAATGTGTATTTCTCTTATAAAGGGATAGCTACTTGGTTTTCAGAGCTTTTCCTATGTGTGCTGTTTCTTATAAATAACCTTCTCAAGATAATCTTTATGCCAAAGAGGCATATTTTGGGGTGGCAAATTCTAATCCCCTTCAGGTATCTGTTTTGAGCTCTGCCGTTATTGCATATATCACAAGGTTTGAATCATCTAGTTTCTCTCTGCCCAAGTTTTTTTTGTTTTGTTTTGTTTTTTTGGCCACACACGGCTTGTGGGATCTTAGTTCCCAGACCAGGGATTGAACCCAGGCCCCCCGTGGTGAAAGTGTGGAGTCCTCACCAGTGGACTACCAGGAAATTCCCTTTGTAAGATTTTGTATGACTAAAGCCACTCCTGACAATAACGTTTTTTAGACTCTTTTAACCAGAGTGAGTGAGACTTAAGTTTACATTTCAGATTCTCCAGTAATATTTTATATGAGGACTGTTAAATTTTAATAAAAAATAAGTCAAGTTGTAAATGACTCTTAGTAGGTGAATATTTAATTAAGTTGTACAATTATTTCATAAAACATCATTTAAAAATAATGTTTATTGCCATAGAGCAATGTTTATAACTCCCAAACATTAAAAGCATCGTACTAAAATGTTAGTGAATCAAACACAGAGCATATTCCATGGCAAAAATAATTATTTGGCTGTTATGGCTCCTGTCCCTCAATTAATGGAGTTTATTCCAGAAGAAAGTAATGTGTCTTCAATAGCACTTTGCAAGTGCGTTTTCTGGAATACAAGTTCTGTTAAAGATTAACTGGTATTCTACTGCAAAATGGTTCTTTGACCAATAAATTTGAGAAATAAGCCAAACAATATTAAACAGGATATTTTATTGCAGGATTCTCTAGAACTTTTAGTATATTGGTAGTCATTTTGGACCTTAAAGAGAGAAAAACAGTTTATAATTTGGTGAAATCCAATTATTTCACTTTTTTTCTTTCATAGTTAGTACTTTTTGTGTGCTAAGAAATCTTTACCTACCTCAATATTGCAAAGCATTTTCTCCTATGCTTTCCTCTGGAAGGTTTATATTTTTAACTTTTACACTTTGATCTATGAACCATTTGTGTTAACTTTTATGAATGATGTTTGTTAGGGAAATAAAAATATTTTTTTCCACTAAAAAGCTTAGTTGTTCCTATATCACTGGTCGAAAAGATTATCCTTTCACTCTCTTACCTTGGCATAATTGTCAAAACGAATTGGCCATGCATGTGTAAACGTTTTCTGTACTCTTTATTCTGTTCCTTTGATTTGTCTATCTTTACGCCATTACTACACTGCTTTGGTCTTCATAAGTCTATATTAAGTGTTGATATCTGGTAGTATAGATCCTCCAACACTGCACTTTTTCAAAAGTGTTTTGCCTCTTCTAGGTCCTCTGTATTTGCATATCAGTGTTCGAATCTGCTCATCAAGTTGTATAAGAAAGCCTGCTGGGATTGCCTGGAATCTGGAGAATTGACACGTTAACAACTTTGTATCTTCCAGTTAATGAATATGGTATTTGTCCCAACATTTAGGTGAAGGGAGCCTAAGAGTCAAAGGCTTCTTTTCTCAGGAATTCTTTGTTTTAGAAGCTGTGGAGGGTGGTTGTCAATTTAGAGGTAGCAGAGTACAGGGGTGAGGACTCAAGCTAGAGTGCCTGAGGTCAGAGCCTTGCGGTGGGGCCACTTAATTGCATGTGAATTGCAGGCAAGTTGGGAAATTTCTCTGGGTCTTAGTTTCTCCATCAGTAATATGGAGATAATAGTTGTTCATACATCATAGCATTGTTGTGAGGATTTAGTGAGCTAATATTTGTCTTAGTGGGCACCTGGGCACACCCTGTAGGAACTACAGAAGTAGTAGCTAGTATTGCTGCACCTCTGAGAAAGCAGTAACTTAAGAAGCTCTTGAAAACTCAAGTAATCTGTAAGAGGAAGAGTATTCCTCTATTGTTAGGACCACCAAAAAGACAGAGGGGAGGAGCAACACTGAGGTAAGGCTTTAACCAAAATGGCAAATTCAGGGGTCCCAGGCTATGTTTTGCAAAGACCAGAAGATCAGCTTGTTCTTGGCCTGTGATTTGTTCCTTAGGAGAACTATAAATAAGGTCACAGTCATGGACTTTGAACACTAAGTCAGATGAGCTAACTTTCAACTACTTCCACATAGTTTCCAAAGAAAACATTTATTTTAAAGACAACTAGCCAATTGGCTAACATTGTCTTTGGAATGAAAAATCAGATATTAAAAATTTATTCAACTATGATTTTATTGTTCATTTTTTTAATTCAAAGAAAAATTATTATGGTCACTTCTGTGAGGTTTAGTTAATTTTTACTTCTTTCCACATGGTAATTTTATTAGTTACCCTTAGGCAGTTTCAAATTATTTCATCAATCTTGGTCTTTGTTTTTAATTTATACAGTGGAATTTACTTGTTCATTGGTGTGAGCAATTTTCAATATCTTGTCAAACAGCCTGTGGCAACTGAAAATACAAGTGGCATACATTAGATTTCTCTGTTTGAGGCAGTGCAACAGTAATATTATGCTGAATACCCAACCTCAATAAATTGCAGGCATTCGTATAACTAATTCAAAAATACTTTTTTGGGGGGTAATTGCGAAAACAAATTTGACTTACATACTTGGGAGGCAAGTAGTTGAGCAAAGTCTCTCTTATGGCCATCAGCAGTTTCAATTTCACTTTCTTGTCATTTATGTTATTTTATCTCCCCAATCTGACTAAATGCTTTATATATCATTCAGCCCATCTTGTTCCAGAACTTACATATATTAGAAGCTTGATCAATATCTGTAAACCAATTTTATTCTTCTTATGTCTTCAGATTGTACTTTAAAGCTCGGCTCTATGAAGAAAATTCCCATCAGTTTCATAGCGTTGTGAAAACTTCTCCAATAGCTCAGAAAATTCATGGTGGCCACGTGTTAAAAGTGTGCTGTCAGACACTGATGTTTCTCAGCCCCAGGGACAGCTGGAGCCCCCAGGCTAGTGAGCCCCAGCTAAGAACAGCTTTTTCTAGTGCTCTTAGGCAGCCCAAGTGCAGCAGGATCTGGGAGGTAATGATGTGACCTCTGGCGGCAGTGATATTTGCCTCTGCTAGTTGGTGCTAAGTGAGGCCAATGACGGGTGGGCCTTACTATCTGGACAACTACTTCAGCCACCAGCTGCAGAACACGCAGCATCTGTAATGGGGCTGAAGGAGGTATGGGAGCTCATCTTGTGGGAGCCAAGAAGGACTGGACCAGTTCAAGTGGACGTGCAGACACAGATCCAGTTCTCCATCATTAATTTCGATATTCACATATACACATAGTTTACCTTTGGGGCTGCTACATCTGTTGCAACAGAATCCATTCCAGCTGCAAGCCCAATCTCACTCAGGATGCATCCTCATTCTGCAAATCAGAGCTTCAGTGTATTGCTATGAAAAAGTCTGATTGAATTTGAAATCATTGGCATTATCACAAGAAAATTCAACATTACATTGTCTTGCACAGAAAGGAATGATTGCTTCATTTCTTTAAATATAATTTCCAACTATGGTGAAGATTTGAATGGCTGTAAAAAAGTTTTTACATTTTCATCTCATTTTATTGATCTTGACTATCTAGAGCTCAGCTTTTTCATAAAAATGCAAAATGATTTTATGTGGAACTTTATGTACATTTAATATTTAAATCTCTTCAAATATTTTTAAATTTTATTTTAACATGTACGTAATACAAAGAAAAGTTAGTTAAATGTTTTACCAAGCTCCAGGGAGCCTTATTATTTCCGTGACATGACTCTGAAAAATTTGGGCAAGCAGCCTTCCGTTAGGGAATTTCAGTGATTCACACGTGTGCAAGGTTCTCCAAAGTGCTTCCAAAAACTGAAACCATTTCTGCAGGCTCTGAGGCACAAGGATCACTTAGCCTCAAAGAACTCAGTTCCTTCTTTTAACTGTAAAATCCTACAATAACAACATTTCACGTGGTCCCATTGTAATGTTTTACACTGGACGACGCCCTAGGCTGGGAAAGTGGTCCACAGATAGGCACATTCGTTCATGTTCATTCACCCTCCGTGCCAACTACCTTGGACAAAGTAGTCGCCCAGGTGTCTTCTTCCCACGTTTTCTCTAGCAGGACTTAAGGGCCTTCCTTCTTCTAGGCCGTGGAGAGGGTCAAGGTCTGGAGTAGCCGCCCAATCCGTCCGATCCAACGCATTTTTCCCTTTCCTCTGGCCAACTTGGTAACGCGCTGCTCCCAGGTCTCAGTCTCAGCCCGGGCAGCCTGGCGTGCCATGCCCGGCGCCCGTGGATGCGGCAGGTGGACTCCGGGCCACCTCCTCGCGCCTTCCCTGCAGGTGCCGGAGGAGGGATAGGCCAAGTCCCGGGCCAGCGTCCCTGCGAGGCGGGGCCGGCGCTCCTAGACCTCCTCCCTCTGGCCCTGCAGGTTCTGAGATCCCGGGCTCGGCAGCAGCGGCCACTTCCCTGGGGGCGGGGAGCCAGGCCACCTGGGGCAGTCGGCCAAGGGCTGCCGCCACCCTCCCCTCCCTCAGCCTCCGCTGGGGGTGTTTATATTCGTCTCTCCTCTTTTCTCTTTCACTTTTCTTTTCGTTGGGAGTTGGGACTCCCTGGGTTCCAGGCGTCCGGGGGAACCCCAGATGATTCATTCTCGGCCGCAGAGGCCCGACGCCCGGGAAGGGAGCCGGACGACCGCGCCCGCCCCGCCGCGCTGCCCGCCGCCCCCGACTCTGTAGCCCGGACTCGATGGAGGTACAGAGCTTGGCTTCTCCGCTTTGGGAAGGGAGGTGCTGGTGGCTGAAAGGGCGAGGGAACTCTCCCCGAAAGCCTTCGCCTCGGACTCCTCCCAGCTCTGGCCGGACGCACGCGTCTCCCCACAACGGGCTACCGGCCGGGCCGCCCCGCCCTCTTCTGGGGAACGCTTGACCGCGACTTCGGTTTTCGGTGGCGCTCCGCGCGGAGGTATTTCACCTTCTGACCCTTTATTGCCGTCGCGGGCTCTCCTCGCCATCCTCCGCTTCCAGCCGAGCACAGATTGCTCGTCCACTAGCGGGTCCCCGCTCGGCTCCGCCGACTCCGCGCCGGCAGGCGGAGGGCGAGGGACGCGCGCCTGGCCAGCCCAGCCCAGCTGCGGGGTTCGGAGAAAGCGAGGTCCGGCGGCAGCGAGGTCCGGCGGCACAGAGCGCTGAGTTCTGCACCTCATCGAGCTCAGAAAGTTCAAGAAAGGTACCGCAGCTCCCGCTTCTTCCCTGCCCCCTCCCAAACTCCCCGCCGGCTGGTGCCAACTTGAGTGTGAGCCCCGCACGTCTGACTCTATCTTTGTCAGTCAAATTACCCTCCTCTGCTTTGATCAGGACGCTTAACCTTCCTTGGGAGAGGAATCTACAGGAATGGTTACCGTTTGACAATCAGGCCTCCGTTTATGTTATTTCCAGAAAATCAGTGCTAGAAACTTGGAAGAAATGCAGGAGACTTGTACTGCCGTGAAATCCTTATTCAAAGTGGCTTTAAATGAAAATCCAGTTAATTTTATCAGGTGTTATTGAGACTCTTGCAAGCGTATACAATGTATTTGAACTTAGCTTATAAGATATTGAATTTAACTTGAATTTCTATGCATTTAAAACTTTGTTATCTTCGAAGTATATGTAAGGCACGATTAATTCTTCAGTGTTGCTTATAACACATTCTTAAACAGGGTGAGTCAGAAGTTTAGAAACTGGAAGTGAAATGGTTGTCACTAGCTATCTCCATTATGTTTTTAAAAGCTACAGTCTAATGTTATGACACTGGTAATGGTATCTCCTTGTAACTGATAGGCATTCTTATCTTGTCAGTGGGCTTCTAGAGGCTTCTTTGACTTGATTGAATAAACAGGTCAGATCTAGGTGGTTACAGCACCCTGCTGTGCAGAGGTGGACGTTCTATGGAAAGCATCAGGGTACAATATACATTAAACTCTCATTTTTATTAAAGAGCAGTGTGGTGGGCATGATAGGCAGAGGGAGGAGATACAAAGGGAAGAACACAAGGATATAGAAAGGAAAGGACTGAAGACAAAGCAATAGCCATTTTAGATTTAAAAAGTGATGAAAAAATGTAAAGTTTTACTTAATGAAGTTCAGACGTTTACAAAGTTCTGAAGGTTTGTTCTGGTTGTGTTTTAATGGCACACCCTTGTATTTCTTCCTCTGTTTTCTCCTGTCAAAGTTTTGGTCAGACTCAGAACAGCCTTTCCAGCAGTATCATCTCCTCTATGACAGGGTGACAGAGGGGTTAGGTTGGCCGCTGGACTTCTGGTAGGCAGAGTGTTCCCATACTTTGGGGTTCACTGTTCTTTGCTAGTTTGGAGTGGGAACTCCAGAACCTGATTTGAAGCTACAATTTCTGGAAGTAGGATTTTCCTACAGGTTACCAGTGGGTTTAAGAAAAACAATTTGATGCTTTCCGTTTAAATCCATGAAATTAATATGTAAATGTCAACAGCCGTATCACAGGACATAATGTTTGTCAACGCAATACATGTTTATAAACTTCTTTGAAGGATGGGAGAAAGCAGTGGTCTAAAGTTTATTGAAATAGAGTTTGATAATTGAAGAATTTTAAATCCTAGAAGGTTCTCCATCTCAGGTTTGCTGGCTCTGGGTGGATTTCAGGAAGGCGGTGAATGAAGCTCTGAAATGTTGTGTAAAGGGGATTTTTTCTGAGGAAAATAGCCATAACTCTAATGAGCTTTTTAAATGAGTCTCGAACCCTAACAGTTTTTAAAGCATTTTAAAACTTAGAAAACTGCCCTTTCTTCCTATCTTGCTTAGAGTTTACTGTTTAGCTGTATTCATTATGTAACTATTCTTTTGAAGGTTAGTTAATGATAATACAGAGAGTACTGTTTTAGGTCCACAGCTTGAACTATGGGAAATAATATGAATCATAGCTAACACTTGTTGAATTCTTATTATGTACTGGATGTTGTTCCAAGTACGTGTTTATTTTTTAAAAAATATCATAATAAACTTATGTGGTGTAGGGACTGTATTTTATAACTGAAGAAATTGGAAAATAGAGTAGTAATTAAATAACTTTCCCAAAGTCACAGAGTGAGAAAGTGGTAGAGCTGGGGTTTGAACCCAGACAGATTTAAGAGCACCAATATTTATGAAGGGTGATATTATTTCCATAGAAGTAGTTCCCACAGTTTGACAGTGGCAATCAACCACTATTTCATTGTAATGCGGAGTGATATAATGATGGAACATTCATTTAAAATTAATGCTTATATGGTACTTGTATAATTGACCTTATTAACTATATATTTAAAGATTATCTTTATGAGCAAATGATATTCACATGAGTGTCTATATGTGTTTGGTTCCTTGGAGAAAATTTTTTTTATGGTTCCTGAATGAAAACATTTGTCCAGTGTACATAGTTTTTGCTGGTAGAGCTTGGCAAATAGGCAAATGTGGATTGATCGATATGTCTGTATCTATCTATCTATCTATCTGTCTTTCTATCTATCTTTCTATCTACCTATATATCCATCCATCCAAGTAAAAGGCTGGGATTCAGGGAGTGATCAGAAGAGTCACATATCACAGTGGAAGTGGTGTAGTCAACTATTTGGGAAGTCCCCTTTTCAGAAAATTTTATGGTCTGAGGGTTGGCAAGAAGCCAACTTCTGTCTTTAACTCGGTATTAGCGCTTTGATTTATTTACCCAGGGATTACAGATTACTTCATGAGACTGTTGAGGCCGAGCATTGCTTATGTGTTGTTGGCTGCTATCCTATTTTATGGATTGGATGGAAAAATTCCATAGGAAAGTTGAGAGAACATACTTTTGCTCATAGTATGTTTTGCTCATGTTTTTGCTCATAGTATGTTTTGCTCATAGGTTTTGCTCATAGTGTTTACTCCTATTTAATGGTAATGTTACTAACTAACTATAATCAATTTCATATTTATTTATGATTATTTATTAACTTGCTATATGTCAGGGAATGTTACACTTTTTCTAAAAAAAGTTATTCAGTGCCGGAATCAGAAATAGGAAATAAGAGGCTCTTTGATCTCAGTTCATTTCAACGATAGTATTTGTACACAATTTCTATCTGGAGGCAGAGTATGTATACACACATATCTTCCAGTGTTTTATCCTGCTGCAAATCTAGTGGTGCCTGGCAGGTCATTTTTAGAAGCAGAGGACTATATATAGACCACATGAGAAGGAGCAAAAAAAGTCAATGCCTATAGTAGGTGATCATATTCTAAGTTGTTTCTTTTCCAGAGGCTGAAGGAGAGTGACAGAAAGTATTTTGTCAAGTAAAGGAATTGAAACCGAAAATGATCCCAGAAGAGGAAAATATTAGGGCTGTAAGGTTGGGGGTGGGGAGACTCTAAGGTCATGACACACGAGCCCAGTGATATAGTCAGTGATCGCTGTATCACTGAAGTCTCCTTACTGGGCCTCCTGCTTATATGCCTTTGGATAAAAATTTGGGACAGGAACTATGTTGACCCTGGAACAACAGGAGTTTGAACTGCGAGGTCCACTTATACAAGGCTTTTTTTTGACCGTAAATGCTATGGTGTTACAGGATCCGTGGTTGGTTGAATCTGTGATGCAGAACCACGGATACGGAAGGACTGCGGTACCCAGGGCCTGCTGAAAATTACAGCGGATTTTCCACTGAGCGCAGTGTTGGCGCCCCTGACCCTGCTGTTGTTCAAGGGTTAGCTGTACCCTTGGCAAACTGTTAGCCCTGACTGCCAACATTTTCAAATAATATTTTTTAATTGAACATCTTAGTTAGATATTTTACAATATATTTTCCCAACTTTTTTGCTCTCCTTACTCCTCAGCACCAAAAATAAGCATATACAGTGAGATTTCATTTTCTAAAATAAATAACTATATTGTTAAAATTATTCATTATATTATTTTAAATATTATTAGTACACAATTAACCAAAATATACCATTCACTTTTCTTTATCTTTTTTTTTTTGGCTGCGTTGGGTCTTCGTTGCTGCGTGCGGGCTTTCTGTAGTTGCGGCGAGCAGGGGCTACTCTTCATTGTGGTGCAAGGGCTTCTCATTACGGTGGCTTCTCTTGTTGCGGAGCACGGGCTCTAGGTGCGTGGGCTTCAGTAGGTGTGGCACACGGGCTCAGTAGTTGTGGCGCACGGGCTTAGTTGCTCCGTGGCATGTGGGACCTTCCTGGACCAGGGATCGAACCCGTGTCTCCTGCATTGGAAGGCGGATTCTTAACCATTGTGCCACCACGGAAGCACCCCGCATTCACTTTTGATAAGCACTTATTAGCGTAAAACTAAACTACATTGGAAATGATATCAGTGTAGAGGTGGGTAGTGTGGATATCACTGCTTTGACTAAAGAAGGTATCTCTAATATCAGTTTTTCCACTTGGCCCTGTATTTGGCACCTTGGACAGGCAAGGCGCATGGTAGGATTCTGGATGGGGGAGAGGTCCACCTTTCTTTCGTAAAATGGGAGAAGCATCATTATGAAAGAGGAAGCGGGGGGAAAAGAGAACTTGCTAGAAATCTGCTTTGCCTCAGGCACATTTCAGGTATATCACTTACACAAAGGGGCACCCAAGGAAGTAGTGGGTCTGGAAATTCATTTCTTTACAGCTCCCTGTGGTCATACAGACCTTGGAAAGTCATGGGGGTTCCCCAGGAGTGCCCGTCCCTCACTTCGAAGAGCTCTGATCTAGTTCAGCCTCATCCCCATCCCCTGCCCATGGTTTCTGGACTGCCATGGTTCACTGTGCTTAAAAGAAAGTATGTGTGTTCACACCTGGGGTGGCGGGGGGGGGCAGTAAAGAAGGGAGTGTGGCTACAATAGATGCTTCCCACTGAAAGGAGTGAGGAGTAGGTTCCAGTCGGGCTTGGACAGCCTTTGCCCCCTCATCTCCAGTCATACCTGCTCTGTGCTCTAGACACACTTGCTGTATTCCTTGTCACTCCTTGTCAGTCTTCGAATGTCCTACTCACAAAGCCCACCGTCTCTAACTTTTGCTGCCCAGGCAGAATTATTCTCTCCCTGATACGAATTTATTTGGTGCTGTCTACATTCCCTTATAATAGCTTTTCTCTCTGTAAATTTATCTTCTTATGCGCCTGTCTCTACACTTACGTTTTGAATAAAGACAGGACAGTGTGTCCCGTGTCCCCAGCCAGGGGCTGGACACATAGTTGACTTGTATTGACCTCAGTGATCACTGGACACTTTGACAGCTAAGCAGAGGCATGCAAAAGCAGGTAGGAAACCTAAGTAACATAGCAAAACACATCGCTGGAACATTATAATAAACACACTATCTTAGGAAAATCAGTCTGGGCTAGGATTTATTGAAGAAAAGAACAAATTGGAGCTGAGGAAGCCAGCCAGAAATCTATTGCACTCATTCAGGGATGTAGTCTCATTCCTATTATCTGCTCAAGGACACAGTTCTAGTAATTTTTCTTTTTTTTTTTAATTCATCATCAATTTTCTTCTCTGCCTAACAAGTCTTTCCCATTACCATGCAGGCATGCTATAATTTCTCCCATTAGAAACAAAAAACAAAAAGTCTCTGTTGACCTCATGTTTCTCTCCAGCTACCACCTGGTTCTTCTGTCCCCATTTTATAGGACAACTTTCAAAGTCAACTCTATTCTGTCTCCAGGGTCTCTCTTCTCATCCTCTCTTGACCCAGCCAGGCTGTCATCCCCACTATTGTATGAAAAATGCACTTGTCAAAGGCACCAAGAACCCATGTTAAATCCAGTGATTAGTGCTGGGTTCTCTTCCTAGGTGTCCTGTCAGCAGAACTAGAAAGTTCTTCGTTTGGCTTCCAAGCCATCCCCTCTCCTTATTGTCCTTTTTCCTTACCAGCACCTATTGCAGTCTCTTTTGCCAGTTCCTTACTTTCTTAACCTCTAAATGTAGGCATCTGTGGGCTCAGTTCGTGACCTTTTCTCTGGCTGTGCTCAATCCCTTGGTGATCTCAGTCTCATGGCTTTTGACACCTTCCCAAGTGGTGATTCATAAATGCATGTCTGGAGTCATGACTTTTCTCTGAACTCCAGACTCATACATAGAAGCCTCTTCACCATCTCTGACTGGATATCTAGTACTCACTGGATTCCTGACTTAACCCCCAAAACTGCTTCTCCCACTGTCTTCTTCATCTCACTCGCTGGCAGATCCATTCTTGTAGCTGCATAGATAACCAATCAGTTAGCCGTGGAGCTGTCCTTACTTCTTGTTTTCTCACACCCCACATTTAATCTGCTAAATCATTCAGCTGTGCCTCCAAGATAGATCGCACATCTGACCTGCTTACCATCTTCACTGCTGCCACATGGGCCCAGGCCACCGTTAATCATGTCTCATGGTATAGTGGCAAGAGGTGGTCTCTCTGTTGCTCTACTTGTCCTTCCCCCCACCCCCACCCCAAGAAGATTTCAGTTATCTGTTCTTACTTATCTGCATTAAACCGACAAACAAAACCACAAAACAAACAAACAAAAACCACTCCAGAATGCAGTGGCTTAAAAACCAAAAATTTGTTATTTGTCATGATGCTGCAGTCTGGGCTACATGCAACTGGTCAGTTCCTCTAAGGCTGCTGGTGATGAAACACCCAAGAAGGTTTCTTCATTTGTGCATCTGGAACCTCAGCTGGGCTGGCTGTGAAGTTAAAGGCTCCTCCTTTGATTCTTCCTTTTCCATAAGAAATAGCTCTTGCTATAGCAGTTGAGCAGAGTGCTTCCTGCTCATGGTGAGTAAGGGATCTAGAGACTTTTTTGTGTGTCCTTCTTTTTTGTTTCGCTGGTGGTGCTTTTTTTTGGTGGTGGGGAGGGTACCATTTTCTTATAAACCTTGGGGGCTTCCTGTAAACTTTATTGAGGTTCACTCCATTGGAAAAGACATACCCAGAAAACTCTTGAGACAGACTTCGGTTTACTTCGGCCGTGAGTC
The DNA here is from genome assembly GCF_059928025.1 of Delphinapterus leucas. Taxonomy (NCBI): domain Eukaryota; kingdom Metazoa; phylum Chordata; class Mammalia; order Artiodactyla; family Monodontidae; genus Delphinapterus; species Delphinapterus leucas. The sequence goes on along the minus strand of NC_143133.1, from coordinate 115,061,816 downwards.
AGAATGCTGTAGGAAAAGCCTTCAAGGTCTTTAGAAACACCTTTGTCTCACTGATAGGGTCTATGAGGTGCCACTTTAAATCCATTCTAGATCTTAATGAGGCGTCTTCCAGCCACATACTTGATTTGATCTTTAACCTGAGAGTACATTGTACTAATAGACCCTGGATTTGATCTTTACCCTAAGACTACTTCTTTCTTTGAGAATCTTGTGTTGTCTCGAGAGACAAGAATGACAGTAAGTTTAGTTTTTCAACCTAGCAAGTCCTGGGTTGAATGATTTCTTCTAAATTCAGCTTGAACGTTCCTCTTTCTCTTCCTGCAATTAATCCTAGGCTGTAAAATGAAGCCAATTATCACATTCAGAAATTTTCTTAGCCAGGTCCGCAAGTTTATTAGATACGTTTTCTTTCTTCCATATTATTGCAGGCAACTGTGCAACATGAGTTGCCCTCTCTCCAGCCTCTAATAATAATTTCATCACTGCCTTTCTAGCCTCACTAACAGTGAGTGTCCTTGCTACCTACTCCCCAGGTGTCTACCTATCACCTGATCTTATATCAATTTCATTGTCAATTACTAATTGCTATGTAAATAACCACCCCCCAAATTTAGTAGTGTAAAATAAAAGTGATTTTATTTGTTTAAAGTTCCAAGATTAGAAGTTTGGACAGGACCCAGTGGCAATGACTTGTCTCTATGCCAGAATGTCTGTGGTCTCAGCTGGTATGACTCCAAAGGACTGTCTGAGATTGTTTAAGAAATTGGGTCATGTATGGGGCCTCAGTCCTGGCTGTTGGCTGGGTTCCTTCATGCTTCTCCACTTGGCTTTTCCACATGGCTATATTGGGATTACTCACATGGTGGTCTCAGGGTTGTTAGACTCCTTACATAGTATCCAGCTTCTATAAAAGGGAAGCAGGAACTGCAGATGCTCTGAAGGCCTGGGCCTGGAATTCCCAGACTGTCACATTTGTCTCATTTTATTGCGAAAAGCAAGGCAGGAGGCCATCTCAGATTCAAGAGGAGAGGACGTAGACTCAACCTCTTGCTGGGTAGTATGTTATGCTTGTTCATGGAAAGAAGGCATTGATTGGTGGCCACCATCTTGAAGATTATCTGTCACACGTTGTGATCCTGCTAAAGCATTGATCCAGTTACGCCACTCCTCTATTCACAACCCTCTATTGCCATCTCATTTTACTTCAATAAAAGCCAAATTCCATTACAGTGGTCAGTAAGGCCCTCGGTGATTCGTACCTCTGCTGCCTCATCTGCTCTTCCTCCCTTAGCTCAGGGCTTCAGTCACACCGACAGCCTTTCTATTCATCACCCATACTGCTCTGTTCTTGTCTCCGTGTCTTTGAACTTGCTGTTCCCCCTGCTTAGACTGTTTTCTCTCAGATGTGGCCCAGCCCCTTACTTCTTGGGGGGCCTGGCTCAAATACCCCCTTTGCAGGGAGGCTTTCCCTGACTGGTGTACTTCATGTTGCATTCCCACCAGCATTCTCGGCTCAAACTCTCCTCCAGACGCCCACAACTACCTGCCATACTGCTGGGTTCATAACACTACCCTGTCCAAAACTCTTAGGGTCGGATGTGTTTGGAATTAAGATTTTTTTCAGTTTTTGGACAGGTCATTTTTATAGACTGAGTTGTGTCTCTCCCTCTCCCCACCAAATCCGTATATTGAAGCTCAACCCCCAGTGTGACTGTATTTGGAGACGGGACTCTCAGGAGGTAACTCAGGTATACGAGGTCATAAGAGTGGAGCCCTAATCCAGTAGGACTGCTGTCTTTATTAGAAGAGGAAGAGACTCCAGGAGTTGACACGTACAGAGGAAAGGCCATGTGCAGACATAGTGAGAAGGTGGCTGTCTGCAGACTAGGAAGAAAGTCGTTACCGACCCTTCCAGCACTTTGCTCTTGTACTTCCAGCCTCCAGAATGTGAGAAGATAAATTTCTGATGTGTGAGTCACCCACTCTCTGGTATTCTGTTACAGCAGCCCTAGCAGAGCAGACTAAGAGAGTGACATAATGCCTTTGCTATATACTGTGTGACAACTACGGTATATAGTAAGCTTATCCAGGTACCTCCTCAAAAGTGAAATAAATACAGATTATAAGTAGTCTTATGCCGGTTCATGTTTTGTTAACCAGTAAATTAAGCAAAACGTTCAGTTCTTAGAGCCCTTTTGATTTAAGATTTTCAGATAAGGAGCAATGGACTTATATATGTTTTATTTAATGATTTGTTTGTCAATTCTCACCTGTCCCCATTTGCACATGAGCTACAGGAGAGCATGTAGTTTTATTTCATTCATTGCTATATCCCCATCATGTCAGTGCCTGGCAAATGATAGACTCTCAATAAATATTTGCTGAGTGGATGCTAGAGGGTAGAATATGTTAAAAGTAATGGGGAATAAAAGAAGAGCTATTTCAAAGAAGATCTAATTTGTTTATACATTTTATTTATTCGTTGAATTGATTTAAAATAATTTTGAGTGCCTAGTATGGGCCAGGCACTCTTCTAAGCTCTTGACGGGCCTTCATTCAGTGAGAGGTGCAGAGTACAGGGAGGATCCTGAAGACTGAGTGGGAGTGAGAAAAAGTAGACATTGCAGGAACTGATATGGGTCCTAGCTAAAACATGGGGGTGAGGCAGGGAAATGGATGAGCTTCACTGTGGAAAGCTCAAGATTGAGATAACAGTGGAACGTAAAGCCGAAAATGTCCTGCAAGTCATTAGAAGTACTGCACTGAAGATCGCGTGAGCTATTAGTACAAGAGATTTTAGTTTATGGGTTAATAGTCAAGAATTATTGACTGAAGCCATTGACTGTCGGAATGTTTCCCCAGGAGGCAAAAGTATGTAAAGAAGGTTTGGGGTCATACGAAGACCAGAGTGTCTGTTACTGAGCTGCACACTCTGGAAGAGGAAACGTTCAGGCAATGTCTTCAGGAAAGCGTTGGCCAGTTTCCAGGTCTTCTAAAGAGAACGTTAGGCTTTTCACACTTTCTAGCCTTTGCTTGCCTGTCCTACGCACTCTGTCTGCTCCTCTCATGATGGATTTTATATTTGCCATATGCCTATTCTTACACCCACATCTTTTCTTTTCTTTTTTTAATTGAGGTATAATTGACATATAACGTCATGTGAGTTTCAGGTGTACAACATAATGATCCAACACTTGTGTATAGGACAAAATGATCACCACCGTAAGTTTAGTTAACGTGTGTCACCATAGATAGTTATAATTTTTTTCTTATGCTGAGAACTTTTAAGATTTATTCTCTTAGCAACTTTCAGGTGTGCACTGTAGTACTGTTACCCAGAGTCATCATGCTGTACATTACATCCCCATGACTTATTTGTATTATAACTACAAGTTTGTACCTTTTGACCCCCTGCATGCATTTTGCCCCCCACCTCTGGCAACCAACCACCCATGTGTTCTCTCTATGTGTCCCTTGCTCCATGAAGTTCTCTCGGCAAAACCTCAACTTTACCTCCTCTCTAGCCACCTGGAAATATTGATCACGCCTCTCCTCTGTTCTGCCCCCACTGATGGATACTTCTCTAAGTACCTGCAGTATTTTCTATATTGACTCGTGCTCACATTGCCTCTCTCCTCAAGTAAATGATACAGGTGGTACAAAGGATGACAAGAATTGTGATGGAGTTGGAGGGGCTGAAGTTTGGGAAACACTGTGTCCTTGTGTGCCAAGCACTTGCTTGGTACACAGTAGAGCTTTAATAATGTTATTTTTGTTGTCAGTAATCTATCACATATTGCTGAGGGGTCAAGTAATATCAGGTTCTGAGAAAAGGAGTTTGACTGGAAATAAGTCACTAGTGATCACATAACTGTTGGAATGTCCCAGCATATGCTTTATTGTCAGTATCAGGAAGGGAAATAGAACTTCCTGAGAGTCTGATTTGGGCCAGGCTACAGATAGAATCCTTACACTCATTTTTAGATGATACAGATGAGCTTCTTAGATTAATATGAGGTTTTTAGAACTGAGAAAAGAAATAGGTTGTTTAATAGTTTTTTTTTTTGCCAGTTTTATTATTTGAAAGAATAATTTTATAAATTGCAAAGTAAATGCTTCAATTAAAGAAAGGAAGTAGAAGCAAGCCACACCCTATTTTCTAAATTCCTTCAAATAGAAATCCTTTCGTCTTCCTACTTCAACAGTATTTGCTAAGTATTTTGAAAAAAAAAATTCGAAAGTACAAAAAAGATGAGAGGAATTTTGTAAAAACTGTAGTATTGTTAATATTTAATTTATTTGGTGCCTTTTTCCCTGAGAATCCAAGAGAACAAATATGCAGTCATAACAACATTGTCACTTTAAAATTTGCAGTAATTCCAAATGTCAAATTTAAAAAAAAAAATCTATATTTCATATCTTTCGACTCTACGCCTAGAAAGCAAGATCCTTCTCATTGCTTCGTGCAGGACTTCTCAAACCTCAGACATGGGGTTATAGATTTGATATTGAGGTATTTCTCTTCTGCACTTTGACCTCTAAGGCACATTCCTCAGCTTCTGCAGTTCACAAAGCGTTGGCTTCTAGCGATGGTTGTGAATCAGGCAGGCTAACGACAGACCGGAAGCGCTCCCAGTCGATGGCAGATGTTTGATTTAGTGAGCGCTTCCTCTGTACATGGCTCTCTGCCAGGTGCTGTGAGGGGTAAAAACAAGCACCAAACATGATTCCTTTTAGAGACTTATTATCTAGTGGACCAATGAATATCTGTGCACGAAGAGCTGAGGTACCCAGTATACAACTGTCCATGCTCTAACGAGACCATGCTTTCTTTCATCGCTAAACGTACGGACGTGCACGTCCCTCATTGGGACTATTTCATCTAATGTCTTTTCCTCACTCTTCCTCCTGACTCGCTTACCTGATCCAGAGGTGTTATTCTGACATTGTTTTCTCTGGGAGTATTTCCCCTAAGCCTCCAAGATTGGGTTAGGTATCTCCCATTCTTAATTTCATTTAGTAAATATTTCAATACAGTTGGCCCACCGTATCCACGGGCTCTGCATCCTCGGGATCAACGGACTGCAGATTGAAAATATTCGGGGGAAAAAAAATTCTAGAAGGTTCCATAAAGCAAAACTTGAATTTGCTACTCACTGGCAACTATTTACATAACGTTTACACTGTGTTAGGTATTGTAAGTAAACTATAGATGGTTCAGAGTATATCGGAGGACGAGTGTAGGTCATATGCAAATACTGTATCATTTCATATAAGGGACTTGAGCATCTGCAGATGCTGGTATCCGTTAGGGTCCTTGAAGCGGGTGGATACAGAAGAAGGACTGTGGTTAGCATTTATTGTCAGCCACGTGCCAAGCACTTTCACCTGTGTAACCCTCCCAAGCTCTGTGAGATGTTTTCCTCGCCACTTTTCAGGGGACGAAACTGAAGCAGCAAGAGTTTACGTGCCTTGGCCAGGCTCCACAGTGAGGTGGAGTTAGAGTTTGAACCCAGGTCTCTCTGCAGAGCCTGCACTCTTCACCTAGCGGGTGCTGCCTCACTGGAAAAACTAATAAGAGGCATGAAGATTAAAAGGGAGGAGATAAAAAGTACCATTGTTTATAAATGAAAGCTGTGAATATTAACAAACTACGAAGACTAGTAAGCGAGTTCAGCAAGATGGCCAGGCAGGCAGAAGAGTAACAAAAAATGAATAGCATTTTTCAACACTAAATAAAATGTTAGCTAACATAACACAATAGTAAAGTACTCAGCACAGCAGGAAGACACCACAATCAAACAGAGTTCAGTTAAAGCTTGTTTGGATGGCCCAATATTAGAAAATCTATCAATATGATCTTAAGGCATGCAGAAAAAGTTATTATCAAGCTCTTATATAAGAGCTTGATAAGATTAGATGGGATCATCCAAATAAATGCATGAATAAATGAATGAATGAATGATTCCTACTAAAAAATCTCTGGTAAACATCATACTTAACATAGAACTTTTTCTTTTTTTAAAAAAGTTTTTATTGGAGTATAGTTGATTTACAGTGTTTTGTTAGTTCCTGCTGTACAGCAGAGTGAATCGGATATACATATACATATATCCAACTTTTTTAGATTCTTTTCCCATATAGGTCATTACAGAGTATTGAGAAGACTTCCCAGTGCTCTACAGTAGGTCATTATTAGTTATCTATTATATATATAGTAGTGTGTATACGTCCAACACATGTGCTTTTAATTCCAAACTTTCTCATCTCCTCTGCAACCATGCTCCATTAAGTATCACTTCATTTGCCGCTATCTAGAGTTCGTACATTTTCAGTCACTCATTTAATTTCACCATCACTTGCAAACATGATTCACTTCGGACTGAGAAACCCAATCCCTCTATTTCTTTTTTTTTTTTTTTAAGCATCTTTATTGGGATATAATTGCTTTACAACGTTGTGTTAGTTTCTGCTGTATAACAAAGTGAATCAGCTACAAGTATACATATTATCCCCATATACCCTCCCTCTTGTGTCTCCCTCCCACCTTCCCTATCCCACCCCTCTAGGTGGTCACAAAGCACGGAGCTGATCTCCCTGTGTTATGTGGCTGCTTCACACTAGCTATTTCACATTTGGTAATGTATATATGTCAATGCCACTCTCTCACTTCGTCCCAGCTTACCCCTCCCCCTCCCCATGTCCTCAAGTCCATTCTCTATGTCTGCATATGCCTCTTTATTCCTGTCCTGCCCCTAGGTTCTTCAGAACCTTTTTTTTTTTAGATTCCATACATATATGTTAGCATATGGTATTTGTTTTTTTCTTTGTGACTTACTTCACTCTGTATGACAGACTCTAAGTCCATCCACCCCACTACAAATAACTCAATTTCATTTCGTTTTTTGGCTGAGTAATATGCCATTGTATATATGTGCCACAGCTTCTTTATCCATTCATCTGCTGATGGACACTTAGGTTCCTTCCATGTCCTGGCTATTGTAAGTAGTGCTGCAATGAACATTGTGGTACATGACTCTTTTTGAATTATGGTTTTCTCAGGGTATATGCCCAGTAGTAGGATTGCTGGGTCATATGGTAGTTCTTTTTTTAGTTTTTTAAGGAAACTCCACTGTTCTCCATAGTGGCTGTATCAATTTACATTGCCACCAACAGTGCAAGAGGGCTCCCTTTTCTGCACACCGTCTCCAGCATTTATTGTTTGTAGATTTTTGATGATGGCCATTCTGACTGATGTGAAATGATACCTCGTTGTAGTTCTGATTTGCATTTCTCTAATAATTAGTGATGTTAAGCATCCTTTCATGTGTTTGTTGGCAATCTGTATATCTTCTTTGGAGAAATGTCTATTTAGGTCTTCTGCCCATTTTTGGATTGGGCTGCTTGTTTTTTTTGATATTTAGCTGCATGAGCTGCTTGTATATTTTGGAGATTAATCTTCTGTCAGTTGCTTCATTTGCAAATATTTTCTCCCATTCTGAGGGTTGTCTTTTGGCCTTGTTTATGGTTTCCATTGCTGTGCAAAAGCTTTTAAGTTTCATTAGGTCCCATTTGTTTATTTTTGTTTTTATTTCCATTTCTCTAGGAGGTGGGTCAAAAAGGATCTTGCTGTGATTTATGTCATACAGTATTCTGCCTATGTTTTCCTCTGAGAGTTTGATAGTATCTGGCCTCACATTTAGGTCTTTAATCCATTTTGAGTTTATTTTTGTGTATGGTGTTAGGGAGTGTTCTAATTTCCTTCTTTTACATGTAGCTGTCCAGTTTTCCCAGCACCACTTATTGAAGAGGCTGTCTTTTCTCCACTGTATATTCTTGCCTCCTTTATCAAAGATAAGTTGACCATATGTGCGTGGGTTTATCTTTGGGCTTTCTATACTGTTCCATTGATCTATATTTCTGTTTTTGTGCCAGTACCATACTGTCTTGATTACTGTAGCTTTGTAGTATAGTCTGAAGTCAGGGAGCCTGATTCCTCCAGCTCCTTTTTCTTTCTCAAGATTACTTTGGCTATTCGGGGTCCTTTGTGTTTCCATACAAATTATGCAATTTTTGGTTCTAGTTCTGTGAAAGATGCCAGTGGTAGTTTGATACGGATTGCATTGAATCTTGTAGATTGCTTTGGGTGGTAGAGTCATTTTCACAATGCTGATTCTTCCAATCCAAGAACATGGTATATTTCTCCATCTATTTGTATCATCTTTAATTTCTTTCATCAGCATCTTATAGCTTTCTGCATACAGGTCTCTTGTCTCCTTAGGTAGGTTTATTCCTAGGTAGTTTACTCTTTTAGTTGCAGTGGTAAATGGGAGTGTTTCCTTAATTTCTCTCTCAGATTTTTTATCATTAGTGTATAGGAATGCAAGAGATTTCTGTGCATTAATTTTGTATCCTGCTACTTTACCAGATTCATTGATTAGCTCTCATAGTTTTCTGGTAGCATCTTTAGGATTCTCTGTGTATAGTATCATGTCATCTGCAAACAGTGAAAGCTTTACTTCTTCTTTTCTGATTTGGATGCCTTTTATTTCTTTTGCTTCTTGATTGCTGTGGCTAAAACTTCCAAAACTATGTTGAATAATAGTGGTGAGAATGGTCAACCTTGTCTTGTTCCTGATCTTAGTGGAAGTGGTTTTTTAACCATTGAGAACAGTGTTGACTGTGGGGTTGTCGTATATGGCCTTTGTTATGTTGAGGTGGGTTCCCTCTGTGCCCACTTTCTGGAGAGTTTTTATCATAAATGGGTGTTGAATTTTGTCTAAAGCTTTTCCTGCATCTATGGAGATTATCATATGGTTTTTATCCTTCAGTTTGTTAATATGGTGTATCACATTGATTGATTTGCATATATTCAAAAATCCTTGCATTCCTGGGATAAACCCCACTTGATCATGGTGTATGATCCTTTTAATGTGCTGTTGCATTGTGTTTGCTACTGTTTTGTTGAGGATTTTTGCATCTATGTTCATCAGTGATATTGGCCTTTAATTTTCTTTTTTTGTGACATCTTTGTCTGTTTTTGGTATCAGGGTGATGGTGACCTCGTAGAATGAGTTTGGGAGTGTTCCTCCCTCTGCTATATTTTGGAAGAGTTTGAGAAGGATAGGTGTTCGCTCTTCTCTAAATGTTTGATAGAATTCACCTCTGTGAAGCCATCTGGTCCTGGGCTTTTGTTTGTTGGAAGATTTTTAGTCACAGTTTCAATTTCAGTGCTTGTGATTGGTCTGTTTATATTTTCTTTTTCTTCCTGGTTCAGTCTCTGAAGGTTGTGCTTTTCTAAGAATTTGTCCATTTTTTCCGGGTGGTCCATTTTATTGGCATATAGTTGCTTGTCATAATCTCTCATGATCCTTTGTATATCTGCAGTGTCAGTTGTTACTTCTCCTTTTTCATTTCTAATTCTGTCGATTTGAGTCTTTTCCCTTTTTTTCCTCGATGATTCTGGCTAATGGTTTATCAGTTTTGTTTATTTTCTCAAAGAACCAGCTTTTAGTTTTATTGATCTTTGCTATTGTTTCCTTCATTTCTTTTTCATTTATTTCTGATCTGAACTTTATGATTTCTTTCCTTCTGCTAACTTTTGGGGTTTTTTGTTCTTCTTTCTCTAATTGCTTTAGGTGTAAGGTTGGGTTGTTTATTTGAGATGTTTCTTGTTTCTTGTGGTAGGATTGTATTGGTATAAACTTCCCTCTTAGAACTGCTTCTGCTTCATCCCATAGGTTTTGGGTCATCTTGTTTTGATTGTCATTTGTTTCAAGGTATTTTTTGATTTCCTCATTGATTTCTTCAGTGATCTCTTGGTTATTTAGTAGTGTATTGTTTAGCCTCGATATGTTTGTATTTTTTTTTTTTTTGCAGTACGCGGGCCTCTCACTGTTGTGGCCTCTCCCATTGCAGAGCAGAGGCTCTGGACGCGCAGGCTCAGTGGGCATGGCTCACGGGCCTAGCCGCTCTGTGTCATGTGGGATCTTCCTGGACCGGGGCACAAACCCGTGTCCCCTGCATCGGGAGGCGGACTCTCAACTACTGTGCCACCAGGGAAGCCCCATATGTTTGTATTTTTATAGTCTTTTTCCTGTAATTGATACGCAGTCTCATAGCATTGTGGTAGGAAAAGAAACTTGCTATGGTTTCAATTTTTTTAAAAGGAAGAAGTTTTTTGCTTTTTTTTCCTATTTATTTATTTATTTATTTTTGGGTGTGTTGGGTCTTCGTTTCTGTGCGAGGGCTGTCTCTAGTTGCGGCGAGTGGGGGCCACTCTTCATTGCAGTGCACAGGCCTCTCACTCTCATGGCCTCTCTTGTTGCGGAGCATAGGCTCCAGATGCGCAGGCTCAGTAGTTGTGGCTCACGGGCCTAGTTGCTCCACAGCATGTGGGATCTTCCCAGACCGGGGCTTGAACCCGTGTCCCCTGCATTGGCAGGCAGATTCTCAACCACTGCGCCACCAGGGAAGCCCCCGATTTCAATTTTCTTAAATTTACCAAGGCTTGATTTGTGACCCAAGATATGATCTCTCCTGGAGAATGTTCCATGAGCACTTGAGAAGAAAGTGTATCCTGTTGTTTTTGGATGGATTGTCCTGTAAATATCAATTAAGTCCATCTTGTTTAATGTGTCATTTAAAGCTCGTGTTTCCTTATTGATTTTCATTTTTGATGATCTGTCCATTGGTGAAAGTGGGGTGTTAAATTCTCCGACTATTATTGTGTTACTGTCGATTTCCCCTTTTACGGCTGTTAGCATTTGCCTTATGTATTGAGGTTCTCCTATATGGGGTGCATAAATATTTACAATTGTTATATCTTCTTCTTGGATTGATTCCTTGATCATTATGTACTGTCCTTCTTTGTCTCTTGTCATGGTCTTTGTTTTAAAGTCTATTTTGTCTGATATGAGAATTGCTACTCCAGCTTTCTTTTGATTTCCATTTGCATGGAATATCTTTCTCTATCCCCTCACTTTCAGTCTGTATGTGTCCCTAGGTCTGAAGTGGGTCTTTGTATACAGCACATATATGGGTCTTGTTTTTACGTCCATTCAGCCAGTCTGTGTCTTTTGGTTGGAGCATTTAATCCATTTACGTTGTTGGTAATTATCTGTATGTATGTTCTTATGACCATTTTCTTAATTGTTTTGGGTTTGTTTTTGTAGGTCCTTTCCTTCTCTTTTTTTTCCCACCTAGGGAAGTTCCTTTAGCATTTGTTGCAAAGCTGGTTTGGTGGTGCTGAATTCTCTTAACATTTTCTTGTCTGTAAAGGTTTTAATTTCTCTCTCAAATATGAATGAGATCCTTGCTGGGTAGAGTAATCTTGGTTGTAGGTTTTTCTCTTTCATCACTTTAAATATGTCCTGCCAATCCCTTCTGGATTGGAGAGTTTCTGCTGAAAGATCAGCTGTTAACCTTATGGGGATTCCTGTTGTGTGTTATCTGTTGCTTTTCCCTTGCTGCTTTTAATATTTTTTCTTTGTATTTAATTTTTGACAGTTTGATTAATATGTGTGTTGGCATGTTTCTCCTTGGATTTATCCTGTATGGGACTCTCTGCATTTCCTGGACTTGATTGACTATTTCGTTTCACACATTAGGGAAGTTTTCACGTATAATCTCTTCAAATATTTTCTCAGTCCATTTCTTTCTCTCTTCCTCTTCTGTTACCCCTGTAATTTGAATGTTGATGCATTCAATGCTGTCACAGAGGTCTCTGAGGCTCTCCTCAATTCTTTTCATTCTTTTTTCTTTATTCTGTTCTGCAGCAGTTATTTCTAGTATTTTATCTTCCAGGTCATTTATCCGTTCTTCTGCCTCAGTTATTCTGCTATGGGTCCCTTCTAGAGGATTTTTAATTTCATTTATTGTGTTCATCATTGTTTGTTTGCTGTTTAGTTCTTCTAGGTCATGGTTAAATATTTCTTTTATTTTCTCCATTCTATTTCCAAGGTTTTGGTTCATCTTTACTATCATTACTCTGAATTCTTTTTCAGGTAGACTACCTATTTCCTCTTCATTTGTTTGGTCTGGTGGGTTTTTACCTTGCTCCTTCATCTGTTGTGTATTTCTCTGTCTTCTCATTTTGTTTAACTTACTGTGTTTGGGGTCTCCTTTTTGCAGGCTGCTGTTTTCTAATTCTCATTGTTTTTGGTGTCTGCACCCAGTGGGTAAGGTTGATTTAGTGGGTTGTGTAGGCTTCCTGGTGGAGGGGACTGGTGCCTGTGTTCTGGTGGATGTGGCTGGTTCTTGTCTTTCTGGTGTATAAGACCACGTCTGGTGGTGTGTTTTGGGGTGTCTATGAAGTTATTATGATTTTAGGCAGTCTCTCTGCTAATGGGTGGGGTTGTGTTCCTGTCTTGCTAGTTGTTTGGCATAGGGTGTCCAGCACTGGAGCTTGATGGTCGTTGATTGGAGCTGGGTCTTTGCATTGATGGAGATCTCTGGGAGATCTCTCACTGATTGATATTACGTGGGGCCGGGTGTTCTCTCTTGTTCCAATGTCCTGAACTCAGCTCTCCCACCTCAGAGGCTCAGGCCTGACACCCAGCCAGAGCACCAATACCCTGTCAGCCACATGGTTCTGAAGAAAAGGGATAAATTAATTAACAAATTAATAAATTAAATAAAGTTATTAAAATAAAAAAATTATTAAAATAAAAAAATGTTTAAGTAATTTTAAAAAAGGGCAGAACCAAACTAATAAACAAATCCACCAATGATAACAAATGCTCAAAACTATACTAAGATAAACATAAAATTCAGAAATTTGTCAGTCTCATACAGCAAACCCCAAGTCTACAGTTGCTCCCAAAGTCCACTGCCTCAGTTTTGGGATGACTCGTTGTCTATTCAGGTATTCCACAGATGCAGGGTACATCAGGTTGATTGTGGAGATTTAATCCACTGCTCTTGAGGCTGCATGGAGAGATTTCCCTTTCTCTTCTTGGTTCGCACAGCTCCCGGGGTTCAGCTTTAGATTTGGCCCTGCCTCTGTGTGTAGGTCGCCTGAGGGCGTCTGTTCTTCACCCAGACAGGACGGGGTTAAAGGAGCCGCTGATTAGGGGGCTCTGGCTTATTCAGGCCGGGGGGAGGGAGGGGTACAGAATGTGGGGTGAGCCTGCAGTGGCAGAGGCTGGCGTGACATTGCACCAACCTGAGGCACGTTGTGTGTTCCCCTGGGGCAGTTGTCCCTGGATCACGGGACCCTGGCAGTGGCGGGCTACACAGGCTCCCCTGCAGGGGGGTGTGGATAGTGACCTGTGCTCGCACACAGGCTTCTTGGTGGCGGCAGCAGCAGCCTTAGTGTTTCAAGCCCGTCTCTGGTGTCCGCGCTGATAGCCACGGCCTGCGCCCTTCTCTGGAGCTCGTGTAGTCTGTGCTCTGAATTCCCTCTCCTCATGCACCCCAAAACAATGGTCTCTTAACTCTTAGGCAGGTGCAGACTTCTTCCCAGTCTCCCTCCTGGCTAGCTGTGTTGCACTACCCCCCTTCAGGCTGTGGTCACGCAGCCAACCCCAACTCTCTCCCTGGGATTTGAACTACGGAGCCGGAGCCTCAGCTCCCAACCCCCCCCCCGGCGGGTGAGCAGACAAGGCTCTCAGGCTGGTGAGTGCTGGTCGACACCGATCCTCTGTGCGGGAATCTCTCTGCATTGCCCTCTGCACCCCTGTTGCTGCGCTCTCCTCCGTGGCTCCGAAGCTTCCCCCCGGCCACCTCCTGTCTCTGCCAGTGAAGGGGCTTCCTAGTGTGTGGAAACTTTTCCTCCTTCACAGCTCCCTCCCCGAGGTGCAGGTCCCGTCCCTATTCTTTTGTTTCTGTTTCTTCTTTTTTCTTTTGCCCTACCCAAGTACATGGGGAGTTTCTTGCCTTTTGGGAAGTTTGGGGTCTTCTGCCAGCATTCAGTAGGTGTTCTGTAGGAGTTGTTCCACATGTAGATGTATTTCTGATGTATTTGTGGGGAGGAAGGTGATCTCCATGTCTTACTCCACCATGTTGAAGACCTTCCCCTTAACATAGAACTTTAAACAGCATTTTCTTTCGTCTTGAGAAACGATGAGGATATTGGTTTCTATGCAACTATTTAAGAGAGTACTGAAGACAGAGATAAGAGTAACAGCTCATTTTCACTGAGTACTTACTACTAAGCAGTATTCTAAGTGCTTTATTTGTTTTGCTTATTTAAACAGTAGTAGACTCTAAGTTCTTTACTTATCTTTGCTTCCTATATCTTTCTGCTTCCTCCAAAAATTATTTCAAACAGGATCAATGAAGGGTGAATTCTTCAGAGATATCATATGCCTGTGGCTATATTAATTTTGTCTGCACATTTAAATAATGGTTTCCCTGGATATTTTAATTCTAGGTACAAGGTTATTTTTCTTCAACATTGTAGGGTCTCTGCTCCATTGTCTTCTTGCATCTGTTGTTTCTTTCAAGGACCTGATGTCTGTCTGAACTTTGTCCAGTTTCATGCTAATGAATATTTCTGAAGTTTCTGCTTGGCTTGACTGTTCTTGAATGCCACTAAAATATTCCCGACTGAGTCTGGGTTTGTTTTTAATTTATGTTCTTTGCCACTCTATTGTCTTCTTTATTTTGAGATCTTATATTTGCAATTTTAGAAAAATTCTGATGATTATTTTCTCATTTATGCCCTCCCCCCTTTTTTTGCCAGACCACAAGTGGATAGAAGTTGAAATTTCTGCTTTCATCCTCTATGTCATTTGAGTCTTCCTTCATTTTCCCCTTCTAGTCGTTCGTCCCTGAAGCCTTTGAGGACAGTGCCTGATCTAACTGTGTAGCGCATTCTTTCACTGTCCAGCAGTATTCATTCCGGCATTGAAGCTATTTACTTAATTCCTTACTTTATCACTTATTTTTAAAATATTTATTATACCCAGTTATTTCTTCATCATTTCTTCCTCCTGATTCATGTTTCCAAAATACTTCTTACTGTTCTACAGGGAATTTACTATTTTTTTAAATTCTGGTTTAAATTCTTACCTGTTCCAGTAGGCTTTCCCCATCTGGCTTACTTTTTTTCCAGTCTTTGTCACTCTTTTATGGAGTTCCCACTATATATTCTTCCCTGTAAGTTTATCTTTCTTCAGTTGAGATCATTGTTAGCCTAGTATTATCAGCCAAAAGACAAAGCCCTTGGCTGTAACTGTGGTTCTCCAAATGTGTTGGTTGGGGCACCCTTCAGGTTGAAGACCCTTTACTGTTGCCTCTGTATTTAACAGCTCCACAACTCTCCACTCTTCTGATACCTTGTTTCCAAAGGATCCTTCCCAGTCTCTTGCTGTTGGTGCCCCACTGTCTGGTGGTAGTGATGGAAAGAGCAATTACTTGGACTCAGGGTATGGGCTTATGCAATTATGTTGACAGTTTTCTGAGTGCCCCACAATCCAGGCCCAGCCAGCAAGTGTCAGTCAAGTGAAGCAGGCATCTTCTAATCCTATCTTTTAGGGAAGATGAGGGAGGGAACAGGGTACAGCAACTAGAACCTCCTTCCTCATCTCATCCTCCACTTCTGGTCCCCAACTCTGTCTAGCTTTGGGCTGCCAAAACGAGATCCAATTTCCTTCTCTTTCTCAAGGGATTTTCACAGATGTGGAATTAGTTCCTGAGCATGCCTTGGCATTCTAAAAACCATCTGATTTCTCCAGAATCCATCAGGCAGATTTCCAAAGAGGGAGCCAGCTGCCCTTGTTGATTCTTAGTCTAACTAGGAACTGCCTAAGATGAATCATTCTCCTTCCTCCCAACCGATTTATTCAAGAAACAGTAAATGTGTAAATATGTAATAATATTTGCCATTATTATCATGAAGCCACGTTGGATCAAGATCCCAGAGGTCCCAGTATAAAAGCCAGAGTGTGGTGTCGTAGCCACATTGTAAAGGAGATAGTGAAATTTCCATCTTCCCCATTCCTCAAAGGTAGAAAGCTGTTAATTGGGTGACAATGAGTTAGAATGAAGCAGAGTTTATTCAGAGAAGTTATGGGTGGCATGTTTACCTGAGTTGTTCTGACTCAGAAAGTAGTTATTTGGAAATAAGTGGAGTGAAGTAAGTGGCATTGGAGCAACATTTTGCCAGTGGTGCTGCTGGTGCAGGATTGTTAGATCTAAGGTGTGAAATTAAAACGATTCAAAATCTACCAATACTTCCCTTTAGCTATCATCAGTACATATGGGGTTGAAAGCCCCGAGCGTACTGTAACCCTAGATTTTAGGGATGAGTAGACCTGTTTTGTAATTGAAGCGAATATGTCGAAGCAGCACAGCGCAGGGCACGTGCCTTGTGCGCCCTATTAGCTGAATGAACTGCTGGTGAAGGGTTAAACTGGGCATCCAAGACACTTGGTAGACCCCAGTTTTACCTATTTGTGTAACACTGGACAAGACATTCAGTTTCTCTTCACTTCTTTTTCTCTTCTGGAAAATTAAGATGTTTAGACCAGAGGAATTCCTTCAGGTTCAAATCAGATGGTATTGAGGATTAATATAACATGGATGAATTTGACAAATTGCTGGTAACTGACCTGTGACCTTTATTAAGGTGTACTTAGGCACTGGAAGGGACTTTAGACGCCATCCAATTACACCTCCCTATTTTAAAGATAAAGAAACGAAGGTTAAGAAACATGAACTCCCTTGCTCTGGTCACATAGCTGTCTACAGACAGAACCAAGACCAGGGCTGTAGTCTGTACGCTTCCAGTCCATTCCATGGTTTTGATAAGGTTAGAGAGGCTCCAGATTTCATCAAGGAGCCTTCAATCTCAGTATTACATGAACATCATAATGTTCTAATGATGAATAGAAGGCAAAGACGGTAGTGTGCATGGAGTCTAGTAAAAGAAAAGATGGTGACCACCGCCATTGTTTACACGAGTCCAAAGAGACAGATTCTATTTCTATAAAGATTAATGTGTGGTCCCAGCACATGGTAGTGACACATTTAATGCTAATTGTTTAGAAGGCTATGTCCTGTAGCCTAATGGAGATAATTTTCTTTCTTTTTTTTGGCCGGGCCATACATGGCTTCCGGGATCTTAGTTCCCGGACCAGGGATCATACCCATGGCCCTGCAGTGGAAGCGCAGAGTCCTAACCACTGGACCACCAGGGATTTCCCTGGTGATAGTTTTTTATGTTGTAGATATATTCTTCAAGACTTTACAGTTCCCTTTGTTCTCATTCCATGTTTGTCAAAGTATCTTCTTGTGAGTAATTTGGTCATTTAAGTTAATAGTGCAGCCTCTGTTATTTAGGGATGGCTCTGGTGCAAGAAGCAGCTACCCACATTTACCTCTTCATAACCCCCTCTGAAAACAAACAAAAAAGCCCTCAAAAGAAATCTAACGCTTTACAAAAATACTGTCATCTTGGGCATCCTGTACAAGTACACCTAGCAAAAAGGGTCAGAATCTTAAAAAGACTATAAAAAATATGTAATCCCATAGAAATAATTTGAGTATTTCAATCCCGTAGAGGCACACTAAATATTTGATGATGTCTATACAGCCCGTTTTCTTGGCACAAAAGCTGAGGAGCATGGAAGAAGTAGAAAGCAGAGAAAAATGGAAAGCAAAGATTAGAAAGAATAAAGGAATGGCAATCTATTCATAGTGGTAGTTTTAGTAACTAGTATTTAAATAAGAATATTTAAGGAGACCAATGAAAGAAAAGGTAAAGAACTAAAACTGATTAAGCCTCCCCATCTGGGGGTAGCTATTCTGTTAGCTGTGTCCCAGGTAAGGACACAGCCCTGGTGGAGAAGAAAGAACCAGCAGTGCTGAAAAGGTAGACAAGTTCTACCATCCAGTCCAGGGAAAAGAAGGCCAGCAGCCACATGGTCCACACTAGAACTCAGGAGTGTAAGCACTCTGTCAGTTTTTTTTAATAAAGGAGACACAATTACATGATTTTAAATTTATTTTATTTTATTTTATGTTTTTGTCCACACCGCGCGCGGCATGTGAGATCTTAGTTCCCCCACCAGGGATCAAACCTGGGCCTCCTGCAGTAGAAGCCCGGAGTCTTAACCACTGGACCGCCAGGGAAGTCCCTCTGCCAGATTTTAAATAAACTTTATTAATAGAGACAGCCAGCTTCCTAGGAGTTTTGTAAGCACTACTGCTTTGCTCTGTAGGCTTGAGAAGTTTAGTCTGCTTGTCAGGAAGAAGCCCACCAGCAATGCCATAGAAACAAGACATTTGGGATTACTATAGCAAATCTGTGGCCACGGTGTTGATTCAGGGTTTCAAAGTTCAGGGTAAATCATTTGATCCATTTCATAAAGAGCCAAATATCTGGAATGGGAAATACCAGAGGCCAAATCAGCAAGAAAAATGAAACAATAGGAGAGTGGTAACCAGCTCTAGTGAACTGGAAACCGGGTACTGAGCAATTATTGGGCTAAAGTACATCTGTATTTAATAAATAAAAGAGCAGCTTTGCCTTAGCTTTTAAAAATTTTTTTTATTTTTACTTAATTGTAAGTGTTGTTTCTGAGGATTGTGGTAATCATACCTCTTTGCTTCTGTTAGGGATTGGTGAGAAGCGAGAGAGATGTTTGAATCCAGTTATTTGCCAGCAGGAGATGTGCTATATAATTAAGCTGTTGTTTTCACTGATAGGTTATTATCAGTAGGTAATAAGAAATTGTGCATCATTATAAATTGTCATATGGCGCATTTCATGCTACAACAGATGAGGTATGTGTTCCGTGGCAGCACCAAGCAATCATGTAGAGATTGGTGCCGTTATGGCGGTTATAAATCGCAACATACACTTTAATCGTTAAACAATTATCTATAGTGGCAGAACTGGAAAACTGTTTAGTAATGATTGGCTTATTTTTATGATGAAGAATAATTTGTATATAGATCTTTTTATATAAATACCTGAAGAAGGCAAAAGCAGAACATTCATTTTTAGACACATACTTAGGAACGTTTTGGTTTGGGGCTCATTTATCTTTAACTGCAAATATTTGAAGGGTCAGAAAGTCACCAAAACAGCTTTCCATGTATAATTTTAGAGTTAAAAATTATATATATTTCATATTCCAGTTATATGAAGATACTGCATGGTAGGACTAAAAAGACCCAAGCTGGCCACTACTAAATTCAAGTCTATCTGGTTTTCTCTTTCGGAAGCCATAAGTTAACAAGGGAATGTCTTGGCTTATGGGATACAAGGAAAATATTGCTTTGTTCTTGAAAGGCTAAAGCTACAAGTCTTCTCTCCCATCTTTCTCTTTCCTTTCTCTGGGTATTATTCCTTTGTTATTCTTCTCCACTTCTCTTTCTTTCCTCATCATGATTTTTCTGTTCTTCAAAACTGAGCTCAAGTATACTCACTATAAAAACCTCACCTGGACTGACCCAACTGTCTTTTCCCCTTCAATTCTGTTGTCTTAGATTTTGCCCTACTCATGGAAAAGTTTAACAGACTTCTCTGTGAGAATTTTAAAATCCTATCAAGGGGTTTATGTGTCCCCAACTAGACCACTGCAATCTAACATATGAAAATGTTTGTTCCCAGAATTTGACCCAATAAAGAGCTTGCCCCAGAATGTAAATTCACCACATCACTAGCACATGTTTAGTTCATCTGACTAGTTCATCCGACATTTCTTTTTTCCTAGTAAGACTTTTCTGAAGAAGGAATTAGAGCAAGCTTTTTTCTCTCTCTTAAAATTTATTTATTTATTTATTTATTTTGGCCGCATTGCACAGCTTGCGGGATTGAACCTGGGGCCCCGGCAGTGAGAAAGGAGTGCTAACGCCTGGACCACTAGGGAATTCTCAGTGCAGGCTTTCTTCATTGTAAACTGGCACTTGAATAACACTGAACTAGACTGTGAGGATGTTAAAGACCACTTTGTCTCTTTTCAGTCCTGTGGGAGGGGTGGAAGAGCCTGATTGTGAGGAATGAGATGGCTGGTTCTTGGTGAGGTGTTACATTCACAGTAGTGATGATGGCTGAGAGGTAACATTTTACGTGTTCACTGTGTCCTATGTAGTCTGCATGAAGGAGCTCACGTGAACCTCACAATGACCCAGTATTCTTATTTTCCCTATTCTATAGATGAGGAAACTGAGGCTCTGAGAGACTAACTTTCCCTAAACCTTACCGTTAGTAAGTGTCTAAGTTGGAATTCAACCCAGATATGTCTGAAACCAATTTCTGTACTATACCTAGGTCAGTGCTATCCAGAAGTTTCTGCAGTGATGAAAATGTTCTCTGTCTGCTGTGTCCAGTGTGGTAGCCACTAACCACGTGTGACTTTTGGGCGCTTGAAATGTGGCCGGCTCAACTGAGGATGTCAATTTCTAGTTTTATGTTATTTTAATTAATTTACGTTTATTTTAAAACAGCCACATATGGCTAGTGGCTATTGCATTGGACAGCACAGCTTCAGATACTTTTTAAATGTTTCTGGGTATAGGCTAATAAGGGGAAAACCAAACCAGGAAAATACGTTAAGAGAATGTGCCGTTCTTTCTCCATTTCTAGAGCTTCCCTGGATCCCACATTTTAAAAAAATATTCTTTTTAGGGGCTTCCCTGGTGGCGCAGTGGTTGGGAGTCCGCCTGCCGGTGCAGGGGACGCGGGTTCGTGCCCCGGTCCGGGAGGATCCCGCGTGCCGCGGAGCGGCTGGGCCCGTGAGCCATGGCCTCTGGGCCTGCGCGTCCGGAGCCTGTGCTCCGCAGCGGGAGAGGCCGCAACAGTGAGAGGCCCGCGTACCAAAAAAAAAAAAAAAATTCTTTTTAGAAGGAAAGGAGGGAAGGAAGGAAGGAGGGAGGGAGGGAGGAAGGAAGGGAGGAAGGGCTGTTTTAAATCTATTGCTGTTTAGAAGCAATAGGATTCAATTAAAAAGCAAACAAATGATTGGCTCCTCTGGTTCAGGCACTCTGCTAGGCTTCAGCCCTTATGAATAAATGAATAAGATATGGTTCCCATCTTGAAGGAGTTCACAGTCTAAGTAACTTTGTAGAGGATGTTATACATTTTTTTCCAGAGTTTCTTCATATATGATTAGACAAAATATTTAAATGTCCGCTATTTATTACTTTACAGTGTTTTGCTTTTAATTTTTAATATGTTAATTTTTTGAAGAGGTCATCCATTTCTATCGTTTAAAATTCAAAGGTCAAAGTGCTTTTAATTTCCTCCTGTAGAAACAACTAGCGCTATCATTTTCTAGTGTGTGTCTTTACAAATATTTTGTGCACACACAAGAAAATGTACACATATATTTAATCCTTCCCCTTTTTAAAAACACTTATATACTACTGCCTAACCTTGCTGTTTGGACTTGAAAAATATACCTTGGATACTTTTTCATTCTAGTACTTAGAGAATTTCTCATTTTCTTTCTATGGATGCATAATATTTCATTAAATAGACATATCATAATTTAAACATTCCTCTATTGTTATTTTTGTTTCCTCTATTGTTTTTTATTCTTTATCATTCCTCCATTGTTATTTCCATTCTTTTGCCATTACAGAAAATACTGACATGAGTAACTTTAACAATTATATTCTCATGTGAGCTAGAGTGAACTGCATTCATGTTTCCCAGAACATATTTCACATAACACAAGTCTCAGAAGATGTTCAATGTAAAAAGTGGCTTCTGAGGCTAAATAACTTCCGGTGACTCTGTGTGTTCATTGGAAGTTCACAGGGCACATTGTCAAATTAAAGGGGGTCCCGCCATAATCTATGTCAGATTAATCCAAGTGTTTCTCAACCATACATTTTCTCAAGAAACAGCATATACTCTTTTTGTAGGTTGGGTACCCTGGGAAGCCGACTCTGAGATAGAAATGTACATGCATGAGACTCAATGGGGCATGTTCTCAGGAACAACACTTGATGGAAATGAGGGGGAATGGAAGTAAGTGTGTAGAGGGAGAAGTTGAACTGGGATGCAGTTGTAGCAGAAGCCTCAGCCAGTCAGTCCCATGGGGAGTGCTGTGAAGCTGTGATGACCCTTCAGGGATATTCCAACTCCAGGGAAGGAGGACAGGCCCCCAGGGAGGGGTTGTGACCTTGTGCTGGGCAGCTGTCTTCCACTGAGGGCATTACTGCAGAGAGGCTCAGCTCTGAGCTCTCAGCTGGGGTAATGAGTGCCTCAGTGTTCACTACAACTCTGAATAGCATCTTTGCATCTTTTATGAAAATGTATATCAATTCTTAGATACCCTTGCTGGTCAGAGAAAGGCATTTGGTCTCTTTGGGACCTTTTTTTTTTTTTTTCCCTCTATGAAATATGGATGCCTGGCTGGGCATTCTTTGGAGTATCTAACATTCTTTGCTTCTAATTCCATTTAATATGTACTAATTAAAGTCCAAGATAGACAAATTTTCCCAAATATGTGGTTGGCCACATAGAGGCCAACAATCTGATTAGGTCAGCCTTAATCTGTTATCATGGCTGTGCAGTGATGGAGAACGAGCATGGTTATAGCGCTTTCAAGAATATGTCACTTAACTTGAGGCAGATTATTAGGGCAAAATGGCAGCAGAGCTGAATTGAAGTTTTTTGTTTTTTAAATATTTTGGTTACCCCTTGTTAGGTGTTTCCTGAAGAAGCTAGCCTGCTATCTTCCTAGAAACATTAACCCTTATTGCTAATAATTGAAAGATTAAACTACATAGGGTATGGAAGGCAGGAGTCCATCTAGCTTTAAACCACAGACTTAGGTGTTGGTATTCATCCTCCTTTTTGAAGCTCAGGGTAAACAGGTGTAGCCAAAAAGCCATAGCAGTTCTCAGGGTCTTTCCATTTGAGAATCAGATGGGTCTAAGTGCCCATCCTGTGCCTTTCAGGGTATTTGCTAATTTCATACTCATGCCTCCTGCAGAATTCATCAGTTGTGGGGCTATCGAGGAAGCTTATTTCTTTGTTGAAGAGGAAAAATGTCCAAGGAAGAGGTCTCTCTTAGGTGTGCCTGATAGAGTTGATGAAGGTTTGTAGAGAGGATGGAAAAATATCCAAGAAAAATCTCAAAGAAAAAGTTCTTATGAGATAATAGAAGTGGGAAGTAAAACCAGGACTAAGGAGTTGGCTGTTATATGAACATGATGCAGAGAAGAAAGCAAAAAAAGAAAAACAAAAAGCTAAGATTGATGGCTGTGTCTAAGATCAACTTTTAAATTGAATAGACATTTTTCTCAAAAACCTTAATCTTTTTTTCCTTCAACAAAAAGTTTCATAAGGATTCTTATTATTCTTCTCATTATTATATAATAGTAATGAATGAGGTGAGAGATTGTTAAAAAGAGAGTTTGAAAGGGAATAAACTAGAAAAGTCATTGCTGGAGAGTGGAGAAATGATGGAATAGCAGTTTGCCTTAAATTGATCCAAAATGAGTTACTCTTTTCTGAACAATCATTGCCTCTTCCCTTTTCCTCTGTAACAGGTGGTATCAAAGACCTATTTATGCTAACTCTTCAATGTTTCTGGAACGACTTCCCTCATAATCCATTTGTAATTATCCGTTTGCAAAAGTGTCAGATCCTATAGCATTTTGGTCACTTCCAATTATTGAATTGTCTAGTCCATTTAAAATTCCAGTCTCATCTCCATATATTCCCTCAGCTCAAGTTGGGCCTGTGGGACCATTGGGGGAAGAGGGTGTGGTCTACGTCTTCATGCTTTCTAACCTCCTTCTGATTTTAACTGCAGGAAGTTGGGGACTGAGAGGGTGGCATAGGGCAGACGGGCCAAATGGCTCCTGACTGAACTAGGCTGTCCTCTGTTGGTTGTTGCTTCTCTTCCTGGATAACAAGAATGAATCATTGAAAGCTTCTGTGTAGGAGGTTCCAAAGTTGGGCTCTCCTGTGGGCCATGTGTGTGAGTTCTTCCACACACCTGTAGTGGCCTCCACACCAGCCCTCTGTAGGTGATTAGGCTTAACCTCTTCCTACCCTCTCATCAGTTTCCCCTGGTGGTACAGCCCACCAGCTCTGATTTTGAGTCCCCTTGCAAGGAGGCCAGTCTTGATCCATGGGAAACTCACACAGTTTTGCTGGATCAAACCCTGGAAACAAAATTTGATACTTTTCTTCATTATTTTTTTCTTTAGTCATGTAGGTTTAAGAACAAATCAACCATCTCATGAGCTAATATGATGTCTAGTCAGGGGATGCGATGCCAGTCTGTATTATTCAGCTCAGGCTGCCATAACAAAATAGCACACCTGGACTTCTGGAGGCTGGAAGGTACAAGATCAAGATGCCAGATGATTGAGTTCTTTGGTGAGGACTCCCTTCCTGGCTTGCAGATGGCTGCCTTTTCACTGTGTCCTCATGTGGTGGAGAGACAGAGGAAGGAAGCAAGCTCTCTGATGTCACTTATCATAAAGGCACTAATCCCATCATGAGGGCTCCACCCTTATAACCTCATTTAAACCTAATTACCTCCCAAAGCCCCGTCTCCAAATACCATCACAATGGGGGTTAGGGCTTCAACATAAGAATTTTGGGGAGACACAATTCAGTTTATAGCACAGTCTCTTGTGTATAATCCCATAGCATTTTCCATCATGTTCCTCGCTGGTGATTCCAATCATTTCCTTTCCCTTCCCATACTGGTATTTTAGTCTTCCGTATATGGACTGGGAATGGGGTCTTGGGGTGGAGTTGATGGTTTGGAGGTAGTAGAAATAGTAAAGGTTTGCCTACCTCTGAGTTCTCCCTGGAGCAGTTTGCTGGACCTAGCTACAAAATTCTTTTTAGAATGTGGGAAACTTAATGCTTCTTGATCCCCAACATTTGGTTCTGGTCACCAGTTCCAGGGAAAGAGTAAAAAAATCTTTATTTTAAATGATATATGATACTTTCTTTTCCCAAATGAAGCAGCTATAGTCAACATGGATGTGAGTTAAATTCTGAGGAAGACTGAAGATTTTAGGAAAACTTAATTTAAAAAAGTTTCTATTGACTTCTGAAGCTTTCTCCATATGAGCCTTCCTGTCTTTTCTAGCATCATCAGATGCAGAAGTAATCATAAATTCAAGGAAGTTAAGATTATTCAATACATAATTTTTAATCTTTGTATCCTACCTTTGATTCCTACAGAATCCATTCCTGCATATGGTCATGTGGTTCTTTAAAACAATGTCCCATCACGTGCTATGTTGGTGACGTCACAGGAAACAAAGAAGTCAGTGTTAGAAGATAGCAAATGTACAGGAGGTCATGTAAGTAAAGCTTTTAAGAATTACATCATACAGTATAGACCCGTTTATGTAATAATGTATAATTAGTAATAATGAAGATCTGGCAAACCGGGGATGTTATATATATATCCGGAATTTTAAAAAATGAGCATCTTAGTTAAAAAACAAAATGCCATTTGTTATAGAATGTTGAAAACATTTTCTGAGGACAGAGAACACTGCACATAACAGAGGTGGGCAAATTTTTTCTGAAAAAGTCCAGACAGGCTTTGCCAGCCAAATGATATCTGTTGCAACTACTAAACTCTGCCCTTATTGCTGTAGACATGGATGGGCATGGATTTGTCCCAGCAAAACTTTATTTACAAAAACAAATGGCCGGTGAAGTTTGGCCTGTGGGTCGTAGTTTGCCAACCCTTGGCGTATTAGATGAAGACATTCTGCATCTCACTTTTTTCTATTATTAAGTTAATTTTAAAGGAACTGGGGTGCTTAAAATTAAATAATAAATGTAATGCAACTATCAAATTTCTGAATGATTTTACAAGTGTAAGGAAATTAGAGAATAATGTAGATTAGAGTTCTTGAATGACTATTTGAAACTTTTGAAAAATGTTTGAGAATGATGTAAAATCAAGTACAGTCTCAAGAACTAAACAAAATAAAGCTGCAGAAATGGAAATCAAAGGAACTGACTTCTTGATAAAGTGAACACATGCATTTAATTTTTACTTTCAGTTATAATATTTAACTCCTTTAGAAAAATTTCTGAATCATTTGTATAGATCAGGATAAGCAGTAGAGTAAATACAGGGGTTTATGAAAAGTGAAACTCTTTATAAGAATCCTAAGAGGAAACAGGTAATTCCTCTCTTGTGCAATCATTTCTGGCATCAGAAAATAATGAAGTAAATATAAACTGGAAGAAAAAGTGTGAAGAAAATGTCCTCTGCTCATAATTGCCTACAAAGTAAAACATATCCTCTAACTTCATGTGCTTCTTTGAAATTGCTCTGTTTCCTAGATTTTTTATAGGGAATCCCCTAAACTCGAGAAATAACTTACTGACAGTCTTAGGGTTAAACACATTTTATGTATTGCTACCACTGATGGCTCAAAGAAGAAGCAGGAGGGCATTTTGGATGTTGAGGAGTAGAACTGGGACATTTTTGTAATAGCAACATAGCTCTAAATTGTCTTGTCACTGTTTGTGAAAATAAATAAACATATTATTTTAAAAAAATCCATTATGATCAATTCTGGGGCAAAAGCCAGGGGAATTTTCTTTAAGTGAAATCATACTTGAAATATGCAAGAAATTAAACAGGAATCTCCCCTGAGTTGTTTTGAAGTCATAAAAAAGTGCTTTCTCTTTTTCAGAATTCTCCTTGATTCCTAGTTTTTGAGTAGGTTGTTTCTTGAGTTTAGGGATTCTTAATAAAAATTCAGAGCAGCTTCCTTTGTGGTACTTAAAAACCGAAGCTTCCTTTTGGGCACTTAAATAATCATATTATGTTGTGGTTATTTGTGGAGGCCAGTGATAGCTGTTCTTATCTGGTGTGAGGAAGGGTCTCAAGATTTTATTTTTATTTTTTTGTTTTATTTCTTATTATCTTTCTGATTATCAAAGTAACGTGCTCACTCTAGTATGATGAAAACTATAGAAAAGTGTAAAGAGGGAAAAACATCGCCGGTAATGCAACAACTAAGAGGCAGCTTATTACATGATTCTTTCCAGGGCTATTTTTTCTACATGGTTGATATAAAAATTATTGAAAATTTGCCTTGTACTTTTGTCTATTTAACAATAAACTGTGACATTTCCCTGTGATATTACATAAGTTAATATTATTTTTAATGTGTATATAATACTCCAATTTAAAATATATCACAACTGATTATAATCTCATTAATTTGTGGTTATTAAAATAATACTTCAGTAAATATATTTTTGAATAAATCCCTGACCAGATTTCTGAAAATTTTATTAGGAAAATTTTCTAGGAGGAGAATTAAAATGTTTAAAGTTATAAGTATTTTAATGGTGCTCAAGACATACTCCAGAAAATATGTACAAATTTATATCTTTGTCATCCCTTTGTGAGTCTTGGTGACATTTCATCCTCATCAGTGCTGACATTAACAGCTTTTTTTTTTTAACATCTTTATTGGAGTATAATTGCTTTACAATGGTGTGTTAGTTTCTGCTGTATAATAAAGTGAATCAACTCTGCATAAACATATATTCCCATATCTCCTTCCTCTTGAGTCTCCCTCCCACCCTCCCTATCCCACCCCTCTAGGTGGGCACAAAGCACCGAGCTGGTCTCCCTGTGCTATGCAGCTGCTTCCCACTAGCTATCTATTTTACATTTGGTAGTGTATATATGTCCATGCCACTCTCTCACTTCGTCCCAGCTTACCCTTCCCCCTCCCTGTGTCCTCAAGTCCATTCTCTACCTCTGTGTCTTTATTCCTGTCCTGCCCCTAGGTTCTTCAGAACCATATTTTTAGATTCCATATATGTGTGTTAGCATACGGTATTTGTTTTTCTCTTTCTGACTTACTGCACTCTGTATGACAGTCTCTAGGTCCATCCATCTCACTACAAATAACTCAATTTCATTTCTTTTTATGGCTGAGTAATATTCCATTGTATATATGTGCCACATCTTCTTTATTCATTCATCTGGCGATGGACAAAACAATCCTTCCTGGTTCCATAATGAGCAGGGGATTGGACCAAATGTAATTCTCTCGGAAATCATGTAGAATGGGATTGTGGAAAGACCCACAAACTAAGTCTAAAGCAAAACTCAGAGATAGTGAAAAGCTCTAAAGTCCAAACCATGTGGAGTATAGGCAAAAGCAACTGAGGCTAGAGAATTTGCACAGGAAGTTCCACTGGAGGGACAGAGAGGAATGGAAGTATGGAGGGGGCCCAGTGATGACAGCTGTCAACAATCACCAACAAGAAGGAAAGAGCCCAGTTCTGAGTGGGGACTGAGGTTGAATAGGGATTCATTGCTGGGAGAAATGGAGAAAAATTCTTTGTGCCCATGGGTGGAAGATCTCAGAAAGCACATCTTTCAAAAAGGAGGGAAATGCATTGGTAGGAAGGGGCTGTGTCCCTCAGTGGTAGCTTCCAGTGACAAAGCTGGAAGAGGTCAGAACTGGTGCGTAGCAGCTTCTTGTAATCTCTGATGGACTCCACAAGGTACATCCTGACAGGTGGGGTGGGTGCACTTGCTCATATCCTGAGTTTCCTGCCCGGGGTTTCCTCCTGACATGGAAATGTGGACAAGTAAACGGGCTGTCTGGCTAATCTTTGACCAACGGGATGCAGGAATTAGTAACACATTCTCACCCCTTCCTCTGTCTGGGTGTGACTCTTCTGTAGCTCTGTGCACGTAGGAACAGCAAGCCCCACGACACGTTCTTCTATGGGCTTCACCCCTTTCCTGCTGCTTTCCCATTTTTACCTTCTCTTGCTTCCCGGAATTGCTCTATTTAATAGAATCCTTTTTCTGTGCCTAATGATGATTTCATATCTTTATTGTTTGCCTGAATTCCATTGGAATTTCTTCTCTGATTCCTGAGTTATTCAAAAAGTGTATCGTTTTTTTTCAGACAATTGAGAATTTCACACAATTGAGAATTGAGAAAATAAATTAAGAATTATTTTTTTGGTATTGATTTTACAGCCAGAATTCTTTCAGATAATAAACACTGAATAATTTTAGTCCTTTAACTGTAATGACTTGCTTTTTGGTCCTTCCATTTACTTTCAGCCTGTCTTTGCCCTTATGTTACAAGTGTGCCTTCTAAAACCACAGGTTTTACATTTTTGTTTTTAATTTAATCTGGCAATCTTGGTCTTTTACATAGAGCATTTAATCCATTTTCATTTAATATAATTACTCATATAGCTGTGTTTATATCTACCAGTCTACTCTTTGTTTCCATTTGACCCATCTCTTTACGTAGTTTTGTTCTTCCTTTCTTGCCTTAATTCGGATGAATCGACTTTTTACTATCGCTGTTTCCTCTACTAATTCATTAATTAATAGTGTTTTACTCTTTGTATTTGTTACCTTAAATATTACATGTATCTTTTAAAATTGTAACTCAAGATTACAACTCAAGATTAGTTACCTAGATGTTACAGTATGCATCATTTGCAAGTTACATCCTATCCAATGATTTTTTTTTCAAGAAGAGATTATTTCAGTGTGATTTAAACCCTTCCAGAGGAATACAAACTCAAACTGTTTTAATGAAGGGAGACTATCATTGGCACCTAAACTTGGTCAGAATTTCACAAGAAGAAAACTATTCCCAGTTTTATTTAAGAATATCAATGAAAAACTCTTCAGAAAATTATTAGCAGCAGCTCATTAGAGGGGTTATATATCATGATGAAGTAGGGTTCATTCCAGGGATGAAAGATTATGAATTCTATTAAAATAATTCCTCATAATAGTTGATCTAAGGGAAAAAAAATCACATGTTAATTTCTACTCATTTGACAAAATTCAACAGCCATTCTGGACGTTTCAAAAAAGAGAGACAGCTCAATAAAGAAAGAGTTAAACATTTTATAAGCATGGCAGACCGACAGACCGTGTGTTCACACATACACACGCGCAAACTCAGCCCAGTGATAGCATTGTAAATAATGACCAAACGCTAGAGGCACTTCTGCTACTTCTGCTCAAAGTACAAACAAGGTAAGTGTGTCCACCTCTCACCCCTGCTGGTGATGCTGTACCAGTGTTGTTAGTTAACAAAGCCAGATGAGAGAAAGAAATTTGAGCTATGAAACTTAGAAAGGTGGAAGTAAAACTGTTATTTGTAAATGACTTAATACTTAGAAAATCCAAAAGAATCTAGCTGAAATTTTTCTATTACTCAATTCCACCATCTAAAGGAGAAAGAGAAAGATAAAAAGATAAATCTGACTCATAAAAAAAAAAATCCTTTTGCTGGCAAAAACCAAACCAAACCAAAACAAAAACTCTGGGGAAATTCTAAAGGAGAATAATAAGCAGGGAAAAAATATCTGCCTCTCAAATCACCAGGAGTTTTCTCTCTAAATATATTTTAGGAATTGTGGGAGTGTGGAGAAATACAAAGCAACAGGACAGTGGGCAAAGATGAATGAACAGCTTGCATAAGAAAATACAAATAGTATTTTGATTCATAAAAAATATTTAACCTCATGTAAAATGCTAGTTGTTATTTAATTTTATTTAAGGAATGTGGGAATATAAGTATATATTTCTAGATTTGCTTGCATTTCATAAGGAAACTTTCAAGCATTCGCAATAACTAAAAATGGTTGCCTAAATCAAGAGAGGAGGTGAAGGGAAAAATAGGTTAACAGGGACAAGAATCAGGGTACAATTTCTAAATGAATACCTTTTCCTATTGTTTTTTAACCATGTAAATACATTACCTTTACAAAAATATATAATAAACTATTTTTTAATTATATGTTTCAGCTGTACAATGTTATAATTTGACATCTGTATACATAGAGATCACCCCCAAAAGTCAATAAAATGTAATTTTTTCCCAAATTTGAAAAGTGAGAAATGAATTTCATTTGCTTTCTTGATTACTGTAGGTATTGGATTCCTTAAAGTGTTCATCTGTTGTTTGCATTTTCACTGAAATTATTTGTTATTTATATTTAGATATATTTTTGTTTTTCTTAACTAAATTTTATAATCCTTTCATATATAAGGAACAAGTACATTTTAACATATTTATTTCATTTTTTTCACTCTGTTCACCCTATCATTTTATTATACTTTAACTTATAGAACGTATTAATTTTTATTTTGTCAAATTTGTCAATTTATTTTGTTAATTTTTTTTTAAAAAAATTGCTTTAAAGCCTATCCAGAAATCAGATTCTTACTTATATTTTTTTTCAGATGTCTTTTTTTCACCATATGAATTTGTCATATGGTGAGATGAGAATACAATTTTTCTCCTAAATCGCTAATCAATGGCTTCATAGAAACTTTGTTAAATAATAACTCTTCCCTCACCTGCTGCTTTAAGATTCAGTGTTACGATATTTCATTGAGTCAGCTATCAGTATTTCAGTGAGAAACTTATTTTCATTTTGTGATAAATTTTAACATCCACTAGCTCTAGTTCCTCTTTATTACTTTTCTATTTCAAAATTATTCTATTTTCACCAGTGGATTTTCCCAGACAAACTTAAAGATCGTAATGTCAATTTCACCTCCAATTTCATTTCTTATGAAATAATTTGGAAAAAATGATATCTCTGTAATACACAGTGTTTCTATCAAGAAATAAAGTCTACTTCTCAAATTATTTGTCTTTTTTTGCTTTTTAATTTAGTTTTATTGATTTTCATATAGCTCTAGTATATTCCTTATCATATTTATTCCTAAGTGAGTTAGATAATTTCCTTTACATATTGCTAAGATATAGAATGATGAATATGAAAATTACTGGTTATTAGTTTTGTTAAGCAGTTGTACAGTTTATAAGTAATCGTCTTATCATTTTGAATGGTTATAACTAGAGTTTCTTATTTTTCTGCTTTATGTTATTAATCAGAAATTCCAGAAAGTTCCAAAGAAAAGCCACCAGGGTATCTTATTCTTTCTCCTGAATACAACGGGGACACTTACAGTGATTTATTGGTAGGTTTGAAGTTGGTATTAGTTTAAAGAAGATTTGATTATGTTAAGAAATAATTATTCTGTTCCTTTTATTAAGAATTTTTTTTTTTCGAGAATGGATCCTGAATTTTGTGAAATGCATTGTGAAGCACTGTTGGTGCAGCGTTTAAGAGATTGGGCTGGGGGATTCCCTAGTGGCGCAGTGGTTGAGAGTCTGCCTGCCGATGCAGGGGACATGGGTTCGTGCCCCGGGTCTGGGAAGATCCCACATGCCGCGGAGCGGCTGGGCCCGTGAGCCATGGCCGCTGAGCCTGCACGTCCGGAGCCTGTGCTCCGCAACGGGAGAGGCCACAACAGTGAGAGGCCCACGTACCGCAAAAAAAAAAAAAAAAAAAAAAAAGAGAGATTGGGCTGTCTGGAATTTGAAGCCCAGCTCTACCACTTAGGAACACTGTATTTAACTCAGGCTAGCTACTGATGCTCTAAGTTCCGTCATTTGTAAAATGGAGACAGCTGGTGTTGGAGCACCGCTGGTTTAATTCACACCCTATTTTTTTTTCAGGGTGCCACTCTCAGTATGTCATGCACCTTCAAAGAAAAATGTATTTGCTTCGTCCAGTCAGCATGATTAAGGAACAAGTTTGTCTTCTGCTTTTCAAGGCTCTGTTTACTCAGGAAGGAAGAGTGGAGTTGAGTTAAATACTAATTAAAAAAATTTTTTTTTTAGTTCTCATAGTAGGTGATAATGTGGAGCGTGTTTATTTTTGTCTTGGTGTCCTAATGTGCATAATATTCAAAAAGTTGTCAAAATACTTTGATTGGTTAGTCATACGCACATATATACTGAGGGCTAGTCATGATGCATATAAACATGGACCTCATTACCGTCACCTACCATTAGTAAGCTTACTTATTTAATCCTCTATCTTATCTTAATTTTAATTTTCTGACACAGTAGTGTATTTTAATTTTCTGTGGAAACCTAACCTTACATTGTTCACATTTTTATGGGACAATTGAGCTTTCTCTGTCACTGTTATGTAAAGCTCATGCTACAGGACTATAATTTGTGCATTAAAAAAGTATACAGAAAGGATATATACCTTTTAATACATATTAAACCACTTTGTGGTTTTATTAAAACTTGTTAAATGACTGATTTTGTAATAGAGATAATGCTTAGTGCTACATGTGCCAGAAAAATATATGCACATCCTTGTTAAGAGGTATTTTCTTTAGAGTGGAGGACATTTTGAAAAATAGATACTGCAGATCCTCTGAGCCTCAGTCTACCTATCCAGGCCATGCTTTTAAGCTATCTCTGCTGTACTTGGATCATCTTCCTTTATGCCACCTCACCACTACCTCTCCCGTGCAGGTCTGGCTCTCCTTAGCCATCCTCTATGTTCTCTTGTGGATTTGGGCAGAAACTTCTGGGTTCCTTCCAGTGAGGAGCCTTGGGTGTGTTAAGTCAATCCTTCTCTCTGCCTAATTAATCCTCACCTTTATTTTTCTCCCACATTTGGCTGCCTGTGGAG
This sequence comes from Delphinapterus leucas, assembly GCF_059928025.1. Classification (NCBI taxonomy): domain Eukaryota; kingdom Metazoa; phylum Chordata; class Mammalia; order Artiodactyla; family Monodontidae; genus Delphinapterus; species Delphinapterus leucas. The sequence goes on along the minus strand of NC_143133.1, from coordinate 115,028,392 downwards.
TGGGACTACCCTTCTTGTCGGTATCCATCAGGAATTCCAAAGTTGGGGCACAGGACTAAGCCTTGCCACCAAACGCACTCTCAACTCATTCCACCATGGGCACCGACCCCTCAATGGAGAATTTGTTGCACACCTGTCTTCTTCTACCTGTTTCTCTTAGCTTTCCTACCCTCCTGGCTGAAACATTTACTTACATCACATCTTTCTGATCCTGAGGGCAACCTGTTGCCTACCCTTCATAGACAGGTAGTGTTTTCACTGTCTACTGTAGAAGAAACTGTAGACCAACCTTCATTTTCAAGGAGCCTCAGGAAAGCCAGGCAGTAGGAATTTTCCAAACAGGAGGTCACACTGGTTTAATTCTGACAAGAGTATAGTACAGTGCTAAAAACACAGAAACAAGCCAGGCTGCCTCGTTTCCTGCCCTGGTGTTGCCACTTTGGCCCAAGAATCTTTGTTCCTCAGATTTCTCATATTTAGAATGATGATAATAGCAGTCCCTTCCTTATAAAGTTGTTGTAACAAAAAATTGGTTAATACTATGTAAATAGCTCAGCACAGTAACTAAGTAGTCAGTGCTTGATATTTGTTAGTAATTATTCTTTTATTATGATTATTAGTAATAGTAAAAATATCCTTCTTTTATATATTTGAAGATGTAGAACGTAAGTAGAATACAATAAAGTGATGGGTCTAGCTGCAGGGAGATAAGTAACTTCTTATTGGCAACCATTTAAATGGAAAATAAAGTTGGAAATGCATGTGCCTGATGAAGTGGGACTTTGAAAATGCCATATAATTTAGACATACAATAGTAAGCAATAGGAAAACTGGATAAAATTTAAGTGATTTATGATGAGAATAAAGTTGTTGTTTTAAATTAACCCATGAGGAGCACAGACAGAATCAAAGAGTGAAATAGAGATTGTAGTTATAGGAATTCAGCCTTAAGGTGATGCCAACCTAGATTAAATTGTGGCAAATGGCAGTGGTGACACAGAAAAGCATAGAAATGGTTATCAGGGCTCAGACAGAGACTCTGGCCATGGTTATTTCTGACCCAAGGGTCATGGTTTAATTCAGTTGAATTTAAGAGAAATGGAGAGTTAGAAGAGGGTGTTGTCTGGGCAGAAAAACTTTGATTTTAGATTAATTAAGTTTGAGATAGTGATAGGCTACTCAGGTGGAAATATCCATTGATCGGGGATGGGCAAACTTATTCGTGTAAAAGGTCAGATAGTAAATATTTTAGTCTTTGTGGGCTAGATATGGTCTCTGTTACATATTCTTCCAAAAGTTTCTCCTTTTACGAATTTTAACTTTTTTAAGTAAAAATGTAGAACAAAAGCTGTGACCTGATTTGCCCCATCAAGCCACAGTTTGCAAACCCCTGCTAGAATTTATTGTCAAAGAACAGAACCATGGCAGAGATATCTGGGCTAGAGATCTAGAATTCTTAATCTTTAACATATATATGTTTTGAAAAGTCATTGCTGAATATGGATACTATATGTAGTATTCTAATTAAAATCAAATTGTATGATGAAAATAAAATGACATAAATATTTAAATTAAAAGTTTTTCTCCCAGAAAAAGATTTTATAAAATCATGTCCTACTTCTTGTGAGCCCTGTAAAGTTACTTTCTAAGGACTTCTAGCGACTAAATACAAAAGTAATTTCAATAAAATTAATATAGATATGTTTTTAAAAATATTGGTTAGAATTTAGCATAATAGTTTCTGAAAATTCCTAATTTCATAATTCTAAGGAAATTAATGCAAATAAAGTTTCACTTACTGGGTGTCACAGAAACAAAAAGTGCTACTTTTTTTTTTATGAGAGCATCATGATAAATGATAGAACAAAACAGCACAAAACAGTGTAGCCAACTGCACTTGGCATCAAGGAATAGGGATTATTTATGTTTTAACTATGGGATTAGAGAGTGTTATATTCTTTTAAAACTGACCTAAATAAATGCATTATAGGAAGAATTTAGTAAAACAACTTGCGTTCTTTAATTCTATCTAAATTAACCAAAATCAATGGCATAATTTAAAGAAGCCTCTTAAACTAGCTAAAATTAATGAGTCCATTTATTTCCCTCAATTCCAGTAGATCATTGGAGAGTAATTATATTTTCCTGACTGAATTTTATTGATCTTAAGTTTAGCCGAGGCATTTTACTTCTTACAACAGATTTCTAGAGAGATTTAATCTTTCCCCATTAGAACCAAGACATTATTTTATTTGTTTTTTTAAGATGATACCTTATTTCAGATAAACTTTTGATATCTACGAAGAGTATTACTTTCTTATAGTTGCAGAGTTCAGATTACAGAAAGTAGTTTTAAATTCAATATTGTGTTTAGTTTTAGGTACTAAAATTTAGGTACTAAATTTTGAGAAAAACATTGATGAATTAGGTTTTACTTAAAAGAAGACAACCAGGAATATAAACTACCTATGTACTAACTTAAGTGAAAAGTAGCCAAAACAACTAGCATCGAAAAGAAAGACTTTGGAGGGGCTGGGCATGGGGGTGGGCTACATGTATATCAGTTTTCTTAAATATTTAAAATAATAGAGGAAACAACAGGTTGATTCGTCCATCCATTTATCCATCCATCCACCCACCCATCCATCCATCCATCCATCCAGCCTTTTCAAAATTGACTTTCTGTTTGTCATCTTGCATGCGCTTAAGATACAAAGATGCGTAAGACATCTCCCCGCTCAAGTAGCTCACAGACTAATGAGGATACTCACAGTTCTGTGGGCAGTTATTAGCTAGGTGATTTTTTCTTCTCTGTAAGTCTGGATAATAGTAATAACTAGCTCATAAAGTTACGGTTAGGGAAAAAATGAGGTTGTGAAAAGTACTGCAAGGTGCTATAGAAAGTTAGATGATTTCATATTATAGACTGAGGGATATATTGGCAAGAGAATACTAACTCATATTTTCTAAATCTTGTGATTTAGAAATTTATATATGGTCAATCAGTTATGTATTGCTGGGTAACAAACCGTCCAAACTGTATTGACTTAAAGCCACAGTGCTTTATTATTTCTCATGATTCTGTTTGTTGACTGGTCAGTTTCTCTGCTGGTCTTGTCTGGGCTTATTCAAGATACCTTACTTACATGTCTGGGACCTTGGGGCTGGCTGTAGTCTGAGTTTTTCTCTCTGTAGTTTTTTCATTTAGCAGTCTAGCTGGATTTTCTTTCAAGACAGCAGAAGCATTCAAAAGATGGAGGAAACAGGGAGGCAAGGCCTCTCACAACCTAGCCTTGGAAGTTGCATTTTATTTTTGTCACATCCTCTCAGTCACAGCAAGTTATTGGGACAGGGCCAGCCCAGGTTAATGGGAGGGAAAATAGACTTCGCCTTTCTATGGAAGGAGTGGTGATGTCATACTGTACAAGGGCACAGGGATGGAGGGATTGTTGTGGCCATCTTTGCAACGTGGTGAGTTTTCATTTCACATTTGGTAAAATGTAAGTCTTTATACAATGGCTGGCAGTTGCATTTTCTTTTTTGTATTTCAGTGATCATTACTAGCAAATAATAATATGAAGTAAGATAAAGGAAATATTGCAGCATCTTCTAACTGATGCATTATGAGTAAAGGTTCTGTCTGTATCTGTGAGGAAAAAATCTACTAATTGGAGAGTTTTGAAGTCTCATTAGTTGATCTTCAGTGGTTCAGCAATGGAGGTAAATCTTGCCTATTACTAGCTATCACTTTTATTCCTTCATGACGAAAAGATAAAAATATTTTAATTCAATTTTTCTTTTATTTCAGTGCATAGCCGAGGCTTAGAGAGCACAGAGTGGTGATGGGGAGCAATTTTGTTTTATTTTTTTGTTTAATTTAGTAGTTTCAATGTCATTTCTAACTGGTTAGTCTCCTTACTTTTTTTTTTTTTTTTTTTTGCGGTACGCGGGCCTCTCACTGTTGTGGCCTCTCCCGTTGCGGAGCACAGGCTCCGGACGTGCAGGCTCAGCGGCCATGGCTCACGGGCCCAGCCGCTCCCCGGCATGTGGGATCCTCCCGGACCGGGGCACGAACCCATGTCCCCTGCGTCGTCAGGCGGACTCTCAACCACTGCGCCACCAGGGAAGCCCCAGTCTCCTTACTTTTTAAATGACATAACAAAATATTATTTTATTGCATTCATCTATCTTTGTTGTTTTGTAGTCTCAGTGACTTTATAATTTATATACCTCATCTTGAGGGTATGTATGGCAAAACAGAAACAAATTTCTCCATTTTGCTAAAAACAAGGATTTCAAACATTTGGAAGTGGCAATAATTTTTCTGAAAAGTATTAACAGGATACAGATTGAACAAAAGACTCAGTATGTAAGAGCAGGAGCGCTCCTAACCATTTCTGGTTTGGTGCTGCCCAGTTTAAAAAAAAAAAAAACACATAAAAGCAGTGATAGCAAAGTAAAAATATTCCAGTTTATAGGCAATTATATATGTCGATTATAGTCTCTCGTTATAGGGACAGTCTTTCATTTTCTTGAAAATGCAATACAATTTCGTATCTTCGGGCTTTTAAATATTCTGCTGCTTTTGGATAGAATGTTTTATATATGTCTGTTAGGTCAGATGGCTGACCTAACATGTCGTTTAAGTCAAGTGTTTCCATATCGATTTTCTGTCTGGATGATCTATCCATTGATATAATTGGGGTGTTAAAGTTCTCTACCTTTACTGTATTTCTTTCCTTTTCTCCCCTTAGGTATATTAATATTCGCTTTATATATTTAGGTGCTCCTATGTTGGGTGCATAAATATTTACAAATGTTGTATCCTCTTGTTGGATTGACCCCTTTATCATTATGTAATGACCTTTTCTTAACTCAAGTCCATTTAGATCATGTATATAAAATATTTTGCTGTCATCCTGACAGCAGTCTCATAGATTCACTCTCTTTTCAATTTTATTATATGGTTTATCCTCTTTCAAAGTACTCTAGTTTCTTATCCCATTACTAATATTTCAACATAATTAATTTTCTGCCCTTTTCTCTCAATCCACATTTCCACTTTCATAGCTATGCATTATTTTGACCAAACAATGTAAGCAAATTGAACATTCACAAAGTACTTAATCTTTCCTGTTTGGATCCTAACATTTGGAGAGTTTTGCTGAAGTTGATATTAGATTTGCACAGGTTTAGGTAATTCTTCAGCTGTTCTTTATTGTAATAGAGAACTACAACCTAGAGCACTTCTGACTTTTATTTATCAGCATTCTAATCCTGTTTAAGGATATCTAGTTTGGTTTTTTAATTATTATTATTTTTCATGCTCAGCTGACATGGAGCACGTATAAGATGAAAACACAAATTAACCAAAATGATTTTCAAATATATTTTGTGAATCATCTGATTATTTTATTATGCGATCTCATATGAAACTTAATTTTAATTTCACAGACCTGTGAAGTCTGTTCAAGGTGTAGGGGACCTAGGCAGAAGTAATATCCAAATAATTTTGCAGAGGATTTCAGAAAGGCTGACTTACAAAATGTGTCAGATATCTTTGAAGTTTCATAAAATAAAGTATTCAAAAGTAGAGTGATTGCACCTTAAATTCTTACTGCGTACGCTAAATACTGTGCTAGGCACATTGCATGCATCATCTCTTTACTCCTCATTACAACTTCTTATGATTTATATTATCATCTTTGTTTTTTACAAGCTTTGGAAGTTAAATAAATTGCCCTATGTATTAGTTTTCTATGCTGTGTAACAAGTCATTACAAACTTAGTGGCTTAAAATAATGCCCACTAATTATATCACAGTTATGTAGATCAGAAGTCCAGACAAGCTTTACTGGCTATTATAACTCAGGGTCTCACAAGGTAGAAATCAAGGTGTTTGCCAAGCTGGGCTTTTATGTGGAGGCTCTGGAAAAAATCCATTGCCGAGCATAATTCAGCATAATTCATTGTGAGCGTAATTCAGTTCCTTGTGGTTGTACGAGTGAGGTCCTTGTTTCCTTGCTAGTTGTCAGCAGGGGCTACACACCACTCCTAGAAGCTACCAGTATTCCTTCTTACATGGCTCCCTTAATTGTGGGAGACCAGCAAAGGCATGTGTAGTCCTTCTCATGACTTGAGTCTCTTTGGCTTCCCTTTGTGCCACCAGCCAGAAAAAGTTCTCTGATTTTAAGGGCTCACATGACTAGATTAGTCATCCTCCCCGCCTCCCCCAACCCCCAATATAATCTCCCTGTTAAGGTCAGCTGTGCCGTATAACATCACATATCCACAGTGGTGATATCTCATTATCTGTGCATTTAAGGTGGGATTTTGGGGGGTGGGGTGAGGCGTATAATTTTGCTTGCCATGCCCTATTTCTCAAAATGGTAACTGACTGAGTTGGAGCTCAGGCCTGGGTTTGGCTGAACTACAGAACTTTGTCCCTATACCACATTCATCAGAGGGCCTGATTTTATACACGGACATTATGGAAACGAGCCTTATTGCTACATAGCCAGACTGTGTTGGTACTACATACTGCTGTGAAAAGTACTGCATTAGAGGGTGCCAGTGCAAGCTTTACATGTACGCTGGTCCTGTAAAATAGGAGATCCAGATGGTCAAGAATCACATAAATTATGTTTTGTTATGCTCTACATATTTCTGTGATTTGCACTTAACATCGATTTAGTCCACCCTATTTTATTTCAAGCTTTGCTTTCTGCCTGTACCTTGTCTCCCCTCTGCTTATCTTATGAACATACTTTAAAGACTTGGTTATCTAAGTGTCAAGCTCATTTCAGTTTCTTTGCGAAATTTGAGTGAAATTGTAGTTTTTCTCCTGTATTCATACTCTTTTCAGAGGTAATTGACTTGAGTGACTATAATTCCTATAGCAATGTGCAAAGGGAACTGCAAAAAACATAAAGTCAATTAAGAAAAATCCCATTCTCAAGCATACCAAGCTACCATTAACTAGAAACCACATGGAATTTTATGAAGTAGAATATTTGATCTGGTACATACACACACACACACACACACACACACACACACATGCCAGATAGTGTTATTTTGGTGATTTTAAATAACTTAAGCAAATATATGGTATATACCCCTAGGGATGTTGAGTGTAACTTTTTCTGAGAGAACTATTGAGTCCTTTGTTGACAGCTTTTGTTTTTTTTTGTGGTACGCGGGCCTCTCACTGTTATGGCCTCTCCCGTTGTGGAGCACAGGTTCCAGACGCACAGGCTCAGTGGCCATGGCTCACGGGCCCAGCCGCTCCGCGGCACGTGGGATCTTCCGGGACCGGGGCACGAACCCGTGTCCCCTGCATCGGCAGGCGGACTCTCAACCACTGCGCCACCAGGGAAGACCCATGTTGATAGCTTTTGAATCTTCTTTTTTTCCCCCATTAAGACAATGAGAGAATCTGTTTCCCGCCCCCCCCCATGATTTATATGTCAGATAGAGCCTCACAGACTATAACCAGCTCAGCTGTATTACAAACAATGTAGTTTATGAGTGAAACAGAGTCCAACCCTGGTATACTCAATGATTAAGTAATTAGGAACAAGTCACTAGATGTCTCTGAACCTCATTGTCCCCAACTATAAAATGAGTAGTTCCAAAATTTTTTTTCTTTTAAACACGTGTGACATACTTTGACCAGTTTCCAAGTTGCTAGAGATTTTTAATTTATTTTGGTTTTACTACCTAGAAATTTGTTTGTTAGATCTCTAAAAACATATGAAAAAAATTACAGATGAATGTATGTGACTAGTATAATAAAATTGATTGGAATGTGCGTGGGGCTTGCCATACCTAATCGAGTTACAGGATTGTTTTTCTTTCTTCACACAATGAAACTCTTTCTTGGCTTCCAATTTTGCACACTCTGTTCTTCTCAAGTGTTTCGTTTTCTCTTTCTTTTTTTGCTTTTTCTCTCATTTAACCAGAAATCTCTTCTATTTTGATTGTTATTTGGTCACGATCTAGACATGATTGTTTTTACTTTGATGAGACGTTCATATTTCTGCTATCTAAGAGAAATTACCAAAATATTAAAACACAGGCATCATGATAGCAGACCACGGCCAGAGTGGTTCTTACACATTGTCTTAGCAAAGTTGTTTTTGCTTCTCTTTGTGAAATATGTTGTATGAGACACCAGTGTTGTCATCCTGATGGGTTCTCCCCCAAATTGATGGTCCAGTTGTGACAAGTCAAAGCATCCATAGGATGTTTTAAACTTTAAAAAAAAAATTAAGTGAACGGTTAAACTAGAAATGGGCTCTGAGCTATAACTTCTCTTCCTAGAAGGGAGGATATTATGAGCTACATGCACCTAGGGAATGATTTTTCTGGTAATAAAGTTTGGAAAATAGCAATCCAAACAGAACAAAACTATTCATGCTGCCGTTCAGTATGTAGGGAACAAAAAGAGTTTTCACTAGGCAAGAACCTTTACTACTATATGTTTGCAGTGATGCCTTAGTGCAAGGGGAAGCAGCTGTTTATCTCTTTTTCTTTTGGTTTTATTTTCTTTTTACACTGCCATTCTGTCAGTGCATGGCTGCATGAAGCTGTAGGATTCTGATAGGAAAACTACCAAGTCCACGTGCTTTGCAAGTCAATGTGTTGCTTTTCTGGCTGGATAACAATATTTTCTTGTAGCTGGAGGGAGCGTGTGACTACATGTGTTAGAGGCAGGAAGCCTAATGCCACCAATACCGTGTCCAGAAGTGAGCTATCTCCTGTGTTTTATGTGCTTCACTCTACTGAATGAATATTGTGTCGCTGCTTTTATTTTTTGTTGTTGTTGTTTGACTATCGGAGACTTGTCAGATGGTTCTGTTTCTGTCGAACACTTGATGGAAAGTTTTGTCGTAAAGCTTCCTGCATGGAGATGGCTTTATATCTTGGCTATAAAGGAAAGTCCTGTAAAAGTTGATCATAAATTGTCTTTATGAGTTGCTGCCCTGTGTGCTATTAAAAAGCTCAGAACCTGAGAGTTAGTTTTAACTCAGAGCCGTGTTTGCCCAGTGTATTTGGATGCATCCTTCATCTTACTGCTTTCTTCCTACAGAACATATGTCCCACCAGCCTTTCTTCGGGGCTCAATAGTCTCGTTCAGCTCATCCTTGCTGTACATTGGAACCAAGCTTTTGGGGTGTTTGCCTTGGCTATTTGCATTTTCAAGGACCAAACATCATTTATGTTCAGTAATTCACCTCTTTTATTACTCTAGGCATATCTCCTAAGAAGTGTTTCACGCCAGGGAATCCTCATGAGTATTAATTGAACATTTTGGGGAGATTTTTAAAAATTGAAATGAGCATAATTTTGTGGGTTTTTTTGCGGTACGCGGGCCTCTCACTGTTGCGGCCTCTCCCGTTGCGGAGCACAGGCTCCGGACGCGCAGGCTCAGCGGCCATGGCTCACGGGCCCAGCCGCTTCGCGGCATGTGGGATCCTCCCGGACCGGGGCACGAACCCGTGTGCCCTGCATCGGCAGGCGGACTCCCAACCACTGCGCCACCAGGGAAGCCTTGAAATGAGCATAATTTAACACCAGTTTTCCCTTATTAAAAGTTCTCATTCTCCACTTACATTTTGTGGTTATGTCACCTGGCTTTGTATCCTTACTGGCTGACATCTCTGATACTCAGCTTAGCCAGTGCACACCCATATTCTCCCTGTAATTCTGTGACTATAAGCGTTCCTGTTTTTCCTTAATTAAGTAGAGCCTGAGAGAGCGCCTGGTTCCATCATTGTACATTTTCCTTCTTTCCCCAGGACACCTTTTGACTCTTACTCTGAACTCTTACGTGAGATGCACTGTGAAACACGATACCTTTCCTTCCTTTATTTTCTTATGAGTTGGCATGTCTAATTAACCCAAGTAAAAAGAAGAAGATTGTTTTTTAAAAGGGTAATAAAAGTCATAGTAATCTTTTGCTTTGCCTGGAAACAGGTTTCCCAGCATCCAAAGGGAATCTAAAGAATACAGATATTTCTTGACTTTTCCTTTAAAAATATAAAGGGTAGGTGGCAGTCCAGACAGTCTATTTCCTTGTGCCTTAATGACACATGATAGCCCAGATGTTGAAAAGAATTAAGTGGGAAAAGAATTTTCTTTCATCTTTTTCTTTCATCTTCTTTTCTGCTAATGGTGTTTATCTGATGTAAATATTCAGTTCTAGCACGATAATGGGTGCCCGAAGGAATCAAAGTGAAATAACAAGATTCTTAACATATTTTTCATTCCCGTATAATTTAAGTTTTATGTACTTCTGCTGGAAACTGAGAAAACATTTTTTTTTCCAAAGGCTATTACTCTGCATGGCCTTTTACCCTATTATGGGGCTTTCCTTCTTTTCAGATAATAACCCACAGACTCTTCAGGTGCTTAAGTTTAGTCATTAATTGCTTGATATGAGATTGTTAGATCAGAGAGCTTATTCTCTCCATTGGCTTTATATAACTCCCCAATATTAAGTGATCCATTTTGTTGTTTCTGAGGCCAAGAATCATTATTTTCTTTTGGCATCATATAGATTGTGTATTTCAATTGAATTCACAAATTTATAGCTCATGTTGAAGTAATTTCTGCTGAAGAGTGATTTTTCTAGACAGTTGTTCAAATTTGTTAATTAAGAGTCAACATTAGGGCTTCCCTGGTGGCGCAGTGGTTGAGAGTCCGCCTGCCGATGCAGGGGATACAGGTTCTTGCCCCAGTCTGGGAGGATCCCACATGCTGCGGAGCGGTTGGGCCTGTGAGCTATAGCCACTGAGCCTGCACATCCGGAGCCTGTGCTCCGCAACAGGAGAGGCCCGCGTACCGCAAAAAAAAAAAAAAAGAGTCAACATTAGATATATTTGATACATTTGAATGGGTATACTCTAGGGATTATTAATGTAAGACTCTGTTCTTTTAGTGTACTTTTCTTCCTTCAGAAATAGTTTTTGCCATACTATAAGTTTTTTCTGAACACTTGTTAATGTTAACAACAAAGACAAGTTCAACAAAGACAAGTTCAGTAATATAGATATTATCTTTCTATATGAGTGACTAACAGTAATATCTAGCTTTGTTCTCCTTATGAATACCTTCTTCTTAAATTCAGATCCATAAGAAAATGTGAACAACTAGAAAAACTTTACTTAATAATGACTCTGAATTTTCTCTGTCAAGTCTAACCTTGGAAAATATTGATAATTGAATGCCACAAAAATTTTAATTTTATCTAGTTACAAATTTTTCCCCATCAAACATTTTTTTGTTTTTAAAATTTTAATCCTTAATTAATGATGCTTAATAATTCTATTAATTTATTAGATGTGTTTGTTTATTTTTATTTATTTATTTTTGGCTGTGTTGGGTCTTCGTTTCTGTGCGAGGGCTTTCTTTAGTTGTGGCGAGCGGGGGCCAGTCTTCATCGTGTTGCGCGGGCCTCTCACTATCGTGGCCTCTCTTGTTGAGGAGCACAGGCTCCAGACGCGCAGGCTCAGTAGTTGTGGCTCACGGGCCTAGTTGCTCCGCAGCATGTGGGATCTTCCCAGACCAGGGCTCGAACCCGTGCCCCCTGCATTGGCAGGCACATTCTCAACCACTGTGCCACCAGGGAAGCCCCATCAAACTTTTGATCAAAACTATTTAAGGTAAAAGATACTAGCTAGAATTTTCTTTCAGAAAGTCAGTGCTGGGACTTCCCGGGTGGTCCGGTGGTTAAGACTCCCCACTTCCATTGCAGGAGGCACAGGTTCTATCCCTGGTCGGGGAACTAAGATCCCCGCATGCCACGTGGTGCAGTCCACCCCACCAAGAAAAGTCAGCACTATTTATCTCTGCATGTCTACAGCACACTTCCACAATGTATAGTCACACTAAAAAAAAATCTAAGCTCTATAAGAGCAGAGATTTTATCACATTCTGTGCAATGGCAAAGATGCGTGTGTGCTAGTGTGTGTGTGTGCTCACACACATACACATACACACACACAAACACACCCGCAATGGAAAGCCAACATTGGGAAGTTCCCTGGACAGTTAGGGAATGGTGAGAGACACTGTGATGTAATAGAAACAGTGTGGGAACCTGGCACAAATTGTTTCATAACTTCTGGCTTACTCTTATCTTATCTATATCTTAGGACAATATTCCCAAGTTGACTTTCACATTCAGTCATTGGAATAATAGTTGTTTGCAGGTGGAGAAGGTGATACTGAAGGGGAAGAATAGGCTTTAGGCTGGAGGGGGGTGGTACAAATTTTCTGGAAAAAAAAGCATTGCTCACTTTTCACTTTTATCAATAGTTAGAATTCTAAAGGGGCTATAACCCAAACATACTGTGAACAGATTTGTAGAGAGACTGAGTAAAGACCAGCTTTAGTAGGCCACTGAAAATACAGAAATACCATGAATATTAGATAAAGCAAATTATATATATATATTACGATATATATAATATATATAAATATATATATATGTGTGTGTGTGTATATATATATATATATGTATATATTAAGGAAGCAACAGTAACAAAATGGCCACAAGCCAGATGGAAGCTCTTATTGGGCATATGTTCTGGGGAGGCTGGGAAATTTTATGCTGGGATTTCAACTAATTATGACCCATTCCTCTGCTTAACCATCTAATAATTAACATGTGGGTGCAGCATGCAATCAACTACAAATTCTCACTCTTGAAGAATCAACAGTCTCTCCTTTCCTGTAAAAAGAATGTCTGTTACGAAAAGACAACCCTCAGAATGGGAGAAAATATTTGCAAATGAAGCAACTGACAAAGGATGAAGCTCCAAAATTTACAAGCAGCTCATATAGCTCAATATCAAAAAAACAGCCAACCCAATCCAAAAGTGGACAGAAGACCTAAATAGACATTTCTCCAAAGAAGATATACAGATTGCCAACAAACACATGAAAGGATGCTCAACATCAGTAATAATTAGAGAAATGCAAATTAAAACTGTAATGAGGTATCACCTCACATCAGTCAGAATGGCCATCATCAAAAATCTACAAACAATAAATGCTGGAGAGGCTGTGGAGAAAAGGGAACCCTCTTGCACTGTTGGTAGGAATGTAAATTGATATAGCCACTATGGAGAACAGTATGGAGGCTCCTTAAAAAACTCAAAATAGAACTACCATATGACCCAGCAATCCCACTACTGGGCATATACCCTGAGAAAACCATAATTCAAAAAGAGTCTTGTGCCACAATGTTCATTGCAGCTCTATTTACAATAGCCAGGACATGGAAGCAACCTAAGTGTCCATCGATAGAAGAATGGATAAAGAAGATGTGGCACATATATACAATGGAATATTACTCAGCCATAAAAAAACGAAATTGAGTTATTTGTAGTGAGGTGGACCTAGAGTCTGTCATATAGAGTGAAGTAAGTCAGAAAGAGAAAAACAAATACTGTATGCTAACGCATATATATGAAATCTAAAAAAAAAAAAAAAAATGGTCATGAAGAACCTAGGGGCAAGATGGGAATAAGTATGCAGACCTACTAGAGAATGGACTTGAGGACATGGGGAGGGGAAAGGGTAAGCTGGGACAAAGTGAGAGAGTGGTAGTGTATATATGGACATATACACACTACCAAATGTAAAATAGATAGCTAGTGGGAAGCAGTCACATAGCACAGGGAGATCAGCTCAGTGCTTTGCGACCAGCTAGATGGGTGGGATAGGGAGGGTAGGAGGGAGGGAGACGCAAGAAGGAAGAGATATGAGGATATATGTATATGTATAACTGATTCACTTTGTTATAAAGCAGAAACTAACCCACCATTGTAAAGCAATTATACTCCAATAAAAATGTTAAAAAAAAAAAAAAAAAGAATGTCTGTTGATGACCAGGAAACAAAAACTCATTTGTTAAAGTCAAAGGCCTGTCTCTCAGGTTAGGGTAACGTTTTATCTAATAGGTAAACAACTGGCTGAGTGTCATACTAGCTGATGTTAAAAAATGATGTGTGATTTGTTTCTCTTCAGTTATGGATTTAATTACTAACTAATTCCTGTCAAGGACATTGTTAGGTAACATCACTCTCTAAAGTTGTATTCCACCTCCCAGAAAAAATATCTGATTCTTTACCTTGACTTTGAAGGTTAAATGCAGTGCAGCTCCAAACTGCCTATTTAAATGCATTTTCTGTGACTTCCTTCAATACTTTCCAGTTGGTGGCTCCTCTTAAGTTTTCTCATCCTTGGATGGTATAATTTATGCTGGGTCTATATTAGCTGGAATAGCCTCCTTCTTCCTATTTCAGTTATATTCACTCTTCAGAACTAATCTCAATTGCCATGTCATCCAAAAGTCTTCTCCATTTGCAGCAGCCTTTATCCATTCTTATTTATTATTCATTTATTCATGTATTCACAATCACTCCACAAATATTTATTGAGTACTCTCTATGTTACAGGTGCTCTCCTCTCCTAAACGTGCATTTTTATTGCACGTATAGTCATATCCAAGTAGTTATACTGAGTTTGTTGTTTAATGTTTATTTTACCTCCACTATAAAACTGAACCCACAATGGTAATAATTATGTCTTTTTTTTAAAAAAGGAAAGCATGAAATAGTGTAAGACATGACCAGGCAAAAAATTATGAGGATGGTTCTGTGTCTCCTGTTGGCTACTACCTAGTTCTTGGGTAATTCAAATCAGTGAACATTTATTAAACTTCTATCATGTTTATTGCAATGTTAGGCACTATAGGAGATAAACAAATGTATTTTCTGTATGTGTTACGGATATGCAGTAAAAAAAATCATTTTATGGAGCCAACAATCTAGAAGAAAGGGATCCTGAGACCTCTAGAGGATTTAATGTTTTAACTTCAGAAGATTTCATCTAAATTTTTGGATATGTGTTTATGTGCATTTTCCTGAGGAGATAGTGCATAGCTTTTAGATGTTAAAGGTGTCACTGATCATTAAAAAAAAAGGTTAAAGAGCTCATGTTTTCAGTTTGTATAAAACAAGCTCCCAACTAACGAACAAGAGCCACAGAAGAACAACAATATTCTAAGCTGGGTTTTTGTCTGCATACACTCAGATTTCCTCTTTCATATGGTAATGAGTTTTAATATTTTCGATGGAGAGAATAGAAGGAAAAATTATTCATTTCTCTAGCAAAGTAGATTGAAATTTGTTTTTAATTATTGATGGTTTAGGAAGTATTCATTTACCTTCAGAACACATTACCGGAAGTACCACTTTTCTAACTTCCTTCAGGGCTCCATGCTCAGGCAGTCCCTCTCGTTTGGAGGGAAGCCTCAGAGAAGTCCGGCTTTGGGGTTTCACTTGACCTGACCTCAGATGGGCCAGTGCCTCTGCAGTTGGTCCAGCCTGGCCACGTCCTCACTGTTCCTCTTGACTCCCCATTCCCACCCTTATGGGCAGATCCAACTGTGAGAGGAGGGAAAACGCTCATCAGCACATATCTAAATAAAGTGTCTATGTAAAGTAGCTGAGAGCCTGAGACATAGTGGCCTTGAAGCATCAAGGCATCGGGCTTGGTATTCATGTCCTTAGAGTAACAGATAAGGTCCAGATTCTCCACGAGGTCTGCTGGGGTTAGATTGTCATTGGAGTCCAGATAGATTGAGGGGAGTGCTGGCAGCCTGCCTGCTGATAGGACCTGCTGCAAACCCAGGATGACATCTAGAAGGTAGAACGTGATTACCAGGCAGGGGCCACCCTCCATGCCCCCACTACAGGGCTGCGGCTGTTACTTCCTCACTAAAGGCAATGTAGGATAGAAGCATTAGAGCTTAAGCACCACTAATTTCATGGTAAACCTGACTCATTCTCAGTGCTCAGTATGCTAGCACTTAACCATTATTATTTGGTCTTTCATTGTCAAATAATTTTTCAGTAAATCCTTGGGAAGTTTGCAGTGAATGCCTTTTTTGATCTTATATAATTTTTAAAATTTTCCAGAGTAGTTCTCCTTCTCCACTTTATGCCAAACAGGGTAGGATTCCAGATGACCTAAGCTTTTACTAAAACAGGTTTTGAAATGGGTTGTTCCAGGGAATATTTACGTTTACTACTTCATGACCATATTAAGATCAAATCACATTGAGATAAAAGTGCTGTATTTCCTTCATTCGTAAATGTCATGTGCAGTAGGTGGCATGCTATGGCCATATTCTCCTTCAGGAATGATGAATTTGCTACTCCGACGGCTTGGAGTGCTACTTGCTAGGGTCTTCATCTGACAGTCCTCTCTGGGAGAACCTCTCCTTGTCCAAGGTCACACCCACTCCCAGGGCAGTGTGCATCCAGAGTTCTTTGCAGGGAGCGGAGTGTTACCAAGGCCCTCTTTTCTCCAACTTGGACAACAACAAGGGCCATCCCAGCTTCAGAGCTCCACAGAGCCCCGAGAGTGACTGCATAATGAATGGCCTTACTTCTCCTTCCTTCCCCCAAAGGGAGTGACCTTGAAGACACTTCCCAATATACCTCCTGCGTATAAATCTGTCTCAGGGTCTCCTTCCCAGAGAACTTACCTTGAAACACCATCATTTTCTTTAAGAAGCACAATCTTTTTACTAATAGCTTTTCCGGAGATGAGGATAGAGATCATTTATAAGATGCGACCCTATTTCAGAAATGTGCAAATTGAAAAAATGTGTTTTGTACATTCAAGGAAATTGTGCTGAGTCCACGAGGGGGCTGTAATTGCTTGCTGTATGATCATGTTAGCTGTGACCAATAACCCCAAGCAATTAGAAGACTTTCACCGAAGCCATTATCTGAAGAAAGGTTAAAGATTGTTGTTCTTCCCTTTTCTCACTGCAGTTTTCTCTTTACATGCTCTCCTAGCTTGATGTTGTCTCAACTTACGGTTTTAAGCCCATACATTATATCTTCAGCGATGCCATGTCTTGAGCTTCTAATTTGCATATTCATCTGTCAATTTTCTTTGATATCCCACCAGCCTCCCAAACTTAACATGTCAAACACTGGGTGAGTCATCTTCCCCACAGATCAGCCCTGTCTTGTGTCCAGGCTCAATTAGTGGCCCCACTACCCTGTTATTCGAAACCCCAAACCTGTGAGTCATTCTAGACTCTTCCCCCTCTTCACCCCGCCCCACTCTACATACCCAGACGGCCAACAAGACCTGCCAATTTTGCTGGAAAATATTACTCCAATAACTAATACTATTACTACTTATCAATTCCTGTTACTACTTCTTCAGTGTAGAGCCTTATGTGAACTATGTACTATAATAATGTTTGATTTGTTTTCCTACCTTCAGTCTTGCTTCCTTTATATATATTCTCTGCAGGGTGATCAAGATGATCTAAATCAAATGCAAATTTGATTGTGCATTGCATTCGTGAGCACAGTGAACAGCAAATTCTCCTGTCAGGCAAGGCTCTCCATGACAACCCATTTATCATTGACCATACTACTTTCACTCCCTTTCTCCAACTTGATGGGCTGATAAAATTGAAGTGCCTGGAGTCTACCTGAATGCTTCATAGTGTTTCATGCCTCCGTACCTTCGCCCATTATTTTCCCTCTGCCTGGAAAGCCCTTTTCTCCTTTCTTAGATTGGCTAACTTTAATTATCCTCTAAGGTAATCAATTTTTGTCTACCTCTCCTCTAGGATGCTTTCTCTACCTACAAATCTGTGGTACCCAAACTGGTTTAGCATTTACAGTATTATAATGAGAGTATGTGTGCGTTTCTATAATTTCTTCTAGGACAGGGACTGCTTATTCACCTTTGTAACTCTAGTGCCAGGCACACAGAAGATGCTCAATACATGTCTGGTGAACAGAGCTGGATAGTGAAGACAATAGGTCTCTGGTTCCCTTTGCATTTACTTCCTCATTGCTCATTTGGTATATTATCAACATTCCCATAATTATTTCTAGGATCTCTATCTTGAAATTCAGCTCTCTTCTCAACATCTTGATAAAATTGGATATCTAATAATCATAACATTTAATCTTTTCAAAACTGAACTCCTGACGTTTTCCTCAGATCATCTCCTCTCCCAGTCTCCCTCATTTTAATAAACAGTAACCCGGCTCTCCCCATTTCGGGCCAGAACCTTCAACGTCATCCTTGACACTTCTCTTTCTTTCATACCTAGCATCCAATTCATCAGAAAATCCTGTATCTTCAAAACATACACTTTTCTCCATCTCCATTACCATTATCCTGGATTATTGTAGCAACTTCCCACTCATCTCCCTACACCCACACTTGCCCATGCAGTCTTTCTCAATATGGTAGCCAGAGCGTGGCTTTAAAAATTGAAGCCATGGGACTTCCCTGGTGGTCCAGTGGTTAAGACTCCAAGCTTCCATTGCAGGGGGCACGGGTTCAATCCCTGGTTGGGGAACTAAGATCCCCCACAAAAAAAAATATATCAAAGTCAGTTTACACACTCTCTGTGCTCAACATGCTCCAGATGGGTTTTCCAGTGAAAGCCTAAGTCCTTACCTGATGGCATACCTCCTGCCACTGTCCCCTATTCTCCTCTCACCTCGCCTCCTGAATTTCTGGCTGAATTAGAGCCTCCTTGCTGTTCCCAGCATGCTTCTCCCACAAGGTCTTTGTATTCCTTGTTGCCTCTCCCTGGAAAACTGTTTCCTCACCATTTTCTTATTCTCTTCCTTTAGGTCTCTGCTTCCATTTATTTATTTATTTATTTATTTTAACATGTTTATTGGAGTATAATTGCTTTACAATGGTGTGTTAGTTTCTGCTTTATAACAAAGTGAATCAGTTATACATATACATATATCCCCATATCTCTGCTTCCATTTAATGTCACCTTATTGGTGAGGTCTTTCTTGCCCATCCTTTGTACAAAAGAGGTTAACTTAACAAGTACTATATTTATTGTTCTCCGCGGTAATTGAGTTCACTAACAGTCATGCTTTATCATTGCTCCTTGTCTCCTAACTTCCTGTTTTGTTTTGTTTTGTTTTCACTGCTGTGTCCTTAGAAGAATGACTGACACATAGTAAGGGCTCAATAAATATTTGATGAATTAGTGAATGAAAGAAGCAGGACTAAACTCCAGTCATGTTCCTTCTTATCACGTGTAACATTGGGCAAATTACTTAACTTCTCTGAGTTTTACTCTCTCTTCATTTGTGAAATGAGGCTGATAATAATGACAACTGCCATATTTTTCTCAAGGATTGTTGATGGGATGCCCATGTAATATTAAAAGATGATGTTGTGAGTCCTTACCATGCCTCGTGCACAATATAAAATTTAATCTTTACCATAACCTTCACAGTAATCATAGGAGGTATGTTCTATGATCATCTTCATTTTGCTGATTTGGGGGGTGGAAAAAATAACTAATGTATATGCATGTTTTGGAATCACCTAGAGAGTAAATGAGTGTCAGGATTAGGACCCATACAGCGTGACCACATCAGTGCTGACTGGCAGCCCTAAGTGTGCGTCTCCTCATTCTGTGCCTGTACTTAGTGAAAATGACCCCAGATAGGAATCTTGCACGTTTGTACTAGACACTCTTTATCAGTTGGAGAATGTGTCGATTTTTTGTTTGTTTGTTTTAAGAATTTATGCTGAATTTTGTCAAATATTTCTCCATCTCCAAAGGCAACTGTATGACTTTTCTCTTTTAAGCTGTTAATGTAGTCCATACACTAATAAACTTCCTGATGTTGACCATCTTTTCAAGAATAAACCTGCCTATTTAATTTTATTCTGTTAACACTCTGCTTGGTGAATTTTGTTAATATTTTATTTTGGTTTTTAGCATCTATGTTCATATAAGAGATGGCTATATAATTTTCTTCCCTGGGATATCATTACATAGTTTTGATATCAGATTTTGGTGCCCATGAATTAGAATAATCCTATATTACCTTAAGGATTTGTAAATTCCTTGAATGTTTGGCAAAACCTTCATAAAGAAATCAGACTCTTTTTATTACATATATTTTGACTAATCTTTAAGTTTTCCTTATCTTTGTGAGTCCATTTTTATATTTCTTAGAAAGTCAATGTTCAAATTGATTTGCATGAACATATAATTTATAAAAATTATACTAATAATGGCCTCTTTTGCATTTTAATATATATGTTTATAATTTGACACTTTCTTTCCTTTTTAGTTTTGACCAGATTTGTTATTCAAAGATCCATCTCTTGGTTTTACTAACTACCATTTTCTACTTTATTAACTTCTGTTTTTATCTTTAGTAACACTTAACTCTCTTTTTAAAATTATTTTTATGGATTCTTGAGATTAATGCATAATAAAATATTTCAAACTAATTATTTTCTATGAAAGTCTGTACAATTCTCTGTGTTATGCTTTTGCCATAATACTTTTTTTAATGAAGTGTTATTTTCAAATTGATTTTCTCTTTTATACCAGCATTATTTAAAAGGATAATTTACAAGTGGATAGATTTTTAAATTTTTCTATTTTTTATTATTGATTTTTAATTCAATATTATTGATATTTTAATTCAATATTATCAATTCAATCATCCAGTATTTTTTTTTAAGATTATTTATTTATTTATTTATTTCATTTATTTTTGGCTGCGTCGGGTCTTAGTTGTGGCACGCGGGATCTTTGTTGAGGCATGTGGGATCTTTCATTGCAGCACGCAGGCTTCTCTCTCGTTGTGGCGTGCAGGTTTTCTCTTCTCTAGCTGTGGCACGCAGGCTCCAGGGTGCGTGGGCTCTGTAGTTGTGGCATGCGGGTTCCAGAGCCCATGGGCTCTGTAGCTTGCGGCACGCAGGCTCTAGTTGAGGCGCACAAGCTCAGTAGTTGTGGTGCACGGGCTTAGTTGCCCCATGCCATGTGGGATCTTACTTTCCCAACCAGGGATAGAACCCACGTCCCCTGCATTGTAAGGCGGATTCTTTACCACTGGACCACCAGGGAAGTCCCAGTCATCCAATATTATTGATATTATTGATTTGTGATTACAAAATGTGGCAGGTGTGATTTCAGAGTTTTGTAATTTTTTTGAGATGTTACTTTAGATTTAGCACATAACATTTTAGGTCTATGTCATAAACAACCTTTGATGAATGTTTTATGTGTTTATTTTCTATGTGCTATTTCTGTAAGGTAGGATGTTTTCATCTAACTATAGTTAACCTAATATACGTATATACTACATAAAACATTGCTCATTGTGTTCTAGAATTTACCATAGGCAGTGGTGTGCTGGAGACAGTTCTGATTGTCTTGTGAGAGCCAGTGGTTAAATATGCAGGAATTTTGTGAAACAGCTGTTAAAACACTGTGGCTTGAAATCCGTAGGGTGGGGTGTTACACAACCGAAATTGGCAAATGCTACAAGGCAGTGTTGTTGTTAATGTTGTTCTTGTTGTTTTCTGAGAGCCAGCTAACTTGCATACACAGACCGTAGCCCTACTCATTTTTGTTTATGTTTAAATTTCTGAACAGTGTTTAATATTTTTTAATAACTCCTTGCTTTTCTATTAGATTTTCCCCTACGTAATTTTAAGCTATATTATTAGAAGCATAAAGGTTCATGGTTGCTGTATCCTTTGGTAGGTTGTAACGTTTATCCATGTGCATTATTGCTTAGAATTCTCATCGAACTCCTCTCTTGAATTCTAATTTTCTGGTATTATTATTTATTACTATACTCATATTTGCTTAGCATATCTTTGTACTTTTTGTTTTCAAGCTTTTGGTAGCATTTTATTTTTGTTCCATTTCTTATAAATAGCATATTTAAAATTTTATCTGTCTATCTTTCTGTCTCTATGTCTTTAAACCCAATGTAAGTGTCTTTTAGTAAGCAGATGTAGTTTTTATCACATCTTTTCATGTGTGGGTGACTGTACTTGTATGTTTAGGTTTACTTCTGCTCCATTACTTTTTATATATGAACTTTTTACTGTGATTTCTTTGTTTAATTTTCTCCTTTTATGCCTACCACTGCCTTCTGTTAGATTGCTTAAGTTTTCTTTGCCTTATTTTATTTTATTTTTTGGCTTAAAATTATGATATATCTAGGGTTATTTTTTCCTGTATTGATCTTTTCTCTTGATTTGTGCAATTAATTATCATGAATGTGTTGCATGTTCACCAAATAAAATAATAATCTTAGCATGAGTTTACATCTTAATCATTTATTTTTGTTGTTTCTATAAACTGTTGAGATTTATAGGCCCTAATAACATGTTGTTTGGTCTTACGAGAGAATTAAATACCAACATCAAATCATATTTTTATATGAAGTAGTTTTTAAAAATCTCAGTAGTAACCCATGGTAACATAGTTCATATTGGATTTTTTTAGCCTTAATATTGAACACAGATTGTGTTTAATGAAATTTCTTATTTGGAAATTTCTTATGGGTGTCAATTGAAAACAGTTTGAAAGCAACTAGTGAAAGAATGCCAGTACACTTAATGACAGGACAATTTAAGACATTAAAGATATCACTTTCTCAAAAAAAAAAAAAAAAGATATCACTTTCTCAACTATACTCAAATTGGGACTGATTACTAAATGTTAGATAATTAACATTGAACACTAAGAGATCAATACAAAGTGTGATATTATTCCCAAGGCCTGAGGGCCTCATTAAAACAAAACAAAACAAAACAAATGCGTATTGGGGTAAATCTGTCAAGAGAGGGTAATATATCACAGTCTGTTAGAAGGAACCGAATGTAGGATTTTAGCCCGGAGAGACGTTACCTCCTCAGTCTCTAAAACAACGCTCTCCGTCTGATTTAGAGCACAATTCTTTTTTTTTTCCTGTACGCGGGCCTCTCACTGCCGTGGCCTCTCCCGTTGCGGAGCACAGGCTCTGGACGCGCAGGCTCAGCGCCCATGGGTCACGGGCCCAGCCACTCCACGGCATGTGGGATCCTCCCAGACTAGGGCACGAACCCGCATCCCCTGCATTGGCAGGTGGACTCCCAACCACTGTGCCACCAGGGAAGCCCCCTAGAGCACAATTCTTATCGTTAAAAATGTCCGAACGTATCACCCCATTATATGTCTATGCATGTACTTCTACACTAATGTCTTCTGTACACCGTAAAACCTACCAAACAAATGAAAAATCGATATAGATATAACTCGATGTTCTGATGTTCTTTCCCACGGTCTAGTGGGGTGTCTGGCATGTTCCCAAGTGTGTACCCCTCACATGGAAACCACAGTCCAGACAAGGAGGCACTGAGTGTGGCCAATCGTTTAATCAATTATCTACTTAATAAAATCAGAGCAAAAACTCAGGACACTAAACCTCTATTAAGCTTCCTGGTTGGTAACCATATACCGATGTGCCAGGAGGGTAGTGCACCTTAATTATACAAGGCTCGGCGATTGGAACCTTAGGTGTCAGAGGCTGGCTTATGGGTCAAATCCACCAACGGTCTATTTTGATAAGTAAAGTTCTATTGGAATATAGCCATACCCATCCATTCATGCCTTGTCTATGGCTGTTTTCACATTATAATCGCAGAGTTAAGTAGTTGTAACAGAGACTACAAGATTTACAAAGCCTGACATTTACTATCTGGCCCCTTATGGAGAATGTTTACCAATTCCTGCTTTATACAATGGTGACAGTTTTGTCCATGTTACCTACCACTACTTTCACGCTGTTATCAAATGACTCTTTTCTCTAAATATACACAACCCTTGTTTGTATATGTTCTTGTTCAGGCTCTTTCCTCCATCTAGAATGTTGTTTCTTTCCTTTTACTCATATCTAAAATCTATCCATTCTTCAAGGTATGATTCCAATAACACTTCCTCTATGAAGCCCTATAATTAAAAAAAGAAACCTCTGTTACCTAGACATATCTCCCTTACACTCCCTTACATATACTCTAAAATCCCTTGCCTTTCTCTTGGTTGTACTTGCTTGGCATACACAACTGTTATTAAATCCAGTTCTCTACCTATCCCAGGCCTAGCTATTCTTTGTATGTAGTAATGTGGCTGTAGAAAACACACATGAGCGTACTAATTTTACTTTCTGACCATTCATGACCAATAGGCTAGGCTCTTATAAAATACTTAACAGCCAGTCCATATGTCCTACCAACCTCCCAGAATCCTTCTCACTGGAATCCATCTGGCTGAGAAATGCACACTACCAGGAAGGACCCTGAGTCAGAATGATTGGCCAGAGACAACCTGGAAACTAATTCCATCACCATAAAACCCGAGACTGCAAGCCATGTGGCAGAGAAGTTCTCTTAGGTTCCCTTACCCTGCTGCTCTCCGCCCGGGCGCCCTTTCCCAATAAAGTCTCTTACTTTGTCAGCATGTGTGTCTCCTCGCACAATTCATTTCCGAGTGTTAGAAAAGAGTCCACTCTCGGGCCTTGGAAGGGGTCCCCCTTCCTGCAACAAATTCACTGTCCTCCATACCTTGATAGCTGTTTCATATATTCTCCTGTCCTCAACCCACAACACCTCCCCAGTCTCACTCTGCTGATGACTTTTTGTCCTAATTGAGAAAATCAAAGCAATGTTGAGAACCTTCACCATCACATCTACCTCCCGCTCAGCCCATACATCTCAGCCTTCCTTACACTCAGCCTTCCTTGCCGAGATAATAGATGACGATTTTTCACCTCCCTTGTGTACGAAATACTCGAGCACTCAATTTCAATGCGAGGAGGGTGGATTTGCCCTACTACCAACAAGCAGTTCTCAGATACCAGCAGGGCGTCCAAGAATTCAACTCAGTTCAGACACTTTTTCCCCAGATAAAGAGTCAGATTCCACAGGTTGAGGGCTCAGTCCTCCAGACTGCCCTCCCACCCCACCAGCCTCCCACCACCTGCCTTCAGTTGCCTATCGAAAGTCCAGGTTGTTATCTATGCTTCTGACCAACTGGCTATAAATCAGACCTTCCCAAGACCCTCAGTTTACTGGTTTATTATTAAAGGATATAACTCAGGAATAGGCAGATGGAAGAGCTGCATAGGGCAAGGTATGGGGGAAGGGCACCATGAGCTCCATGCCTTCTCCAAGTGTGCCACTCTCCCAACACCTCCACGTGGTCCCCAAACCCGGAAACTCTCTGAATCCTGAACTTTTGGTTTTTATGGAGGTTTCATTACATAGGCATGATTGATTAAATCATTGATCATTGGTGATTGAACTCAATCTCCAGTTCCCCTCTCCGCTCCCAAGGTGGGGGACAGAAATAGGACTGAAAGTTCCAACCCTCTAATCACACAGTTGGTTTTCCCAACAACCAGCCCACATCCTTGGGTGGAGTCCAAAAGTTACCTTATTATCATAATAAAAGACTTTCATCACTCTCAAAGACTCTTTTTTTTTTTTTTTTTTGGCGGTACGCGGGCCTCTCACCGTTGCGGCCTCTCCCGTTGCGGAGCACAGGCTCCGGACGCGCAGGCTCAGTGGCCGTGGCTCACGGGCCCAGCCGCTCCGCGGCATGTGGGATCCTCCCGGACCGGGGCACGAACCCGTGTCCCCTGCACCGGCAGGCGGACTCTCCACCACTGCGCCACCAGGGAAGCCCCAACTCTCAAAGACTCTTGATCGCTCATGTCACTAGGAAATTCCTAGGGTTTTGGGAGCTATGGGCCAGAAATGAGGACAAAGACCAAATATATATTTTACTATAAATCACAGTATCACAGGTATCATCCTCAGCTTGCCTATTCAAGAGCATCACTCTGGCAATCGTTCTTCTCTCTTACATCTTCAGTTTTTCCCTCAGCACACAAGTGTGCTGTTATTTCCCTCACTTTCTACCATCTATTATCACCTTTTGGAGTGGTATTCTTCGAGACATTGTCCGGCACTAGCAATTTACAATCCTTTCCTCTCACGTTCTCTGCTACCCATTTCAGGTAGGCTTCTGCCTCTATTACTGCCCTCTAAGTGATCTTTTCAGAGTCATCACCTCCACGTTGCTAAGCCCACTGGTCAGCGTTCAGTCTGTGTCTTCCCTGACCCATCAGCGCTTCTGACATGATCATCATTTCCTTTCCCTGGATATACTTTTCTCGCTTGATTTCTAGAACATCACACTCTCTTCATTTCTCCTTTTCTCACTTGTCTGTTTTACTTTATGACTCTTTTTTTTTTCTCCCTGACTAATTACCCTGGCTCAGTCTTTGGTCCTTTTTTTAGCCTTTTCTCTAACTTTCTCTTGGTCATCCCAACGAGTGTCATGAATTCCGTACCTATTTCAGGCCCAGCCACTTTCCTCAACTCAAGATTTACGTCTCCTACTGCCTATTTGACATTTCCGTGTGTGTATCTAGTGGACCTCTCAAGCTCAACATATCCAACACTAAAACTCTTGATCGGCCCCCTCCCTTCAAAATATCTCCTCCACTCATAGCCTGCCCTGTTTCAGCTGATGGCAGCTCCATTTCTCAGGTGCTCAGGGTAAAAGACTTGAGTAATTCTTTCTCGTTCCGCTCACAACCAGTCCGTCAGGAAATCCTTTTGGTTCTGTCATAAAAGTGTTTGCGGATTCTAACCATATGACCCTCTCCACTGCCACCCGCCTTGTTCAACATCACCATCTCTCACTTAAATTCTTAGAGCCGCATGATTCCCTGCTTCCATACTTGCCCACGCCCACATCCTATCCTTACACAGGAGCCAAGAAGGATTCTTACAAAGGTCACTCAGATGACATCAATTATCTGCTCAAAATGCTGCAGTGGTTTCTCACTTCAGATTCTTAACAGCGCCTGCAAGGGCC
Organism: Delphinapterus leucas; assembly: GCF_059928025.1. NCBI lineage: Eukaryota > Metazoa > Chordata > Mammalia > Artiodactyla > Monodontidae > Delphinapterus > Delphinapterus leucas. The sequence continues at coordinate 115,001,613 of NC_143133.1, read as the reverse complement.
TGACCTTATCCCCATCCCCTACCTTTCTGACCTCGCCTCAGACTGCTCTCTGCCTCGCTCACTCCACTGGTGTCTTTTCTGATCCTCAGACTCATAGGTGTGCAGCTGCCTTTGGGGCTTTGCTCCAGCTGTATCCTCTGCTTCGAATGTTCTTCGTTCAGATGTCCTTGAAGCTCATGCCCTCTCTGCTTTTAAGTCTTTGATCTAATTTCATCTTCCCTGAACCCTGCCCTGACTACCCTTCTTAAAGTTGCAAGCTCATCCTTTTTACTTTATTCTGTTTGCTTTTTCCTATATCATTTAACCACTTTCTAATGACGTATATAATCAATTTATTTACGTATACTATATATGGTCTGTCTTTCTCCCGGAAACCAAGGCTCTTTGTCTCCTACATTCGCTGATGTACTCCAAGGTCATACAGAAATGCTTAGCACATAGTGAGTACTCAATAAATATATTGGATCAAGGACGGCCATGCTATCTTACATTCTTTATACTCCACATAAGCAATCAACCTTGACTTGCCCTCAATTTTAGTTTTTTTGAGTGATTAGATACATATGTTTACCAAATAAACCAATACTTATATCTCTTCTTTCCTTGCTAAGTCTATTTAAGTTTATTTTAAATGTGTGACTAGGCAAGTAAATAATTAAACAGAATAAATAAAACAAAACAGTGGTGTGCTAGATTGTATTTCCTCACTGGGAAAAACTCTACTATTGGTATAGAATATAACGTTTGCATTTATTTTCACAAGTCATTCCAGAATTAAAGCTGCCACCCCACTGTGTGGATTATCCTCTCTTCATGGTGTCTTACTCTTGGGCAGTGACATCAGGCTAAGATAACAGTACTGCCACAAGATCAGTGGGTACCCTGCAGTGAGACCCAGTCACAGGAGTCAAAAAAGTCCTGCTTAAACTCTGAGAGCTCCTTGAGGGTAGGGTTGGGATTTGGTCTTTTTTATTCCTGGATCTAGGTACCAGGTGAATGAAGGACAAAACCAAAGATGCTGATGGTGAGGGCCTTTCATGACCATATGCAAATTGTATGGCAGGGTTAAACACTGCTTCCATAATTCTTCAAAAATATGACATAAAAGGAAGTGGACAATTTATTTCATTCCTACACTTCTCAGAAAGTAATTAACCTGGTTTCAGCCACTTGTCTCTAACAGGTATTTTGTGGGAGTCAAATGAGATGATGTATGTGAAAGGACTCAAGTTCTGTTTCATGTCAGAACAGTTTGAAACACCTGTTTCTTTTAAATTAAAGTATAGTTAATTTACAACATCATGTTAATTTCTGCTGCACAGCAAAGTAACTCAGTTTTATATATATATATATATATTTATATATACATTCTTTTTTATATTCCTTTCCATTATGGTTTATCTCAGGATATTGAATATAGTTCCCTGTGCTCTACAGTAAGACCTTGTTGTTTATCCATTCTATGTATAATATTTTGCATCTACTAACCCCAAACTCCCACTCCATCCCTCCCCTAGCTGCCCTTCCCCTTGGCAACCACAGGTGAAAGACCTGCTTTTAAACTATCAGAGAGCAGTGGCTTTTTATGATTCACACGGGATGGGTCAGATGTTTCCTATAGTAAGGGGCCTCCACTTCTCAACCATAGAGTTTGTAATATTCTTGCATCTCTCCTCCGCCTGTGCAACCTGGATTTTGAGGCAGAATTCTGATAGCGACACGTATGACATTTACCTGAAGCAAGTCACTTAATGTCTCAGAATCTCAATTTCTTCACTGTAAAATAAGAGTAATATCTCTCACATAAAGATATGGCCAGGATGGAACGTGGTAACGTATGTGAGATGATTTTGTAAAACTAAAAGCACTCGGTAAATAATACTTATTCTAATTAATATTGCCATCATTAATGATATTATATTAAATGTTAACATTGAGTCCTGGTCAAAGAGAAAGTTATAGAGTATTTTACCTTTTCAGGCCTTCTTCACGCACATGGATTACACACACACATTCCTAGTAAAGTTTTTGATCCACAGAACTACATACAGTAAGTGTAGAAGGTTGAAAGCTTCCAAAGCTGTTATGAAAAATCAGTCTTTGCTGTCAGCCCAGAAAACCACGTCAGTTTTTTTGCCAAATAACAATCAAAGCTGTAAAAATTTCCTTTCAGTTAACACTGGTTTCCATTATTGTTATTTGTTAGAAGTCTTTGAGGCCATTTCCTACTAATTCCACCATGCTTGGCATGGAGCATTCTGCTAAAGCTCTTAGTTGTCCTTGACTAATTGTAGTTGGACAGGGCAGAGAAAGTCTCATTGATAAGATTTTAACATCCTGCGCGTGTGGAGACTCACTGATGTAAAAGCCCAGGATTGAAATCTTCATTGTTTACACAAGCAGCTTCATGAGGCCTGTTATCAATTATATCACCCTTTGTACTGCTTGGTCCCAAGTCAGTAAATCTTGTTTTTTGAACAATGTGGAGTGGGGGGATCCTGCAACTAAAAAGGAGGTAGGGAATTTAAGAGACTTTGGGTGAAATTACAAAGATAATTTTAAAGTTTAGCAAAAAATTTGGAGTACTGAGATAACATAGACAAAGAGAATGATTATGACAGTAACAAAGAGAGGTTGCTTTAATTAAACTGATTAATGGATGGTTTAGATTGTATGTAACAGGAGGATTAGACTTAATATTTAGTTGTGGAAAAAAGGGCATTTTTATTGGATATATTCTTACAGTATCTTTAATACCTAGCTAAATCCTAGTTTTTCTTTTAAAGAGTTATACATCATATATTATAATCATTTTTATATTTTAAAAACATCTGAAAAATAACATAATTTTAGTCTACAGAACTTAATTTTTCAGTGAAAGTTTATGTCAAGAGATGTGGTGGATTTTGATTTTTGAAGGGGAGGTCAACAAATATATACTATTTTAGAAGGATGGCAAAAATAATTGTTTATATTTTATATATTTTGGTTTAAAATCTTTCCTTAATAAAATGGAATTGAATATGGGAATGTGTAATCTTCACATTCTTCGCCACTTTGAATTAAAGAAAACAAATTTTGTTACTTATGAAATTCTCAAATGATGTTTCAATTAACGGTGATTTAAAGACTGAAGACGTCTATTCCACGTCTGTAGAAGTAGCTACTTCTGTTATAAATTACATTAACAGTCAGTAGCTTATATACATAAGATATTTGGCTGCTTCTGCTTTTCATTAATATGGTTTTGGAATGTCACCAATTCAGGAACATAATATAGTGCAAAGGCCTTGGGCTCTGTAATCAGACAGACCTGGTCTCACATCCTGGCAGTCTTGTACTTGCTGTGGGACCTGGGCAGCTCACTCAAATGCTGCTAACCCGACACCACAGGATTGTTCTGAGGACTAAATGTGATACACATATCAAGTGACTGATAGAGTGCCCGTGGAAAAGTAGGTGCTCAGTAAATATTAATTCTCTTCCCTTCCTTTCCCCCCATTTGTCCACTTGTGTTTTTAATGGATCATCTTTACTCTGGGTTGTGTTGTAGGAAGTATTCTGGATGGATGGCTGCTGGAAACCCAATGCCTTAGCCAGCTCTTCTTCAATACTTAAGGATTTACTCTGGCATTGAGTAATGAGAATTTTGGTAAGAAAAATTAGATAAAGATAGTATATGGACTTTTCTTTAAAAGGTCACTTGTATCTCAGATACTTCATAATAAGTTATATGGCTCGTCTCTAAATATTTTGGGAAGTCACAGAGGTACGTTCACATATGGATTGTTGTTGTTTTGAAAATAAGTAAAACAGGTTTTTAAAGTCTGTTAACACCCTGATGTGCCCTTCATGTTGTTGTAAATGTATTATTTCGCTTATCTCACCCTGTTTTGTTCTTTAAGTGTCTGTGTACTCAGTAAGTTGTATAGTCTTTAACAGGTCTGGGTGTTATTCATCCCTTCAGTGTAGACTACATGAAGCACATATTCTTAGAGGTTAAGTGGTTAAGTCAACACTGCTGTCTGAAACTGTAAAGGTTTTGACAATGTTAAAGAGGCAGGCAGAGGTATTGAAACTCTGAGAAGTTCTAAGATAAGTGATTTTCCTAAATCACCCAGAAAAATGATTATATATTGACTCTCAGGGTGGTATAGAGTATCTTTGGTTGGTTCCATTTCTATCCAATTTTTCTCCAAATGATATTAATTTTTAATTTCATCATCACATGAAATTAATATTATAACTAGTACACCTATATTAGTAATTCATGTTACTAATTTGTGTTGTATGAAATATGTTGGACATATTAGGAAAGAAGGATGAAAAGGAGGTTAAGGATAATAGAAACAAATTAAGCAGTAATATTAGCATATATGTAAATTAGTAAATATGTATATTTTCTTTAAATTATTGTCATTGAAATGCATCTGGAAAAATATGTATTGAAGAATTTTGCACATAAGAGACAGAGCTGAAGGTAGGGAGGAAAGCAAAAAAAGTAAATTCTAATTTCATTAATTCTGATAAGGAATTCTGAAATCTTGATATATTTACATTTTGGAACCTAAAAATATGATAATTTTAAAATTATTTTAAATCTCATTTTTTTCAATTTTATTAATTTTTTATACAGCAGGTTATTATTAGTTATCCACTTTATACATATTAGTGTATATATGTCAATCCCAATCTCCCAGTTCATCACACCACCACCACCACCCCCCGCCACCTTCCCCCCTTGGTGTCCATACATTTGTTCTCTACATTTGTGTCTCTATTTCTGCCCTGCAAACCGTTCATCTGTACCATTTTTCTAGATTCCACATATATGCGTTAATATACGATATTTGCTTTTCTCTTTCTGACTTACTTCACTCTTATGACAGTCTCTAGACCCATCCACGTCTCTACAAATGACCCAATTTTCTTCCTTTTTAACTAAAAAATTTTTAACTAAAACATTTTAACTAAAAAATTTAACCACTTTGTCTATGATTATATTTTTCAGAAACCATATTTGAGAAGTACTTCCATCCAGTGCTACTTGTGTTTACTTCTGAACAGTCATTTTTTAACTGAGGCTGGCATTCATGTCTTCATTTTGGGGTAATTTTATCTTTCAGCATAATCATCATGTTAATAACCATGATCATTGTTCTTCAATATCTTCTCTATTAAATTGGTTTATGTTCAGTTTGCTGAAATCCTTAGGTACTCAGTATTTGGGGCATGACAGAGGACAGATTATGGGAGATTCAGAGGAGGTTTGGTAAACAGCCTACAGAGCATTTCTATATTCTTGTAATATTCCAAATGAGTATTATATCCTGCAAATAAATTGGACTTCTTGGTATCTAACTAAAATTGGAAGTACACTCTTTATTAATATCCTGTGTGATTTTCACACCAGTAAAAAAAAATTAGATATTGAGGGCTCACCCACATTACTTTTTTATCTGTCCCTGGCACTGACTTCTCCTATCATTTGAGCCTTATGTTAGTTAGCTCAGTTTAAAACATTTCTTTCTTTATTGAGGCCTTTTGTTTTTCTTCCTAATAAACTTTCATATTTTTCCATGCCTATTAACTTTTTTCTTCTCTGTTAGATGTAACTAATACACGGCACTCACCCAACCTATAGTTATGTAATCTCTCAGTTCAGTTTTACTCTATAATGCCTTCATGCTGTGGGGAACCATAGATTTGTGCAGGTAAATCCTCCTCTCAAAAGAAAAAAAATAGTATTGGCTCTCATGCTTCTGTACAGGATCCATCAAGGAGAGACTATTTTTCCTGAAGCTCTAAGAATTATTCTACAGTTACTTGGTCAATGTGTGTGTCTTTTGTCCTGATACTAAGTTACTGTTTTATAAACAATAAGTAAGCTATATGATCTAGCTTTATGACTAGATTAGGCTCAAGTCCATAACATTTATGGAGAAAGCTGCTACAAGGAGCATGCAAGGGGCATGTTTAACCTATTGTAAAGAATATTTACTGTCAAGATCATTACATGAGAAAGATGATTGCTTATTTTAAGAATTTTACCCATTTATTAGACATAAAAGTCTGATGGGACCTCTACTTAAAGAAAAGTAATAATTCATTCAAAAACATTACTGAGCACTGCCACACATCATGCACTGCTTTTATTTCATTGTGATAAATTGCACCAGGTTATTTATAAGTCATCCCTTCAAATTAGGCTTTTCTTTAATGCAGGTTGGTCATCAGGCTAGCCTAAAGCATCAAGTTGTACTATATGTTCAGTTTTTATATTCATCTGCAAGGCTGTCGAATACACAAAGGCAAGGATGGCACTCATCTTTTCACTTGTTGGATTAAAAAAAGTCTTGATTGCTCTTTTGCCTATAGTATTCATCAAGACAATATTATGTTCATTCAAAATGCTTTGCTGTTTGGTTTTGCTTTCAGTTGTATCGGTGCAGGTCTTCCTAAAACAGAAGCAAACTGGCAGCATGTAATAAGTGATTTGAAAAGAATTGAAGATCTTATTCAAGTGAGTACTCATTTTTCCATAAAATATCTGGTATAATTGCTATGCAGTATGTTATTCCTTGTGTTTTGCTGTCAATCTTAGTGAAACCTCACTTGAAACAAAAATGTTTCTGTAGAATTGGTGAGCCTCGTAGCACCTCAAATGAACTCCTTTATTTAGAATTTTCAGACCCTAATTATCTTTAAAACTCAGTTTATGAGTGGCCCAGCATGAAGAGCTCTCCGTCACCACCCGCCAGAGAGACTCCCTTTTCCTACCCAAGAAACCAGGCGGCTTTGGGGCCCTTGTGGGGGGAATGGCCTGACTCAGGGAAGGGCTGTCTATTCCATGGGCTAGAGAATGCTTCTCCCACCTGGAGACACCAGCTGACCTGGCAGAACCTGTAGAGGGGAGAAATATGGGCTGTACTATAGTGTGGGCGATACAACAGGGACCAGTGAGAGTCCCAGGTCAGCAGGTGTACCAAACCTTTCAAATTAGCACCACAAAGAGTCTGAAAACTGAACCATCATTGGAATCACAGCATGCAAACATAGGTCAGAACCTCTATGCTAAGCCTACACAGGGTGGCTGCATGTTAAAACAGAAGATTCAAATTGGACCAGGGTCTCCTGACATAATAGCCCAAATACCAGAATACAATTGAAAAATCACTTTTCATACCAAGAAGCAGGAAAAATCACAACTTGAATGAGAAGAGACTCGGAAACAGACTCTGAAACTGAGATGGATTAGATGTTGGAATTGTTTGCCAAGGATTTTAAAACAGGTATCATGAAGATGTGCCAGCAAGCAATTATGAATATCCTTGAAACAACTGAAAAAAAAAAAACAAAACCAGAAAGTCTTAGCAAAGAGATACAATATGTAAAATGCACCAAATGGAAATTACAGAACTAAGAAATACAACAAGTGGAATATGAAACAAACTGGAGAGGCTCATTAGCAGAATGAATATGACAGAGGAAAGACAGTCAACTTGAGGATAGGATAATAGAAACAAAATACACTGAAAACAAAGCAAATAAAGCCTCAGGGATCTTTGGGACAGTAAAAGATCCAGCATTCCTAGCATTCTCATCCTAGAAGGAGAGGAGAAAAAGAATACAAATAAAAGACAGAGATTGGCCAAATTGATAACAAAAGACAAACCAACTTTATGCTGTCTACAAGGAATTCACTTCAAATATACATGTATATACAAATATATATACATATTATATATGTGTGTATATAATATATGCATATATAATATGTATATATTATATACACACATATATAATATGTATATATAATATATACATATATAATATGTATACAAACATACACATATAATGTGTATATATAATATATATACAAATATATACATATATAATATGTATACATAATATATACACAAATATATACATATATAATATGTATATATATTATATATATATATATATATAATGACATAAGTAGGTTGAAATTAAAAGAAGAGAAACCCATGCTGTAGTGGGTTGAATAATGTCCCTCCAAAATTCATGTCCACCTAGAACCTCAGAATGTATCCTTATTTGGAAATGGGGTCTTTGCAAATATAATTAGTTAAGGTGAGGTTATAGTTGAGTGGGGTGGTCCCAAATCTAATGACTAGTGTCCTTATAAGAAGAGGACAGGATACATAGACACAGGGAAGAAGGCCGTATGAAAACCGAGGCAGCTACAAGCCAAAGGAGATTGGAATGATACAGCTACTAGCCAAGGAAGGCCAAGGATCCCCTGGAGCTGCAAAGGGTTTGGGAGCCATAAGGAAGGACAGTTCTCTAGAGCCTTCAGAGGGAACAGGCCCAATTGACTCCTTGGCTTTGAACTGTAAGTGAATGAATTGTTGTTTGAAGACACTTACTTTGTGATACCTTGCTACAGCAGCTCTAGGAAACTGAGGCACATGCACATAATAATTCACACAGTAATTTTAAAAATCAGAAGTGGCTATATTCAGATCAGATAATGTAGACTTCACAGCAAATAAAGTTACTAGAGTCACGAGAGACATTACATCATGGTAAAAGATGAGCCCACCAGGAAAACATAATGATCTTAAATGTGTACCTACCAAACAGCAGAGCCTCAAAATGTAAGAAGCAAAAACTAATAATAGAACCGACAGGTGAAGCAGATGAATCCATAAATATATTAATAGTTGACTTTAGTACCTCCTCAGTGACAAATAGAACTACTAGACAGAAAATCAGACAGGATATAGAAGAACTGGATGACACAGTCAACCAACAATATCTCATTTCCATAGAAAAATACTTCATCCAACAACAGTGAATAAACGTTTTTTTCAGGCAACACTCACCAAGACTGAACATACCCTGGGCCATAAAACAAACTTTAGCACATTTATCAGAACTGAAATCATGCAGAATATGTTACCCAACCACAGTGCAATCAAGTAGAAGTCAATTACATAAATACAACCGGAAAATCTCCAAACACTTGGAAATTAAATGAGACACTTATAAACATTCCATGGGTCAAAGAGCAGGTCTCAAAGGATATTTAAAAATATAGAACTGAATGGAGACAAATATGCAACATAGGAAGTTTTGTGGGATTTAGCTAAAGCTTTACTTAGTGGGAAATTGATAAAACTAAATGATTACCTTAGAAAAGAGGAAAGATCTCAGTTTACCAAATCTAAGTTACTGTCTCAAGAAACTGGGAAAAGAGCAAAATAAGCCCAACACATGCAGAAGGAAGGAAGGAATAAAAAGGAAGGAAGGAAGGAAGGAAGGAAATTGAAATCAGGAAAACAATTAGACAAAAATCAACAAAACATAAAGCTCTTTACTTTGGGAAAATAAATCAATAAAGTCGATAAACCTTTAGAAAGCCTGACAAAGATAAAAGAGATGACACATACCATTAGTATCAGGACTGAAATTGGGGTCTTACTACAGAACCTACAACCATTAAAAGGATACGAAAGAAAAACTATGAACAACTTTATTCTCGTAAATTTGATAATTTGGAGGAAATGGACAATTTCCTCAAAAACCACAAACTACCAAAATGTAACAAACGCAAGACCTGTTCAGCATTCGAAAATCAATCAATGTAATCCACTATATGAGTAGACTAAAGTAGGAAATCATATGATCATATCAATTGATGCAGAAAAGACATTTTAAAACTGCAGCACCTCTTCAATGATAAACATGATAAACATTTCTCAGCAAACAAGGAATAAAAGAGAAGCTCCTTCAGTTTGTTACAGAGCATGTACAGAAAACCTAGAGCCGACATTAGACTTAATGGGGACTGACTGCTTTTCCCCTAAAATTGGGAACAAGGCAAGGATGCCTTTTCTTACCACTCTTATTCAACATAGTATTGAAACTTTAGCTCAGTTGGCAAGGCAAGAAAAAAAGAAATAAAAGGCTAAGGCAAGAAAAATAAATAATAAGTATGAATATTAGAAAGGAAGAAATCATAAATCACCCTAAGTCTCTTTTGGAGAGAAAGTACCAATAAATGGCTGTATTTTATTTAGGGAATGCAAATTAAAGCCTCAATGACATGTCACCTATATGAATATCTAAAATTAAAAATATTGATAATACCAAATGCTGGCAAGGATGTGGAGAAACTGGATCATTTATATATTGCTGGTGAGAATGTAAAATTGTACAGCCACTCTAAAATAGTTTGGCTGTTTCTTATAAAACAAAACACGCATTTGCCATATGATCCAACAGTTACACTCAAACATTTATATCAGAGACATGAAAACTTGCATTCACACAAAAACATGCATATGAATGTTAATAGAACTTTATTTATGATAGCTAAAAACTGGAAAGAACCCAAATGTCCTTCAACAGGTCAACAGTTAAGCTTCGGTACATTATATCGAACAATAATAGTGAGCAGTAATAAGGAACAAATTACTGATACAGCAAGTTGTGTGGATCTCCAGAGTATTATGCTGTGTGAAAAAAAGCCAGTGGGGTAAACAAACTGTAGTTCGTCCATACAATGGAATATTACTCAGTGATAAAAAGAAATAAGCTGTTTAGCCATGAAAAGGAATGGAGGAACCTTAAGAGCATATTGCTAATGAAAGAAGCCAATCAAAACAGGCTACATACTATATGATATGATACTATATGACTCCAACTATATGACACTCTGGAAAAGGTTGGATACAATACAACAGGGGATAAGGGAAAGGGAAGGATAAAAAAGTGGGGCACAGGTGATTTTTAGGGCAGCGGAACTATTTTGTATGATACTGTAATGATCAACGCATGTCATTATACATTTGTCAAGAACTATAGGTGTGCACCACCAAGAGTGAACCCTGATGGAATCTATGGACTTTAGTTGAAAATGTATCAATATTGACTCATCAACTGTAATAAATGTACCACGCTAATGTGAGATGTTAATAATAGGGGAAACTTGGGAGGGGGCCAAGGGGCCATATGGGAACTTTCTGTACTTCCTGCTCATGTTCTGTAAACCTACGACTGCTTAAAAAATAAAGTCTATTAAGTTTTTCAATAAGCCTATTTCAGAGGGTTATATGCTGTATGATTCCATTTATATAACATTCTTGAAATGATATCATAGGAATGGAGAGCAGAGAAGTGGTTGCTGGGGATTCGATGGATGGTAGGAGGTGGGAGGAGCATATCTGGAGGAAGTTGATTGTGGCTATACAACAGTAGCAGGAGGATTCTGTATCTTAACTGTGATAGTGGTTACGTGAATTTACACCTCTGATAAAATGGCATGGAACTACACACACACGCACACACACACTAGTGCACATAAAACTGGTGAAATCTGAACAAAGTGGGTGGATTGCATCCATGTCAGTTTCCTGGTTGTGCTATTGTACTGTGTTATGCAGGACCTCAACACTGGAGGAAACGGTGAAGGCGCACACAGGATTTGCCTGTATTTTCTCTTACAACTTCATATGAATCTAAGATTATCTCAAAATAAAGAATTTCACTGAAAAGTTTTAGTGTTTTCAGTAGGTTGTTCTCATTATATCTAAAGCGGGAATAGTTTTTCATATTACCGAATTTTGTTTCCATTTCAGTCTATACATATGGATGCTACTTTATATACTGAAAGCAATGCTCATGTGAGTATAGCTTGTTTTTAATATTGCTATATTTTCCAATTTTCAAAGGTCTAAGAAGTATATTTTCATAAGTTTACTGGACTGTGTATAGTTTTAAAATCTAACTTTTACATAGATGCTGTTTTCATTGTAGCATCATTGCCAAATCAAAACATAAACTTTTCCCATCAATGTCAAACAAAATATAGTATATATTTCTGTGATGCAATTAAATCATGATGCAGTTAAATACAAGAATCGAGTTAACTCAGGCAATTTAAAAGTATCCAATATATCAGTTGTTTCCAGTGCTGTAGCATATTATCACTTTTCATCATATTTTTTACAAATTGTTTAAATACATTCATGCTCTACATTTTGCCTGAATCTCTACCGTTGTCAAAAAGGGATTCTGACTGGTTACTCTCCATGTGAGAAAAAAACCAAACACAACCCACAAAGTCTATCAGAATTCAAAACTGATCTCGAACTTGTTTCATTAATATGCTGCTGACGTTGCCTTAGTCATATAGGATTTCAGTTGAGTTGCTATTCCTTTCCCTCTGAATTGGCTACAAAAAACCAAGAAACAAATCCCTGAAATCTTCACTTCGTGAAAAACAAACTGTGTTGTGTGCATTCAGAACAGTGAGCCCTCTCTCTATTATTCCTTAAGTAGAATTTCTCTGCAATAGAAGGTTTTGCACTATCAAGACTTTCTAAGCATTGGAAAGAAGCCACAGCCAGAAACTGGAAAGAACAGATACCCATCATTCACTTAGATAGTGCTGCCATGCTAGAAATTGCTTCCCTCTTTTGGCTCCAGCATGTTTTCCACTTTTCTTTGCATTTTCTTCAAAGTAGAAAGCAGTCAGCTAACCACCAGCACTCCGAATCCTGAGATTGCTTTTTTTGTAAGACAATAACCTCGCAACCCGTGGGTTGTCGAAAGTAGTTGAGATTGAAATTTAGATTTAAACCCTGACTCAGCCACTTCCAAGCTTTGTTACCTTGGAAGACACTAAATATTTCTGAACCTCAGTTTTATTATTTATTTTATTTATTATTTAGTTTATTATCGACATGGTGACAGCATTTATTACCCTTTCAATCCAGAGAAGCTGCTGTGGGGGAATAAGGAACATTGCTAGTCCCAGGCACATGGCTGTCATCCTTCCTTCTTCCTTCCTTGCTTCCTTCCTTCCGTAAGCACCTGTTAAGTGCCTGCAGAGTCCCAGGCACTGTGCATGACATTGAGAACAGGAAATCAGACACGTCGTGGTCAAATTCCCACATGCTCATTAAATGCTTCTTTTGTTTGAAGTTTAAGTTTTTGTTAAAGTAATCCTCTTGGGAAATGTATTTTTGTGGGACCTGAAAGGTACCTTTCTGATATGGCCAGCCTGTGAATAGACCATACACCTGCTTTGATTTTTCTAAGAAATTTCTTGGAATCACGTCTGCCTCTGGAACTTTGGAACTTGCAGGAATAGTATGATTAGCAGCCACCACTGTTTAAAATGTTAACAATACGATCTGATTCTAAGAAATTCTTCCATATGCACCATCTCTATTAATGTTCTGAGAGTCTCAGGTCAGTATTATCTGTCCTTTACACAGAGGAAATGTGCTTAGTGAGGAAAAAGTGGCCTATTATTTCCACGTTTTCTAGCTTTATGTTCTTTCTTCTATACAGTATCACCATCCTTCCTGTTTTGTTCTCAGTTTGTTTTGGTTTTGATATCAAAGCCAAAAGAGAAGAAAAAAATCAAGCTGCTTCCTGTGTAAAACTTTTTAGGGGTATTGTGTTTCTTTATAAAATAGCTGGATTGACTTTCTAAAAAATCAAAATTACATCTGTGTGAAACTGAATAATGGGGAAATAATTCTTTCTTTTTCTTTTTCAAAATGGTTCTTTGTATCTCTTTTAGCCCACTTGCAAAGTAACAGCGATGAAATGCTTTCTCCTGGAGTTACATGTGATTTTGCATGAGTCCAGAAATTCAGACATTAACGATACAGTAGAAAACCTTATCATCCTAGCAAACAGCAGTTTATCTTCCATTGAGGTGAGTTATCCAATAGTTATGCAGAGCTACATCAGATGCTCTTGGCTTGATTGGGAGAAATCATTAGCTGGATGGGATGTCATGGACAAGGAGACCCTCTGAAGGGGCACTTGGGAAAGTGAGTTAATTCCAGTGAAGTGGCATCTAGAAGCAGCACCATCGCTAGCGTGCACACACTCCTAAACTGTTTATTGATTTATTCATTCAACAAACATTGACTGCGTGCTCTAGGCCGTGTGCTTTAGTGCTGGAATGACAAGGGTGAACCAGACAGTCAGGTCACTGACCTCAAGGTGTTGATCACTTGGTGCAGTGGATAGACATTAGTCTAATTACATAATTGATGAGCATCCACAGTAGTAATCCACATTTACTTGGGTTATTACTGTGTGCCAGATACTGTTCTTCAAGGGTTAGATGGTAATTCGTTGAATTCTCGCAATCAATCTGTGAGATAGTTATCACTATTTCTGTTTAAGGTTGAAGGAATTGGGGCTCTGGGGGCTTGAATCTCTTCCTCCAATTCACACAGCTAGTAAAATGGGGAGCCAGGAGTCCCTGAGCAGTTTAGAGTCTCCCTTCTTATCTACTCAAAGAATAAATGCTGCAAAAGGTTAATAATAAAAATATTAATAATTGGAGTATAATTTGGGCCATCACAGGCAACAGGAGCAATATAGGCCTCCAGGAGAGCAAATAGCAGGGACCCCCTGGGACACTGGCTATGCAAAGGCCCTACAAAGGATTATAGCTTTCAGGGCAAAACACTAGTGGCCAAAGCAAAGTGATTAGAAAAAGTTTTATAAACCAAAAAAGTACAATCATAATTTGTTCGTTTCACAAATACTTTTTGGGCCCCATTGTAGGCCCTCAAGATAACAGAAGTGAAAGAACACACATAGTTCCTGCTCTTACGGAAGGAAGACGCATACAGAAATCAATCAATAAGCAAATGAATAATAAGTCAGGTGTTTATTAAGTGGAAGGGAAAAAAAAAAGAGGCAGGTAAGGCGACTGGGAATCTAATCTAGAGAAGGTTTACCTACTCAGCTGACATTTGGCAAAGACGTGAGAGGGAAAGAGCTTTAAGGATGCCGGGGAAAGTATGTTCATGCAGAGGCAACTGGAAGAGCAGACGCCCCGAGCTAGTGTGGCTGGACACCTTGGATTTTCCCTAAAAGTGCCAGGTGCTTCAGTGTCACTGTGTCAGTGATGTTACCTCTTTATAACCACAGCCACTCCCCCACCTCAGCACGCCCCACCCCCTTCTCTGTATGTCCCTCTATCTTATATACTACATATCTTACTTGATGGATATTGTCTGTTTCTTCCTACTAGAATGGCAGCTTCAGAGGGGCAGGGTTTTTTGTTTGTTTGTTTTCGTGCTATATCCCAACTCCCAGAACAATGCTTGGCATGTACTAGATTCTCGATCTATTTCTGAAATGAATATATTAATGTTTAAAATACTCCTGTGATATGTTATCTCTCTGTTATTGGTCGAAAGACTGACCCATGCAACAGATAACTCACAGCAGTGTCAATGGGGAACACTTCAATGTGCATTTTTATAGTCACTCTCATCATGACATAGTGTGGCTGGACTGCACAGTCAGAAGACCTAAACGCAGAGCATTTCATTGATTATGTCAAATGAGATGAGTCATTTAATATCTCTACCTTTCTATCTGACATAATTATTTTCAGGATCATATAGGACAGCATTATATGGAATACGAAAGCGCCTAGCATAGAGTATGTGCTTGATAAACACTGGTGAATCTGAATTTTAAATGCTTAATGGGTGGAAAATCGAATTTTGAATTTTGCTGGTACAGCTTTCATGGTTCAGATGATCCCTGAAAAGTTTAACTTTAATTGTTACATTTGCAATATTCTAGTTATTCATGAAAATGTTTATTATTTTTATTTCTTATTTTTTTCAACATCTTTATTGGAGTATAATTGCTTTACAATGGTGTGTTAGTTTCTGCTTTATAACAAAGTGAATCAGCTATACATAAACATATATCTCCGTATCCCCTCCCTCTTGCATCTCCCTCCCATTCTCCCTATCCCACCCCTCTAGGTGGTCACAAAGTACCGAGCTGATCTCCCTGTGCTATGCAGCTGCTTCCCACAGCTATCTATTTTACATTTGGCCACTCTCTCACTTCATCCCAGCTTACCCTTCCCATGCCACGTGTCCTCAAGTCCATTCTCTACATCTGTGTCTTTATTCCTGCCCTGCCCCTAGGTTCTTCAGAACCATTTTTTTTTTTTTTAGATTCCATGTATATGTGTTAGCATATGGTATTTGTTTTTCTCTTTCTGACTTACTTCACTCTGTATGACAGACTCTAGGTCCATCTACCTCGCTGCAAATAACTCTGTTTCGTTTCTTTTTATGGCTGAGTAATATTGCATTGTATATGAGTGCCACATCTTCTTTATCCATTCATCTGTCGATGGACACTTAGGTTGCTTCCATGTCCCGGCTATTGTAAATAGAGCTGCAATGAACATTGTAGTACATGACTCCTTTTGAATTATGGCTTTCTCAGGGTATATGCCCAGTAGTGGGATTGCTGGGTCATATGGTAGTTCTGTTCTTTAAGGAACTTCCATACTGTTCTCCATAGCGGCTGTTTAAATCCCCACCAACAGTGCAAGAGGGTTCCGTTTCGCCACACCCTCTCCAGCATTTATTGTTTGTAGATTTTTTGATGATGGCCATAATGACTGGTGTGAGGTGACACCTCATTGCAGTTTTGGTTTGCATTTCTCTAATGATTAGTGATACTGAGCATCCTTTCATGTGTTTGTTGCCAATCTGTACATTTTCTTTGGAGAAATATCTATTTAGGCCTTCTGTCCATTTTTGGATTGGATTGATTGTCTTTTTGATATTGAACAGCATCAGCTGCTTGTAAATTTTGGAGATAAATCCTTTGTCAGTTGTTTCATCTGCAAATATTTTTCCCATTCTGAAGGTTGTCTTTTCATCTTGTTTATGGTTTTCTTTGCTGTGCAAAAGCTTTTAAGTTTCATTAGATCCCGTTTGTTTATTTTTGTTTTTATTTGCATTTCTCTAGGAGGTGGGTCAAAAAGGATCTTGCTGTGATTTATGTCATAGAGTATTATGCCTATGCTTTCCTCTAGCTGTCCAGTTTTCCCAGCACCACTTATTGAAGATAATGTCTTTTCTCCATTTGTATATTCTTGCCTCCTTTATGAAAAATAGGGTGACCATATGTGTGTGGGTTTATCTCTGGGCTTTCTATCCTGTTCCATTGATCTATATTTCTGTTTTTGTGCAAGTACCATACTGTCTTGATTACTGTAGCTTTGTAGTATAGTCTGAAGTCCAGGAGCCTGATTCCTCCAGCTCTGTTATTCTTTCTCTAGATTGCTTTGGCTATTCGGGATCTTTTGTGTTTCCAAATAAATTGGGAAATTTTTGTTGTAGTTCTGTGAAAAATGCCATTGGTAGTTTGAGAGGGATGGCATTGAATCTGTAGATTGCTTTGGGTAATATAGTCATTTTATCAATGTTGATTCTTCCAGTACAAGGACATGGTATATCTCTCCATCTGTTTGTATCATGTTTAATTTCTTTCCTCATAGTTTTCTGGGTACAGGTCTTTTGTCTCCTTAGGTAGGTTTATTACTAGGTGTTTTATTCTTTCTGTTTCAATGGTAAATGGGCGTGTTTCCTTAATTTCTCTTTCAGATTTTTCACCATTACTGTATAGGAATGCAAGAGATTTCTGTGCATTAATTTTGTATCCTGCTACTTTACCAGATTCATTGATTAGCTCTAGTAGTTTTCTGGTAGCATCTTTAGGATTCTCTATGTATAGTATCATGCCATCTGCAAACAGTGACAGCTTTACTTCTTCTTTTCTTATTTGGATTCCTTTTATTTCTTTTTCTACTCTGATTGCTGTGGCTAAAACTTCCAAAACTATGTTGAATAATAGTGGTGAGAGTGGAGAGCCTTGTCTTGTTCCTGATCTTAGAGGAAGTGGTTTCAGTTTTTCACCATTAAGAACAATGTTGGCTGTGGGTTTGTCATATATGGCCTTTATTATGTTGAGGTAACTTTGCTCTATTCCTACTTTATGGAGGATTTTTATCATAAATGGGTGCTGAATTTTGTCGAAAGCTTTTTCTGCATCTATTGGGATGATCATATGGTTTTTCTCCTTCAATTTGTTATGGTTTATCACATTGATTGATTTGCGTTTGTTGAAGAATGCTTGCATTCCTGGGATAAACCCCAGTTGATCATGGTGTATGATCCTTTTAATGTGCTGTTGGAATCTGTTTGCTAGTATCTGGTTGAGGATTTTTGCATCTATGTTCATCAGTGATATTAGCCTGTAGTTTTCTTTCTTTGTGACATCTTTGTCTGGTTTTGGTATCAGAGTGATGGTGGCCTCGTAGAATGAGTTTGGGAGTGTTCCTCCCTCTGCTATATTTTGGAGGAGTTTGAGATGGATAGGTGTTAGCTCTTCTCTAAATGTTTGACAGAATTCGCCTATGAAGCCATCTGGTCCTGAGCTTTTGTTTGTTGGAAGATTTTTAATTATAGTTTCAATTTCAGTGCTTGGGATTGATCTGTTTATGTTTTCTATTTCTTACTGATTCAGTCTCAGAAGGTTGTGCTTTTCTAAGAATTTGTCAATTTCTTCCACCTTGTCCATTTTGTTGGCACATAGTTGCTAGTAGTAATCTCTCATGACCCTTCGTATTTCTGCAGTGTCAGCTGTTACTTCTCCTTTTTCATTTCTAATTCTATTGGTTTGAGTCTTATCCCTTTCTTTCTTGATGAGTCAGGCTAATGATTTATCAATTTTGTTTATCTTCTCAAAGAACCAGCTTTTAGTTTTATTGATCTTTGCTATTGTTTCCTTCATTTCTTTATCATTTATTTCTGATTTGATCTTTATGATTTCTTTCCTTCTGCTAACTTTGGGTTTTTTTGTTCTTCTTTCTAATTGCTTTAGGTGTAAGGTTAGGTTGTTTACTTGAGATTTTTCTTGTTCTTTGGGGTAGGATTGTATTGCTATAAACCTCCCTCTTAGAGCTGCTTTTGCTGCATCCCATCAGTTTTCAGCCATTGTGTTTTCATTGTCATTTGTTTCTAGGTATTTTTTGATTTCCTCATTGAGTTCTACAGTGATCTTTTGGTTATTTAGTAGTGTATTGTTTAGCCTGCATTTGTTTGTATTTTTTACAGTTTTTTTCCTGTAGTTGACATCAAGTCTCACAGTGCTGTGGTTGGAAAAGATACTTGATACGATTTCCATTTTCTTAAATTTACCAAGGCTTGATTTATGACCCAAGATATGATCTATCCTGGAGAATATTCCATGAGCACTTGAGAAGAAAGTGTATTCTGCTGTTTTTGGATGGAATGTCCTATAAATATCAATTAAGTCCATCTTGTTTAATGTATCATTTAAAGCTTGTGTTTCCTTATTTATTTTCATTTTGGATAATCTGTCCATTAGTGAAAGTGGGGTGTTAACGTCCCCTACTATGATTGTGTTACTGTCGGTTTCCCCTTTTATGGCTGTTAGCATTTGCCTTATGTATTGAGGTGCTCCTGTGTTGGGTGCATAAATATTTACAATTGTCATATATTCTTCTTGGATTGATCCCTTCATCATTATGTAGTGTCCTTCTTTGTCTTTTGTAATAATTTTATTTTAAAGTCTATTTTGTCTGATATGAGAATTGCTACTCTCTCTTTCTTTTGATTTCCATTTGCATGGAATATCTTTTTCCATCCCCTCACTTTCAGTCTGTATGTGTCCCTAGGTCTGAAGTGGGTCTCTTATAGACAACCTATATATGGGTCTTGCTTTTGTATTCATTCAGCCAGTCTGTGTTTTTTGGATGGAGCATTTAATCCATTTACATTTAAGGTAGTTATCGATATCTGTGTTCCTATTACCATTTTCTTAATTGTTTCGGGTTTGTTATTGTAGGTCTTTTCCTTCTTTTGTGTTTCCTGCCTAGAGAGGTTCTTTTAGCATTTGTTGTAAAGCTGGTTTGGTGGTGCTGAATCCTCTTAGCTTTTGCTTCTCTCTAAAGGTTTTAATTTCTCCATCGAATCTGAATGAGATCCTTGCTTCATAGATTAATCTTGGTTATAAATTTTTCCCTTTCATCACTTTATATATGTCCTTCCACTCCCTCCTAGCTTGCAGAGTTTCTGCTGAAACATCAGCTGTGAACCTATGGGGATTCCCTTGTATGTTATTTGCTGTTTTTCCCTTGCTGCTTTTAATATTTTTTCTTTGTATTTAATTTTTGAAAGTTTGATTAATATGTGTCTTGGCATGTTTCTCCTTCGATTTATCCTGTATGGGACTCTCTGTGCTTCTTGGACTTGATTAACTATTTCCTTTCCCATATTAGGGAAGTTTTCAACTATAATCTCTTCAAATATTTTTCCCTGTCTTTTTCTCTTCTTCTTCTGGGACCCCTGTAATTCAAATGTTGATGCATTTTATGCTGTTCCAGAGGTCTCTGACACTGTCCTCAATTCTTTTCATTCTTTTTTCTTTAGTCTGCTCTGTGGTAGTTATTTTCACTATTTTATCTTCCAGGTCACTTATCTATTCTTCTGCCTCAGCTATTCTGCTATTGATTCCTTCTAGAGAATTTTTAATTTCATTTATTGTGTTGTTCATCATTGTTTGCTCTTTAGTTCTTCTAGGTCCTTGTTAAACATTTCTTGTATTTTCTCCATTCTATTTCCAAGATTTTGGATCATCTTTACTATCATTACTCTAAATTATTTTTCAGGTAGACTGCTTCTTTCCTCTTCATTTGTTTGGTCTGGTGGGTTTTTATCTTGCTCCTTCATCTGCTGTGTGTTTCTCTTTCTTCTCATTTTGCTTAACTTACTGTGTTTATGGTCTCTTTTTTACAGGCTCCAGGTTTGTAGTTCCCATTGTTTTTGGTGTCTGCTCCCAGTGCATAAGGTTGATTCAGTGGTTTTTGTAGGCTTCCCGGTGGAGGGGACTGATGCCTGTGTTCTGGTGGATGAGGCTGAATCTTGTCTTTCTGGTGGGTGGGACATCACCTGGTGGTGTGTTTTGGGGTGTCTGTGACCTTATTATTATTTTAGGCAGTCTCTCTGCTAATGGGTCAGTTTGTGTTCCTGTCTTGCTACTTGTTTGGCATAGGGTGTCCAGCACTGTAGTTTGCGGTCATTGAGTGGAGTTGGGTCTTATTGTTGAGATGGAGATCTCTTAGAGAGCTTTCGCTGTTTGATATTACATGGAGCTAGGAGGTCTTTGGTGGACCAGTGTCCTGAACTCGTCCCTCCCACCTCAGAGGCACAGGCCTGACACCTGGCTGGAGCATGAAAACCCTGTCAGCCACATGGCTCAGAAGGAGAGGGAGAAAAAAAGAAAGAAAGAAAGAAAAAGTAAAATAAACTAAAAAGTTATTTTAAAAAATTTAAATAAAAAAGTTGAAAACTAATTTAAAAAAGAAAGAAAGAAAGAAGAGTGGCTCCAAACCAAAAAACAAATCCACCAATGATAACAAGCACTAAAAACTATACTAAAAAAACCCCAAAACCAAAAGAAAATGGAGAGACAGAACCCTAGGACATATGGTAAAAGCAAAAGTATACAGACAAAATCACACAAAGAAACATACACATACACACTCACAAAAAGAGAAAAACGAAAAATATATATATATATATATTAAAAAGAAGGAAGAGAGCAACCAAATCAATAAATAAATCTACCAATGATAATAAACTCTAAATACTAAACTAAGATAAATGTAAAACTAGAAACAAATTAGATGCAGAAAGCAAACCACAAGTCTACAGTTGCCCAACGTCCACCACCTCAATTTTGGGATGATTCATTGTCTATTCAGGTATTCCAGAGATGCAGGTACATCAAGGTGAATGTGGAGGTTTAATCCGCTGCTCCTGAGGCTGCTGGGAGAGATTTCCCTTTCTCTTCTTTGTTCTCACAGCTCCCGGGGTTCAGCTTTGGATTTGGCCCCGCCCCTTCCTGTAGGTCACCTGAGGGTGTCAGCTCTTTGCTCAGACAGGGTGGGGTTAAAGGAGCCGCTGATTAGTGGGCTCTGGCTCACTCAGGCCGAAGGGAGGGAGGGGTACGGAATGCGGGGCGAGCCTGCAGTGGCAGAGGCCAGTGTAACGTTGTAACAGCCTGAGGTGGGCCATGTGTTCTCCCGGGGAAGTTGTCCCTGGATGACGGGACCCTGGCGGTGGCGGACTGCACAGGCTCCCGGGAAGGGAGGTGTGGATAGTGACCTGTGCTTGCACACAGGCTTCTTGGTGGCTGCAGTAGCAGCCTTAACGTCTCATGCCTGTCTCTGGTGTCTGCACTGATAGCCACGGCTTGCACCCATCTCTGGAGCTTGTTTAGGCAGTGCTCTGAATCCCCTCTCCTCGTGCACCCCAAAACAATGGTCTCTTGCCTCTTAGGCAGTTCCAGACATTTTCCTGGACTCCCTCCCAGTTAGCTGTGGTGCACTAGCCCCCTTCAGGCTGTGTTCACGCAGCCAACCCCAGTCCTCTCCCTGGGGTCTGACCTCCGATGCTGGAGCCTCAGCTCCCAGCCCCCACCCACCCCGGCAGGTGAGCAGACAAGCCTCTCGGGCTGGTGAGTGCTGGTCAGCACCGATCCTCTGTGCGGGAATCTCTCCACTTTGCCCTCTGCACCTCTTTTGCTGTGCTCTCCTCCTTGGCTCCGATGCTTCCCCCCTGCCTCCCCCCATTTCCGCCAGTAAGGGACTTCCTAGTGTTTGGAAACTTTTCCTCCTTCAGAGCTCCTTCCCAGAGGTGCAGGTCCCATCCCTATTCTTTTGTCTCTGTTTTTTCTTTTGCCCTACCCAGGTACGTGGGGAGTTTCTTGCCTTTTGTGAAGTCTGAGGTCTTCTGCCAGCATTCAGTAGGTGTTCTGTAGGAGCTGTTCCACATGTAGACGTATTTCTGATGTATTTGTGGGGAGGAAGGTGATCTCCACATCTTACTCCTCCGCCATCTTGAAGGTCTCTCTGAAACTGTTTAAATTACTATAATTTGTGGTATTCATCGAAATAGTTGAATTCAACCAATAATAATTGGGTGAATATTATGTGCCAGGCCCTATGCTAAATGCTAGGGGAGCAAAAATACATAGCCTTGCCTTCCTGGAAAAGCCTAGAGAATAGTGGTATGAGAAGCATAAAGCTCCATAATATCAATATAATACATGAAGTGATATAAGACAGAGTCTAAACAAGAGGTTCTGAGAATGTAGAGAAGGGACATTTAGTGCAGCCCCAGGAGCTCCCAGGTTCAGAAAAGCCTTCCTAATGGAAAACAGCGCCTGAAAGATCTTAAGTGTGAGTGGTAGTAGCTAAAATAGAAGTGTGGAACAGGCAGAGAGAAACGCAAAGACAGCGAGGCACCTAATAGCCTGATGTATGTATGGGAGCTAAAGGCATGAGCCCAGTGTTCCTAGGGCATATCTTTGAGCTGTGGAAAACGTGAAAGAAATAGGTAAGGAACCGCTCAAGGAGAGCCTGCATGCTATGCAGTGAAGCATGGACTTCATGCTGGTATAGATGACCAGAAACTATTGAAGGACTCTAAACAGAAGTTCATGACTCAATAGATTATTTTTTTTTCAATTTTTTTTTCATTGTCCTTAATTCACTCTAGGAAAAATCAGCCCTTATCAAATCACCCATAGTTCTTCCTAATATGATAATTAATCTACCAACAAATTTATGTCTCAAGACTTCACCATATGGTTCAAATGATATGATATTTGCAGGAAAGGCATATTTTAGACTTTCCAATCTAATCCTTTCTTTTTATTTGCAGTATAAAACTGAATCGGGATGCAAAGAATGTGAGGAGCTGGAGGAAAAAAATATTAAAGAATTTTTGAAGAGTTTTGTACATATTGTGCAAATGTTCATCAACCCTTCTTGATTGCAGCTAATCCTTTTCAGCATTTCTGTTATTAACAAACATCTCCCCACTGCTTAGAGGCAACAACGAAACACTCAGCATTTCAAATATGCTGCCAAAATAAATTCTTCTGGCAAGAGGATGATCAGGATCTTTGATCGGATGAACTCACAGAAATGAAGGCCGAACAATGGCATTGAGTACCATGGTGTCTATGAACGAAGGACTTATTTTATTCATTTATTTTTAATTTATTATTGAGATTGTACATATTTGTAGCATAATGTAAAATGTTGAATAAAATTGTGTATATATTTTATCTTTTGAAATTGCACTGGTATTTTATGTCATAAGAAAATAGAGGGTGTTTGGTTCAAGGGTGATAGTCAAATTATTTAACAACCACTGGGGCTGGGCACCACTGCTGTAGGTAAAGAGGATGCACCAACCAATGTGGAAATTGACTACCAGCCTTCCTTTACTTCTCCTTTAGGTGTAGCACTTGGAGGGAGAATTGACTACCAACGAGAAAGGAGGAACTAGATGTGAGACCAGTATTGTTATTGATATATAAAGCGCTTGTTATGAGAGAGAGAATTTGCAAGTACCCGGCATGGAATGTGCACCAGTCCATCTCAGGTGGGGATGGCGATAATAAACCTTCACTGATAGGTGGGACTGTGTATCAAAAACTAATGATTGCACCGGTGTTTATATTTCATGCTTCCCCAAGTACAGGTATTTTATTTTTCCACATTGTATTTGCCATGTTTGTATAATAAAAAACTGCTGATGAGTTAAAGTCAACATGATCTGGCATAAAATAATTGTTTCTATTATTTTTTAGTATACTGTCTAAAATTTTCAAACTCTTTTCAAATGGAACTGACTGAAATGAAATATTCTCATTTCATCACAAATTTCTTTCCCCCGGTTCACTTCTGGCAGTCTTTACTGAGAGACTAAATGGCAGGAATTGATCTCCTAAGAACTGGATTTCTTTCCATTTCACAGTACAAACCATTTCTCTATTGAAACATTCTTTTGGAGTCCAGTGCCCCATCCAGGTTCACGTATCTCATTCTTTTAGTCAATGTATGCTTAAAATTTTCTTTCAAGATAGTTTTAGAGAAATCTGTATTCCATTTCACTTCCAAAGAGTCCTGTGTTTGCTCTCAGTTCATTCCCTGATCTCAGTCCAGACAAATAGTATTTGGCAGCCATTGGGATTGTACCAGTTTATTAAATTTCATTTGAAATGGAATTTTTGATAATGCAATTGTTTTGTTTATCGTATCAGAAGGTACTAAGCAGAAATTTTAAAAGTTAAAATACAGATTTTTTGATAATTATTCAATTAGAGGTCAAATTATTGTAATAAGTCAAGAAAATTTTACTATGTGCATTAAACCCAAATACATTACAGGAATTCTGTTTTTAGTTTAATCTTTCTAGATGCGAATAATAATGTCTAAAACATGACAATATATTTCTCTGAGATAAAAATAGTCTAGATGGAATGATGGCATTTGTAAACCACAGTCATGATCATGCTTCTACTCTTTTATTTTAGTTCTTGTGGTACAACATTTTGGTTCTTGTGGTACAACATTTTGGTCTGTGACTTGGATAAAGATAGAAGGGGTGCTTATCAAATTTATGGAATATGTAAATTATGTAACAGAATAAAAATTTACAATTGCCTCAGACTAGAAAGAAGTGCCAGTGTAACAAGATGAAACAAGGATATACAAAGAGTTCTGTACTTGGCCACAATAATGAACTGCAAGAGAAGGAATAAGGAAGATGCAGCTGGATTCAGCAAAAAAAGATTTTAGGGTTTTTATGCACTAGTAACTCAGTGTAAGTTGACAGTTTGATATGACTATTAAAAAGGCAATTGCAATTGTTGGCTACTTTCATATAAATATATTACTTAGGTCAGTATTTTTAAAGTGTGACCAATGGCATCAAAATCACCTGGAAGCTTTTATGTTTGTTTGTTTTTTGTCTTTTACAGTATTGAGAAATAATTGGCATACATCACTATATACGTTTAAGATGTAGAGCATGAGGTTTGATTTACATATATTGTGAAATGATTAACAAAATAGGCTTGGCTAACGTCATCTTCTCATATAGATACAATATAAAGAAAAGAAAGAAAAAAGAAAACAGGAAAAAAAAATTCTCCTTGAGATGAGAACTTAAAGAATTTACTCGCTGGGACTTCCCTGGTGGTACAGTGGTTAAGAATCCGCCTGCCAACGCAGGGGACACGGGTTTGAGCCCTGGTCCAGGAAAATCCCACATGCCACGCAGCAACTAAGCCCATGCACCGCAACTACTGAGCCTGCGCTGTAGAGCCCGTGAGCCACAACTACTGAGCCTGCGTGCCTAGAGCCTGTGCTCTGCAACAAGAGAAGCCACCACAATGAGAAGCCTGCACACTGCAACAAAGTCACCCACACTCACCGCAACTAGAGAAAGCCCGTGCGCAGCAACGAAGACCAAATGCAGCCAAAAATTAATTAATTAATTAATTTTTTTAAAAAAAGAATTGGGCTTCCCTGGTGGCACAGTGGTTGACGGTCCGCCTGCCGATGCAGGGGACACGGGTTCCTGCCCTGGTCCGGGAAGATCCCACATGCCGTGGAGCGGCTGGGCCCGTGAGCCATGGCTGCTGAGCTTGTGTGTCTGGAGCCTGTGCTCCGCAACGGGAGAGGCCACAACAGTGAGAAGCCAGCATACCGCAAAAAAAAAAAAAAGGAATTTACTCTCTAAACAACTTTCCTATAAATCATAGGTCAGTGTTAGCTAGAGTCATCATGTTGTACATTACATCCCTAGCACTTATTTATCTCGTCACTAGAAGTTTGTACCTTTTGACCATCTTCCTCTCTTTTTTTAAAATGGGTTGTTTTTAATATTTCACATAAAAGTGAGATCATACAGTATTTGTCTTTCTCTGACTTATTTCACTTAGCATAATGCCTTTAGGTTCCATCCATGTGGTCACAAGTGGTGAAATATCTTCATTTTTTATGGCTAAATAATATTCCATGGGATACATTGTGTGTGTGTGTGTGTGTGTATGTATATATATATACACATACATATATATGCCTCAACTTCTTTATCCATTAATCCATAGATGAACACTTAGGTTGTTTCCATATCTTGGCTGTTGTAAATAATACTTCTGTGAACCTAGGGGTACAGATATATTTACAAGTTTTTGTTTCCTTTGTATATATTTTTTTTTTGTTTTTTTGTTTTTTTGGTTTTTTTTGTTTTTTTGTTTCCTTTGTATATATTCCCAGAAGCAGAATTGTTGGATCATATATATGGTAGTTCTATTTTTAATTTTTTGAGGAGCTTCCATAGTGTTCTCCATAGTGGCTGCACCGTCTTACAATCCCATCATCTGTGCACAGGGTCCCCTTTTCTCCATATCCTCACTAGCACTTGATATTTGTTGTCTTTTTGACACTAGTCATTCTAATAGGTGTGGGATAACTTCTCATGGTTTTGATTTGCGTATCCCTGACGGTTAGTGATGTTGAGCATCTTTCCATGTATCCGTTGGCTTTGTACATCTTCTTTGGAGAAATGTTTATCAGGTCCATTGAACATTTATTAAATTTTTTTAAATTGAGTTGTATGAGTTCTTTCTTTATTTTGGATATCCACCCTGTTTCAGATATATAGTTTGCAAATATTTTTTCCCATTCTATAGGTTGCCTTTTCAGTTTGTTTGTGGATTCTTTTGCTGTGCAGATGTTTTTTAGTTTGATGTAGTCCCACTTATTTATTTTTGATTTTTGTTGCTTGTGCATTAGATGTCATGTCCAAAAAACCATTATCAAGACCCATGTAAAGGATTTTTATTACTATGTTTCCTTCTAGAAGTTTCATGATTTCAGATCTTACATTTAAGTCCTTAATTCATTTTATTTAATTTTTGTGTGTGGTGTTAAGATATGGGTCCAGTTTCATTCTTTTACATGTGAGTATCCAGCTATCCCAGCACAATTTATTGAAAAGAACTTCTTTTCTCCATTAAGTATTCTCAGCTCCCTTGTCAAATATTAGTTGGCTATATATGCTTGGTGTTATGTCAGTACTATACTATTTTGATTACTATAGCTTTATAGTTTAGCTTGCCACCTTATTTGTTCTTCTTTCTCTGTATTTCATTGGCTGTTTGGGGTATTTTGTGGTTCTATATAAATTTCAGGAGTGCTTTTTCCACCTCTGTAAAAAAGGCCATTGAAATCTTGATAGGGATTGTATTGAATCTGTAGATGGCTTTTGGTAGTATTGACATTTTAACAATATTTATTCTTCCAATCCATGAATATGGGATACTTTTCCATTATTTGTTTTTACTTCATTTTCTTTCATCAATATCTAATAGTATATAGAGTACTTTAACCTCTTTAGTTGAATTTATTCCTAAGTGTTTTACTGTTTTTGCTGCTATTGTAAATGAGACTGATTTCCTTATTACTTTTTCAGAAATTTAGTATATAGAAATGCTACTGACTTATTAAGTCTAAGTTCAATGTATGCTGTTCAGCTTAATAAATTGGATTGGTTATATTTCCCAAACAGTTTTAAAAGAATTCTCTACATACAGAAAAAGAAAAATTTTCAATTCAGATATAAACTACTATCCTAAAATTAAAATTAAGTAGAATTTAGATATGAACATGAAGAGAAATGGTACCAAAAATATGTGAAAAACCATTTTTATGATATTAAACTAATGTTTTCTCTTCAAAAATTACCATTGAAAATAAGGAAGGGTGAGCTTGTGTCTTTTGTAGAAACTTATTATATGATTTATTAAATTATATTAAGCTCCTGCAAGAAATGACATGTATGAGATGACTTTTTATTTGAATTTTTTCATTTTTTTTAATATCTTTATTGGAGTATAACTGGTTTACAACAGTGTGTTAGTTTCTGCTTTATAACAAAGTGAATCAGTTATACATGTACATATATCCCCATATCTCTTCCCTCTTGCATCTACCTCCCTCCCATCCTCCCTATCCCACCCCTCTAGGTGGTCACAAAGCACTGAGCTGATCTCCCTGTGCTATGTGATTGCTTCCCACTAGCTATCTATTTTACATTTGGTAGTGTATATATGTCCATGCCACTCTCTCACTTTGTGCCACCTTACACTTTCCCCTCTCCATATCCTCAAGTCCATTGTCTAGTAGGTCTGCGTCTTTATTCCTGTCTTGCTCCTAGGTTTTACATGACCATTTGTTGTTGTTGTCTAGATTCCATATATATGTGTTAGCATACGGTATTTGTTTTTCTCTTTCTGACTTACCTCACTCTGTATGACAGACTCTAGGTCCATCCACCTCACTACAAATAACTCAATTTCATTTCTTTTTATGGCTGAGTAATATTCCATTGTATATATGTGCCACATCTTTTTTATCCATTCATCTGTTGATGGACACTTAGGTTGCTTCCATGTCCTGGCTATTGTAAATAGAGCTGCAATGAACATTGTGATACATGACTCTTTTTGAATTTTGTTTTTCTCAGAGTATATGCCCCATAGTGGGATTGCTGGGTCATATGGTAGTTCTATTTTTAGTTTTTTAAGGAACCTCCATACTGTTCTCCATAGTGGCTGTATCAATTTACACTCCCACCAACAGTGCAAGAGGGTTCCCTTTTCTCCACACCCTCTCCAGCATTTATTGTTTGCAGAGTTTTTGATGATGGCCATTCTGATAGGTGTGAGATGGTATCTCATTGTAGTTTTGATTTGAATTCTTCTAATGATTAATGATGTTGAGCATTCCTTCATGTGTTTGTTGGCAATCTGTATATCTTCTTTGGAGAGACGTCTATTTACGTCTTCTGCCCATTTCTGGATTGGGTTGTTTGTTTTTTGATATTCAGCTGCATGAGCTGCTTGTAAATTTTGGAGATTAATCCTTTGTCAGTTGCTTCATTTGTCAATATTTTCTCCCATTCTGAGGGTTGTCTTTTCATCTTGTTTATGGTTTCCTTTGCTGTGCAAAAGCTTTTAAGTTTCATTAGGTCCCATTTGTTTATTTTTGTTTTTATTTCCATTTCTCTAGGAGGTGGGTCAAAAAGGACCTTGCTGTGATTTATGTCATAGAATGTTCTTCCTATGTTTTCCTCTAAGAGTTTGATAGTGTCTGGCCTTACATTTAGGTCTTTAATCCATTTTGAGTTTATTTTTGTGTATGATGTTAGGGAGTGTTCTAATTTCATTCTTTTACATGTACCTGTCCAGTTTTCCCAGCACCACTTATTGAAGAGGTTGCCTTTTCTCCACTGTATATTCTTGCCTCCTTTATCAAAGATAAGCTGCCATAGGTGTGTGGGTTTATCTCTGGGCTTTCTATCCTGATCCATTGATCTATATTTCTGTTTTTGTGCCAGTATCATACTGTCTTGATTAAAGTAGCTTTGTAGTATAGTCTGATGTCAGGGAGCCTGATTCCTCCAGCTCCGTTTTTCTTTCTCTAGATTGCTTTTGCTATTTGGGGTCTTTTGTGTTTCCATACAAATTGTGAATTTTTTTGTTCTAGTTCTGTGAAAAATGCCATTGGTAGTTTGATAGGGATTGCATTGAATCTGTAGATTGCTTTGGGTAGTATAGTCATTTTCACAATGTTGATTCTTCCAATCCAAGAACACAGTATATCTCTCCATCTGTTGGTGTCATCTTTAATTACTTTCATCAGTGTCTTATAATTTTCTGCATACAGGTCTTTTGTCTCCTTAGGTGGATTTATTACTAGATATTTTATTCTTTTTGTTGCAATGGTAAATGGGAGTGTTTTCTTAATTTCACTTTCAGATTTTTCATCATTAGTGTATAGGAATGCAAGAGATTTCTGTGCATTAATTTTGTATCCTGCTACTATACCAAATTCATTTATTAGCTCTAGTAGTTTTCTGGTAGCATCTTTAGGATTCTCTATGTATAGTATCATGTCTTCTGCAAACAGTGAGTTTTACTTCTTCTTTTCCATTTGGATTCCTTTATTTCTTTTTTTTCTCTGATTGCTGTGGCAAAAACTTCCAAAACTATGTTGAATAATAGTGGTGAGAGTGGGCAACCTTGTCTCTGATCTTAGTGGAAATGGGTTCAGTTATTCACCATTGAGGATGATGTTGGCTGTGGATTTGTCATATATGGCCTTTATTATGTTGAGGAAAGTTCCCTCTATGACTACTTTCTGGAGCGTTATTATCATAAAAGGGTGTTGAATTTTGTCTAAAGCTTTCTCTGCATCTATTGAGATGATCATATGGTTTTTCTCCTTCAATTTGTTAATATGGTGTATCACGTTGATTGATTTGCGTATATTGAAGAATCCTTGCATTCCTGGGATAAACCCCACTCGATCATGGTGTATGATCCTTTTAATGTGTGTTGGATTCTGTTTGCTAGTATCTGGTTGAGGATTTTTGCATCTATGTTCATCAGGGATATTGGCCTGTAGTTTCTTTCTTTGTGACATCTTTGTCTGGTTTTGGTATCAGGGTGATGGTGGCTCCATAGGATGTGTTTGGGAGTGTTCCTCCCTCTGCTATATTTTTGAAGAGTTTGAGAAGTATAGGTGTTAGCTCTTCTCTAAATGTTTGATAGAATTCACCTGTAAAGCCATCTGGTCCTGAGGTTTTGTTTTTTGGAAGATTTTTAATCACAGTTTCAATTACAATGCTTGTGATTGGTCTGTTTATATATTCTATTTCTTCCTGGATTAGTCTCGGAACGTTGTGCTTTTCTAAGAATTTGTCCATTTGTTCCAGATTATCCAGTTTACTGGCATATAGTTGCTTGTAGTAATCTCTCATGATCCTTTGTATTTCTGGAGTGTCAGTTGATACTTCTCCTTTTTCATTTCTAATTCTATTGATTTGAGTCTTCTCGCTTTTTTTCTTAATGAGTCTGGCTAAAGGTATGTCAATTTTGTTTATCTTCTCAAAGAACCAGCTTTTAGTTTTATTGATCTTTGCTATTGTTTCCTTCATTTCTTTTTCATTTATTTCTGATCGTATTTTTATGATTTCTTTCCTTCTGATAACTTTGGGGTTTTTTGTTCTTCTTTCTCTGATTGCTTAAGTGTAAGGTTAGGTTGTTTATTTGAGATGTTTCTTATTTCTTAAGGTAGGATTGTATTGCTATAAACTTCCCTCTTAGAACTGCTTTTGCTGCATCCCATAGGTTTCGGGTCTTTGTGTTTTCATTGTCATTTTTTTCTAGGTATTTTTTGATTTCCTCTTTGATTTCTTCAGTGATTAGGTGGTGTATTGTTTAGCCTCCATATGTTTGTATTTTTTTACAGATTTTATTCTGAAATTGATATCTAGTCTCATAGCATTGTGGTCGGAAAAGAAACTTGATACGATTTCCATTTTCTTAAATTTACGAAAGCTTGATTTGTGACCCAAGATATGATCTATCCTGGAGAATGTTCCATGAGCAATGTCCCAAGAAAGTGTATTCTGCTGTTTTTGGATGGAATGTCCTATAAATATCAATTAAGTCCATCTTGTTTAATGTATCATTTAAAGCTCGTGTTTCCTTATTTATTTTCATTTTGGATGATCTGTCCAATGGTGAAAGTGGGGTGTTAAAGTCCCCTACTATGATTGTGTCCATTTCCCCTTTTATGGCCGTTAGTTTTTGCATTATATATTGAGGTGCTTCTATGTTAGGTGCATAAATATTTACAATTGTTATGTCTTCTTCTTGGATTGATCTCTTGAGCATTATGTAGTGTCCTTTTCTGTCTCTTGTAATAGTCTTTGTTTTAAAGTCTATTTTGTCTGATATGAGAATTGCTACTCCAGCTTTCTTTTGATTTCCATTTGCATGAAATGTCTTTTTCCATCCCCTCACTTTCAGTCTGTGTGTGTCCATAGGTTTGAAGTGGGTCTCTAGTAGACAACATATATACGGATCTTACTTTTGTATCCATTCAGCCAGTCTATGTCTTTCGCTTCGAGTATTTAATCCATATACATTTAAGGTAATTATCTACATCTATGTTCCTATTACCATTTTCTTAATTGTTTTGGGTTTGTTATTGTAGGTCTTTTCCTTCTCTTGTGTTTCCTGCCTAGAGAAGTTCCTTTAGCATTTGTTGTAAAGCTGTTTTGATGGTGCTGAATTCCCTTAGCTTTTGCTTGTCTGTAAAGGTTTTAATTTCTCTGTGAAACCTGAATGAGTTCCTTGCTTGGTAGAGTAATCTTGGTTGTAGATTTTTTCCCCTTCATCACTTTAAATATGTCCTGCCACTCCCTTCTGGCTTTCAGAGTTTCTGTTGAAAGATCAGCTGTTAACCTTATAGGGATTCCCTTGTGTGTTATTTGTTGTTTTTCCCTGGCTGCTTTTAATATTTTTTCTTTGTATTTAGTTTTTGATCATTTGATTAATATGTGTCTTGGCGTGTTTCTCCTTGGATGTTTCCTGTATGGGACTCTCTGTGCTTCCTGGACTTGATTAACTATTTCCTTTCCCATATTAGGGAAGTTTTCAACTATAATCTCTTTAAATATTTTCTCAGTCACTTTCTTTTTCTCTTCTTCTTCTGGGACCCCTATAAATCGAATGTTGGTGCAGTTAATGTTGTCCCAGCTGTCTCTGAGACTGTCCTCAATTCTTTTCATTCTTTTTTCTTTATTCTGCTCTGCAGTAATTATTTCCATTATTTTATCTTCCAGGTCACTTATCCGTTCTTCTGCCTCTGTTATTCTGCTATGGATCCCTTCTAGAGAATTTTTAATTTCATGTATTGTGTTATTCATCATTGTTTGCTCCTTAGTTCTTCTAGGTCCTTGTTAAACATTTCTTGTATTTTCTCCATTCTATTTCCAAGATTTTGGATCATCTTTACTCTCATTACTCTGAATTCTTTTTCAGGTAGACTGCCTATTTCCTCTTTATTTGTTTGGTCTGGTGGGTTTTTACCTTGCTCCTTCATCTGCTGTGTGCTTCTCTGTCTTCTCATTTTGCTTAATTTACTGTGTTTGGGGTCTCCTTTTTGCAGGCTTCAGGTTCGTAGTTCCCATTGTTTTTGGTGTCTGTCCCTAGTGGCTAAGGTTGGTTCAGTGGGTTGTGTAGGCTTCCTGGTGGAGGAGACTAGTGCCTGTATTATGGTGGATGAGGCTGGATCTTGTCTTTCTGGTGGGTAGGTCCATGTCTGGTGTGTTTTGGGGTGTCTGTCACTGTATTATGATTTTAGGCAGCCTCTTTGCTAATGGGTGGTGTTGTGTTCCTGTCTTGCTAGTTGTTTGGTATAGGGTGTCCAGCACTGTAGCTTGCTGGTCGTTGAGTGGAGCTGGATCTTGGCATTGAGATGGACATCTCTGGGAGATTTTCACTGTGTGTTATTATGTGGAGCTGGGAGGTCTCTTGTGGACCAGTGTCCTGAACTTGGCTCTCCCACCTTAGAGGCACAGCCCTGATGCCTGGCTGGAGCACCAAGAGCCTGTCATACACGTGGCTCAGAATAAAAGGGGAAAAAAGAAAGAAGAAGATAAAGTTAAATTAAATTAAATGTTATTAAAATAAAAAATAATTATTAAAAAATTTTTGAAATGTAATTTAAAAAAATGAAAAGAAGAACAAAAGAAAGTAGAGAGCAACCAAACCAAAAAACAAATCCACCAATGATAACAAGCACTAAAAACTATACTAAAAAAAAAAAAAAGGAAAAAATAATGGGCAGACAACCCTTGGACAAATGTTAAAGCAAAGCTATACAGACAAAATCACACACAGAAGCATGCACAACACAGTCACAAAAAGAGAAAAAGGGAAAAATACATATATATCGCCCCCAAAGTCCTCCTCCTCAATTTAGGGTGATTCATTGTGTCTTCAAGTATTCCATAGATGCAGGGTACCTCAGGTTGATTGTGCAGATTTAATCCACTGCTCCTGAGGCTGCATTTAGAGATTTCCCTTTCTCTTTTTTGTTCGCACAGTTCCTGGGGTTTAGCTTTGGATTTGGCCCCGCCTCTGCGTGTAAGTCGCCTGAGGGCGTCTGTTCTTCGCTCAGACAGGACGGGGTTAAAGGAGCAGCTGATTCGGGGGCTCTGGCTCACTCAAGCCGGGGGGAGGGAGGGATCTGGAACGTGGGGGAGCCTGCATCAGCAGAGGCCAGCATAACGTTGTAACAGCCTGAGGCGTGCCGTGCGTTCTCCCGGGGAAGTTGTCCCTGGATCATGGGACCCTGGCAGTGGCAGGCTGCACAGGCTCCGGGGAGGGGAGGTGGGATAGTGACCTGTGCTTGCACACAGGCTTCTTGGTGGCTGCAGCAGCAGCCTTAGCATCTCATGCCCGTATCTGTTGTCCACGCTGATACCACGGCTTGCGCCTGTCTCTGGAGCTACTTGAAGCGGAGCTCTTAATTCCCTCTCCTGGTGCACCAGGAAACAAGGAGGCAAGAAAAAGTCTGGTGCCTCTTTGGCAGCTCCAGACTTTTTCCAGGACTCCTTCCCGGCCAGCTGTGGCACACTAGCCACCTTCAGGCTGTGTTCACACAGCCAACCCCGTCCTCTCCATGGGATCTGACCTCCGAAGCCAGAGCCTCAGCTCCCAGCCCGCACCTGCCCCAGCCGGTGAGCAGACAAGCCACTTAGGCTGGTGAGTGCTGGTTGGCACCGATACTTCGTGTGGGAATCTCTCCGCTTTGCCCTCTGCACTCCTCTTGCTGCGCTCTCCTCCTTGGCTGTGAAGCTTCCCCCACTGCCACCCCCCGTCTCCACCAGTGAAGGGGCTTCCTAGTGTGTGGAAACTTTTCCTCCTTCACAGCTCCCTCTCAGAGGTGCAGGTCCCATCCCTATTCTTTTGTCTCTGTTTATTCTTTTTTCTGTTGCCCTACCAGGTACGTGGGGGAGTTTCTTGCCTTTTGGGAGGTCTGAGGTCTTCTGCCAGCATTCAGTAGGTGTGCTGTAGGAGTTGTTCCACATGTATATGTATTTCTGATGTATTTGTGGGAAGGAAGGTGATCTCCACGTCTTACTCCTCCGCCATCTTGAAGCTCCCTCTGAATTTTTTCTTATGCTAGCGTTCATCAAGCTGTTTCATACTTATTGTTATAGTTAATGATATATCCAAATTCTATTTCTGGTACCAATTTATGCTGTGTTGGCAACTGGAGAATGAAACAGCAATGTAGACAATAGGCAAAATTGATTTTTATCCATCTTCTTTGAATTCCAGTAAATGTTTGCCAAATGTGCTTCTCTGTTTCAACCAAACTAAATATTATAATCTTATTTCTCTCAACTATTAATTATTTTACTTCTGAGAGTCAAGAATTTCTTAAAGCACAACAGTGCTTTTCATTTGTTAATTTTGTACCCTGCAACTTTACTGAATTCATTGATTCAGTTATACATGTATCTGTTCTTTTCAAAGTCTTTTCCCCTTTAGGTTGTTACATAATAATATTGAACCCACAATTTAGTTTTTATATTTTTCAACTTAGGATTTCGGTCTGTATTTTTTTTTTTATTGGAGTAAAATTGCTTTTCAATGTTGTGTTAGTTTCTGCTGTACAATGAAGTGAATCAGCTATAAGTATACATATATCCCTCCCCCTTGGACCTCCCTCCCATCCTCCCACCCATCACTATTTCCTTGTGTAAACGAGAAATGTTTTGTTCCTGCACCGTTTTCCTGCTTTCATTTATTTGCCTGTCTCTAAACGTCCTTAAGTGGATTATTCTGAATTCTTTGTCTGATAGTTCATAGATCTTCATTTCTTTAGGCTTTATTGGAGCTTCAGTGGTTTCCTTCGGAGGTGTCATATTTACCTGATTTTTCATGGTCTTTGATTCCTTAATTTAGCATCTGTGCATTTGAGTAATCTGACTCCTTTTCCAGATTGTACAGGTTGCTTTGGCAGAGACAGTGCTTCACCACTCATCTCAGTTTGGGTTTCTGGGTGTGTCTGCTGGTAATGTCCTTAAGCAAGTGGGACCTGTTATTATGGTCTATTTTGGGGCAAGGCAACTGAGCTTTGAGGATGGGGCTTGATGGGAGGTGCCACTGGCTGAGAACAGTTGGATAGGACGACTCACTGGTTTCCTACCCAGGTGAGGCTGTAGGATGGACTCTGCAGTCGCCTGAATTCTCTGGTCAGTCTTACTAGAAGGTCAGGAATGGGTACGATTTTCAATAATTGATGGGGCTATGAATTAGCTTCACTGCCCAGGTAGGGCAGCAGGATGGGACCCAGGGCATGTATAGCTCATTGTTTAGGGACCCAAATCAGGCCAAAATGTGCACTGAACTACCTAGTCAGGTGAGGCCACTAGCTTTGCTCTGCAGATGGGGAGAGCCAACAGCTGTGCTGTCTGTTCAAGTGCCACTGTACATAGGCTACTGAAAGGGCTCTTCACCTTCCTATATGCGCTGGTTAGGTTCCCTGGTAGGACAGGCTGAAGGACCATGAATTCGATTCCTTGCCAGGACGCAGTGGGAGAAGCAGCTCTAAAGCTAGTAAAGCTCTTCATTTGTTGTCTTAACTCAAGCCAACCAACACCCCAAGTTTCCTGACAGAGCAGGGCCACTGGTGAAGTAGCAAGATACCAAATTAATGCACAGAAATCTCTTGCATTACTATACGCTAATGAAAAATGCACCATTTTTAACTGGAAGTTTCCAATCCAGTCCTTAGACAACAGTTAGCCTCCAAGCAGTGCTTGTTGGGATGGAGGAAGGAAAACCATAATGGCTGTCACATTACCAAGAACCGTAATTATCACATTATATAACCAATATTGTCACATTATCAATAACCATAATTATCACCTTACATAACCAATATTATCACATTACCAAGAACCATTTATAGTGACTGGTAATCTATTCTGGTTATATAAGCACAGAGTGGGTTTAAAATTTGGTATTTTCCAATGCTCAGAATTCCTCCCACATTAGTTACTTAATATGGATAACTTCAGTTGATCTTAAGAAACTCAAGGCATAGATGTGCAACTTCTTAAAGCATTCTTAGCTAACTTAAGAAAAAAAGTAATCACACAAAACAATCTAAATTTTATTTTTTATGCTTGTATTCTTAACAAATTAGTCTTTCATTTGCGTTTCAAAATTTTCCCATCTTGAACTGTTCTTAATTAACCAGCTCAGTGTTATTTGCCTAGACTGGTATGCTGTGTTTATGTCTCACCTGCCCTAAATGCTGAAGGTATTTGTCTTATATTACGTATAATAAAGAAAGCACAAATTCATAGACCTAAGACCTCAAATAGTAAAAGCAAACCTAATAAAAATCAGGTTTATAGCCCAAAGTTATACTGATGAATTATATTCTTACCTTTTCTTAATTTCAGATAAAGAAGAAGATGTATGAGAGACTATTATTTGTACACTCTCCCTGGCAATAAGCAGAAAGGACTAGAGGGCAGAGGACATGGAAATACAAGAGAACCAATACATAATTTGTGAGCCCAGAGATTTTAAAACCCAATCACAAGCCTAGTTTTATAGACTCTCATTCTTTATCTTAGAACAGAGAATCATTGAGATTATTTTATTTTGCTGCTGTTGCTGTTGTTGTGAGAGGCGCCTTATATGTTTTGATGTGTTACTGTTTCTATCCATCAAAGTCAATGTTCCCTAAGTTCATACTGACATATGATATACAAATCAAGGAATGTGGTTGATCCCTCTCCTCCTCCCACCCACACAAATACTGAGAATGCATTTTTTCTCTTTCATCTGTGTTATATCAGGCTTAGTGTAAGCTTTCTGCATTCATATGTGAGTCATGGTTAACGTATGCATGTCATGTATAAATACTTTGCCCAGAAGAAATCCCATTTCCATAGAGATTTGGTTCAATGCTTCTGAATGTGTCTGATGACTAAAGTTCATCTTCACTGAATAATTTATTATGCAAGGTAAACTTTAGCTTTATTGAAAAGTCCCCTAATTGTATGATCTACCTGAGGCAACATAGAAGAAAAGTTAATGAATCACTAATGAGTCCTGATTTTGTCCTATATTTTATTTCTTTAATCCTGGATTTCAAAGTAAGTTAACTATTAGAAAAATTAAAGAGGAAATTGTTACACAGAAGCAGAATTGAAAATTATACCTTTAGGTTTTACAAACTGTGTCAACATTCCCAGAATGTTATCATCAGAGAATCTAGGGTCACCCTCCAGCTGGCTTGTCCTCATCATTATCATTAGGGAATTCCCTCCATCAATCATATTGTAACCCCATTTGTTGAAAACCTACTGTATGTGAACATTATGCTAAGTGCTGCTCAGCCCTCTTGGAGTTTACATTCCAGCAGGAAAGTCATATTATCAAATTAATCACTCGAGTGCTTATTCAGGTATTTTCAGTTCTATGAAGGGTACCAGGCAAG
Organism: Delphinapterus leucas; assembly: GCF_059928025.1. Lineage (NCBI taxonomy): Eukaryota > Metazoa > Chordata > Mammalia > Artiodactyla > Monodontidae > Delphinapterus > Delphinapterus leucas. The sequence continues at coordinate 114,962,489 of NC_143133.1, read as the reverse complement.
CACATGAAGAGAAGAACTGTTGATATCTGAGCTCTGCTATGAATTATAAAGAGTCAATCAGATAGATAGCCTGACAAACCTTCAGTCAGGAAGGTTGACAGCAAGTTCAAAGAGCAGAAGGAAAGCCAGTGTCTAAAGTTGGAGAAAGCCCTGAAAGAAGTTGGTAAGGTAAGCATCAACTGGTCTCACAGGCTCTGATAAAGATTTTTCTTTATACGCCCAAAAAAAGGGACTCTTATTCTGACATGTATAAAAAAATATAGGTGGCATTGCTTCTGCCGTTGAGACAAGAGTTGTAGTCAACATCTCCTTACCACTAAATGCCAGCATAATAAAATTATTTCTAATAACATCATCTTACATGGGCCTAATGATTGCAGTCATTTAATGAATTCCTTACAACACCTAATAGAAATAAACTTTAGCAAGTAATTATTGGTTCACTGTCAAAAACAAGAAACCTGTTTGCAGTACCTATGACTTGAGAGGCTAACGTCATGAGGATTAACATATATGTCCAGAATTGGAATCTGAGGACAGTCAGAACTGACCTGTAGTCCAAATTTGAACAGCGGGAAGGACTTTCTAAATCACTCTTTAATGAGAACTATTTGATAAAAGGGAGGCCCTTCATTCTCATTAAGAAAAATGGGGTAGAGGAAAGCACCAGGATATAATGATAGTGCGACAGGGCACAGTTAAAACGGGAAGTGGAAAGAAGCAAGATAGGCATGACCAGGTGGAGAGAGAGAAAGCTTCAAAAGCACAATTTCACTAACGGAATAAGGGACTCATGGGATCAGGCTATACAATGGCTTAGAAGAGATAAAAGCTGACTTTTTGTAAGGAGATGATAAGAAAGAAGCAACATTTCTGGATCTTAGTGACAACTAAGATCCTAAAGGTGAGACAAGAACATCAGTACAGTGACAAGTACCATCTTCACAAGGGTTTTAAAGATCATGGTCATCAGCCAGGTTCAGATTCCTGAGTTGATTTAATACAGTCAAAGCCCCCCACAGTGTGTCAATGGATTCTGCTCTCTTAAGGGCACATGGAGGCTGATGCAAGTAATAATGATCCTCTTACACTTTCATGGTTCTTAAACGTTCACAAAGCACTTTTATCTATATTTTTTTTTTTTGATAAATGTTTCCATCCCTCATGGGTATAGATGAAGAGAGGCAGAACCTATTTGCTTATGTTTCTGATATGTAAGAAACCAAGAAATCAGCTGAAAATGTTGTCCACATTCAGCTGTGTTTTTTCTATGCCCTATTGTCTTTAGATTTCTTTTCAAAAAATCATGAGCATAATACTTGGGGTGGGAAATTATCTGTTGTTAAGGAAATCAAAACAGAGTTTAAGCAGATATTTTTATTCCATATTTTGATTATTTTTTCTTCACACAATTCTATTCTCGTGTTTTGTTTGCTTTGCCCAGATGACAAATGTGCCATTAAGATTATTCCGCCTGAATTAATTACCTTTTTATAGTAAAAGAAAATCCCCTCCTTTTGACAAGTAAGATGTTTGTGCTGTATTTATGAATAGAGGCAGCTGTCATACGCAGCATTATTAATAGCATTGCTTTAAACATCTCATCAGAAAAGAAATCCACTCTTCAACATAATGTAAGCTCTTGGTGTTCCAGAGTTTATTAAAGAGTGAAAACCACAGACCTGTTATCCACACCACAGCATAATAAGAAAAATATCATACTTTCTATGAAAGAGGCACTCAATTCAAACTGCAGACATAAGGCAGTACTCTTTTAAGTGGTTATTGTCTTTGCTGGTCACTTGGGCCTGATTTTTCAGTGCTTCACAGGTTAAGAGTGTGGGGATCACCAAAGTGGTTCTCCTTGGAAACAGAAAGTTAACAGCTGCCCCAGACTTCATTTAAATGGTCACAATGATGCTATTTCCTGCTTTTCAGTTGACTGGGTTTTTGATGGGTGATATGGTCATTATAGAAAGGATCTTTCCCTTCTACAGTGACCATTTACAATTTTTCCCTTCTACTCAGTAAGACTGAGTAGGTTTGCAAAGCATAAGAACCCTTTATCCTCACAGGTCTTCTGAGTTCTATGCCAGAAAAGATAAGACAAAGTATAACCCTTTATCGCCACAATGAGATCATAACTCTCCAAGGCATCTGACTGGGCTTTAGAATTTCCCTATTTGAAGGAACCTGCTTTCCCGGGAGGCCATACTTTTTTCTCAGCAGAGCCAACTTGTCCCTAAGGATTCATTTCATTTCTTAGTCACCTTTGTTTTATCTTCAACAACAAACATAAACTGTGCTCAAAGGAATGAATATTTGCAAGCAGTGTACCGAGGACCACATATAGAAGCCCGAGGTGTAGACCTCAAGTGGGTGCATTGTCTTTAGAGAACTGAAAAACAGTAATAAAACTGAAAGTCTGCCTGCCTTTATGATCACGATGTGCAAGTGATTCTAAACAGTGCCAGTGGTAGAATACCCTTCCCTGAGAAAACTGTTTTTTGGAAGTCTATGTCTTAAACAATTGATTAGGTTATAATTTTTAATACTATGTATGTAATCTGCAAATTAGCTCGTATTTACCACTTATCCTTTAATAAGCATTGTATTTTACATGGAAGTTAGTTTGAAGACCTCAGTTACATGGCTGGCCGCCAACCCTAGTGGATTCAGTTGACCCTGACTTCTAAAGAGTTCAGCCTTTTTCACACAGTTGGTGTTTTCACTGCTCTGGGCTTGCATGCATATTCTTTAAATAGATTGAAATAAATAATGATAACACAGTGATTGGAAAGATTAAGAAACCGTATCTTAACTCAATTTTGATTTGTGTCTAACATTTAAAACTAAAAAAGAGAGCAAACCATGAGATGTAATAGTTTAGCAAATTCAGGTTTTAGTTCATTCATGAAACTTTACTGAATGTGACTAATATCTTAACTTTGAAATGTTCTCTTTTTGAGTTGTTAATTATTTGATTTAAAAATAAAGAAAAAGTGAAGAAAATAAAATGCTCCATCTGTGGTTTGATTTATTTGCTGTCTAAATTGTCTCTTTTGCAGATGTTTCTGTTTTATTAAAATTTAATTAGGGGCTTCCCTGGTGGCGCAGCGGTTGAGAGTCCGCCTGCCGATGCAGGGGACACGGGTTCATGCCCTGGTCCGGGAAGATCCCACATGCCGGGGAGCGGCTGGGCCCGTGAGCCATGGCCACTGAGCCTGCGCGTCCAGAGCCTGTGCTCCGCAACGGGAGAGGCCACAACAGTGAGAGGCCCGCGTACCGCAAAAAAAAAAAAAAAAAAAAAAAAAGTCCATAGGATTTCTGTAATATGACCAAAATGCAGCGTCATTTATATTATATGTATAGAGGGTGTGTGGTGCTTGGATCCAGAGAGACATAAAATAAGAGAAGAAATTCAATCATAAGACTGGCACCTTTCTTCATCAGAAATAAAGCATAATATCAATAGTCTCATATTAGCATTTAATTTTGTATCAGGCTTTATGCCATTATCAAAGTCGACCACAGCTTGATAGCACTCACAATAGATGGTTATTTAAGCAGGAAAAATAAATAGTTGTTTAACCTCATTTAAATAAATAAATAAACAAACAAATAAAACGTACTCCCACTGCCCCAAAGGTTTTAGGGATTTAAATAATTCATGTTCACAGATACGAACCCAATTTTAAATTGAACTAAGCATACTTAATGAGAGAAGATCATTCACCAGCAAGTGTAAAGCAGCTGTACAGTGGGGAAGTGTCTGAACATTACAAGAACCGTGACTAATGGATTAATTATCACACAGAGCATGATTTTATAGTGTTTCAAACATGTTAGACTTTTCAAGCCAGGAGACAATTTCTATTTTGCTGTGATGCCTTAAACAATGGATAATTCTAAAATATTTAGGCAACATATATTTACTAAGACTCACAGAGGACATTGCCCTACCCAGAGCTGCTTTGCAAATATCAATATAGTGCTGAGATAAATTTGCTAACAAACATATCAATCTCGTTTATCTAATTCAGAGCTGTCCTTGTAAGTCCTTGGATCTAGGTCCTCATTTAAATGATACACTTTTTGATTAAAACCTTAAGGACTAATTGTAAAAATCACATTAAAAACACTTATTACAGATTTTAAAAATTGGCTTAATCATATTCTTTATTCAAATATAGTTCCAAATTATACTTGATTATTATTTTTAAAAATTCTATCCTTAAAAGATGGTAATTTTGTAATAACCTATAAGTGAAAAGAATTTGAAAAAGTATATATATATATATCACTTTACTATACACCTGAAACTAACAAAACATTGTAAATCAACTATACTTCAATAAAAAAAAAATTATCCTCAAAAGATGGTAATTTGATACCACTGAGAACATGTAGGAGATCCATTTGTAGGTCCTGGTATTATTTCTAAGAACTGAGTCTTTAGTTGAAACATATTAAAGAAGTAGTTTCAAGGTAATTGGCACTAAAATGGGTGATAAGAATATAATATGAAAAATACACAGCTTCCACCTATTCCTGCTCCAGCTCTCAAGAAACTGAGAACCAGCCCATGATAATGCCATCTTATAAGTCCATGCCAGAGTTACAGAAAATTTGCTGTGCCATCCTGGAAGGAGTAAAGAACTTTGGTAGGAAAACAAGGAAGTGGAAAGTGTCTCCAATAGAAAGAACAGCATGTATGATGGCATGAAAGCACAGAGCCAAGACGGATATGCTATATTTAGAGATTTGCAGATTCTCCTATGTCTGAAGCACAGAGGCCCAGACGGTAGTTAGGGTATCAGATGATGAGAAGTAGTTCTTACAGGACAAGCTCAGAGTTTCAGTTTTATCCTACATGAGAACAGAAATCAAAGATTCTTAAGCAGGGAACTAATGTGTCCATATTTGTGTTTTAGAAAGGTTCATGTGCTGCCAGTGACCAAGAAGGCCTTAATATTCCCTTTTGCTTGACTAAACTTCAGACAGATTTCTGCTGGTCTTTAGGGCCCTGACTTCCCTTTTTTAGAGCATTTATTTTAGAAAACTTGTAATTGCAAATTCTTTCTCTGTTTCTTTGAAATGTCTGTAAATTTTCTTAAAAGCCTGTTTCCAGTTTTACAACCCAAGGAATGCCTTTCTCGAGGACCTGGGAGCCACCCGTTTGGAATGTAATCATCAAGGAAGATAGCTCCTCTATCTCCCAGCCTCTGAGGGAGGGTAGGAACCTAACTTCCATGGGCTACTTGTTCCAAAACTACCTTCTGTAATGAAGATAGGAGAAACTTAACTTTTCCATTGGGTAAGGCTAATTAGCAAGATCTGAATGGCAGGCAGGGTGTCCTACAATTCCTCCCACCCTAGCTCTTCAAAACTCACCAGGCTTTTGTTTCAGTGGAGTTGAGGTCAGTCTCTTGCCCCTACTGCAATAGTCTTGAATAAAGCCTTCCTTGCTTATTAAATTTTCTCCAGTGCAATGTTTTACTTTGACACCAGTTTGGATAGTGGTTTTATGGGTAATGGGTAAGGGGAAGAGGGCACTGGGTGCAGGTTATTAGTTATGAATCCATTACCATAAACGGGCAGAGCTATTGAGACTTCATTAAGAAATTACACAAAGAAGAGAACGAAGTAAGCAATATTATATTTAGAGGGTAGAGCCTATAGGACTTGGTGACCATGGATTTTTAAAGATATGAATGGAGAATGAACTCTCAAGTTTTTGACAAGAATGAAGCCTTTTGGTCTAGTGAACCAGGCTAAAACTCACTAATGAAGCACATTTTTTAAATTCACGTATGGAAATGGAGGTGGGTGCATGCATTTGTCTCACTGCAACCCCCTGGGTTGCCATCAGGAGGACTGTACAAGCTCCATATGTCAAAGCCCCTACAGATCTTGAAGGCATAGGCCATAAGGATTAGAATATGGCAGTAGGCAATGTTGGCAGACCTCATTTTGAGAAATGGAAGTCCTTTCACAGAGTTCTTCCTTCCTGTGCCAACCATGAGTTCTTGTAAATATGTTGCTGGTTGCTGAGGAGTACTGGGGATAAGCATCTTGCATCTGACCTCTATACTGGTCAAGGCAAACTCATCGCAGCTACCATTTGGTTAGATTTAATGTTGGAAGCAAGAGTCCATTTGAGAGATATTGGCAAAAAATAGCATTGAACAGATTCAGATATTCTGCATATTTTCAACCAGAACATAAAACTCTGTCTCCCGGGCCATTCTCTATATTTCATCAACAGACGGTGCCACAGTCGATTGCTGTGCTCTTGCACCAGCATATAAAATCTAAAGCAGCTATCCAAGGGTGCATTAACCATAAAACGCCGGAGTCATTCTGTCTTACATGGAAACATATGGGAATCTTTGCTTCCTAATAAAGAAAACAATGGGGGTGGAGGCAGTCACCATGGGATTAATCTGAATCACAAAGCTTCCAGACTCAGCAAACAGCTTGAAATGTGCAACAGTTTAGGTTGTTAACTTTCAAGTAAAATGGAATTTTAGAGGGAGAGTATTCATTTCCCCCAAATTTCCAAAAAACTCAATTCCTCATTCGCCCCAAAAACCCAGATGATCTCTTCAGCTTAATATTAAGCTTCTTTAGACAATATTTTATTAATTGTGCTCAGTGCACACTTTGTTTCTCTGAAGACTAAGCCCAGTTTACTCCCAAATTTTAGCCAACCTCCCACCAAAGAAAGGTGGTGCTTGATTTCATCTTCCCATGTGAAACGTTTTAAGAGTCAGTCTGAGGGGAATGAGGCCATTTGGCTCTATCACTGAACTAAACTGTATTTGGAATGGGGGACAGAAATGCAAGAACAAAGAGCAACTGCTTTGAAACTGGGATGATTCTTAAATTCTGGAGCTTCTTTGCTTGCCTTAGAGGCAATTGAACCCGTGGCATCATGTTCATGGAACTGTATTTGAGCAGTTGCATGATGAGCTACACTGTTTCTACTTGGAGAAGTGTGGAGAATGGAAAGAATACTTTTGCCTTCAGAGGTGTAAACTTATGGAAGTTTATCCTCTGTGAATTTATGCAAGCTCAATATTAAAACCATAGTTTAGAGAATGGAGCTGATTTGTATATGTTGATCTCTCTCCCTCCCTCTTTTTCTTCCTTCCTTTCCCCTTTTCCCCCTCCTTCCCTCTGCCCTTCCTTTCTTCCTCTCTCCCTCCCTCCCTCCCTTTTTTCCTTCCTTCCCTTTCTCCTTTTGTCTGTCCTTCCTTCTATCCTTCCTTCTGTAGTGATTAAAGACCACTAAGATGTCCTACTGCTGTTTGACGCTGTTGGCAAATCATTGAGATCTTCAAACAGCTCCAACCTAATGGTCCAGAATTCCATTCGTCACTAAAACCAAAATAAAGCTTTAGGGCTTCTAGTCCAAATTCCCTATCTTTGAAGGTCTAGACATAAATCTCATTGATGGTATTATTTACTATGTTCTAGTTCTAAGTATTGAGAAGCAGTTTATTTTCATGTCAGTAGTCATGTAATCAGTGCCCTCTAATGAAACAGAAAAATTTTATTCTTTCCTTCAATCTTCATAATTCAAAATAACGAACTCCAAACAACTGGACCTCAGAAACACATTTAGTCAGAAAGAAAGTGCAATTCTAAGTTGGAGTATGGAAAATGTAGGCAGAAATTGAAAAGATTATTTAACTATCATAAATATTATTTAACTATTACAAATATTATTTAACTATGACAAATCCTTAGGAACTGACTTATAGCAGGTAGTTTTATTTTTCCTGAAGGCATATACTCCTTATTCTACGCACTCATCCACCACCTGTGTTTTCTAGGTCATCCATGCCCGTCCTTGATGGCAATACCAACATTGTTCAGTTCCGTTTATGAGAATTCAGTGGATGGCAGCACAAGTTCAAGCTATAAACCATGGAAAAAGAGAACAGAAGATGACGTAGAAAATGGGCTTTCATGGCATGGCTCTGATGCATATTGTGACCCAACAAATAGTTTTCTTTCATGCATTTGAGGTTTACATTCCAATTACCAAAAGGCTGGTCTTTCTCCATTTCAGGTGGGTAAATGCCAAGGCCCCCTCTTGAAACAGGATATATAAACCATCAGTTTCTTGTGAATGACTTTAAGGGAGTGAAATGAATGTTTTACAGCCTTCTTGGGCAGGTTAACCATCAAGTGAATAAATTGATTGACTGAACAGTTACTGGACTTTGACAAAGTGCTCGGTCCATCCGTTTGATGGTCAGACATGTGTGCTCTGGAATGAAGAGTATAATGATTTATATCTAAATTAATGTTATGATAAGGTACTTTCATTGTTTACAGTATAAATTAATCACAAATAAATCCTTAATGAAGACATGTGCATCTCTGTTAGCATAAGAAGCTTAAAAATTGCCAAAGCATCTTCTCTCAGAGATTTTTGTTTTTCAAGGTACAGAATATTCCAATAAATTTTGAATCCCAAAGAAAGAAATAATATTCATAATTCTTGATTTTCATTCACATTTGGTCCCATGTGTGTAAGTCATATTTTTCTGGAAAGGAGATTGAAATAAAGAGGGACAATATGCTAATCAGTAGTTCCAAGATAGTTTTTGTGTGTTTGAATTCCTACAAAGCTGTAAATGTTTCATTTGCATAAAAAATATGCTATGTTAAAATTTTTTTAACTTCTAAATGTAGATGGCCCAATCATTGTTGAAAGCTTCAAAGGACTTGTATAACACTAACATTATCAATGTAAATTATGCAGGTATTACGATGTGTAGGAAAGGCAGTGTTTTTTATTTAAAAAGGTATGTCTCATTCAAATGTGTATTTTAAGGTCATGCTTTAATATTGCTGAGATCTTTTAAATTCCTAAGTTCTTAAGAAATTAGTCTAGGTCAAAAGGGAGACTGTGAAAGTTTCAAGGTACTAGCAATGTTCTCAAGGGAAGAACTAATGTGTAAAGCTAAGCGTGATATGATAAATCAGGGCAATAACTCTTAGTAGAAGATAGAAAAGAGACCTCAGGAACAATGCAAAAGACGGCTAGTCTGTAGGAAGGATAAAATAGGAAATTATGATAATGTAACTGGAAAAGTTATCTAGTTTGTTCACACTGTAGATATGTAGACATGGTAAGGATCCTTTCCTGCTTCTTACTGTGGATAAGAAAAACAAGGGAAAGTATGAATGAAGACATGTATAGAATGAGGCATGTTCCTTTTCTATATTATATAAAAGGCTTAAAACAGATATAATGGGAAGTCCCCAATTTTTCCTTTGTCTCTTTTCTTTCTTTTATCTCTTCCTTTCTTGTTTTTTGCTACCTCCATAAACTCCGCCTCATATTTTGCTCAACCGGAAAACTAAAAGCCTTGCAAAAACGGTTCTGGGAGGGGCTTCCCTGGTGGTGCAGTGGTTGAGAGTCCGCCTGCTGTTGCAGGGGACGCGGGTTCGTGCCCCGGTCTGGGAAGATCCCACATGCCGCGGAGCGGCTGGGCCCGTGAGCCATGGCCGCTGAGCCTGCGCGTCCGGAGCCTGTGCTCCACAACGGGAGAGGCCACAACACTGAGAGGCCCGCGTACCGAAAAAAAACGGTTCTGGGAGAGTACCGCTATGACAGGTTTCAGGATGGAATTCCACGAACAGTCCTGAGCAGAAGCACAAAACTCAGAAAGCTTCCAACTGCAAGTTTCACAGCAGTTAAAAGACAAAACGGCCACAGAGACAAAAACCACAGGGACAGGTGTCCCAATCTTGTCCTCACTTTCTAAAACTCCAACCTGCTTCCACTTGGGGAGTTACCCGTCTTCAGTTGTTCCTTGATCCTTATCATCTGAATAAAGCCTTTAATCTTGGTCTGAGTCACATTTTTTTTTTCCTAAAGTATAGTCTATTTATGTCGCTGATAAATGGAAGTCAATGAAAAAATATAAAAAACACTACTTGAAAGGAATTCAATACCAGGACTGCTGTGAAGAATCGGAGAAATGTGTTAGATACCTATGCCTTAAGGTTTTAGTTACAAACTAAAAGATTTAAGGAGTGTGGTTTTCCTCAAGCCTGGGGATGTAAATTGAATACATCAGCTCCCTAAGCATGAATAAGCACACCCTAACAATCATGTTTGGCCTAATGCAAATAGTATTAAGCAAAAGGTTGTATTTATATAAAGGAAACCATCAGTGAGTGGAGATAACAGTATTCTCCTTTACTCAGGTGAACATCCCTGGGGGGGAGGTAGCCCAGCTAAGAGAGTTCCTTTCAACATCTGCCAGATAACTCTATTTAGAGGCAACAAACCTAGCAAGAGATACAGACTGTTATCAAACTATAAATAAATATTTTTCTTCACTGTTGCTTGGTTAGACCATCATTTAGATCTCTTCATTACAAAATCCTTTAAAGTTTTTTAAAAATACATATGATTCTTTAGATTCAATGCACCATAATATTGGCATATTTATACACTTGTGATCCTCATTCCAGGGCTTCATGAAGCTCATGAGTTTCTAAAGAACTTGGAAACCTCCAGGGTAAATATTGTGTTAGAAATAAATTCTTACTTCTCATAAAAACATGTGTCTGTATACTTTAGGCACGTAGGTCTATTTCTAACCAGTTTAACTCATATTATCTAGAGAAATCAAAGGGACTGTTCCATGATACACTGAGATATACATACTTAGGAATTCATTTGGAAAGTAATTATGAGAATAAGGTTTGTCTATGCATTCTGCTGTAAGTCAGCATTGATTAAGCAATTCCACATGGCTACTTATAATTAAGGGTTCCAGTTTGGCTGTATCCTAAGAGGCCCCGGAGAGTAAGTAGGAAATGAAAGAACATTTAAATGAAATATATTTTATTAAGGTATGGATTTTTTTTCCATTTATAGGTTTACACTTCATTTGTTTTAGAAAATTAAAGTTTTAACCTAATTTAGGTGAGATAGTGAACTACAGTGAACTAATAAAGATAGATTTCTGATTCACCTCTAATTTTGGAAAAGTATTGGTGGCGTTGATTCTATATCAAACTACACCAGGACATCATGAACGAAGAAATGTTTCTCTCCTTATTTTACTGTGGTAATTTTGGTCTTGGCTGACATTACAGCAGCCTCCAAAGCTGTAAGACGGAGGGAACACATATTGAGGGACTGTTTTGTGCCACGTACAATTTAAGGGATGTTTTTTTATAATCCTTAAACAGCATTAAGAAGTAGACATTATAATCTTGAAAACATGATGCTCAGAAAGGCTAAATAACTCATCCCAGGGAAGAAAACTTACAGATATAAAAATCAACACTGTAAACTAAGCCTTTTTTATTTAGGCACTAGTTTGACAATGTCAAGATTAAGTCTCTTGAAATGTGTATTCTGGATTTCCTTTTGTTTTAGCTCTCATTTATTTGATGCATATATGCATAATTGTAATTATAGTAATATGTGCAGTTATAATTATACCATATAGTTATAGTAGTATACATATTAAACTTATAACTTCCCCTAAATGGTAGAAAATTATTTCTCACGTCAAATCCACAACGGGTAGTCCTGATTGTCAGGTAGGTCTTCCAGCGATGATCCCATCAGGCTTCTTCCTTCCATCTTACTGCTCTACCATCCTCAGCACTTGCCTTCCAAGATTTCCCTGTTAGCTGCTTCAAGAAGGCAGGAGGGGAAGGAGCAGGTGAGGCGTTTTCTCTTTTATAAAGTTGGTCCACTTTTTATT